>NC_090021.1:172410964-173031070 GCF_037176765.1 Anolis sagrei | reverse complement strand
ACTGACACCAGTGTTCCTCTAAAGAGGCATCTAGCTAATGTAACTGCAAAGGGAAAACTGTTCATTCATGCCAAATTACTCTCTTATACTTTGGATGTGTAAATTTGGTTGTATATGATTGGAAAGCACTCTTAATATCCAGGCTAATGTGTGCAGCCGAAATCATGTGATGTATTGCATTTGGGTGATAATGATAGTACATGGAGCACATGTACTTTACTTACTTACTTACTTACTTACTTATTTATTTCTGGTATTTATACCCCGCCCTTCTCAACCCCCTTGTGGGGGGGGGGGGGGACTCAGGGTGGCTTCCAGCTAGCACATATTTGATGCCTACAAGTAAACATAATAAAATATACATCAAAATAAAAAATATGATTAAAACACTAAGTTAATACAATAAAATCTACTAAAAAGAGAAAACTAGTCTGGTGGCCATTGTCTCGCTGAGTTCTGTAGTTGGTGACTCCATTAAGCTCGTCCATAATCCATTTCCATAGCAATTATCTTCATTGTCATCGTCAAGTCTGCAGAGATTTCCCAAAGGCCTGGTCCCATATCCATGTTTTTAACTTCCTTCTAAAGGAGAAGAGGGATGAAGATGACCTAATTTCCCGGGGAGCGAATTCCACAGGCAGGAGGCCACCACCGAGAAGGCCCTGTCCCTCGTCCCCGTCAGCCGTTTGTGACAGAGGCGGGGCCGAGAGCAGAGCCTCTCCAGAAGATCTTTAACTCCTAGGTGGGACATAGAAGGAGATACATTCAGACAGGTATGCTGGGCCGGAACCATATAGGGTTTTATAGGTCAAAACCAGCACTTTGAATTGTGCTCGGAACTGGATTAGCAGACGGTGGAGCTGTGGCCTTCTCAGTGGTGCCCCCCCCCCCCAGCTATGGAACACCCTCCCTAGGGACATTAGATCGGCCCCCTCCTTCCTGACATTTCGAAAGAGAGTTAAGACCTGGCTGTTTGAGCAGGCATTTGCAGACGCAGTATAAGTGATTGAGACTCATGGAACAACAGGACGATGCAATGGAAAATGATTTTAATGATGAGAACTGTACTTTATTATTTTTATTGTTAATTGTTTATTGTTTTTATACGGTTTATACTATATGCAATTGTTTTTGACTGTATTTTATCTTGTGTGACATTGATTGCCAAATGTAAACTGCCTCAAGTTGCCTCCGGGCTGAGAGGGGCGGTATACAAGCATAGTAAATAAATAAATAAATAAATAAATAAATAAATAACAGAGGAATGGTATCCTCTCTGTATGACACTCCCATGAGTAGTTTAACTGCTGCCCGTTGGACTAGTTGAAGTTTCCAAACAGTCTTCAAAGGCAACCCCATGTAGAGCGCGTTGCAGTAATCTATTTGGGATGTAACCAGAGCATGGACCACTGTGGCCAGATCAGACTTCCCAAGGTACGGGTGCAGCTGACACACAAGTTTTTATTGTGAAAAAACTCCCCTGGCCACCGCCGAGACCTGGGATTCCAGGCTCAGCAATGAGTCCAGGATCACTCCCAAGCTGCGAACCTGTGTCTTCAGGGGGAGTGTAACCTCATCTAACAAAGGCTGTAACCTTATGCTCCGTTTGGCCTTACGACTGACCAGTAGGACCTCTGTCTTGTCTGGATTCAATTTCAGTTTGTTAGCTCTCATCCAGTCCGACACAGCTGCCAAGCACCGGTTCAGAGTCTGGAGAGCCTCCTTGGTAACAGGTGGGAAGGAGTGACGTCATCTGCATAAACACCTCATTCCGAAACACCAGAGGGTTCATGTGGATGTTAAACAACATCAGGGACAGTACTGAACCCTGAAGAACTCTACACAGCAATGGTTGTGGGGACGAACAGGTGTCACCCAGTAACACCTTCTGGGGCCGTCCCTCAAGAAAGGACCAGAGCCACTGCAGAACAGTACCTCCAAGTCCCATGTCTGTGAGGCATCTCAGAAGGATACCATGGTTGATGGTATCGAAGGCCGCCACGAAGTCCAGCAGAACTAACAGGAACACATTCCCCCTGTCTAGTTCCCAGCGAAGATTATCTCTGTTATACAAGCCAGAAAATTCAAAAAAGGAAATTAACATAGAGTTTTCATCTTGTAGGTAAAATGATTCAGCACATGAGAGTTGGATTTATGAACAATGTTTTCATGATATCTAATTACATGGATATGTAATTTTAAATTTCTGCTAAAACACTGCATAAAATTTTTTATAGACAATTGTTTTGGTGACACCCCCCTCAAGGTGTCCCCTGGTGCTGCTTGCATGCACTGCACCTCTCGGGAGTATTTATAACCGGTAAATCACAACCGTTCTTTTTGATTATTGCAAACAGTAATTAAGTTTGTGTTGTTAACCACCTAAAAGGCAGTGAAATTACCTAGTGACCAATCGTTCAGAGGCATGAAACATTGCCCTAAGATAACAGAAAAAAGATTGACCACTTTTTGTGGCACTTTGATTCTACTGTTTGTAATTTCTTGTCTAAATATTCCTGGTTTTTTTATCTGTGTGTGTATCTTTCAATAAATGGTCTGAGATTGCACATTCAACCTCTTTTTGAAAAACTTGGGCTATGCTATATTTAATTTTTAAATGAGAAAATGTCTAATTTCATAATTTCAGACTACAGGGATGCTGATACAACTACTATAGCTGTTTACTTGGTGACAATTTATTAATACAGCTGGTAATTGATATTTTGAACCTCCCTTCACCTCTATTCAAGTAATGTAGCAATGGCCCAACTGCTTAGGAATGTTTCCCCCCACATTTTCTTTGTAGGTAAATGTAAAAGTTTTCCCCTGACATCAAGTCCAGTCATGTCCGACTCTGGGGTGTGGTGCTCATCTCCATTTCTAAGCTGAAGAGCCAGCATTGTCTGTAGACACCTCCAAGGTCATGTGGCCGGCATGACTGCATGGAGCGCCATTACCTTCCCGCCAGAGCGGGAAGGTAAGGATCTACCTATTGATCTACTGACATTTGCATGTTTTCAAACTGCTAGGTTGGTAGAAGCTGGGGCTTACAGCAGAAGCTTACGCCGCTCCCCGGATTCAAACCTATGACCTTTCGGTCAACAAGTTTAGCAGCTCAGTGGTTTAACCCACTGCGTCACCAGGAACTCCTCTGTAGTTCTCTTTGTAGTTGTCTAAACGTATCTTCCCTTATGAACCATCTAGGACAGGGGTAGGGAACCTTCGGCCCTCCAGGTGTGGTGGACTTCAACTCCCACAATTCCTTGAGGCTCGGCATTCGCCCCAAAGGCTTACACGAGCCTCAAGGAATTGTGGGAGTTGAAGTCCACCACACCTGGAGGGTCGAAGGTTCCCTACCCCTGATCTAGGACCTTGAGATCGTCCGGAGAGGCTCTGCTCTCGGCCCCGCCTTCGTCACAGGTACGTTTGGCGGGGACGAGAGACAGGGCCTTTTCAGCGGTGGCTCCCCGGCTATGGAACGTCCTTCCCAGAGAGATTAGATCTGCTCCCTCCCTCTTAATGTTTTGGAAGCAACTCACAACTTGGGTGTTTGAGCAAGTGTTCACAAACACAGAGTAACGGATACAAACAACTGATATAGGAACGGATAACTGACAATGGAATTGGACAATGCTTGACAATAAGGAGACGGCAATGATGTTTTTATTGCTGTTGTGATTTATGTAATTTTAATGTTTTTAAATTGTATTATGATACTATGTATACTGTTTTGTTGGAAACCACCTTGAGTCGCCGATAGGCTGAGAAAGACGGTATATAAATACAGTAAATAAATAAATAAATAAATAAATAACTTCCAAAAAAACTAACTTGCTTCTTCCTGTCGCATTAAATGCAGTTAGAGGAAGGTTTTTCCCCAAGTACTGTTGCAACCAATATAAGAGGCAAACTTTGTAGATATTTGATTTTATCTTCCTCTGATGCCACAGTTAATGAAGTTTTATCAACTCCCTTTTATTATAGCTATCCAAAAATGTAACATTTAATAGGATCATAAAGGTTTAATGCAACTCAGTGCTGTCCTGAATTTTAAAAACGATTTTTAAAGATAGACAAGTAGATCAGAAGTTATTTTATAAAGTGAATTTTAAGAAACTCTTTTAATATTCATCCAAGCCCCAGAGTGCAAACATGTTTATAGTTACTTGCTAGGGATGTGCTGTGATTCATTCCTTTGCCTTTCTCTTTTATTTATTAATTAGTTCTCTACAAACAGTGAATTTACACTCTTATTGGGTAGGTCAGGGAGTTAATATATAGAACTTGAGATACTTGTAGAACATAAGCTACTCTTTCATAGAATCATAGAATCATAGAATCAAAGAGTTGGAAGAGACCTCATGGGCCATCCAGTCCAACCCCCTGCCAAGAAGCAGGAATATTGCATTCAAATCACCCCTGACAGATGGCCATCCAGCCTCTGTTTAAAAGCTTCCAAAGAAGGAGCCTCCACCACACTCTGGGGCAGAGAGTTCCACTGCTGAACGGCTCTCACAGTCAGGAAGTTCTTCCTCATGTTCAGATGGAATCTCCTCTCTTGTAGTTTGAAGCCATTGTTCCGCATCCTAGTCTCCAGGGAAGCAGAAAACAAGTTTGCTCCCTCCTCCCTGTGGCTTCCTCTCATATATTTATGCATGGCTATCACATCTCCTCTTAGGCTTCTCTTCTTCAGGCTAAACATGCCCAGCTCCTTAAGCCGCTCCTCATAGGGCTTGTTCTCCAGACCCTTGATCATTTTAGTCGCCCTCCTCTGGACACATTCCAGCTTGTCAATATCTCTCTTGAATTGTGGTGCCCAGAATTGGACACAGTATTCCAGGTGTGGTTTAACCAAAGCGGAATAGAGGGGTAGCATGACTTCCCTAGACCTAGACACTATGCTCCTATTGATGCAGGCCAAAATCCCATTGGCTTTTTTTGCCGCCACATGACATTGTTGGCTCATGTTTAACTTGTTGTCCACGAGGACTCCAAGATCTTTTTCACACATACTGCTCTCGAGCCAGGCATTGTCTCCCATTCTGTATCTTTGCATTTTGTTTTTCTTGCCAAAGTGGAGTATCTTGCATTTGTCAATGTTGAACTTCATTTTGTTAGTTTTGGCCCATCTCTCTAATCTGTCAAGATCGTTTTGAATCCTGCTCCTGTCCTCTGGAGTATTGGCTATCCCTCCCAATGTGGTGTCTTCTGCAAACTTGATGATCCTGCCTTCTGGCCCTTCATCTAAGTCATTAATAAATGTTGAACAGGACCGGGCCCAGGACAGAGCCCTGCTTGTGGCACTCCGCTCGTCACTTCTTTCCAGGATGAAGAGGAAGCATTGGAGAGAATCACCCTCTGGGTTCATCCATTTAACCAATTACAGATCCACCTCACTGTAGTGTTGCCTAGCCCACTTTGGACTAGTTTGTTTGCCAGAAGGTCATGGGGGACCTTGTCGAAGGCCTTACTGAAATCCAGGTACGCTACATCCACGGCATTCCCTGCATCTTTCAAGTTTAACAAGTATTTACAAATTCATTTCCACTGTTCTTTTACCTCCATAATGTTCATTTGAGTCAGATTTCAATCTAGTAAGGTAGGAAGGCCTAAAGATGGTAGTTTATGTACTGGTAACCTCAAGGTTGGACATTTGTAGTGTGTTGTACATTGGGCTACCTCTGTATTGAGTTTTGAAACTCCAATTGGTTCAAAATATGGCTAAAATCACTCCTCTGGTTGCCAATTAGTTTTCAAGCAAAGTACTAAATGTGGGTTCTTATCTTCAAAACCCTACATGGTTTGGGTCCAGGTTATGTACAGGATCACCTTCTCCCATTCAATCTGCCCCTTAGAATACTGAAATCCTCTGCAGGGCAGCTATTCCGAGCAGCCATAACCCGACTGGCAACTGTCTCCCAAAGGATTTTTTCATCGACTGCCCCAAGACTGTGGAAGAAAAAGAACTCAACTGGAATGACCTGCCAGAAAAGCTTTGACAGCTAAATTAAAGACCTGTCTCTTCCAGTAGGTGTACCCAGTCAAGTATAACTTAGGAATTTAAAATTACATTTTATTAATAAAAATGATTTTAAGGTGTTTTATCCTTATGTCTGTCTTTTAACATAGGATTTTCATGATCTTGTGTATTTTTATCTATGCATTTTAAGTGTTTTGTACCCACCTCTAGCCTTGAGGAGAGGTGGATAACAAAATCATCATCATAATCATCATCAGGTCTAGAGGAACTTTTAAAGTTAAGACTATTTCAGAGGAACAGGAATGCATACCTTCTATGCTTGTTGGTCAGGCATAGTCATGGAAGTATTGTCGAAGGCTTTCATGGCCAGAATCACTGGGATGTTGTAGGTTTTTCCGGCTATATGGCCATGGTCTAGAGGAATTCTTTCCTGACATTTCGCCTGCATCTATGGCAAGCATCCTCAGAGGTAGTGAGGTAGTGAGGTCTGTTGGAACTAGGAAAAGGGGTTTATATATCTGTGGAATGACCAGGGTGAGACAAAGGACTCTTGTCTCCTGGAGCTAGGTGTGAATGTTTCAACTGATCACCTTGATTAGCATATAATGGCTTGACAGTGCCTAGAGCAAACTTTTGTTGAGAGGTGATTAGATGTCCTTGTTTGTTTCCTCTCTGTTGTTGTGCTGTTCTAATTTTAGAGTTTTTTAATATTGGTAGCCAGGTTTTGTTCATTTTCATGGTTTCCTCCTGTTGATCAGGCATAGTCATTACATAGTGTAACTGACACAGCATTGAATGAAATCATTGGTCCATTTAGCCAAGAATTGGCAGCTTTGACTCTTCATAAAATCACCGGCACAAATCGTACCTTGCCAGACATCTAGGCACTTTTTGGTGTCTCCCACCCAAGCACTAGTAACTAGACAAACCTATTCCCCATACCTTGGGAAGTCTGACTTGGCCACGGTAGTCCATGCTCTGGTTACATCCCGTATAGACTACTGCAATGCGCTCTATGTGGGGCTGCCTTTGGAGACTGTTTGGAAGCTTCAAATGGTCCAACGGGCAGCAGCCAGGTTGTTAACAGGAGTGGTGCTCAAGGAGCACACAACTCCACTGTTGCACAAGCTCCACTGGTTGCCAGTTTGCTATCGGGCACAAATCAAAGTGTTGGCTTTATCCTTTAAAGCAGGGGTGCTCAAACTTTTTAAACAGAGGGCCAGGTCACAGTCCCTCAAACTGTTGGAGGGCCGGATTATAATTTGAAAAAATAAAACATGAATGAATTCTTATGCACACTGCACATATCTTATTTGTAGTGCAAAATTCACTTAAAAATAATACAATAATTAAAATGAAGAACAATTTAACAAATGTAAACTTGTTAGTATTTCAATGGGTAGTGTGGGCCTACTTTTGGCTGATGAGCTAGGATTGTTGTTGTTATTGTTTTATGCCTTCAAGTTGTTTCAGACTTAGGTTGACCCTGAGGGAGGGCTGGGTAAATGACCTCGGAGGGCCGCATCCGGCCCCCGGGCCTTAGTTTGAGGACCCCTGCTTTAAAGCCCTAAACGGTTCCGGCCCAGTTTACCTGTCCAAACGCATCTCTCCCTATGAACCATATAGGCGCTTAAGATCATCTGGTGAGGCCCTGCTCTCAGTCCCGTCCCCTTCACAGATGCAATTGGCAGGAACAAAAGATTAGGCCTTCTCAGTGGTGGCCCTTTGGCTATGGAACGCCCTCCCTAGGGATATTAGATCAGCCCCCTCCTAACATTTTGAAAGAGAGTCAAAACCTGGCTGTTTGAGCAAGCATTTCCAGGCACAGTGTAACAGACTAATTGAGATCCATTGAATGATTGGACGATGGGATGGAAAAATGATTTTAGTGATGAGACGCTGAGGACTTGTGTCTTATGGTTTTTATTGTTTTATTTCTTTTATATGGTTTATATAGAGCCGTTCAGCAGTGGAACTCTCTGCCCCGGAGTGTGGTGAAGGCTCATTCTTTGGAAGCTTTTAAACAGAGGCTGGATGGCCATCTGTCAGGGGTGATTTGAATGCTTCTTGGCAGGGGGTTGGACTGGATGGCCCATGAGATCTCTTCCAACTCTATGATTCTATGATTCTATGTAATGTTTTTAACTGTATTTATGTGTTTGGAGGCATTGACTGGTGACTGTAAACCGCCTCGAGTCGCCTCCAGGCTGGTAAATAAATAAATAAATAAATAAATAAATAAATTCAGCTTGTTGCTATAAAAATATCATCCAATCAAAATAGGGAGTTGGGAAAACAGTTTCTTGGTAAGCTTCAGAGAGCTATTCTAAAATTTAGCATAAATATCAGTGTATTGGAAGGCAAGTGTAAACAGAGAGAATAGAATTATAAGATAACTAGCTGTGCCCTGCCACGCATTGCTGTGGCCTATAGTAAAACTTATCAAAGTTGAGGTAGATATCTGGACTATTATGAAAGAGAGGTACCTACCTATTCCTTCCCCCTTTTCCTCCCCCTTTCTCTCCTTTCTTCCTTCTCTACCTCTTTCTTTCTTTCCTTCTTTCACTACTTGGTTTCATCCTTCTCTCTTTCCTTCATTCCCTCCCCCTTTCTTCCTTTGCCTTTCTTCCCTCCCTGTTTGCTTCCTTCTTTCTCTTTTTATTTCCTTTTATTTCACCACCATCATAACAATAACAATAATGCAATGCATTGCCTCTGGGACCTGACACCTCTCCCATTCCCCCAGGGTCTAATAGGAATTATAGCATAATAATAATAGAAATAACAACCTTTACCCGCCACGTGTTGCTGTGGCCAACCTTCCCACTTTCTCTCCTTCTTTCCCTCCTTCCTTCCTTCCTTCCCTCCCATCTTTCCTTCTCCTCTTCCTTCTCTATCTCTTTCCTTCCTTCCCCCTTTTTCTTTCTCTTCTGGTCTCTTTTCTTCCTTCTCTCTTTCCTTCTTTCCTTCCCTCCCTCTTTCTCTACATCTTCCCCCTTCCTTCACTCCCTCTTTCCTTCCTTCATTCCCTTTTTTCTTTCCTTCTCTCCTTCCTTCCTTCCCCCTTTTTCTTTCTCTTCTGGTCTCTTTTCTTCCTTCTCTCTTTCCTTCTTTCCTTCCCTCCCTCTTTCTCTACATCTTCCCCTTTCCTTCACTCCCTCTTTCCTTCCTTCATTCCCTTTTTTTTCTCCTTCCTTCCTTCCATCCCCCTTTTTCTTTCTCTTCTGGTCTCTTTTCTTCCTTCTCTCTTTCCTTCTTTCCTTCCCTCCCTCTTTCTCTACATCTTCGCCCTTCCTTCACTCCCTCTTTCCTTCCATCATTCCCTTTTTCCTTTCCTTCTCTCCTTCCTTCCTTCCCCCTTTTTCTTTCCCTTCCTCTGTCTCTCATTTCTTCCTCTACCTCTTTCCTTCCTTCCCCCTTTTTCTTTCTCTTCTGCTGTCTCTCTTTTCTTTCCTTCCATCTTTCCTTTTCTTTCCTTTTCTTCTTCCTTCTTTCTCAAACTTTCCTTCCTTCCCCCTTTTTCTTTACCTCCCTTTCTCTTTCTTCCTTCTTTCCTTCCTTCCTGTCTTTCCTGGATTTTGACAGGGTGGGAAGGGGCAGGGTGGGGTTTGGAGGTGGCGTGAAGTAAAAGGAGGTAAGATTGGGGCAGGGGAGTGATGGAGCGTGGGGTTGCGTGTGTGTGTGCGGCGGGGGGGGAGTGGGGTTGCATGTGTGTGTGTGGCGGTGGGGGAATGATGGAGCGTGGGGTTGTGTATGTGTGTGCGGTGGCGGGGGGAGTGATGGAGCGTGGGGTTGCGTGTGTGTGTGCGGCGGCGGGGGGAGTGATGGAGCGTGGAGTTGTGTGTGTGTGTGCGGCGGTGGGGGGGGAGTGATGGAGCGTGGGGTTGCGTGTGTGTGTGCGGCGGCGGGGGGAGTGGGGTTGCGTGTGTGTGTGCGGCGGCAGAGGGAGTGATGGAGCGTGGGGTTGCGTGTGTGTGTGCGGCGGCAGGGGGAGTGATGGAGCGTGGGGTTGTGTGTGTGTGTGCGTGCGGCAGGGTGTGTGTGTGCGGGAAGCAGCGCGGCGGGGCTTGGAGTGGTCATGGCTTCCGCAGAGGGAACGTTGGCCGGAAGACTGTGTGTGCGCGCCAGGGAACTTGCGGCTGGGCACCAATGCGCATGCTCAGTTGTTTTGCCGTTTTATGAGTGTGTTGTTGTGTTGTTTTTCATTTTGAGTAGATATGTTTGTACCTTGTGGGTTGTGTTATGGGCATGGGAATTTTGGTTAAGTTTCGTTGGGGGGTTTGTGAGTTTTGTTGTTTTGCCGTTTTGTGAGTGTGTTGTGTTGTTTTTCATTTTGAGTAGATATGTTTGTACCTTGTGGGTTGTGTTATGGGCATGGGAATTTTGGTTAAGTTTCGTTGGGGTTTTTTGAGTTTTGTTGTTTTGCCGTTTTGTGAGTGTGTTGTTGTGTTGTTTTTCATTTTGAGTAGATATGTTTGTACCTTGTGGGTTGTGTTATGGGCATGGGAATTTTGGTTAAGTTTCGTTGGGGTTTTTTGAGTTTTGTTGTTTTGCCGTTTTGTGAGTGTGTTGTTGTGTTGTTTTTCATTTTGAGTAGATATGTTTGTACCTTGTGGGTTGTGTTATGGGCATAGGAATTTTGGTTAAGTTTCGTTGGGGGGTTTGTGAGTTTTGCTGTCCGGTTGAACCAACCTAACAGATTTATATATATATAGATCAGTTATGTATTAGTACATCCCATTATATTTCCATCAGAGGTAAATCTGAATGCAAGTTAAAGTGTCTCCCAGTGACATTAATGGATATAAAAGTTCTTAACTTAAACTGGAATTGAAAACAGAAATAAAAAGTAAGATCTGGACCTTGTCAATGGATTCCCATGTTTCTCAACCTTCCTAATGCCGTGACCCTTTGATACAGTTCTTCATGTCGTGGTGACCCCCAACCATCAAATTATTTTTGTTGCTACATCATAACTGCAATTTTGCTAGTGTTATGAATCCTAATGTAAATATCCAATAAGCAGGATGTATTTTAATTCACATTTGGCACAAATATCCAATATGCCCAAATTTGAATACTGGTGAGGTTGAGGGGATTGATTTTGTCATTTGGGAGTTGTAGTTGCTGGGATTTATACAATCAAAGAGCATTCTGAACTCCATCAATGATAGAATTGAGCCAGTCTTGGCACACCAAACTTCCAGAAAATACTGGAAGAGTTTGGTGGGCATTGACCTTGAGTTTGGGAGTTGTAGTTCACCTGCACCCAGAAAGCACTGTGGAGTCAAACAACAATGGATCTGGACCAAAGTTGGCACGAATATTCAATATCCCCAAACTGGTGGGGTTTGGGGAAAATAGACCTTGACATTAGGGAGTTGTAGTTGCTGGGATTTATAGTTCACCTACGATAAAAGAGCCCCTTGAATCCAACCACACCTGGTGTTAGACCACACCTGGAAAATTGTGTCCAATTCTGGGCACCACAATTCAAGAGAGATATTGACAAGCTGGAATGTGTCCAGAGGAGGGCGACTAAAATGATCAAGGGTCTGGAGAACAAGCCCTATGAGGAGCGGCTTAAGGAGCTGGGCATGTTTAGCCTGAAGAAGAGAAGGCTGAGAGGAGATATGATAGCCATGTATAAATATGTGAGAGGAAGCCACAGGGAGGAGGGAGCAACCTTGTTTTCTGCTTCCCTGGAGACTAGGGCATGAAACAATAGCTTCAAACTACAAGAGAGGAGATTCCATCTGAACATGAGGAAGAACTTCCTGACTGTGAGAGCCGTTCAGCAGTGGAACTCTCTGCCCTGGAGTGTTTTTGAGGCTCCTTCTTTGGAAGCTTTTAAACAGAGGCTGGATGGCCATCTGTCAGGGGTGATCCGAATGCAATATTCCTACTTCTTGGCAGGGGGTTGGACTGGATGGCCCATGAGGTCTCTTCCAACTCCTGGATTCTATGATTCTATGATTCTAACCAATGATACAATTGGGCCAAACTTCACACACAGAACCCCCGTGACCAAGAGAAAATACTGTGTTTTCTGATGGTCTTTGGTGGACCCTCTGACACCCCCTCATGACCCTTCCAGGGGTCCCAATCCCCAGGTTGAGAAACACTGTCATAACTAAAGCATGGAAAGCTTTTGAGAACATTTCAGTCCAAAAGTAGACAAATAGATATAGTTCCTAGCTTTTTCAGAAAAACTAACACATAAGATAAGACTGGCAAGAGAAGACATCACAAAAAGATATGTTTGACACTGGTTGAAGCTGCTTATTACTTATATTAATTTAGTCCTTAACCTCAGTTGAAAATGTAGTTCCGAAAGTGATACAGAGCAGTGTTTCTAATTGGGGGTGAGGGAAACTATCAGGATCCCCACCCTCCAAACATGCCAGGGATTGTGACTGTATTTGTAGCCATTGACTACAGCTGCTTCTTTCTCTCTTGGAAACTTGTTGGGGATCATCAGCCAAGAGCTTGCAGACTGGCTCTGTTCCATAGGCCATCACTTTGATTAGCACTGACATATAGGCTGCCAGAGCATGGGAAATGTACTTTGCTGGACACCATTCACTAGGGCCACTAGTCATGCCAGCTAGAGATTTGTATAGGAAGCAGCATTTCCTGCATGGAAATATTATTTTTCATATATAGTATAAAACAACAACAACAACAACAGCACTTTATTTATAACCCACTCTATGAAGGGAATCAGGGTGGTTTCCAAAATATAGCATAAATGACAAACATTCATTGCCAAAAACCAACAAATAGCAGTCACGATGAAACATGAAATAAAATAAAATAAATATAGCTTATAAACTGAAATTAACCGAGGATAAACTAAATAAACATAATATAGTATTTATTTATTTATTTATTTATTTACAGTATTTATATTCCGCCCTTTTCACCCCACAGGGGACTCAGGGAGGATTACAATGTACATATATGCCAAACATTCAATGCCAGTTTTGAAATACAACGTATACAGACATACACAGAGGCTATTTTTACTTTTTCTGGCCACCAGGGGAGCTGTCGCTTTCATCACCGGCCTGAGTCTCTCGTTGGAGGTGAGAAGAAGTTCTAAATAAATAAAATCATCCATCTGAAGTACTTCCGCATTCCCCACATGCTTTTGCTGGAGTGCTTTGCTGGAGTCTTTTTTATGGCCTCATAAATTAGTTAATTTAGCTTCCCCACACAAGGTGGTACCTAATTTTCCTACTTGACAGATGCAACTGTCTTTCGGGTTGCAAAGGTCGACAACAGGCTACACAATTGGTTGGAAGCCCACTCCAACCCGGACTGGCTTCGAACTCATGACCTTTTAGTCAGAGTGATCTTAATGCAGCTGACACTCAGCCAACTGCACCACAATCCTGGTAGTATAATAAATATAATAGAGTATAAACATATAAAGTATTTCCGTCACAGAAAATATGATTATCTGTGCAAAACAACCATGAATTTTGTGCAGGATAAGCTCTAAATTATGAATTTTGAGCAGAATTGTGAATTTTATCCAAATTAGTTCTAAATAGTCTTTTAAAAACTGTTTGGTTTCTAAACATGTTATTTTAGTGAAAAGAAAATTTCTGAAATTACTTGTTGCAACCTTCAATAAGAAATGTAATGAAGATTTACATCCCTACATTTTAAATAGAGCTGCACAAACTTTTCCATTCTGGGACCACATTTAGGAAATGCTAGAGTTGTTGCCGTACCCACAAATGTCATTTTGTACCCAGTTAAACATTCTCCTGACGTCCATACAAAGCACAATTCAGTTCTATGCAATTCTAACCATAAATACATTATAAGGCAATGGTGTTTGGCAATTTATTTATTTATTTACAATATTTCTATCCCGCCCTTCTCAACCCCCGAGGGGGGACTCAGGGCGGCTTACAAACCAGCCACAATTCGAAGTCTCAATATAATACAAATATAAACACAAATAGCAACGGTTTAAAACAGTAAATAAAACACAATATAACCTTAAAATACGAGCCTACACAATATTATTGGCCACTAGTTCAAACACCCTGCTCTTTAAATACTGTTCAGGTGTTTAGATAAGTTCAAAGAACAAGGTATTTAAAGTTTAAATGCCTTTAAACCACTCTTAGCTCTGATGGTCGGTGAGAGATAAGACCAGATTTTCTGGCTTAGCACGGAAAAGAGGCACCTCCACACTCCCCCAGCCATTGACCCCAATCTGGATCACCACACTAAGTTGATCATAGGGAAAGCGGGCTAAGGGGACACAATTCAGTTTGGCATTGTCTCAAGCTGTAGGGTCTGTGTTGTTGATCTAGAAGTGCAAAGTACTCATAGGTGCTGGGGTTGCAACAATATAAAGAAAACTTATCAGTGAAACAAGCAAACATAAATACCTTTCAAAAATAATATCTTGTACAGTATAATAAATAGAACAATAATGGGTGATAACCTAGAATGCTTGGAAGTTATATATATTTTCTCTACAACTTCATGATTATATGATACATCTTGAAAATCCTAAGACATTGTTATGAATGGAATTTTGTATTACAGTATTAAAGCAATTTATAGCAGAAGCATTCTGTTATATAGCTTACATAATCATGAATATTTTTTTACAGTTGGCCCCCTACATTTGTGGGTTAAACTTTCATGAATCTGATTATTCACATACCCATTTGCCTCTGCCTCCACTGATGCCATACACCATTGAAAGCCTTATGAGACTGAGAAAGGCTATGGACACATAATGAGGCTTGTAAGTCTCTATTGAAAGGGCAGCGGTTGAGGTGGCAGCAAGACCTGACAATGAAAGGATTCTGCTGCCTTGAATACATCTGTGATGAGTTGAATCAATGGATCATACTTTTCTGTGCATGCTAAGTATTGTCTGAAGTCCCTCAAAAATAACTTCTTCTTTTAAAGCCCTAGTATTAATATAATTGCCTAATATCAAGTCCCCTAATCTGCAGGATTATTAATGGTGGTTCTGTTTACCAACACCCAACAAAATATGTCTTTTCTGTATATTTTTTTCTAAATTATCTTTAATGGTTCATGTTGGAGGACTTAGAGCAGTGTTTCTCAACCTGGGGGTTGGGACCCCTGTGGGATCGTGAGGAGGTGTCAGAGGGGTCACCAAAGACCATCAGTATTTTCTGTTGGTCATGGGAAGTGTGGGAAGTTTGGCCCAATTCTGTCTTGGTAGGGTTCAGAGTGCTCTTTGATTGTAGGTGAACTATAAATCCCAACAACTACAACCCCCAAATGTCAAGGTCTGTATCCTCAAACTACATTGGTATTCACATTTGGGCATTTTGAATATTCATTCCAAGTTTGGTCCAGATCCATCATTGCTTGAGTCTACAGTGCTTTCTGAATGTAGGTGAACTACAACTCCAAAACTCATAGTCAATGCCCACCAAACCCTTCCAGTATGGGAGTTCTGGTTCCAAGTTTGGTTCAAGTCCATTGTTGGTAGAGTTCAAAAGGCTTAATAGGTTAACTATAAATCCCACCAACTACAATTCCCAAATGACAGAATCAACCCCTCCCCCTCCAACTCCACCAGTATTCAAATTTAGGTGTATTTGTGCTAAATTTGGTCCAGTGAATGAAAATACATCCTGCATATCAGATATTTACATTACAATTCATAACAGTAGCAACATTACAGTTATGAAGTAACAACAAAAATAATTTTATGGTTGGGGGTCACCACAACATGAGGAACTGTATTAAGGGGTCCTGATATTAGAAAGGTTGAGAACCACTGACTAATAATAATAATAATAATCCTTTATTTATACCCCGCTACCATCTCCCGAAGGACTCGGTGTGGCTTACAAGAGGCCGAGCCCAATTACATCAGTAAAACACAACAACAACAATACAATAACAAGGAACTCACAAGGAAGCAAAAACATTAACAATAACACTGCGGTGCATTAAAACCTATGGCAGGGCCAAATGTAATAATTAAAATCTTTAAAAGTGCTGGGCATTGAAGACTTAGAGGACTTCAATAGAGATCACAATTACCTGAAATTTTGCATAGCACCATGAAGTCAGGGTACATATCTCTTTTGGAATACTAGTACACTCATATTTGTTCAAAATGAGATATCTCGGAGATGGGATCTAAGTTTAAACACAAAAATAATTTATGTTTTATATACACCTTACATACTTGGTCTGAATGCAATTTTATATACAATATGTTTAATAAGTGTGTGCATGAAACAAAATATATGTATGTTAAAACACCAGAAAGCAAAGACGTCATTAACCCAACCAACCATGCAAACAAATTTGGATTTTGGAATTCTGGAATAAGGGATGCTCAATCTGTATCAACAATTAAAATTTCTTTAAAAGATTAAAAGAAATAGAATCAGATGGAATGGGGAGGAAAACAGCAATACAAGTGGCATCATCAAGGAATGCTATTATATATACCACTCCATTTATTTTGCATTTTTCTGCATCTGCGGTTCTGGTCAATTTGGCAGAAAGGCAGCTGTGTACTGACTTCATAAAATATTGTTGATACTCTCTTGCAACCTAGTGTCAGTATTATGTGTACATAGCAAGTGATTAGCAAATCTTTCATGACCAAACAAGGGATAAAGGAAAGTAATTAAGGCAAGATATGACAGATGTCATTTTTAAAATAAATTAATTATTCATGGAAAAAGAGTTGTGAGTAATGCCATATAGTAAACAATTTCTATTAATATGTAACATATAAATCAGGTTGAAAAGAGGCCACAATATGTCATGGCAGAACCAGTATGATTTTATGTCACAGCACCTAACATACATGTTTCCAGTTCAGAAATACATTTTAACTGGAAATAACAAGACCTTGATGGGTGAGATTTTTTTCAACTTACTTTTCATCCCTCAGACTTAGAGCATGCAACGAGTATCATGAGGACCAGTAAATCCTCATTCAGCCTGACAGCAAAAGTAATCCAAGATATTGACTTGGACACAGTAATCTTTTGGATGGTGCCACTGAAGTGGGATGCTGTATCATATGGATCTGGTTTTAGTAATGTCCTGTCTACTATTTTTACATCTGTAGCTAATTGATTTCTCATATCACTTTATATATCTAACTTACAGTTGACTTTAACTTGATGAAAACTAGATGCTTTGATAGGAACCTAATAATCCAAAAAAATAGGATTTCTGTTGAGGTCAATGGGACTGGGGTTACTGGGAGATCGCTGTGTGTGTGTGCATGGGTGTTTTAACTATGTGTCCAAAATCTTTTAACAAGTTGACACATTCTGTGTGGAGTTGCTTTTAAAGAGCATTTGAAAACTTCAGCTGATCCAAAGAACTGCAGGCAGAAGTTTACTGTGGTTGGCTATAGGGGACACACATCTCCCTTACTGCAACAGTTCTGTAGTTGCTATTCTGTTTCTGATCACAATTCAAAGTGTGAAATATGGACTCACAGAGTTTTTTATGGCTTGGTCCAGACTCTCTGAAGGACCATATCATCCCATCATTTAATGTTCTTTCAATCTCACCAGCTTGGTAGGCATGTTTGCTGTGACTGCCTCAATGGGCCTTCTCCATGACTGCTCCCGTTCTGAGGATGGCTCCTTTTTTGCTATCCTTTCAGCAGCAAGGTAAGACCTTTTCACTCCAGTAGGTTTTTTTTTCTTTTTACAAGAAAGGGTCAGTGTAGAACCCTACACTGTGATTTCACCATCTGCAAGAACCATGGGTTTGGAAGCCTAGTTACATCTAGCTTTCCAGAAGGCCGAACGAGACACACGGTTGAAGGAGAAATTAAAGGTTTATTCTCAATGACCAGAGAGGATGTCAGCAGAGAAAGCACTCCAAAGAACTGACATACCGCAATTGCAAATTCAGAATATTTATTACATTTATTACATTTCGACAGTGGCGCACTATCTCCTGATTGGCTCAGAAGACATCCAGCTATGATCTGTTCTGTGACTGCTCCGGGTTTCCTTCAGTGTTGGTTATTTCTTCCTTTATTTATTTATTTTATTTATTTAGACCTTTTATATACCGGTCTTCTCACCTCCGGAGAGGGACTCAGGCCGGTTTAAAACAAGATTCATGAACAGTAGTTTAAAAACATCACACCCCATAACAATCCAATACATAAAATACATTAAAAAGCAATCATATACTTACATAAGGCCAAGTCATCAAAGAGAAAACAAAATTCATTTGGCCGGGAAACTTTAATAAACTGTCATTGGTTATTTTGAAGTGTCTGTTTGTTTATTGATCTGCGATCAGAAATAAGTGCAGTTTTTCAATCAATAATAACAACAACAACAACAACTACAACAACTACTTTAATTTTACACCCCGCCAACCATCTCCCCTAGGGGACTCGGGGCGGCTACAAGGGACACGTCCAAGATTACAATTAAAACACACATGTAAAACACTTTAACAGATAAAGTGTTAAACATCAGATAAAACAAATAACAACACAATTGAAAGCAATATAGGCTGAAAGAAACAGAGCTGAGGTACAGATTCAATGAGTGCAATACATTTTTTTACAGGAGCACAGGAAAGTGGAACAATACAGTAAACTGGACAGGAAATACTGTCAAGCACATGCCAGTGTAAAATGCGGGCTTTATGGGCTTTATGTCCCTTTTCTGGTGGGTACAAGGAAGTTAGTTCAAGATAAACAGTCAGTGCTTAGGGAGATGACCATCTCGATGGGCTTTGCAAGGGTTAGCCTGGGTGAAAGTATAGGAGAAGGAAACATCCCAAGGTCATATCAGATGGAGGCAGGAAAAGAACCCAGGATTCTGCTGCAAGTGTATTATGTGTTTCTCTCGCGTAGGAGGAGTCTGGTAATTTGAGGCATTGTTTCCTGCATCTGGGATATGTTAGGCAACATTCCAAAGATAATTCCTGAATAGGTTTCTGCAGGACAAAGGTGTGCACACTCGTATGTCTTAATATGGCCACATCTCATAATTCATATAATCCATGGAAAGTCATGGGTGACCTTGTCTTGGTCATACTCTCTCAGTCTCGGAGAAAGGAAAAGGCAATCAGTTCTGAACCACCCCCTAATAACTTCACTTTAGGTTCACTATAAGTTGAAAGCAACTTGAATGCACAGAACAATAATTAATTATTTTTATTCTTAAATTACCTTTTCAAATGCTTCTTATTATGTTTGTTTATTTATTCATTTATAGTATTTGTATTCAGCCCTTCTCACCCCGTAGGGGACGCAGGGCAGATCACAATGCACATACACATGGCAAACATACAATGCCATAGACTCACAACATATATACACTAGACAGACACGCACACATGTTGGTAGTTGAATGCTATGTTAATCACAACTTTATTTTCAACTTTGTGTTTTTCTTTGTAATCACTTCTACTTTGAAAGCCAGTTTCTCATGGAAAAAAGACATGCATAAAGCAAATGAATTGCTAAATCCTGCCATGTATAATACTGAAAGAATTATAACATGTCAAAATATGGTTCATATTCATTCCCTTTCACAGAGTCCTTTGAATAAAATTTACCAGGCTTTTTTCTGTATTAGGACTCAGTTTTGATGCCTAGCTGCAACTTTGTCAGTCTGTGGCTACGTCAAGAACCTTATCTCCTTTGACCATAAGCTGGCCCAACACATTTTGCTGTGCTCTTATCTGCCCACGTCAACCTGCATAGTACTCCCTGATGCAGTTCTCTCATTTTGCATATTGGTACAATCGTCCATGATGTTTTGTTTTCCAGCCGCATACAAAGATTTTTCCATGTAAATTCTTATGAACTGCTGAGAAAGAAGAGGTACAATCATGGATTATATATTTGCAAGGATTGGTTCACAGTGATCTCGTCAACAATGTTGCTGTAGAACAGGGGTCCTCAAACCAAGGGCATTTATCTGGCCTGCCGAGGAGGAGGCCTCCTTCTCAGTGGAATCGGTGTTGGCTCTGCTAACGCAGAGTGCCTTTCATTCTTTCAGTCTTCCCATCACACTGCATGCCAAGTTTGGTTGAATTCCATTGTTGGGGAATTCAGAATGCTCTTTGATTGCAGGAGTTACTGCAACTCCTACAAGTCTGAGTGTATTTTAACCAAACCTTTCCTGTATTTTCTGTTGGTCATGGGAGTTCTGTATGCCAAGTTTGGTTGAATTCCAATGCTGGGTCAGTTCAGAATGCTCTTTGATTGCAGGAGCTACTGCAACTCCCACATGTCTGAGTGTATTTCTCCCAAACCTCTCCAGTATTTTCTGCTGATACTGAAAAATAAAGTGCACCTACACTGCAGAATTAATGCAATTTGACACCAGTTTGACTGCCATAGTGTAATGCTATGGAATCTTGGGATTTAAAATTTTATAAGCTGTTTCACTTTTTCTGCTAAAAAGATCAAAATGCAGCTCCAGGATTCCATAACATTGAGTTAAAGTGATTCTTCATTTTAAATATTGTATTTGTTCCCATTTTGTTTTTCTCCTTAAAAATAAGATATGTGCAATATGCATAGGAATTTGATCATAGTTTTTTTAAAACTTTAGTCCGGCCCTCCAACGGTCTGAGGGACAGTGAATTGGCCCTCTGTTTAAAAAGTTTCACCAACAGACTTCACAACCTCTGAGGATGTCTGCTAACCATAGATGCAGGTGAAACGTCAGGAGAGAATGCTTCTAGAACATGGCCATATAGCCCAAAAAACCTACAACCCATAAGTAAAGACCTTGTAAACCTACAGCTTCTATGAGGTAAGCTGCTTTATCCAGAATGCCTTATTCGGTCTATGGGACGAGCAAAACAGAATGGTGGGAGGGGGGGAAGCAGAAAAGCGTTCCTCGCCAGCTTTCTTGAGTTTCGTTGGTTTTATTTATTTATTTATTTAGTAATTTTAAAAAAGTATAGTTCTATACTTTTGGCCATCAAAATTATACAGAAAGTGGAAACTGGTTAAAGAAAAATTCATCCCTGAATGCATTTGGAGGAAGCCTGCAAGTGGCTTTCTTAGACAGTTCAAAACATTTCTACCGACCTGGTTGTCTTATTTTAAATATGCATATTGTTAATTTTAAATAAAAAATCTCACTGAAATATGTTGAAATGCTCGTGTGTGTGTGTGTGTGTGTGTGGAATGTATCCTGCCAATGTATGTGGTACCATTGGCACTAAATTTTATTCTAAAGAAGGAATTTCTAGTAACACACCTGTTTCATAACAAAGGTATACCTGTACGGTTGGTGATTGAGTCCTCCCTTCTACTGCAGTGTGGCCTGTGTGTGCTCAGTGACAATAGAATGCTGGTTGACTATGCTGGAGGTTGCAGCAATGGAATGGTGTATCTGAATTCTGGCTGGACCCCAGTGGAGGAGCAGTAACTTTCCAATGGATATTGTAGGACACATTTGTAGTTCACAACACTATTATGCATATTGAATGACCTGAAAATATTAAAAAATTAGTCAGTAAAAACAACAACCTGGTAGATATCTACGTACTTTCTACTGGGGAGGGCTTTCTGTCTGTCCCACCACCCACTCAAGTATGTTTGGTGGGAACACGGGAGAGGGCCTTTTTGATGGTTGTTCTCAGACTGTGGAACTCCCTTCCAAGAGAGACCAGGATGGCCTTCTGCAAGCAGGTCAAGACCTTTTTGGGCTTACAGGCATTTGAATCATAGAGTTGGAAGAGACCTCATGTGCCATCCAGTCCAACCCCCTGCCAAGAAGCAGGAATATTGCATTCAAAACACCCCTGACAGATGGCCATCCAGCCTCTGTTTAAAAGCTTCCAAAGAAGGAGCCTCCACCACGCTCCAGGGCAGAGAGTTCCACTGCTGAACGGCTCTCACAGTCAGGAAGTTCTTCGAGAGAAGGAAAGGGGGCAGGTTGCTGGGAAAGTGTGGATAGGATTCTTGGGGGGGGGGTGAGTTTTAAAGATTATTTTAAGTGTTTTTACCACACCATACCATTTAACTGGATTTTCTTTTACTTTGGATTGTGGGATTGTTAACTGCCTTGAGTTCTCATGGGGAGAAAGGGCAGGGTATAAACAACAACAACAACAATAATAACAACAATTATCTTATATAAACCAAGCATCTTACGCAAAAAATGTAGAAGGTTTTGCTTTATTTATAATTTTCATTCTCTTCCCAAGGCTAGAGTTCCAGAACTAAGATATATAGCTATTGAACTCCTTATTGCTGTGCATGTCTGTGGCGTCTTGAGGTGGTGAAAAACTACCTCTTCACACTGGCCACTGTATAGTGGCAAATCTGGCGATGACTATCGGGGGCATGGGGAACCTGTTGCCCCTCATCGGCCAGTTTACTGATGGGCGATCCCACAAGGGGAGGCATTGATTGTCTGGCTCACCCATTGATCCAAGGCAACATAGGAAGCATCTTATGTCACTGCCCCTTTAAATCACGGAGCCCCACTGAAAGTAGTAGTGCAATGTGTAATGGGAGCTGGCAGGCTCCATGTTTAAAGGGGCAGTGAAGTGAAGCATGACACCAGTTCTTCCCCTGTCTGGTTAGTTCGAAAGTGTCCTCCACCAGTACTGATGTGTGCTAATGGAACAAGTTGAGATATTGTTATTGAATAAACCCCCCAAAATCAGGATCACCATCGGGGCCTGGAAACGTGACCTATGGAGACCTCTCAGTCTATACTCTGGAATTCCCCAAAAGACACCACCAAGTCTTCTTTCCCAAGCCTTGCCCATTCACCCACTCATGAGCATTACACTTCCCCTTGGCTCACACCTTCACAATAATC
This sequence comes from Anolis sagrei, assembly GCF_037176765.1. Lineage (NCBI taxonomy): Eukaryota > Metazoa > Chordata > Lepidosauria > Squamata > Anolidae > Anolis > Anolis sagrei. The sequence goes on along the minus strand of NC_090021.1, from coordinate 173,008,270 downwards.
AAGAGAATGGCAATCAGCCAGCTTTCTTGTCTCACAAGAGACCTAGGTCTGGCCAAGCCATGAGATCATTAAGCCATATTCTCTCTTTTTTGTCCTAATCAGAGGACCCATCAAGGGACTCGGCTACCCATTGTCCCAATCTGGAAATTCCATGTCTCCAGGGGTAATCTCATCAATTATCTTTTGCTTCTATGCCCCAGTCCCAATCTTCCTCCCAAATGGACAGCAGACAGCTTCAAATGCAATCAATGGCAGTTTATGCCATACTATGCACCACTCACAAACTATAAATGCACGTACTTTTAACCCAATTGGATTGTGAATGTACTTTTGAACCAATGAGATTGTAGATCCTAAAACTGCACCAATCACCTCTGTTCTTCATGTTCTCAAATGTGGGTAATAATAATAATAATAATAATAATAATAATAATAATCTTTATTTATACCCCGCCACCATCTCCCCCATGGGGACTCGGAGAGGCTTACATGAGGCCAAGCTCAAACAACAAATTACAACAGAGTAAAACCAAAAACGTAAACTGAAAATGTGAACATTAAACAACAACATCATAATTACATAAAACATGTGAATACATAACAATATAAACAACAAGCACAATCACAGTGACAATGGGCGGGCTACATGTAATGAATAAAGGAAAAACTAATTAAAAACTCAGGCGAGATAAAAGAGAAGCAGATTATTTGTGGAGGAGGGCTCATTATAGGGGGGTTGTGGAATCAAGCTTTTCCATGGGGGGGGGGGGGGTCACATATCTTTTCTATATAAAGTCCATGCTTATACCTGAAAAGCACATTGGATTTGGGAGTGCCCCTAGTGTCCACTCTGACCAGAGCTGAATAAAACTGATTTTGGTTCATATTTTGAGCTCCTGCATGGTTCATTGGACCAATTGGGAGCTGTAGCACATTAGAAGGATCTGGGATTTCAAGGAACAATATCATTTATTTAAAAGGTTGACACCTGAGCTATGAAATGCAGCTTAGGGCACCAGATCCCATTGCATCTTGGAAGGCAAGTAGGGCCAGTGCTAATTAGTACTTAGATGGGAGACCACCAATGAGTACCAGGAGCTGTAGGTGATATTCCAGAAGAAGAAACTGGCCAAATCACCTCTGAATATTTTTTTTCCTAGGAAATCTCTTGAAATTAATGAGCTCACCATAAGTCAACAGACAACTGGAGACATGGAAATTATTCATTACAAGAATAATGTATTTGGAATAGTTGTCCACAGGGCAGCATCATTTCTATGTGATGGTCTCATCAGACTAGGACCAAACTAAAAAAAATAAATAATAAGAAAATAATCAATAAACCAGATATGATGGTACCTTTCCTCCTAAAACGTGATAAATAACGTGAGCAGTTCTAATTGGTTTCCTAATGGAAGGTTTTCCCCTGGTCCCACTATCTCCCTCACCCCACAACCGCAGTCCTTACCAATCTTCTACCCTCTCCCAATCTATGGCGGCTATATATCTTTGAAAAGGTGTGAGTAGCAATAAATCTGCTTTGACCTTTCGAGGTACTAGCAACTGTGATACTTTTAATTGAAACAACTCTTGCTTAACATTTGTTGCAAATGTTGGAACCAAGCAGGTTCATCACATGTAGTGGTCTAGAATTAAAAAATAGATTAAAACAACCCTCACATGCATACCACCCCTCTGCTGTGCCAGCTCCACGGGCTGCCAATCCAATTCCGAGCACAAATCAAAGTGCTGGTCTTGACCTATAAAACCCTATACAACTCCGGTCCAGCGTACCTGCCCGAATGTTTCTCCTTCTACGTCCCACCTCGGAGCTTAAGATCGTCTGGGGAGGCCCTGCTCTCGTCCCCACCTTTGTCTCAAACATGCTTGGCGGGGACGAGGGACAGGATCTTCTTGGTAGTGGCCCCCCGCCTGTGGAATTTGCTCCCCGGGGAAATTAGGTCATCGTCATCCCTCCTCACCTTTAGAAAAAAGGTTAAAACATGGCTGTGGGCCCAGGCCTTAGGACAATCAGGTTAAAGGACAATTGATAATGTTTGACTATGGCATGGAAAAGGATTTGGATAAGTTAAGCAGAGTATTCATTAGTAGATGGCTAGCTAAACAGCCACCAGACGGGCAATAGCTAATCAGAGTGTAAGTATATTATTTTAATCTTTATTTGTTAATGTTTATGTTAATTGTTATATTTGTTATTCTGTATTCTGTATTTTATGATGCGGCATTGAATCATTGCCAATTGTAAGCCGCCCTGAGTCCCCCTAGGGGTTGAGAAGGGCGGGGTAGAAATGTTAGAAATAAATAAATAAATAAATAAATAAATAAACACCTACAAATCTAATTGCTCTTGGAATAAAGAAAGGTTTGGGGAAGATATATGAATATACAGAATTTAACAGCATTATATGGTCAGTGTAGACACATATAGTGCAGTTTAACTGCATTGAACTGCAGTATATGAGTCTATACTGATCATATAATGCAGTTCCAAATTGCATTATATAGCAGTGTAGTCAAAACACTTCATTGGATGCATTTCATCTTTTATAAAACCATCTCACAACCTTTATTCTTCCCTTTCTGAACAAAATACAGATCCCACCTCCCAACCTGGATGAAAGCTATGTTACCTTTAGAGTCCACTTAGGCCTGTTGAAGAACATTGTTTCCCTCGGAATTGTAGAGTAATTTACGAGGCAATAAGAAAAAAGTTTCACTATTTTGTGCATGCTCATAACAAAAGATGTGAACTACTTCTCTGCAGAGTCACAGTAAACGAACCCAGTAGCTTGCTATGAAAATTAATATGCATATTTAAAAGGATATAGCCCAATACCTTTAATGGCTCTATGACTTTAATAAACTCTTTTTGCTAATAAATGACCATTTTAAAAATGAACTACAGTATATGCTCATGTATAAGTCAACCTCATATTTGCATTAAGAGCATGTTTGGAAGCCAAAATTATGTGTTTCGATATAACCTGTGGATAAGCCATGGGTCATTTTATGGAGCGGATAACGCACTAGCACTGGTCATCAGGAGACAACCTGGAACAAGTTGATTCCAGCCATGAAAGCCTTCGACAATACATTGGAACAAGTTGCTCGGTTCACATGATGAGAAAACCACCCACAGGAAACCTTCAGGATTCTGGAATGAGACTGGGGTCAACTGGACCTCTTTGGCAAAGAAGGAACTATTTATTTAAACAAAAAAAATGAATGGTGTGCTAACAATCTGCATGTCCAGTTATAACTCTGCATTCGAAGTAGCAATGAGGAACAACGTGCCAGCATTTCCTGCAATGACTTTGAAGACCTTGGAAGGATATAGAAATGGATAATTTAATATTTTATTGTAAGCTCTCCACTTTCCAGAACTGTGGGAAGTGGGGTTGGATTTAATTTCTTTCCACTGAGGATGTGTCTACACTGTAGAACTGATGCCATTTGACACCACTTTAATTGCCATGGCTCACAGTTACGGAATAAAGGAAGTCACAGTTTTAGCCTTTAGCCTTTTTTAAACCAAAGGGTGCTGTTGCCTCGCCAAACTACAACAGCTAAAGTGGTGTCAGACTGCATTAATTCTATAATGTAGATGCACGCTGAGGCCTTAGCTACACTGCCACCCAATCCAGTTTGAAACAGCATTATACAGCTAATGTAGATTCAGTTTATCTACAATGAACTGCGTTATATGAGTTTATTTATTGAAAACTTTTATATCCCGATCTTCTCACCTCAATAGAGGGACCCAGACCGGCTTACAGCAAGGATTCAATGCTACTAATACAAGATAAAACATCATACAACAATACAAGATTCAAATACATATAGATAAAATACATATATACCAAATTGCCAAGGTAAAATCATGTTCAACTCAGTCCGCATATGTGGTCACTCACTTTGGTCTGTAACCAGCCTCAGCCATTATTCTGGGTGTGCTTCGTTCCATAACCAGGATTTCACAAGCCTCCTGAAGGACAAGAGGGAGGGGGCAGATCTAATCTCGCTCGGGAGAGAGTTCCGTAGCTGAGGGGCCACCACAGAGAAGGCCCTGTCTCTCGTTCCCACCAAACACGCTTGCGAAGGTGGTGGGACCGAGAGCAGGGCCTCTCCGGAAGATCTTAATGTCCTTGATGGGGAGAATATGTTCGGACAGGTAAACTGGGCTGGAACTGTATAGGAATTTATAGGTTAAAACCAGCACTTTGAATTGTGCTCTGAAGCTACACTAATCATATAATGCATTCCAAACTGGATTATACATATGACAGTGTAGATAGGGCCCAGAGACCATTAGGTGCTTAGAGTTTCATTTAAAATCTCCTTTGTTTATAGAATTTGGGAAAGTTGCTTTTTATTATTATAAAGACAGTGGTCTTACTACTAAGGAGATTCTGGACATTTTAGTAAAATGCTTTACCCAAACTTTACTTTTTACAGGTATGGAGACAGACTATCGGTGGAAGCCTGATGACAGAAGCAGTGCCAGGTTTCTCCCACTTGGACAGCACTCTGCTTTCACACCATGAGGTGTTATCTGTTGTCACCCACATCTAGAGTGTTGCCTGTCATCAAACCTTCCCACACAATGAAGTGTCACCTTTTGTCAAAATGGAACAAAACTTTAGATCATTCCAAACTATTTTCTAGCAAGTTTGGTCATTCTGTGAACCATCGCAATTAACAATAACACGCTTGAAGTGCTTGTTTGTAATTCAGACTTTACTATCCCAATGAAAAGGGTTGAGGATCTCTTGAGGATCTTGTGCTAAAACCAACCTCTCACTTGTAGCCTGATATTTTTCTCTCATCCCAGGTGGCTACCAAACCTCCAAAAAAACCCAATACATGTTTCCAGACTGCCATGGTTTTCATGAAAACAGTGGCCTATAGTAATGGAAAACAATTATTGCTATGTATAGCATCCTTTAAAAAAATTAATAGGACAGGTCCAGCAAATATTCAAGAGGCTCATTATTTTCTTTATAGCTCTTTTTTATTGATACTGCAGCATATAAACATAAAAGAGAATACTTTATAAGAAGTGCGTAATGTAGGGGAAAAGAGGGAATAATGCATAGATTAATGCTTATGGAGCTGTAGGATCTCCAGTACAAAGAATGCAGTGCAGCTATTCTTGCAACGCAACGCAGGTCAAGGGCAATGCTGAGATTTTGTATGTAGTTTGACCTCAGCATTTATGGAGTTACATTTCTGAATTTACCTAGGAAAAAAGAAACTGTGGATAATTGTCAACTGTACATTTACTGAAAGTTACTATTTATTTCTTTATTTACGATATTTATATCTGGCCTTTCTCTACCTCGAAGTGGACTCAAGGTGGCTTACAGATAGGTAAAAATTCAATGCCAATGCTATGGAGGTATCCTCTGTAGGAATTTGTTAGGTCTTCCAATATGACTCTGTGATAAACTCTATTTATTTATCATGTCAGAAGCAAATTGAGAATACATTTATAATGTATAAAAACTAGAAATGAAGTCAAAACTTGGCATTATACCAAATTTCCTTTGACCAGAAGCTGGCCACTTGGAGTGCCTCTGGTGTTCCTGTAGGAAGGTTGTGCATCTGGCAGGGCCCAGACTGCATTGTAGTAAGTGGTCTGTGGTTTGCTCTTCTCCATACCCACATGCTGTGGACTCCACTTTGTAGCCCCATTTCTTTTCTTTTTTAAAAGTCTTTTTAAGTCTTCCCATTTCTTAAGACTGGCTCTGCATCTCGTGGTACCAGAGCACTGTCCGTTCAGTGACCTCCAAGTCACGCAGTCTTCTGTGTGCCTAGGAAGGAGTTTCTCATCTAGTATCAGCCACTGATTGAGGTCCTGGTTTGAGCCTGCCATTGTTGGACTCTTGCTTGACGAAGTGTTCCTGAGAGTATCTCTGTAGATCTTAGGAAGCTATTTCCTGATTTAAGGTGTTGGTGTGCTGGCTAATAGACGAACAGAGGATGGGCCAGAGATGTCACTGCCTTGGTCCTTTCATTACACTGTTCAACGGAGAAAAAGTTGCGGGCCTGAAAATAGTTGTTCTTTTATGATTTTAGGGTGCTGAAAATGAAAATGACATTTAAAAATGTATATTGGCTCTAGTTTTTATGATATAAGCAATCGCGTGATCACGTATGGTTAAAAAAATGCATGTTGCGACTTACACTATGGAAGATTCTAGAATATTCTAGAAAGTTTGATGATGCAGTATTAGTGCCATGTGCAAAAGCCAGAAAGGCCAGATTTTTGAACGGTGAGGGTCAGTCAGTTGAAGACTGAGACAGTATCGTTAAACATCATTTTACATTGTTCTTTTTACTGTAGTTATGCCTCGCACGTGTGTAAATAAAGCACTATGGAAAAAAGATATCAAGACAAATGGACTCCGTCAATGCTGTCAGACTACTGCTGGAGCATTGTAAGAGACAATCCTTTCCTTGAATACAAAAGAAAAGTCAAGAGAAGCAAACAGGATAAAAACAAAAGTCACGATTAAAGCGACACTTAAACTTTCAGACTTTTCAACTGCATTAGGCCTACTAATATAGTTTCTTGCTGCACAAACATAAACAATAGACTAATTAAATAAATATTTCTCATGTATAAACTATTGGCAATATAATTTGACTAAAATTTAGTAAATATTCATGGTTTATATACATGCAGTAAGGTTAGGCGCATTATCATAATTATTAAAGAATTACCTATTGTGGAGAAAATTGAAATAGCTGTTGCATAAAAACCAGAGCCAATTAACACATGTAATTATTATATTTGAATTCAGCATGTTAAATTTATTAAGAAATGGCACATTTTGTTTCCGAAACTGAGAAAAACTGAAAGTTTGTAGAACAGTGTTATTGGCTCCTACTTCCCGGTGGATGTCAGGTGGTGCAATACTGGCTAAACAGTATAATTTCTCCAGTGGTGTGGGTCGCAGACACCCTGTGATAATGCAGCATATCTCATTAACAGCCACATCCACTATTTTAACGTAGTGAGATATATTCCACACTGGAAAATAAATAAAGTGATAAACTCTGACAGAAATATACCATAGAATCATGTGGAAGATATAAAGAAATTCCTAGAGATGAACATATTTGGAAATGGAGATCATACTGCTCCTCTCAATTTCTTTACACCTGGCAGATTCCAAATATGAAATCCCATAAGCTATCTATTGTCAGGTACTAAATACATGTCATGTGCATGCAACCAGATAAAAATACTGTCAGGTATGAACTGTCAAATGTGAAAGTGTTGCTTAGCAGCCAAACAAAACAAAACAAAACCTAGTGATTTTCAAATTATTTGGTAAGGGATTTTTTCTCTTTTTTTCCATTTTTTTGTTGTTGCAGGAAACAATTAGAAATTTCAAATCAAGATGATCTTATGGAAGAACTCATGCTTGATGTCAACTGTTGTTTCTTTTCACAATGCAGAGCCTTTAGGGCACATTCTCAAGATTATTGTCAATGTTAGTGGGTCCAACCCTTCTCCTGTGTATCCCTCAGGATCCTTGACAGTGAATGAGAGAGGAGGTGGAGATGCAAAGTGGTGTTAGCAAATATGTCAAAATCAAAAAGTGCTGTGTGCTGAGACTCCAGAATTGTGTTTAAGGTAGGTTGGTGGGTTCAACACTGGCAGGCAGCTCAATTTTAATTTTGACTACTTGCAGTTATGTTTTCACAAAATAATGAAAACACAATGTGCATGCACACGCACCTTCAAGCTGCCTGTCAACTTCTGGTGACCTCATGAATTTCATAAGGTTTTCCTAGGCAAGAAATACTCAGAGGTGGTTTCACCAGTTCCTTCTTCTGAAATATAGCCTACAGCTGGCTTCCAAGAGCAGACAGAATCTCGTGCCTTTAGGGTAGAAAGGCCTTCACAATCATCATTTTTATTTCCATTACCACCATGCATCTGAAGCTGGTGGTATCTCAGGACAATGAAAACAAAAGAAAAACAATAACCATTTAGTACACGTTTGACGGAGGAGGCTGAACTACAGCCTCTGCTTGCTCACTTTATACACTATACGTTGGTTATAAAGTATCGTCAATTATCCATGGCCATAGATCAAATGCTCAAATTACAGATCATTGGTTGCCAAATGCAGGCATTAAATAACTGATAGATCTCTGAGCATTCAGGGAAAGGTATAAAAATGATATGAGCACAATTTCTTGAGAGTACATTTATTTCAGTGTGAAAAATAAGCTTTTAGGGTTATTTTATTCTTTTGTGTACTGAAGCTGGATCTACACTGCCATTTAATCCAGTTTCTGAATCCGGATTATCTGCTTTGAACTGGATTATATGAGTCTACACTGCCATTTAATCCAGTTCAAAGCAGATAATCTGGATTCAGAAACTGGATTATATGGCAGTGCAAATGGAGTCTTAGATTTCTTGATGAGGAAATTTCTCACAGTAACTAAACTAAATCCCACAGTTCCTTTGCATCACAAACTGAGCTGTGTTTCATGTGCAATAAAGAAGATAAGTTGGGGACCCCTCCCCCAGGCACCAAGTGTCGTTCTGGGCCAGAGTGAAGAGCGGGGTGGTGGTGGCAGGGGACAGTTCCACCTTGTCTTCAGCGTATGTCATCAGCTGGGGACCCCTCCCCCAGCACCAAGTGCCACTCTGGGCCAGAGTGGAGGGGGGGGCAGGGGACAGTTCCATCTTGTCTCCGGCATATGTCATCAGCTGGGGACCCCTCCCCCAGCACCAAATGCCTCTCTGGACCAGAGTGAAGGGGGGGGCAGGGGACAGTTCCATCTTGTCTCCGGCATATGTCATCAGCTGGGGACCCCTCCCCCAGCACCAAATGCCGCTCTGGACCAAAGTGAAGGGGGCAGGGGACAGTTCCACCTTGTCTCTGGCATGTGTCATCAGCTGGGGACCCCTCCCCCAGGCACCAAGTGTCGCTCTGGGCCAGAGTGAAGTGCGGGGGGGGGGCAGGGGACAGTTCCATCTTGTCTCTGGCATATGTCATCAGCTGGGGACCCCCCCCCCCCAGCACCAAGTGCCTCTCTGGGCCAGAGTGAAGACGGGGGGCAGGGGACAGTTCCATCTTGTCTCCGGCATATGTCATCAGTTGGGGGCGCCTCCCCCAGCACCAAGTGCCGCTCTGGGCCAGAGTGAAGAGCAGGGGGGCAGGGGCCAGTTCCATCTTGTCTTCAGCGTATGTCATCAGTTGGGGGCCCCTCCCCCAGCCCCAAGTGCCGCTCTGGGCCAGTGTGAAGACAGGGGGCAGGGGACAGTTCCGTCTTGTCTCCGGCATATGTCATCAGTTGGGGGCCCCTACCCGTAGCACCAACTGATGCTCTGGGCCAGAGTGAAGAGAGGGGGGGCAGGGGACAGTTCCACCTTGTCTCTTGTGCTATACTAATAATATAATATAATGTAATGTAATGTAATTTATTGTATATACATATAATATATTATAATGCAATACAATAATAATAATAAGATATTATAATTATATATTTTATATTTCATGTACTCCAGCAAAGGATCACCGCCTTGTCGGGGCGCTGGAGCTTGAGCACCTCAATGATGTCATGAGCGAAACCGTGAAGGGCCACCCAAGACGGGACGGTTGTGGCAGAGAGGTCAGACCAAGCGTGATCCCTGGGGAAGGCAATGGCAAACCACTCCAGTATCCTTGCCAAGAAAATTAAATGGACCAGTACAACCAGAGATATGTCGGTATGCCATTGGAAGATGGGACTCCCAGGTCGGAAGATGGCCAAAATGCTACTGGGGAGGAGCAGAGGATAAGTTCAACTAGCCCCAGATGTGATGACGCAGCTAGCTCAAAGCCGAAAGGAAGGCTAGCGGCCGACGGTACTGGAGGCGAACGACGAATCCGATGCTCTAAAGATCAACACACCATAGGAACCTGGAATGTAAGATCTATGAGCCAGGGCAAATTGGATGTTGTTATTGGTGAGATGTCAAGACTAAAGATAGACATTCTGGGGGTCAGCGAACTGAAATGGACTGGAATGGGCCACTTCACATCAGATGACCACCAGATCTACTACTGCGGACAAGAGGAACATCGAAGAAATGGAGTAGCCTTCATAATTAATAAGAAATTCGCTAAAGCGGTGCTTGGATACAACCCAAAAAATGACAGAATGATCTCCATTCGAGTGCAAGGAAAGCCTTTCAACATCACAGTGATCCAAATATACGCCCCAACCACAGCTGCTGAAGAAGCAGAAGTAGATCAGTTCTATGAGGATCTGCAGGAACTACTGGATAATACACCAAAAAGAGACATTATTTTCATTACAGGAGACTGGAATGCCAAGGTGGGAAGTCAAATGACAACAGGGATCACAGGCAAGCATGGTCTGGGAGAACAAAATGAAGCGGGACGCAGGCTGATAGAATTCTGCCAGGAAAACTCGCTGTGTATAACGAATACTCTCTTCCAACAACCTAAAAGACAGCTTTACACATGGACCTCTCCAGACGGTCAACACCGAAATCAGATTGACTACATCCTTTGCAGCCAAAGGTGGCGGACATCCATCCAGTCGGTGAAAACAAGACCTGGGGCTGACTGTAGCTCAGATCACGAACTTCTTATTGCCCAATTTAGAATAAAACTAAAGAGATCAGGGAAAATACACAGACCAGTTAGATATGATCTCACTAACATTCCTAGCGAATATACAGTGGAAGTGAAGAACAGATTTGAAGGACTAGATTTAGTAAACAGAGTCCCAGAAGAACTATGGACAGAAGTCCGCGACATTGTTCAGGAGGCGGCAACAAAGTATGTTCCAAAGAAAAAGAAAACCAAGAAGGCAAAATGGTTGTCTGCTGAGACACTGGAAGTAGCCCAAGAAAGGAGGAAAGCAAAAGGAAACAGTGAAAAGGGGAGATATGCCCAGTTAAATGCGCAATTCCAGAGGTTAGCCAGAAGAGATAAGGAACTATTTTTAAATAAGCAATGCATGGAAGTGGAAGAAGACAACAGAATAGGAAGGACAAGAGACCTCTTCCAGAAAATTAGAAACATTGGAGGTAAATTTCAGGCAAAAATTGGTATGATAAGAAACAGAGATGGCAGGGACCTAACAGAAGCTGAAGAGATCAAGAGAAGGTGGCGAGACTATACAGAAGGTCTGTATAGGAAGGATAACAATCTCGAGGATAGCTTTGACGGTGTGGTGAATGAATTAGAACCAGACATCCTGAGGAGTGAGGTTGAATGGGCCTTAAGAAGCATTGCTAACAACAAGGCAGCAGGGGACGATGGGATCCCAGCTGAACTGTTTAAAATCTTAAAAGATGATGCTGTCAAGGTGATGCATGCCATTTGCCAGCAAATATGGAAAACACAAGAATGGCCATCAGACTGGAAAAAATCAACTTATATCCCCATACCAAAAAAGGGAAATGCGAAAGACTGCTCAAATTTCCGTACAGTGGCCCTTATTTCTCATGCCAGTAAGGTAATGCTCAAGATCCTGCAAGGAAGACTCCAGCAATACATGGAGCGAGAGTTGCCAGATGTTCAAGCTGGGTTTAGAAAAGGCAGAGGAACGAGAGACCAGATTGCCAATATCCGCTGGATAATGGAGAAAGGCAGGGAGTTTCAGAAAAACATATACTTCTGCTTCATTGACTATTCTAAAGCCTTTGACTGTGTGGATCATAATAAATTGTGGCAAGTTCTTGGTGGGATGGGCATACCAAATCACCATATCTCTCTCCTGAGGAATCTGTACAAGGACCAAGTAGCAACAGTCAGAACTGACCATGGAACAACAGACTGGTTCAAGATTGGGAAAGGCGTACGGCAAGGCTGCATACTCTCACCCAACCTTTTTAACTTGTATGCAGAACACATCATGCGATGTGCGGGGCTGGATGAATGCAAAGCTGGGGTGAAAATTGCTGGAAGAAACATTAACAACCTCAGATATGCAGATGACACCACTCTGATGGCCGAAAGCGAGGAGGAGCTGAGGAGCCTTCTAATCAAGGTGAAAGAAGAAAGCGCAAAAGCCGGGTTGCAGCTAAACGTCAAAAAAACCAAGATTATGGCAACAAGAATGATTGACAACTGGAAAATAGAGGGAGAAACCGTGGAGGCCGTGACAGACTTTGTATTTCTAGGTGCAAAGATTACTGCAGATGCAGACTGTAGCCAGGAAATCAGAAGACGCTTACTTCTTGGGAGGAGAGCAATGTCCAGTCTTGATAAAATAGTGAAGAGTAGAGACATCAGACTGGCAACAAAGATCCGCCTAGTCAAAGCCATGGTATTCCCTGTAGTCACCTACGGATGTGAGAGCTGGACCTTAGGGAAGGCTGAGCGAAGGAAGATCGATGCTTTTGAACTGTGGTGTTGGAGGAAAGTGCTGAGAGTGCCTTGGACTGCAAGAAGATCCAATCAGTCCATCCTCCAGGAAATAAAGCCCGACTGCTCACTGGAGGGAAAGATACTAGAGACAAAGTTGAAGTACTTTGGCCACATCATGAGGAGACAGGAAAGCCTAGAGAAGACAATCATGCTGGGGAAAGTGGAAGGCAAAAGGAAGAGGGGCTGACCAAGGGCAAGATGGATGGATGGCATCCTTGAAGTGACTGGACTGACCTTGAAGGAGCTGGGGGTGGTAACGGCCGACAGGGAGCTCTGGCGTAGGCTGGTCCATGAGGTCACGAAGAGTCGGAGACGACTGAACGAGTGAACAACAACATATTTCATGTAATATTACTAATAATATAATAATATAATAGTATAGTACAATATAGTAATATATAATACTGATATTGTACTATGCTAATAATATAATATATTGTATGTATATATATCTTGTAAGCCGCTCTGAGTCCCCTTCGGGGTGAGAAGGGCGGCATATAAATGTCGTAAAATAAATAAATAAATAAATAAATCCTGCCAATTTCAGAACTGACTGCTTCTGCAGGATTGCTTAACATGTTTGCTTCTGCCTCAACCCCATGTAGGTCAGTCTAATTTGAACAGAATTATGGAAAACAAAAAATACACTTGCCCAAGAGGTGGAGTGGATTGTTTCCCAATTAAATTTAAGATAGCTGATTAATCATTTGAATGGGGGCTCCCGCTGATTTAATTTGCTTAAAATTGTGTATGAAAACAAACAAACAAATAAAAAGCAGCAGCATAAAAAGCAGAACAATACTCAGAGCAGGCATGAACTCAGAAGCAGATGCCTTAGGAAATGCTCTTGAGAGACAATGCCTGGCATTAACCATCTCTACAAGGACTTGAATTATTATTATGATTTCCTCCATATCTGTCATCCAATTAATTAGGAAGGTAATTCTAACCAAGTAAAACTGACCATGCTGCTCAGCAACCATGCTGCTCTTAAAAGAACCCTTGTTTCCAAAAGAAGAACAAAAAAGGACTTTTGCAATCTTGTGCAATCCTTCCTTCCTTCCTTCCTTCCTGGGAGACAAGCCCTGAAACTTCATGGGACTTAGTTTTGAATGGGAACACAGGGCCATGCTCAGTACATTTCCAGAGATGATGTTAAAAGATGGATGCTCCTGAGCAAGTGCAGAATGCCTGAAAGGCTTTGGGATGAAAGATCTTGGAGTCCTCGTGGACAACAAGTTAAATGTTATGTGGGGGCAAAAACAGCCAATGGGATTTTGGCCTTCATCAATAGGAGCATAGTATCTAGATCTAGGGAAGTCATGCTACCCACGCTCTATTCTGCTTTGGTTAGACCACACCTGGAATATTGTGTCCAATTCTGGACACAATTCAAGAGAGATATTGACAAGCTGGAATGTGACCAGAGGAGGGTGACTAAAATGATCAAGGGTCTGGAGAACAAGCCCTATGAGGAGCGGCTTAAGGAGCTGGGCATGTTTAGCCTGAAGAAGAGAAGGATGAGAGGAGATATGATGAGAGCCAGGTATAAATATGTGAGAGGAAACCACAAGGAGGAGGGAGCAAGCTTGTTTTCTGCTGCCCTGGAGACTAGGACGCAGAACAATGGCTTCAAACTACAAGAAAGGAGATTCCATCTGAACATGAGGGAGAACTTCCTGACTGTGAGAGCCGTTCAGCAGTGGAACTCTCTGCCCCGGAGTGTGGTGGAGGCTCCTTCTTTGGAAGCTTTTGGAACAACAAGTTAAACATGAGCCAACAATGTGATGTGGCGGCAAAAAAAGCCAGTGGGATTTTGTCCTGCATCAATAGGAGCATAGTGTCTAGATCTTGGGAAGTAATGCTACCCCTCTATTCTGCTTTGGTTAGACCACACCTGGAATATTGTGTCCAATTCTGGGCACCACAATTCAAGAGAGATATTGACAATCCATCTGTCAGGGGTGCTTTGAATGCAATATTCCTGCTTCTTGGCATGGGGTTGGACTGGATGGCCCATGAGGTCTCTTCCAACTCTTTGATTCTATGATTCTGTGCCGAGAGAAGAGAGGAAGGTGCCTGGCCTCTTGGAACAGCAACCCAGCTGGATTGCTGTGCCGAGATGAGAGGCTGCACACCTCAATTTATATAATTAATGACTCCATTAATGTAATTTTATTGGTATCTAATTGTATTTTGAAATTTACCAATAACTCCTGCATTTCCCATTCTAGGCTTATACTCAAGTCAATAAGTTTTCCCATGGTTTTTTTGTGGCAAAATTTGGTGCCTCGGCTTATATTTCGGTTGGCTTAGATGGTAAATTATGTACGAGGGTTGAATGAAAAGTAATGCCTCCACCTTCATAACACCTCAACAGATGGCAGTACTGGTAAGCAGCAGGCAACTGGCTTGTTCAGTAGACTCTCCTCTACAGTTCCATTTTGACGGGAAGCCTTAGCATTGAACTGTTGTGTTGTTAAAGTGCGAAGTATGGAACCCTGCGCAGATGGTCGGTCAATGCTACTTAAGCAACGTGCAGTCATTGAATTCTTGACAGTAGAAGGTGTTACCCCAAAGGAGATTCATCAGAGAATGCAAGCTGTTTAAGATTATTGTGTTGATGTGAGTACTGTGTGTCATTAGGCAAGTAAGTTTAAAGATGTTGAGGTGGGAACATCTGACTTACGTGACAAACAAAGAGTTGGACGTCCAGTGACAGCAACCACTGAGTTTCACAAGCAAAAGGTTGACAGATTAATTCAGTATGATCGTCGTATCACTCAGAGAGAATTTCAAGCATAATCGTCATTTCACAAGAATGTTTGAGTCACGTTATTGCTTTGCTTGGCTATTGGAAGATCTAAGCACGATGGGTTGCGGAAACAGAGTGTCGACTCCTTTCGTGACGGCTTCAGAAAACTTGTTCTTTGTTGGCAGAAATGTATCCAATTGTCTGGTGATTATGTGGAAAAGTGAATAGTGGTAGTGTTCTGTTGCGCGCTGGGCCTGTAAAGAATTTCCTTTAGAACAGGACATGCAACCTTTGCCCAGCAGGAAGCCAGGGGGCCCAAAGAGAAGTTCTCAGAGGTTTTCCACCACAAATGACCTTTAGATGGCTTGTGAAGTATAACAAAGTCCTTTATTAATGAACAATCAAACAGATACTTTTCTTGACTTCAATAAAGTTAACCAAATGCTTCCAGGCTTTTATGCAACTGGTGGCTTCCTAAACTTGCCCACGAAGGACAGGCAACTGTCTTCAATAACTTCTTATTTACTTTAAATGGAAAATCACCTTTTTAACTTCTCCCAGGCTGACTGTAATCTAACCCTTACTGATGTGGGCTCCGCTACCGGGTCGAACTGCGTCTCGAAGCACCAAGTGGACCTACCAGTAAAGGCTTAGATATTCTCCAGTCCGGTCAATTCATTGTCACTTCGAAATTGGTTTTGTCTTCTTCATACAAGGCACTGTTCAATGGTCAAATGCAAGGTCCCACAGCCAAGTCTTGAGTTTCCTTCTAAAGGACAGGAGGGAGGTGGCCAGTCTGATGTCTTTGGGGAGGGAATTCCACAGACCGGGAGCCACAGTTGAGAAGGCCCTTATTGTATTACAATATAATGGTATAGTACAATATAGTAATATATAATACAGATATTGTCCTATGCTAATAATATAATATAATGTAATATAATATATTGTATATACAATATAATACTAATAATTTTTTTTGTCGTGTCAGGAGCGACTTGAGAAACTGCAAGTCACTACTGTTGTGAGAGAATTGGCCGTCTGCAAGGACGTTGCCCAGGGGACGTCCGGATGTTTTGATGTTTTATCATCCTTGTGGGAGGCTTCTCTCATATCCCCGCATGAGGAGCCGGAGCTGAAAGAGGGAGCTCATCCACACTCTCCCCGGATTCGAACCTCCGATCTGTCGGTCTTCAGTCCTGCTTGCGCAAGAGTTTAACCCACTTCGCCACCGGTGGCTCCATACTAATTATAATTAAGTATTTTATATTACATGGAATATTACTAATAATATTACAATATAATGGTATAGTACAATATAGTAATATATAATGCTGATATTGTCCTATGCTAATAATATAATATACTAGCTGTGCCCTGCCACGCGTTGCTGTGGCCTATAGTAAAACTTATCAAAGTTGAGGTAGATATCTGGACTATTATGAAAGAGAGGTCCCTACCTATTCCTTCCCCCTTTTCCTCCCCCTTTCTCTACTTTCTTCCTTCTCTACCTCTTCCTTTCTTTCCTTCTTTCACTACTTGGTTTCATCCTTCTCTCTTTCCTTCATTCCCTCCCCCTTTCTTCCTTTGCCTTTCTTCCCTCCCTGTTTGCTTCCTTCTTTCACTTTTTATTTCCTTTTATTTCACCACCATCATAACAATAACAATAATGCAATGCATTGCCTCTGGGACCTGACACCTCTCCCATTCCCCCTAAAAGGGTCTCAGAGGAACAATACCATCATCATAATAATAATAGAAATAACAACCTTTACCCGCCACGTGTTGCTGTGGCCAATCTTCCCTCTTTCTCTCCTTCTTTCCCTCCCTCCCTCCCTCCCTCCCTCCCTCCCTCCTTCCTTCCTTCCTTCCTTCCTTCCTTCCTTCCTTCCTTCCCATCTTTCCTTCTCCTCTTCTTTCTCTATCTCTTTCCTTCCTTCCCCCTTTTTCTTTCTCTTCTGCTGTCTCTCTTTTCTTTCCTTCCATCTTTCCTTTTCTTTCCTTTTCTTCTTCCTCTAACTTTCCTTCCTTCCCCCTGTTTCTTTACCTCCCTTTCTCTTTCTTCCTTCTTTCCTTCCTTCCTGTCTTTCCTAGATTTTGACAGGGCGGGAAGGGGCGGGGTGGGGTTTGGAGGTGGCCTGAAGTAAAAGGAGGTAAGATTGGAGCAGGGGAGTGATGGAGCGTGGGGTTGCGTGTGTGTGTACGGCGGTGGGGGGAGTGATGGAGCCTGGGGTTGCGTGTGTGTGTGCGGCGGCGGGGGGAGTGGGGTTGCGTGTGTGTGCGGCGGTGGGGGGAGTGATGGAGCGTGGGGTTGCGTGTGTGTGTGCGGCGGCGGGGGGAGAGATGGAGCGTGGGGTTGCGTGTGTGTGTGCGGCAGGGGGTGTGTGTGTGCGGGAAGCGGCGCAGCGGGGCTTGGAGTGGGCATGGTTTCGGCAGAGGGAACGTTGGCCGGAAGGCCATGTGCGCGCGCGATGGAACTTGCGGCTGGGCGCCAATGCGCATGCTCAGTTGTTTTGCCATTTTGTGAGTGTGTTGTGTTGTTTTTCATTTTGAGTAGATATGTTTGTACCTTGTGGGTTGTGTTATGGGCACGGGAATTTTGGTTAAGTTTCGTTGGGGGATTTTTGAGTTTTGTTGTTTTGCCATTTTGTGAGTGTGTTGTGTTGTTTTTCATTTTGAGTAGATATGTTTGTACCTTGTGGGTTGTGTTATGGGCACGGGAATTTTGGTTAAGTTTCGTTGGGGGATTTTTGAGTTTTGTTGTTTTGCCATTTTGTGAGTGTGTTGTTGTGTTGTTTTTCATTTTGAGTAGATATGTTTATACCTTGTGGGTTGTGTTATGGGCACAGGGATTTTGGTTAAGTTTCGTTGGGGGATTTTTGAGTTTTGTTGTTTTGCCGTTTTGTGAGTGTGTTGTTGTGTTGTTTTTCATTTTGAGTAGGTATGTTTGTACCTTGTGGGTTGTGTTATGGGCACGGGGATTTTGGTTACGTTTCGTTGGGGGATTTTTGAGTTTTGTTGTTTTGCCGTTTTGTGAGTGTGTTGTTGTGTTGTTTTTCATTTTGAGTAGATATGTTTGTACCTTGTGGGTTGTGTTATGGGCATGGGAATTTTGGTTAAGTTTCGTTGGGGGTTTTTTGAGTTTTGTTTCCTCGTTGGATGCCCCTAACAAATTTATATATATAGATTGTATATGCATACAATATTTATAATATAATACCATACTAATAATAATATTTTATAATTATATATTTTATATTACATGTAATATTACGAATAATATTACAATATAATCGTATAGTACAATATAGCAATATATAATGCTAATACTGTTCTATGCTAATAATATAATATACTAGCTGTCCCCTGCCATGCATTGCTGTGGCCCAGTCTGTTGATCTGGAAAATAAAGTAACGAGAAAGTGTTGGTTTCTAGTATATGTCATTTCTTTATGCTTGTGGGTAAACAGCACTTCTTGCTGTTTCTTTGTTAGTATTGATGTGGAGAGTGTCTGGTTTGCCCACACTGGAACATGCAACATATCATTGTTCTTCTTTAAGGGTCCTTTTTAAATCTGTCATGAACATATGTGTGTGTGTGAATCATATATATCTATCTATATCTATGACTGGATGGCTCTTGGTCAGGAGGACTTTGATTACGTTTTCTTGCCCTGGTGAAGGGAGTTGGACTGGATGGCCTTAAGTATTTTCTGTTGGTCATGGGGGTTCTGTGTGGGAAGTTCGAGTCATGTAGGTAGGAAGAATCTTCTGCTGTGTTTTTCAGTGTTTTTATGAGTGATAGTCACTTGTTGGGAAGTTTGCCCCAATTCCTTAGTTGGTGGGTTTCAGAATGCTCTTTAATTGCAGTGAACTATAAATCCCAGTAACTACAAATCCCAAATGTCAAGGTCTATTTCCTCCAAACTCCATCTGTGTTCATATTTAGGCATATGGAATTTTTGTGTCAAGTTTGGTCCAGATCCATCATTGTTTGAGTCCACAGTGCTCTCTGGATGTCTGTGAACTACAACTCCCAAACTCAAGGTCAATGCCCACCAAACCCTTCTAGTGTTTTCTGTTGGTCATGGAAGTCCTGTAAGCCCGGTTGGTTCAATTCTATCATGCTATTTGATTGTAGGTGAACTATAAATCCCAGCAACTACAACTCCCTATCTATCTATCTATCTATCTATCTATCTATCTATGGCTGGATGGCTCTTTGTCAGAAGGGCTTTGATTACGTTTTCTTGCCCTGATGAAGGGAGTTGGATTGGATGGCCTTAAGTATTTTCTGTTGGTCATGGGGGTTCTGTGTGGGAAGTTTGCACCGATTCTGTCATTGGTCAGAACGCTCTTTGATTGTAGGTGACCTATAAATCCCAGTAACTACAACTCCCAAATGTCAAGGTCTATTTCCTCCAAACTCCATCTGTGTTCATATTTGGGCGTTTTGAATGCTTGTGCCAAGTTTGGTCCAGATCCATCATTGTTTCTATCTATGTATCTATCTATGGCTGGATGGCTCCACCTGTGTGTGTGTGAATCATATATATCATCATTGTTTGAGTCCACAGTGCTCTCTGGACAACTCCCAAACTCAAGTCCCCCCCCCCCCCAACCCTTCCAGTATTCTCTGTTGGTCATGGGAGTTCTGTGTGCCAAGTTTGGTTCAATTCCATCGCTGATGGAGTTCAGAATGCTCTTTGATTGTAGGTGAACTGTAAATCCCAGCAACTACAACTCCCAAATGACAAAATCATAATTTTTGAGTGATGGTCACTCCTTGTGTTGTGAGGCATTTTGTTGCCAAATTTGGTGTGATTTCGTTCATTGGTTCTTTTGTTTTTAAGCTACTCATTATGAACAGAGCGTTTAGATAGATAGATAGAAGATAGAGTAAGATAGAAGAAAGAAGATGTATTGTATGTTTGTGTATGTGAGTGTATATATTAGGCTTGGGTAACAACGGAAACATTTGCTTCTAAACTCGTTTCGTTTTTAGGGGTCCATCGCGTTTCGTTTTTTTAAAGAATTCCAAAATTTTCCTTTTAAAAATTTTGAAATTTACGAAATTTTGTATAATTATGAATCGATTCGTTAATGGAGGACGCGATTGCGCAATATGCTAAAAAAAAAAAACCCTCCAAATGGGACAGGGGGAACTTCTGAAGCTTCCCTCTCCCTCTGTTGTTGACTGTTGGTGTGATAAAACAAACAACAACTATAAAACTTGCACCAGACATGCGGAAATAATTATGAAATAATTACGAAATAATTACAAAATAATTATGAAATAATTACGAAATAATAACGAAATAAATTGAAAAAATTGTTTCGAATCTTTATTACTCCTCACACAATTCCTGCATGGCTCAATATTGGATCGTAGGCTAATTTAAATATGAATTAATAATGAATTACGAAATTAACGAACGAAACCGCCCAAGCCTAGTATATATATGTGTGTATGTATATATATATATATATATGGGAGCCCCCGGTGGCACAGTGGGTTAAAGCACTGAGCTGCTGAGCTTGTTGATCAAAAGGTCGCAGGTTCGATTCCGGGGAGCGGCGTGAGCTTCCGCTGTCAGCCCTAGGTTCTGCCAACCTAGCAGTTCGAAAACATGCAAATGTGAGTAGATCAATAGGTACCGCTCCGGCGGGAAGGTAACGGCGCTCCATGCAGTCATGCCGGCCACATGACCTTGGAGGTGTCTATGGACAACGCTGGCTCTTTGGCTTAGAAATGGAGATGAGCACCACACCCCAGAGTCAGACATGACTGGACTTAATGTCAGGGGACTACCTTTACCTATATATATATATATATATATATATATATATATATATATATCTTGTAAGCCGCTCTGCGTCCTCTAAATAATAGTTTAGGTATCTCCAGTACATGATATATTTAGGGAAAATTTGAAAAACTTGGGGTTCCCCAAAAGAAGACCAGAGTTGGGGAACATTTTGGAGAAAGGAAATAAAGGAATGATCTCCAGGTTATACAGGTATAATTTGGAAGATAACGGAATAAAAACAGTAATGATCTCTTGGAGGAAATATATATATATTTGGATAATTGTGTGTGTGTGGAAGTGGAAGGGCGCTGCCTTGCCATGGAGGCCAACCCAAGGAGCCTTAAGCCGGCGTCTGCCTGGCACCTCGGGGTGAGGAAGCAGCAGCAGCAGCAGCCTTAAGCGCCTTTGGCTGGAGAAAGAAGCGGCGGCGGCGGCGGCAAGCACTTGTCCTGTAATCGATTGCCGAGTCCGCTGAGCGGACTCCTTCTTCTCCTTCTGCCCAGATCGCCTCTCTCCTCTCTTTCTGTAGGCTTCCCCCCGCCTCCCTCCTAAGTCCTCGCGCCCCCGCCCCCGGGCTCCTCCTGCGCGCGACGCTCTCTCTCTCTCTCTCTCTCTGTGTCAATCAGCTGGGCGCGCGGAGGGGGACATAAGAGGCGCGCGCCTCTCTCTCTCTCTGTGTGTATATATGAGGGAGCGTCGCGCGCGCCTCTCTGTGTGTGTGTGTGTGTGTGTGTCTGTGCGCCGGATCGGTTTCTCGGGGTTTGACCAGTTGTCCCAGGCTAACCCTGCGCGCTCTCCGAAGATGGAGGAAGTAAAAAAACAGGATTACCCTTAGCGACGGCACCGCGCTGCCTGAGTTCCCAAGACTAAACACCTTCCCACACCGGCTCAAGGGGGAAAAGAGAGAGAGAGAGAGAGAGGCACAGAGAGAGGGAACAAGCCAAACAAGAAGCAGAGAACGACGAGAAAGAGAGAGGGGCTCATTAACAAAACAAACAAACAATCCAACCGGGGTGCCATGGACTGGAGGGGCAACATGCGCTGCTGAGGTAAACCCTTGAAGGGGGGGGGGGGATGGGGGAGGAGGAGGAGGAGGGCGTCTGGTGTGCGTCTTGTGTTTGTTGCGTGGCAAAAGGGCGTCCATCCTAATGACTTGTTGCTGTTTCTCTCCCCCGAAGAATCCCTTGCCTTCTTCGTCTCTCGAGGTGCGTGTTGGACACAGAAACCCAAGGCAGGTTGTCTGTGGGCTGTGACTCCATCAGTCAGTCTGTCCCCTCCTTTAGAAATGACCCTTCCTGGCCAGGTTTCCCTGCGCAGCTCCTCCAGGAGAAGAGATCTCTCTTCACATCTTTTTCTAAAGATATCTGTGCATTGTTTCTTGTGTAAGGTGTGTATTGGAAGCGGGAAAGAACCACACAGAATATCAAGGTAGGAAATCCCACAATATCTGCTTTGAACTGGAATATCAGAGTCCACACTGCCATATATCCCAGACAGTGTGGGGTTATCTGAGGCCCATTCCACATAGCTGCAAAAAAAATCCCACATTATCTGCTTTGAGGACCAGGACATCCGTAGGGATACCAAGGTGCTTGTTTATAAAGCTACTGTCCTCCCAACCCTGCTATATGCCTGTGAGACGTGGACTGTCTACAGATGTCACATTCAACTCCTGGAACGATTCCATCAGCGCTGCCTCTGGAAAATCCTGCAAATCTCTTGGGAAGACAAGCGGACAAATGTCAGCGTGCTGGAAGAACCAAAGACCACCAGCATTGAAGCCTGAGCTCTGTGAGTGCAGCATTTTTCTGAATGAAGCAGAGAGTGTTTGAGGACTGGGACATCCGTAGGGATACCAAGGTGCTTGTTTATAAAGCCATTGTCCTCCCAACCCTGCTATACACTTGCGAGATGTGGACGGTCTACAGATGTCACATGCAACTCCCGAAACAATTCCATCAGCGTTGCCTCCGGAAAATCCTGCAAATCTCTTGGGAAGACAGGGGGACAAACGTCAGCGTGCTGGAAGAAGCAAAAACCACCAGCATTGAAGCGATGGTCCTCCGCCATCAACTCCGCTGGACCGGCCACGTTGTCCGGATGCCCGACCACCGTCTCCCAAAGCAGTTGCTCTACTCCGAACTCAAGAACGGAAAACGGAATGTTGGTGGACAGGAAAAGAGAAAATTCTGGAAATCTCTTGGGAAGACAAGCGGACAAACGTCAGCGTGCTGGAAGAAGCAAAGACCTCCCAAAGCAGTTGCTCTATTCCGAATTCAAGAACGGAAAACTGAATGTTGGAGGACAGGAAAAGAGATTTAAAGATGGGCTTAAATCCAACCTTAAAAACTCTGGCATAGACACTGAGAACTGGGAAGCCCTGGCCCTTGATCGTTCCAGCTGGAGGTCAGCTGTGACCAGCAGTGCTGCAGAATTTGAAGAGGCACGAATGGAGGGTGAAAGGGAGAAGTGTGCCAAGAGAAAGGAGCGTCAAGCCAACCCCGACCAAGACCGCCTTCCACCTGGAAACCAATGCCCTCACTGCGGAAGAAGATGCAGAGCAAGAATAGGGCTCCACAGCCACATACGGACCCACAAGAACACTGGAAGACAATCCTCCTCGGAAAACGAGGGATCGCCTAAATAAGTAAGTACTAGAACAAGAAGGCTTCTCAGATATTAGGAGAGGTTCAGACACTTAGTGGTTTCAGAAGATTATCAAGCTGTTTCCTTAAAAGAGAATGGTTCCTTAACTTGTCTTCCACAGAACTATGTTCACCCATAGGTGAACTAACCAGGCTTTTCAAAATCCCTCCAAGTAACTAAGTAATATCCCAGACAGTGGGGGGTTATCTGAGGCCCATTCCACATAGCTGCAAAAAAAAATCCCACATTATCTGCTTTGAGGACTGGGACATCCGTAGGGATACCAAGGTGCTTGTTTATGAGGCTATTGTCCTCCCAACCCTGCACTATGCCTGTGAGACGTGGACTGTCTACAGATGTCACACTCAACTCCTGGAACAATTCCATCAGCGCTGCCTCCGGAAAATCCTGCAATTCTCTTGGGAAGACAAGCGGACAAACGTCAGCGTGCTGGAAGAAGCAAAGACCACCAGCATTGAAGCGATGGTCCTCCACCATCAACTTCGCTGGACTGGCCACATCCAGATGCCTGACCACCATCTCCCAAAGCAGTTGCTCTATTCCGAATTCAAGAACAGAAAACTGAATGTTGGAGGACAGGAAAAGAGATTTAAAGATGGGCTCAAAGCCAACCTTAAAAACTCTGGCATAGACACTGAGAACTGGGAAGCCCTGGCCCTTGAGCACTCCAGCTGGAGGTCAGCTGTGACCAGCAGTGCTGCAGAATTTGAAGAGGCACGAAAGGAGGGCGAAAGGGAGAAGCATGCCAAGAGGAAAGCGCATCAAGCCAACCCCGACCGAGACCGCCTTCCACCTGGAAACCGATGCCCTCACTGTGGGAGAAGATGCAGATCAAGAATAGGGCTCCACAGTAACCTACGGGCCCACCGGCAGGACACCGACCTTGGAGGACCATCATCCTCAGACTACAAGGAATCACCTAAGTGAGTAAGTATCTGCTTTGAAGTGGAATATATGGCTGTGTGGACTCAAATAACCCCAGGTTTCGGCGATGGCAGGGGAGTTTTTGCACAGTTAAAACTTGTGTACCAGCTGTGTCCGTATCTTGGAAAGTCTGATCTGGCCACGGTGGTCCACGCTCTGGTTACATCCCGAATAGATTACTGCAACACACTTTACGTGGGGCTGCCTTTGAAGATGTTTCAGAAACTTCAGCTAGTCCAACGGGCGGCAGCCAGATTACTAACCAGGGCGACATACAGGGAGCATCCCACCCCCCTGCTATGCCAGCTCCACTGGCTGCCGGTCCATCTCCGAACCCAATTCAAAGTGCTGGTTTTGACCTTAAAAAAAGGTTGTCCCCTGACATTAAGTCCAGTCATGTCTGACTCTGGGGGTTGGTGCTCATCTCCATTTATAAGCCGAAGAGCCGGCGTTATCCATAGACACCTCAAAGGTCATGTGGCTGGCATGACTACATGGAGTGCCGTTACCTTCCCGCCGGATCTACTCACATTCGCATGTTTTTGAACTGCTAGGTTGGCAGAAGCTAGGGCTGACAGCGGAATCTCACGCTGCTCCCCACAATCGAACCTGCGACCTTTCGGTCAACAAGCTTAGTAACCCAGCGCTTTAACCCACTGTGCCACTCTATACTAGTGATTCCCAAAGTGGGTGTTACCGCCCCCTGGTGGGCACTGCAGTCATCGGGGGTGGTGGTAATGGCCACAGGTGCATTTGGGGGCGATGAATAACTGTAAGGGGGTGGAGAAAGCATAAAAGGAAGAAGAGAAGATTTAGAAAAATTGATTTCCAGGGGGTAGGCCAAATAAGTTTGGGAACCACTGCTCTATACGGTTCTGGCCCAGCTTACTTGTCCGAACGCATCCACCCCTACGTCCCACCTTGTAATCTAAGATCATCCAGGGATGCCCTGCTCTCGCTCCTGTCAACAGCACAAATGCGCCTGGTGGGGACGAGAGACAGGGCCTTCTCAGCTGTGGCCCCCCGCCTATGGAACACACTTCCAAATGAGGTAAGATCTGCTCCCTCCTTCCTGGCTTTCAGAAAGAAATTAAAATCATGGGTTTGGGACCAGGCTTTTGGACAGTAGATGTATGTAGAGGGACATTGACTGGAACGGCAATACGGCTGATGAGACTGTTTTACTGTTTTAATGACCGCTTATGTATTGTTTTAATTATGATTTATGTTCAATTGTGGTTTTATAATTGTAATTGTTATGTAGTGGCATCATATCGGTGTGCATTGTAAGCCGCCCTGAGCCCCCCTTCGGGAAATAAATAAATAGATAAATAAATTCAAAGTGGATGTTGTGAGATTTCCTGCCTTGATATTCTGGGTTATTTCCTGCCTTGATATTCTGAGTCCACACTGTCAGATCTCCACCTGTCGCCAAGGGCCCAAACTCAGGAGGAGTTGGCCTTGGTTGCTTTCTTGACTTCTCTCCTCGCTCTGTCCTTTCACAACTCCCTGATCAGATCTCCCTTTTTCTTTCTTTCCCCCTTTTTTATTTTTCTCTTCCTCCAAGATTTTTTTCCCTCTCCCCCCCCCCCCCCTTCTCTCCCTCTGATTCTTAAGGAACCGGTGGATCAAGTTTTCCCCCCCGCCTGCTTTAATCGCATTGCTGGAGCTTTGGCTGACCTCTCTCTCCCTTTTTTTTTTTTTTTTGTGGTGTGTGTGTGTGCTTCATCTTTCCATGAAAGGACATGCCATTCCCAA
This sequence comes from Anolis sagrei, assembly GCF_037176765.1. Taxonomy (NCBI): domain Eukaryota; kingdom Metazoa; phylum Chordata; class Lepidosauria; order Squamata; family Anolidae; genus Anolis; species Anolis sagrei. The sequence goes on along the minus strand of NC_090021.1, from coordinate 172,981,916 downwards.
GCAGACCTTCCTGAAAGCCCTGGAGCGGTGGGGAGTGGAGGAAGGTTGGAGGGGGAGAAGTTGAAAAAGGAAGAAAAAAGGGGAAGGAGAAGAAGCATCTTCCTCCTCCCTTCCTTTCTTCCTTCCTCCCTTCCTTTTCCTGCTTGCTTGCTTTCCCCACCGACCCAGTGGCTCTGAATGACCTACCTGTAAGTTTTCTTCCTCTTCCCTTGAAGCCTGGAGGCGGGGAGTCAGGGAGGGGGAAGGAAGGAAAGGAGGAAGGAAGAAGGAATTGGGGGCTGGCTTCTTTCAAAAGGCGTCCCCATCTTGCCAGGCTTCCAGTGCTCCAGCAGTCCCTCCGCCTCTCCCTTTGGCTCTCAGAGGCTGCCACTAGAAGCTGGAAATGGTGAACAAACTTTAATTTAACTATACAACTTTCCTCTCTCTCTTTCTCCCCCCTTCCGTGTTTCCTTCCCCTTCTTCATCTCATTGGCTGGCTTCCTCCCTCTCTGTCTTTGACCAACTTTCCTTCTTCTTCTTCTTCTTCTTCTTCTTCTTCTTCTTCTTCTTCTTCTTCTTCTTCTTCTTCTTCTTCTTCTTCTTCTCTCCCTGTGTGTTACCTGCAGAAGGGGGGAGGCAAGGTGTTTTCAAAAAGTCCTTAGATGCCAAGGGCTGTTATTTTGAAAGCCATGTAAACATCAGTCGGATGGCAGCTCTGCCCCTTGAAATCTTAAGCATTATATATACCTGGGTATCTGGGGAATTTGAGCTGCAGGATGCCAGAGAGAGGAACAGCAAGAAAAGTATTTAATATTTTCTTCTTCTTTAGGGAGGGGGATGAGGTGAAGGGAAGTGGTTTAGGAGACAAGAAATGAAGCTGCCTGTTTTCCAGTAAGTAATGGAGAAATTCCAGGAGCTGGGGCTAAATATACTTGGCGATCAATACAGAAATGGCTCGTTGTGAATAATTTAACTGCTTGGTGTAGCGAGAGTTTTTGAAACTCAAGGCAAAAAGGAGCTGGGGATTGGGAGGAAAAATGGAAATTCTTCTTTGACCATGATTTGTCTTCCTTTTAAAGTTTCCACTTAAAAAAAATGATATGCTGGTGATTACTGACCTGCTCGTTTTATTTTTATTTTTAATCAAGTGGTGAGCTAGTGGGCGTCATCTAATACAGTTACTTGGGTTTCTGGAAAGTAATAGCTGGCTCCTTGTTACCAAAGTGCTTGAAGAAACTTTTGAGATTGATATAAAGTGTGCCGTCTGGAAATAGTTTAGACACAGATCTCGGGATAAGTGAGAATGAAGTGGTTTCTTGTGTAAAATACCTGCAGCAACTCTGATGAAGAAATATTAATTTCCCCCTGTTTTTTTTTAAATGACAATGTGTAGAGAAGGAAATGTTGTTGTATTAGTGCTCTGCCATACTTACAGTTTAGTCCAAAAAAGTTCCTACTTAATAGTGAAGACTTCCTGTTGTACTTTATGACAAGTGTGTTAAGGATTACAGCAGTAGTGTGATTAAGAAAATTGATTAATATGGCATTGACATTTTGTTTAAAACACACCAAAACCAGACAGGCAGTTGGGTTTCTTTTCTAGTCAACAGTGAAACAGTAACTCACGTGTGGCTGCTGCTTCTCCCTCTCCTTCAGCACAGGTTTGCTTCTGAGATGTCAATTTACCATTTTCTCCCTTTCTGAATATTGGAATACCTGCAGATTTATTTTTTTTTGCAGATGCAGTGATATTGGTTAAACCAGCTGCTCCAAAAATAATGGTGTTGGTGGATTGGCTTAGGAACCCAGATGTTTAATGGTTGACATCTTTAATAGTCTCTCTTTCTCTTTGCTTTCTAGCACTGCACTTTGACTATGGAAGCGGAGGCTACTGATGGATACATGCCATGTAAGTATCCTTTTTATTTTTCTTTTGTAACTTTTTTGACCTTTTTTTGTTTTTTGCTTTCAGGGCTCAAAACCTTCTATTTTCTTTCATCTTGATATGATATACTATAGAATGAGTTCGTTTGTTGAAATACTGACAGCATAAAGTAATGGTATGCATAGGGCATCATGTGTGAAATTTGTACCAGCATGGAATGTAACTTTTTGCTCTGCTTTGGGATATGATTGTGAGAGCCGTTCAGCAGTGGAACTCTCTGCCCCAGAGTGTGGTGGAGGCTCCTTCTTTGGAAGCTTTTAAACAGAGGCTGGATGGCCATATGTCAGGGGTGATTTGAATGCAATATTCCTGCTTCTTGGCAGGGGGTTGGACTGGATGGCCCATGAGGTCTCTTCCAACTCTATGATTCTGTGATTCTATGATTTTTTAAATAAATGATACATTGTATGATAAAGCAAGTAACTGAGCACGACACCAAAGGGGTGTGTGTATGGAGTGATTATTTCCTTGTCTTGTCCCAGAAGAAGTGATATGAAAACAGTTCTGATCATGCCGAGCAAGTCAAGATCTTCTTCCTGCTGTTTCTTCTGAGATCATTATCAATGAATTTTACATTTTTGAAATGCTCATATTTTCTTTTGCAACGGCAAGCGCCCCTTCTAAGCTGCAGGGATTGTGCTATCAAATATCATCCCTAGCCCGGCAAGCGCATGTTCTTACTTGAGCAGAAACAACAATTTGCTATACAAAAAACTGATAGAAGTTTCTCTTTTATGGAACAGGTGATCACGAACACTCGCCCGAAAGGGAGCACTCCAATATGGCAATTGACCTCACTTCAAGCACACCCAATGGGCAGCATACCTCACCAAGTCACATGACAGGCAGTAAGTCACTTTTAAAACCTCATGTCTGGCAGGTACATTGATCTTGTCTGATCCATGCCGTTTGCTCATACACAGACGGCAGGACAGGACAGAGTTGCTCCTGTTCCTGCTCAATGTCTTTTCTAAACCTGAATTTGATTGCTAGTCTGAGTTATCCTAAAGTTGCCTATGGGTACTGGTACCTAGCTGATCCAGGTAGGAAAACAACCACTAGGTTTTGGTAGTAATTGTTAAGGTTTCTTCTGTGAATTAGGCTTTAGGCAGGACTCCAAAATAAAGATAGAACAACGACAGAAAGTACGTTGTCTTGGATAATGCAAAGCTACATTTGGTGGGCTGAATGGTTGCTGAAACCATATTGCTGTCCTCTACGACTCTTTAGCCTCTCTGAAATGCATATATGGTTTCTCCACTGTCAGGCATTAATACCTCCTTAAACTTACATTGAGAGAATATAAATGCCTACTAGCTGTAATTGCATGAGATTTATTTATTTTTCATTGCAAATGGTTTATTTGATTTTTGGTTGGAACATTTGATATCAGTCTAACTTTTAAAACTGAGAATCCTGAATTTACAACTTTTTCCACATAAACTTAATTTACCTGGTTATGCATTTGCATGAAGATTCCTGTAAAGTGATTTTTTTTTATTTCTGCAAATAATGTGCTGCTAAAAAGATGGAGGTCGAAGAATGAACTTTTTATACTAATAAAGCATTATCTTCATATCAGTCCCGACTGTGAGAAAGGTGTTACAACCAGTCATTTTTCCTGTCCTCCAGCGAATTACGAGTAAAATGCAGATTTTATTAGCCTTTAAAATTGAGAGTTATTATGAAATATTCAATTACTATATACATATTGCTAAAGAATATGATTGCTAGTATTTGGAACTGAACTTTATATGTCATTTTCATAATTCAACACTTATACAATTCCAAACCTGTGGAATTGGGGTTCAGATACATATTTTATTGGGTTATAAAACTTTTACTATTGAACTGTAGTATTTTTTTTAAAAAAAAATCTTTTGTATTCATGAGGAAAAAAGAGTTCAGTCATTTTTATCATGTAGAAAAAAGCCCTCCTCCATATAATTATTGAGTTAAACTGAGTTTACGGCAATCAAGCAAATGTTTTCCCCCTTTTAAACATTTAGATTCAGCATGCTAGTTATTAACACTAATTAGCAAGTATTACACATTTTAGTTGACAGGCATGATTCAAAATAGGTATATTTTTGTTTAAAAAGTGAATTGTATGGATGATAGCAGTTTGTGCTCTTCCAAATATGTATTCTATATATTATAATGGCTTTGACTTGTCTTCCAAATACAGGTGTAACTTTTTTGCCTTTGGAATCCCAAAGCAGCTTAAGGTACATCTACACTGTAGAATTAATACAGTTTGGCATCACTTTAACTGTCATAGCTCAGTGCTATAAACTCACGAGATTGTCGTTTACAGAGTCTTTGGCATTCTCTACAAAAGTGTGTTGATGTCTTATCAAACTGCAAGTCTCAGGTTTCCATACAATCGAGCCTTGGCAGTTAAAGTGTTGTCAAACTGCATTAATTCTGCAATGTAGATTGACTTCTCTCTCTCTCTCTCTGTGTGTGTGTGTGTATACACACACACACACACACACATATATAAAATGCCAGGACTTCTTTAAGATACTTTTTTAAAACTGAAGATCCCAGAATCCTCAGCTAGAAGATTCTGGGAGTTATCCTGTGAAAAAAGCTTTCCCAAGATTGGATTTAGAGTTCAAATTTCAAAGGCATGAGATGGAAGTGGGCTTCAGATGCGATGATTAGCAGGAAGTGTCCCTGAGGTTATTTGCTACAAAGCCAGATTTCTGTCAGGAAAAAGCACTTCCAGTTTCTGTGGGTGGAGTTATTAAGACTTGAGGCATCAGGAACTTCTATAAATTTTGCGGCAATAACTTGTGCTTATAGATAGGTTTGTTGATGAAAGGTTTAAGATTGTGTGTATGTAGGAAAGAGGTTGTGTGAACATGCCGGTATATCTTCTTGGAATAGTCAGCATCAAAATGAGTTGGTATGGACGTGTTTTCTTTATTTTATTGTAAGTTATTTAATGTTAAGTAAAATCTTAAGTGTTTGGTAGATTGAAGCACTTTTAAATTTAGTGTTCAGCCAACTGAAAGAACAGTTCCTATATGTAGTTCTTTAGCTATTTATTTTGGTGACCCCTGACAAGACAAGAAGCTTCCATACATTAGTGGATCTACCTCAAGATTGTCTTATCAGGCAACATACTTCTTAAGGCTTCTAGCAAGACTTCCTCCCCATTCCTGTTCCTTTGGATTCTTTGGGTGATGACTGAACATGTATCCACAAATGTGCAGAATAAAACTCTTCTGCTTGTTACCTTGTTACCTTGAATTCTCAGTCCTCCAAAACTACGTGACTAGGTGGTGCATCTACACTGTAGAATGAATGCATCTTGGCAATACCTCCATGGCTCAATGCTATGGATTCATGGAAGTTTAACAAGGGCTTTAGCTTTCTCTGCCAAAGAGTGCTTGTACCACACCAAACTACAACTCCCATGATTCCATAGCATTGAGCTACGGCCATTAAAGTAGTGTCAAAATGCAGTAATTCTGCAGTGTGGATGCCTTCTGATGTTACTGTTGGTTTTCACAGGGTCTTGTGTGATTAGCTTCTCTCCCTGTCTTTCCTCATTGCTTCAGGAGACCTTTGTATACTTCATTGTTTCAATAGATTACCTGGTTCTTCCCAAAGTTTTGACTCACAATTTCTGTAAACCCTCATTGCTGGTGTATGAGTGTATGGCTCTTCAGCTCTTTGTGTAGCAAATACTCCACTGAGCTCTGCTATGCATATTTATAGTCTTTGTATCGATTTAGAAATTTAGCAGCCATTTACTCAATATTGAATCCTATCTTTTCCCCAAAGAAACTTGTGATTGTCGAATATGTTTAACAATACTGAGAGTGAGAAAATAGGATTCTGATGCTCTACATTGCCGGAATTGGGGTCCGGACCACAGACCGTATGTACTGAGTTGTTGTGATGTTCAAACATTGTGAAGCATTCCGATCTGAATCATTGGATTGATGCTGTACATCACTTTTCTTGAAGATGATGGAATGGACTGTGCTTGTTTTATTTCTTTCTTTTCAGAAATGTAGACTTGAACCAAGAGGTTGGATGAAAATCTATGATTGAATTCAGAGCCATAGCCAGAAAAAAAATTCGGGGGGGGGGGGGGGGGAGGTGTTGAAACTTTTTTTAGCAAATCATGAAGAGTAGTTCGATAACACAACAACAACATTTTTAATACAGTCCCTTATTGCTCCGTAAAAGGTATAAGATACAAGGTATGCAAGGCTAGTAAGGCCAAAAATAGCCAAAAATAAGGTTTTTTTTAACCTGAAAAATTTCGGGGGGGGGGGGGGGGATGTTGAACTCCAACCCCCCCCCCCCCCCTTTACAGGTCTGATTGAATTATACTGTCATATTATAGTGAATATTCAGTATTTTTAATTTGTTTAACTTCAATGGAAGATAAAATGGGAAAAGAAATTATTAATATGGGATACAGCCTCAAATGTTAAATAGCAACACTGATCCTTTGATTTTTCAGGATTTGATTCATCAAAGAAATATGATAGGCGAATTTGCAAGGAGTCTCTTTTGCATAGTTCACATTAGCATGACACCCCTTGTCTTGGTCTGACTGCGTTTGTATCCAGTTTAAACAAGGAAGAAACCCATAACAGGCAATTTTCTTGGCTTTTTTATGTACAGTAAACAAAGTGTGTACCAGACGGGAGAGGGAAACAAGTGCTTTCGAAACAAACCATTCTCACCCAACTGTATTAAAATTACATGCCAGAGAGAGAGAGAGAGCACACTTTCTTATATTTATTAGCCCGTGGCAATTCAAAGTGAGTAAGACTTGGCTAAAGTACTAATGTTTTCAGGTTTACTTCCAAAAGGTTGCAGGTCAAATATTTTTGGCACATGTTTCATAGATGGCAGGTTCATCTTTTCACTATTGTTACATCTATAATTACATATCATATAATTAGTTTACAGATGAATCCAAGATTTCTATTTTTGAAATGAGTGCTACCTGCTTCGTCTTGGCATAGTAATATTACATACACTTCATACTATGTTTCCCCTTTGTTATCCCTCGCCCCTCAAAGAGCTTTGTACACTTTGGTGAATGATTAATCTGAGTATCATCTTAAAATTTTAGAAGTGGACATTAAAACAGAAATACTGAAGAGGCACTTCTATCCAATTTCTTTTAAATGCTGAATGAATCCCCAGTCTCCAGTGGAACTAAAACTATAGTCAGCCCTCCACAGTCATTGGGCATAGGGGCATGAGACCCCCCATGGAAGTTAAAAAGTGAAAATGAAAAAAAAAAACAATATTTTTTTAACTTGAGAGAACATCTCTCTGGGAATGTCTAGGTCCTCCAGCATGACTCCATGGTCAACCTCCAGTGCATGTTGAACATAGAATCTCACCTAGAGGTGAGAACAGGGTATAGGGTTACAGCCTGTGTTGGATGGGGTCGCACTCCCCCTGAAGACGCAGGTTCGCAGCCTGGGTGTGATCCTGGACTCATCGCTGAGCCTGGAACCCCAGGTCTCGCGGGTGACCAGGGGAGCATTTGCACAGCTTAGGCTCGTGCGCCAGCTGCGCCCGTACCTTGGGAAGTCTGACTTGGCCACGGTAGTCCACGCTCTTGTTACATCCCGCCTAGACTACTGCAACGCTCTCTACGTGGGGTTGCCTTTGAAGATGGCTCGGAAGCTCCAGCTAGTCCAATGCTCGGCAGCCATGATACTAACAGGAGCGGAGCGCAGGGAGCACACAACTCCTCTGCTGCACCAGCTCCACTGGCTGCCGATCTGCTACCGGGCTCAATTCAAAGTGCTGGCGTTGGCCTTTAAAGCCCTAAACGGTTCGGGCCCAAGCTACCTATCCGAACGTATCTCTGCCTATGAACCCACCAGGACTCTAAGATCTTCTGAGGAGGCCCTGCTCTCGATCCCGCCTGCATCACAAGCACGGCTGGCGGGGACGAGGGACAGGGCCTTCTCTGTGGTGGCCCCTCGGCTGTGGAGCGCCCTTCCCATGGACATAAGATCAGCCCCGACGTTAATGGTGTTTTGAAAAAAGCTAAAAACCTGGCTGTTTGAACAGGCATTCAGATAAACGGTGCAATGAATATGATGAATATAGGAACAGAATTATAGATGACGAATTGGATCACGATTCTAGTTACGAGACGTTGTTGTGTTGTTATTGATGTGCCATTACTGTATATTGTGCTTTCATGGTTTTTAAATCGTTTATTGCTATTTTGTTATGACTGTTTTTGCTATGTTGTGAACCGCGTTGAGTCGCCTACGGGCTGAGAAACTGCGGTATACAAGCAAAGTAAATAAATAAATAAATAAATTTCTAGAGAGAACATGAATAAAATCTGTAATAATCAAATCAACAGAAGTTAAACCTACAAATGTAATGGGCCCATGTAAATCTAATGTCCTTGTTGAAATGGTTACAATGTCTTCTATGAGATATGAATAGTCCTAACTAGTAAATGGGATGTTTTTGGTCAAGAAATGCCTGAAGATTTGCCATTGTCCTTGATAGGTTGGCTTCTGGTGATGTTCCAAAGGATTGTAGTGCATAGTCTCAGTTTTTGAGGGGAACTGTCCATGGATTGAGAAAAACCATTATGTCTACTGACCAGTGCCTTTCTAGGAAATTGCCTAGTGTGCTTGTACAATGCTGGGCTATAGTTACTCTTACCTCCCATTGCTACTCATGCTGTATGTCCACCAAGATTGGCCATAGATTTAACACACTGACAGAGCTGACTGGAGAAATTTTGTCTAGTGTTAGTTTAATGAGAGCGTAGCATTTTGTGTTGGTTTTTACGTAGTAATAAATTTGAGGTGGAGATGTACAATTTTGGTATAGTAGAAGGGAGGTTCGGCTGAATTCAAGATATGGTAAATTTGGAGAACATATGTCAAATTAGGGTTTCAGAAAGATTAAAAATTAAATGGCCATGCTTTAAGGCAGGGGTCCTCAAACTAAGACCCGGGGGCCGAATGCGGCCCTCCAAGGCCATTTACCCGGCCCTCAGTTAGGTCAACCTAAGTCTGTAATGACTTGAAAGCACACAACAACAACAACAACAATCCTATCTCATCAGCCAAAAGCAGGCTCACACTTTCCATTGAAATACTAATTAATTTATATTTGTTAAAATTGTTATTCATTTTAATTGTATTGTTTTAAAATGTTTTTTTGCACTACAAATAATATATGTGCAGTGTGCATAGGAATTCATTCATTTTTTTTCCAAATTATAATCCGTCTCTCCAACAGTTTGAGGGACTGTGACCTGGTCCTCTGTTTAAAAAGTTTGAAGACCCCTGCTTTAAGGTCTAAATCTTTACTTTATACTGGCACATGAAACTGAACATTTTCAAAGGTTTTCTCCTTGTTGGATGAGGTAACATTATTTCTTGTATTTTTAATGGACGCTTTGCACTTCTGGATCTTTTATATGTACAAAAGGTTTTGCAGAAATGCATTCTATTTTTGATGTAAAATATTGAACAAAACACCTTTTTTACACAAATAAATTTTTCACAAAAAGACTTAAAATGTGAACAAAAATCTAAAATATGCATTCCAAGAAACGCACATTGCCCAGAAACATATAGCTCACCTAGACAACAGAAATTTAGGGAAAACATACTATTCGGCAGCCCCGGAAAAGAAGAAAGGAGTAGTGACCTACATAAATAAAGATATCCCTTCAAGCCAAGCCTTCAAAGATGAAGAAGGAAGATTCGTAGGGGTCACAATAACGATAAGAGACAAGAGAATTTTACTGTGTAACATATATGCCCCGAACGATTCCAAAACAAAATTCACAGAAAAACTAAAAACAAGGATCAGTGAACAAGAATTTGACCACCTGATTATTATGGGAGACTTCAACGGAGTAATTGATGCAACACAAGATAGAAGTAACAATGACCATACAAGGAAAAGGGAAAGGAAAAAATGGGGAGGAACCCTACCAAAAACAATAACAAGTATATTGTCGGAGTTAAATTTGGAAGACGTTTGGAGAAGGAAGAATGAAGGAAAGAAAGATTTCACATATTATTCGGCCAGACACGAAACATGGTCTAGAATCGACATGGCCTGGATGTCAAAATCCCTAGTCACAGAGGTTGAAGAGATAAAGATCCTTCCAAGAATGGAATCAGACCACTGCCCGATAGAAATTAAAATAAAATTTGAAGAGAAAACCAGAAGATGGAGATTAGATGATAATCTATTGAGAAGCGAAGAAGACGTAGAAAAGAATAGGAAACTATTAAAGGAATACCTCGACATAAATGACATTCAAGAAACACATTCATTCATAGTATGGGAGGCGAGCAAAGTGGTGATGAGAGGCAATTTCATACAACAAAAGGCAATAAAAAATAAAATTAAAAATAAAAAAGAGAAAGAGATAATGAATAAAATCATACAGGAAGAAATCAATTTAAAGAAAAATCCAAGAAATAAAGGAATTATTGAAAACTTGACCCGTCTACAAAAACAGAGAGAATTCTTAGAACAAGAAGAAAGGGCGAAACAATTGAAATTTTTAAGACAAGACCACTTCGAAAATTCAAATAAACCGGGGAGATGGCTAGCAAACAAACTGAGGAAAAGAAGAGAAGCAACATACATAACTAGGATAAATGAAGGAGATATGACATACACACAAGGTAAGCAGATAAAATACCAATTTGAAATTTTTTTCCAGAAATTGTATAAAGAAGAAAAAATAGACAAAAATGCAATCTACAAATACTTAGGGGAAAAAAATATACCGCATATAACAGAAGAACAAAGAGAAACGTTGAACAGCGAAATATCTGAAAAAGAAATCAAAAAGGCAATAAATGAACTGAAAAAAGATAAAGCCCCAGGTCCGGATGGATTAACTGCCACGTATTATAAAACATTCCAAGAAGAATTGACCCCCCTGCTTAAAAGAGTAATGAATGAAATCAGAGATAAAAAAGAAATGCCCCAAACATGGAGACAAGCCCTGATAACCCTAATTCATAAAGAAAACACAAACCCAGAAGATGTAAAAAACTACCGACCCATTTCACTATTAAATCTCGATTATAAACTATTTGGAAATATTATTGCAGAAAGATTAAAAAAAATATTGAGCGAAAGAATTAAAGAAGAACAAGCAGGCTTTTTACCGAAAAGATCACAAGCTGACAATGTGAGAACAATCATTAACCTTATAGAACATTTTGGGAATAACATACAAAAGAAGGTGATGTTTTTAGCATTGGACGCTGAAAAAGCCTTTGATAACGTAAATTGGGATTTTATCAAAATTGTAACAAAAGAGATGGATATGGGTCACTACTTCGAAAACATAATTGAAGCAATATATAGTAATCAGGAAGCGAAACTCATAATAAACGGCCAACAAACGGAGACAATACATATTCAAAAGGGAACCAGACAAGGTTGTCCAATGTCTCCGCTGATCTTCATCCTGACATTAGAAATCCTACTGGACAGAATTAGAGATGATAAAGATGTCAAAGGAGTACGAATTCAAGGACAGGATTACAAGATAAGAGCGTTCGCGGACGACATTATCGGAATTATAGAAGAACCAAAAAATAACCTAGAAAAATGGCTAAAAACAATTAAAGAATATGGAGAAGTCTCAGGATTTAAGATCAACCTAGAAAAGACCAAAGCAATTACTAAAAACATTACAAAGAAAGAACAGGAAAAAATTGGGAAAGATTGGAACATCCAAATTTCACAAAAAATACCTAGGAATAATACTTACGGCTAAAAATCTACAACTATTGGAAAACAACTACATAGAAAAATGGAAAAAAATAAAAAAAGATCTGGAAAAATGGGGAAACATGAAATTATCCTTACTAGGCAGAATAGCTGCGGTGAAAATGTCAATCCTTCCAAAATTAGTGTTCCTATTTCAAAACTTGCCTATAATTAGATGCCAGAAAACAATTAACAATTGGAAAAAAGATATAATGAGATTCATATGGCAGAAGAAAACACCAAGAATAAATTATAAAAACATGACAGAAGGGAAATCTAAAGGAGGTCTAGCCACCCCGAATATCAAATTGTACCACAATGCATGCGCCCTTATTTGGATCAGAGATTGGGCAAAACTTAAAAAAAAAAAAGATTCTAAACATAGAAGGAGAAGGACTTACATCAGGATGGCACGCTTATTTAGGATACGATAAAGCCACTAAAGAAAAAAATTTCGGCAATCATTTTGTGCGTTCGTCTCTGATTAAGGTATGGAATAGATATAAAGACAAATTTTATAAGAAAACCCCATTGTGGCTGTCGCCACTTGAAGCCTCCCAAAGTAGATTCCTGGGATGGAACGACTGGCCCAACTATAAGGACATAATAAGAAAAGAAAGAGGAGAATTTAAGATTAAAACCCAACAAGAACTAAAAAATATAAATAGTAAAATCTCATGGTATCAATACGAACAAATTAAACAACACTTCAAGAGAGATAAAGAAAAAGGATTCGAAGAAGGCCCATGTTTCTGGGACAAAATAATGCAATCTGATAACAAACTAATTTCCAAAATATACAAAAAACTGTTAGAGGAAGAAGGTGACACAGGAAAAGAAAAAACATATATGAAGAAGTGGAGGGAAAACATAGGAAGAGAGATAAAAAAAGAAGAATGGGAAGAAGTCTGGAACAAGAAGTTGAAATACTCAAAGGCTATGGAACTCAAAGAAAATTGGTTTAAAGTAGCTTACAGGTGGTATATAACGCCCCACAGACTAGGGAAATTCAATAAAAATACAAACTCCAAATGTTGGAAATGTGGAAAACAGGAAGGGACATACTACCACCTATGGTGGACATGTCCAAAAGCAATTAACTATTGGAAAAAAATACAAAAAACACTACAAAAAATATTGAAGACGGATATACCATGGAAACCGGAATTTTTTCTACTAGGGATACATAATATAAAGTTGGAAAAAAATAAAGATAAAATATTATTCCTTTTGACGACCGCAGCCAGAATAGTCTTTGCAAGACATTGGAAAGAAAAAGATCCACCAGAAGAAGAGGAATGGCTAACGAAAATTCTAGATATAAGAAATATGGATAAATTAACATACATACTCTCTAAAAGAAGGGGCATTCCAATAGCCGAAACAGATTGGAAAGATGTAACAACGTATTTAGTAGAAGGGAAAAATATGGAATTACTAATATGAAAGAAGCTGAAGGAAAGGATTAATAAGAGGAGAGCTGGAAAAAGACAATGAAGGAAAGCAAGAAAAGGGTAAAAACGAAGGAACAGGAAGAACCCCCTAAAGATACCGGGAAGTCAACAACAGTACAGAATTCACATACCCTATTCCCCCCCCCCCTCACGTTTTCTCCCTCACAATGCCTCCCCAATCTCTTGTTTCCACACCCAGCACACTACAGCCACATTTATATTCATCTGTTGTAAATAACCAGAAACCAATCCGCTCTATACTATTTCTAAGCTTTCTATCCCCCCCCCACCCTCCCCACACTTTCTTCCCTACCCCCTCCACCAGACTTTCTATGTTATTTCTTTGTATTTTTTATGAAAACTGAATAAAGATTATTTTTAAATTAAAAAACAAATAAATTTTTCACAAAAAGACTTAAAATGTGAACAAAAATCTAAAATATGCAAGGTTAAGAACATTCATAGATAGGTACTCTTAACCTGTCCAGTGCAGTCTAGTGATCTCAATACTTTTATTGCAAATGATAGAATTTAAACGTGGATTTTCAATAACAGAATTCCACGTTAAGTTTTTGTGAACCATCTCATGGGGAATACAGACAGCCTATGCCAAGTAGTGGTATCTCACCGCTTAATACATCATCATTTGGAATCACTAAGAGAACACATACAGCTTAGTTGTATCTGATTGGAGGTCAGGGAGATTGTTCTCTTGAAGGTTGCTTATGTCAGTTGCTGCTCTTTGCTGTGCTACAGTTTTTTGTTCCCTAATTCGTTGGCCTCCTTTTTAAAGTGGAAGTGACAACTGTAGTGCTTTCACTGTACACCTGCATGGCTAAATAGTCCTTAGTTAACATTTTCGATATACAAAAAATTCTAGATACATGACATTCAGAGTAAGTCCACTGTATTTTTGCCTAATCTATATAAATAAAAATATAATGTTCATTTGTGGGATTAACATAACTAAAAAACCACTTGACGAATTGCCACCAACTTTGGCCACAAGACACCTACTAACCCAAGGAGTGAGCATCACACAAAAAATGAAATTGGTCATTTGGGAGTTGTAGTTGCTGGGATTTATAATTAACCTACAATCAGAGAGCATTCTAAACTCCATCAGTGATGGAATTGAACCCAACGTGGCACACAGGCTCCCATGACCAACATAAAACACTCGAAGGGTTTGGAGGGCATTGACCTTGAGTTTGGGAGTTGTAGTTCATCTACATCCAGAGAGCACTGTGGACTTAAACAATGATGGATCTGGACCAAACTTGGCATGAATACTCCATATGCCCAAATATGAACACAGATGCAGTTTGGGGGAAATAGACCTTGACATTTGGGAGTTGTAGGTACTGGGATTTATAGTTCACCTACAATCAAAGAGCATTCTGAACCCCACCAACCAAGGAATTGGGGCAAACTTCCCAACGAGTGACCATCACTCATAAAAACACTTAAAACACAGCAGAAGAGACTTAAAAAGCCAAAAAAACCCAAAAAAATACATTACAATGAATGCGCAAAGCCACATACATATATACACAAACACACATATACACACATATATACACACAAAACACATATACACAGACTGGGCCACAGCTACGCGTGGCAGGGGACGGCTAGTATGAAGGAGAAGAACTGTCTCCTTCATTCCTCATGCAAAAGCCAACTGGATTAGAAGTAGAATCTTACTTTTTTCATTTGCAAGGAAATTGCATTCTCCGCTACCTGTAAGGGCATCAAGTTGGCTTAGCTGGAGCAGGACAAAATATACACGACAGTTCCCCAGCATCCTGCTTCTCCCCCCACCATACAGAGTCTACAGAGTGACCATTGCATTCTGCTATAGGATAGTGCCCATTCTGCTGTGAAGGATAGTGCCAATCCTGCGACCCACTTCTGGTGGCTGTGCATTGAAATCGGTCTCACCAGTGTGTGAAGATGGTCAGAGGAGTCAATTTTCAGGAGTTGAGTGTTTTCCCGTCACCTGATAGAAGACAGTAGGGATCTAGAGTAGGTTGGCTGACATCCGCTGGATGTGGTGCATGCATTGTTCCCCAAGTATAACAGATTTGTTGCATTATAAAAATTGAATTCTGGAAGTGCAGCAATGTATAGGATGGCATTTACACCTTGAAGCAATGCCTGTACTTCCTGCAGCCTGGTTCTAAAATACTTGTCTTAGATACACCACTTTCAGGAGGAGCAGAAACACAGGGGCTATAAAGATAGGTGGGGTGGCCTCAGGTAGTTTGTGAGCTTGTGCTGCTTGTCCCGCATGTGGGTGACTATTAGCTTGTTTTGGTATTATTAAAAATATAGGTTAATTTTTAAACTTAGTTTTATTTGGCTACATAACAAGGTAATTTTAGTGGTACCTTCTGTAGATTTTAACAAATTTACAGCTAACTTTCCCCAGTTTGGGGGGTTAGGGACACAGGACTCCCATAAAAACTGGGGGAAAAGTGAATAAAATAATTGCTGTTTTTAATCTGAGATACCATCTCTTTAGTAATTTCTATGTCCTCCAGCATGATTTTGTGGTCAACTTCTGCTGGAAACTGACCATAGTGACCACACCAAAGGACCTAAAAATTCTTAGAGATAACATTGTAATCAAATCTGCGAATAAACAAATCTGCAGAAAGCAACCCCTCAAATGTGGACAGCTAACTGTTTTAACAAATTTGTTCTTCAAATCTTTTACCAGGTGCTGCATCCCCACATTAATTGTTGTTATTATTTTGTGTATCTGCCTCTTTTTCTTTCTTTTTATTCGTTCTCAGCTTCTGTTTGCAAATTTCACTTGTAAGGTTCTGTCTCCAAATGTCCACTGGTTTTGTTCCTTCTGTGATGAAATATTACATGTGTTGACTGAAATATGAAAATGCCAGGTTGATGTTAGTGGATGAACAAAATATAAAATAATTGTTATGAAATAAGTATCTCAGAGGACGATTGTTGTCTTGATTCAGACAGAATGAAACAAATCTGTCACAATATCAACATGCTTTGATGTGAGAGTGTTTTTAAAACGTGTTATTTAGTTACCAATATATAGGAAGTGCTATTGTGTATGTCCATTTCAAAAAAGACTTTTCAACTAATAGTTTGTTCATCTCTTTTACCATCTGTCATACAGTTGCCATGAAACTGTTTTCTGTTGTGCTGCCTATCTATCTACCAGGCTGATAGAGGGAGACATAAAAGGTGTACATCTTCCTTTTGAGTTTCTCTTATAAACATTGAACTCTGGTTGATTAGTATCTTACACATGTGTGTTCGTGCAAGATCCTCTTAGTTGTATACCCAACTTCCATGAACATTAAACAGGGTACTGTTTTTACTTTTCCATTGAAAAAAAAATAACACTGACAACTCAGGGTATGTTGGAAATTTAATACGAAATTCGGGCAACTGTTGCTGGGAGCATTTGAGCTAAAATGGAATAAAGCAGGTCCTTCATTATTGCAGAGATAAGGGTGCAGGATCTGTATAATAGCAAAACAAACAAACCCCTAAACTTTTTTTAAAAAAACTCGAGAGAGATCACCTGTTTTGGAATCTCTAGAGCCTCCACCATGACTCTTTGGCCCCATCTACACTGCCAAAGAATCCAGTTGGAACTGCATTATAAAAGGTCAGTGTAGACTTAAACCAGGTGTCTTCAAACTTTGTAAACAGAGGGCCAGGTCACAGTCCTTCACTGTTGAAGGGCCGGATTATAATTTGAAAAAAAAACCCCACGAATGAATTCCTATGCACATTACCCATATCTTATTTGTAGTGCAAAAAATGCTTTAAATGAATACTATAATTAAAATGAAGAACAATTTTAACAAATATAAACTTATTAGTATTTCAATGAGAAGTGTGGGCCTGCTTTTGGCTGATGAGATAGGATTGTTGTTGTTGTGTGCTTTCAAGTAGTTTCAGACTTAGGTTGACGCTGAGCGTGGGGCGGGTAAATGACCTTGGAGGGCCGCATCCGGCCCTCGGGCCTTAGTTTGAGGATCCCTGACTTAAACAATGCAGACTGAATTGCATTGAACTGTATTATATGAGTCTTCTCTGCCATATAATCCAGTTGAATGCAGTTAATCTGCATTTTGAAACTGGATTAAATGGCAGTGTAGATAGGGCCTGTAGTGAACTTCTGGCAGAAGTAGATCATAGAGTCACACTGGAAGAACTAGAGATTCCTAGGGAAAACATATTATTCAATTCCATGAATAATCAAATTTTCAAAAGTTAAACCTGCAAATATGGAGGACTGATTATAAGGTTATCATATTTTTCATAGGAATCTCGAGTTTTAGAAATAGGTCTGCACAGTTCTTTTGGATTGCTGCTTTCAAAATTTCCTAGCCATGCTGGCACTACTGTCTGGGAATTCTGAGTTACACTACAAAAAGCAACTTTCTGAACTTCCAGTCTGCATTTTCATCCTATCTTTAATCTACAGCTTTCAGAATTCCCCCAGTTTGGACAATGCTTGTGATGATTTGATTCTAAGTTTTTTAAAAATACCTTTTTCACAGCTGAGAGGAATACAATAAATTTTAACCCACCCTCTGTCCCACCAAAAAAAAAAAAACCCTTATATATTTTTTCCTTCAAATTTAGGACAGTAAAGACTATTTAGTAGCCAAGGAATGTGGACTGTCATGAAAAATGGAAACAAACAAAAAACCTTAGTTTAGGGAAATGAAATGATACATTCTTTTAGAAGCCATTGCCTTGAAAAGAACCACTTCACTCTGCTAGAAGGCGAGGATAGGCTGCAGTATTCTGTTGCAGGTTCCTACTTGCATTTGTTCTACAAATAGAATAGTAGAGCCAAATGAAAACGAAGGGGATAGGCAGTTCCTGACATCATATTCTCAGACTATAGCTGTTTTCAGCCCTTTGTGTTCCCAAGGCTGCTCTCCAGTTTAATTCTAGTGAAGCTTATTTGAGAATCTGCTGAAATACACATTTTTTGTGGTATACATATAAAGATATGTATGCTGTTTATGTTTTTACATTTGAAATTGAGATCCTTCAATGAAATTTCAATGACTAGATTTTTTAAAAAAATTAACAAAACATCTATGTAATGGAAAATAAAAAATAATCTTGTATAAGTAAAAATGTAATGTTCGTTTTTGGTATTCACAGAACTCAAAAACCACTGGACAAATCGACACCAAATTTGGACACAAGACACGTATCAGGCCAATGTATGTCCTTCACTAAAAAAAAATTGATTTTGTCATTTGGGAGTTGTAGTTGCTGGGATTTATAGTTCACCTACAATCAAAGAACATTCTGAACTCCACCAATGATGGAATTGAACCAATCTTGGGACACAGAACTCCCATGATCAACAGAAAACACTACAAGAGTTTGGTGGGCATTGACGTTGAGTTTGGGAGTTGTAGTTCTCCTACATCCAGATATCACTGTGGACTCAAACAATGATGGATCTGGACCAAACTCTACATGAATACTCAATATGCCCAAAAGTGAACACTGGTGGAGTTTGGAGAAAATAGAATCTTGACATTTGGGAGTTGTAGTTGCTGGGATTTATAGTTCACCTACAATCACAGAGCATTCTGAACCCCACTCATGACAGAATTGGGCCCAACCTTCCACACAGAACCCCCATGTGGGCCACAGCAATGCGTAGCAGGGGACAGCTAGTCATCATGGAAAATGTATTGTCGAAGGCTTTGATGGCCGGAATCACTGGGTTGTTGTAGGGTTTTTTGGGCTATATGGCCATGTTCTGGAGGCATTCTCTCCTGACGTTTTGCCTGCATCTATGGCAAGCATCCTCAGAGGTAGTGACCTCAGTGGAGCCCAAGGGAATAGCCCAAGGTTTAAATTGGAGTTTCTAGTGTTTATGTTTTTCATATGCTCCAGCATTGATTAGAAAAAAAAATGGATCATAGTTCCCAGAATCCCACAACCAGAATGGCCAATGTTCATGATTCTGGAGAATTCTGGGAAGTATTGTCCATTTTTTTTTTGGCATTTTACAGTTCTGACTCTACAGTGGAGCCATGTTCCTCCTCCTAAATGGTTTTATCTTTTATTCTTCGCCAATGATTCTTATGAATGTACAAACTAAACAGAACCCTTGGGATATTCCTGGAGTGTGAGTTAGTTGACTGTTACACCACTCCCCTCTCTCATTGAAGGTTATAGTGAGGGTGGAGCAGAATCGCTGGTTAATCTTCCATAGTACTATTACATGCACATTAATGGCTTTTGGAGGGGGGAGATTGCTTTGTAATAAAGCACAGGCTGTCACACCCTCCTGCCCTTCATCTGCGTTAACCATCATCCTGTCAGTTTCACACACTCCCTGTGAAATCACCAGGAGGAATAGGGGGTGGGAAACTGTTCGCACAGTCTTTTGAGTAGCTGGCATTGCCATCCCTGAGCTAAACTCATTCTAATGGAGACAGGTCCACACTGTGGAGAAAGGTGCCTGAGGCAAATAAGGAGACAATCCTTTACTAATGTCACTCCTGAAAGAAACAAGTGATTTTAGCCAGTTTTTCTAGCTGAAAACTGCAGTTTTTGAATGCTATTAGCCGCTTGAAATTTATTCTATGCACAAACAGCAGCTTTTGCTCAAAAACACAATTTTCTATGGGAAATGTAATGTTGCTGTATTTCCTGCATATAAATGCTTTCGTTGGGACTCCTGGGTTCCCCCACTTGTTTAACAAGAATTTCCCGTCTTGGCATAATTTGAGTTTAATAGATATATCATATAGACTAAACAAGCACATCTTTTAAAAATTTCTACGTACGTTACAGTAATTTACCAGGCTTTATCATAACTGATGTACAAAATTTGTAATTTTTTAAACAGAGAACAGCACAAAGAGATATTATTTTACAGAAAATTCTCTGCCATAATAAGCTATGCACTGCAAACATTATTGCCAATCTAGGATTATTCTAATCAGAGTCTCCTGACACTTAAAAATGTATTTCTTTTTTGAGTTTGAAAATAATAATAATAAAATAATTAATTATTATTAATTAATTACTATTTTTGATTAATTAATTATTATTAATTATAATTATAATTAATTACTAAGATTACTAAGATGACCTTACATTGTAAAGTGTGTCCTCATTTACTAAGTGTGCTAAATCTTGTACCATTTTTGTTAGCTAATCCAAGGCTATATTTGACCATGTGGCAGATATTGCATTAGATAGATAGATAGATAGATAGATAGATAGATAGATAGATAGAAATAGTGAGAGAGGGAAGAAGGGAGAAATTCAGTAATCTCCAATCAAGGCTCTGATTGTAAACCATCATATGGTATTTATCCTATTTCCTAGAAATGTATGTATGCTGAACTTTGGATGATATGAAATGCATTTAAGTTTCATCAATTAACAAACCTTCATGGATACATTTTAGGGATACAGAAAGAAATATAAGAATGGTTTACAATGCAATCCTAGTACATGCCTAATGGAAATAACTTCCATTGAATTTTATTTTTTTTAAACCTTTCCTCCTGCAAATGTTATTTTTTAAAACTTTTTTCCCAATTGCCATTGAAGATTAGACTGTGGTAATTAATAAAAAGTTTTCTGTTTAAGTTAATCTATAGTTCCACCCTGATACAAGAGCTCTGGTAATTTCAGGCTTTCATCTATGGTTTGTTCAGGCATTCCTCTACATTACCATGGATGCAGCTGCACAGGGAGAAGAATGCTTGATTCACAGTAACTGGGCAATCTCTTGTAAGTGAGGAGATTGCACCTACTTTTTATTTATCTGTTTGTTTATTTACAACATTGCACAAAGCTATATAGCTAGGGATGTTCTCGGATGAGATTATTATTATTATTGTTATTATTATTATTATTTACAGCATTTATATTCTTCCCTTCCCACCCCAAGGGGACTCAGGGCAGATCACAGAATACATTAAATACTGTTAAACAGACAGGACAGACAACAGATAGCGGTAGTATTTCGGCATTTGTCCTGGAGGTTGTTCTTGGTTTCGGCCACAGGGGAGTGTTGTCACTCCATCCTCTATGATGAAGAGCCTTTGATCACCAGCATGTTCTGGTATTTCTTTTATGGTAAAATACCTCTCCGCTTAAGAGGTGCCGAATTTCTCTACTCACAGCTCACAGCTGTTTTCAAATTGCTTAGGTGGACAGTAAGCTGGGCTGAAGGTCAGGTGCTCACCCTGACCCAGGCTTTGAACTGCCAACCTTTCGATTGGTAAGAAGAAGAAGAAGAAGAACTTTATGGCTCTTGCTTATTATTTTTCTACCCTGCCTCTATCTCCCCGAAGGGACTCGGGGCAGCTTACATGGGGCCCAAGCCCAAGGCCGAATACAATTAAAAACAAAGCAAGAACAATTAAGACAACAACGTAAAACAACATAACAATAATAACAATAATAGCTAGCAACAACAATAACAGCAGACTAATTTTTGGAGTGGGGGGGGGGAGGAAGCACCACTATGTGAACTAGTTAAAGAATAAGTTGTTTAGTAAGGTGGATAACAATGTATAACGTCTTAGGAAATATCATGGAAACAGAGTAAATTAACAGGATCAGTTAATATAGTATAGGATATCAGATTGAATGATAATTCAAGTCATGATGCAGGTCATTTGTCATAAAGAGTCGTCAATCGAAAGCACGACGAAACATCCACATCTTTAATTCCTTACGGATGTGCCAGTTGGTCAGGTTTACAATAAGATATGAAATAGAATTAAAATGGGGTGAAGGGAAAAAAGGAAACTATGGAAATTTAAACAAGTTCTGATGTTTCTGAGTTTTCTTAGTCTGGTAGATAGTGTCCTGGGTGGTGGTTGAGAGAAAAAGCAAAATTTAATGGCTCTTGCTTCACAGTTTTTCTATGAGGAGTTGAGTCTTGGTTTTTCCCTTATCATTTGAGTTTTGAACTAGATGTTTCCTGTACCTGAATGTGTTTGTGTTAATGCCTTCAAACTGCCTATTGACTTATGGTGACTCCATGAATTTCATAGGGTTTTCTTAGGTAAGGAGTATTCTGAGGTAGTTTTGCTAGTAGTGCCTTCCTTTGAAGAATGCTACTGCCCCAACGCCCATTCCTAAAACTCTGTAAATGTGAAACTATAGATAACTGTGAACCTTAGTATCACACTTGGTGAACCTAGAAAATGCCTAAAGGGAATACTTCTCTAGTATTTCTAGGTCTTTCAGTGTGAATCTATGGCCAATCTCTATTAGAAGCATTCCATAGAATCACACTGGAGATTACAGAAATTGACTAGGGAGAACCTATTTATTTGAGATGTAGTTAAATGTGGGATCGTACTGTATGGCATACAGCAAGTGGTATTTTTGGCAGCCTAACTTTCAAGTACTTACCAGAGCTCACCCTGCTAAGAATTCAAGTTCAGACAGGATCTGCTATCTTTAACAACCTGTATGTAATTTGCAATACAACATACAATGCATTCCTGTTAGCACTTTGTATGTTTCTGTTAGTACTAGATGTGAAAAGTTTGAAATATTATATAGCTGTTCTTTTGGCATTTGAGTATTCTCTGCTGTGCATGAGGGTGAGTCAAAGAGAGCGGTTTCACAAATATCTTTTCTTTTGTCAGTATGTTAAAACAACAAGATTCCTGCCTGCTGGTGGTTTTTACAAAATGGATTTACTGAATTTCTTCCCTCTGCCTTTAAATTAGTCTCTAAAGGGCACGGCTTCTCATTTGGTTAATACACAGTTAGCTGGAACTGCCTTCCTTGGAGGATCATTACACCAGACATGACTCATGCATTGGCATTTGACATGATTCCACTTAATTTGCATACTATAATTGTATAGCAATGCTGTAAAACTTGTTTGAGACTATTTCTTCCCTCACACCATAAGTTTGTCAAATTTCATTACTGGGTGTAATGTCTGTTAAATACAGCTTACTAGTAATAGATGTGAAATTATACAGTATGTGAACCTGTCTCTCTCTCTCTCTGTATGTACATATCAAGACAACTATATGATTCTATCTTTCTGAGTTGGTAATAATTTTAGGTAGTTTGGGAAGTTTCTAATCCAACACCAGCCTTAGCTCAGTGAGAGATCTTGAGGGGTGGCTCAAACAATATAATTAATTACCTGTATATTCCGGCATATAAGACGTATAAGACGACCCCCAACTTCCTCAGTTAAAATATAGAGTTTGGAATGTACTCGCTGTATAAGACTACCCCTCTTCCAATGCTCACCAAATAAAATATTTAAAAGCATCAGATTTGATTTCAATATGGTAATTTTCCTGTTACTATACCTCCTTCTCTGCCTCTCAGATCTCGCACCTGCACACCTGTAGTCTTCAGGAATGAGATCTGAGAGGCAGAAGAGGAGGTCCAGTAATAGGATACAAGGGCAGGCCAGACAGGTAAAAGAGTTGTGTTTTTCTGGGCCCAGATGCACTCTATCTATTTTTTCCATACCCTGGGTGCACCGGATGCCTGCAGCTTGCTCTGCCCTTCACTTACACCTTCCCGGTGAGGCGGCCCTTCAACTCACCATCAGGACCGCATTAAGTCCACAAATCCTGATGAATGGATTTCCTTCTACCGTACTTGTACAGCGTCACCCTTAATGCTTTCATACAGTAGCTGCATACTGCAGGGACGTGGCCACTGCCATTTTTTAGCTCCCCCCCACCATATGCAGCAACCACAGATTCTCCAATCCGGATTGGAAGTTTCAGCACCCGCTCTATAAGACAACTCCCAGCGTATAAGATTACTCCCATGCATAAGGCTACTCCAGTGTATAAGACGACTCCCGTTTATAAGACTATTCCTGCGTATAAGACGACCTCTGACTTTTAAGAAGATTTTCTTGGGTTAAAAAGTAGTCTTATACGCTGGAATATACGGTAGTTGTAAACATAAAACCAAAAAGGTGTCTTAATTAGCTTTATTTATGTAATAGGCATTTAATATATTTATAGTTTGTTTTTCATTTGAGCCCACAAAACATCTTCAGGCAACAATAACAGCAGAGTAAACTGAGTAATCTAAAACAGTAGAATAAAAGCAGAAACACAACCTTATTTAAAGCTACAGAAAAATTCATCTTGAAGTTCCTCATAAGGCCTGACCAGACTGTGCACATTGTACTTCCCATCTAAACTTCAGTTTAGGGAGGGAGTTTCACAGCTGAGAGATGGCTACAAAAAAGACCCTGTGTCATGGACCACTAACCTCACATGGAGGTTGGGCCTATAACAGGTCATCTGGTGCAAATAGAAAGTTGTAGACAACATCGCCACTGCAATATCTTGCTTCCTATTAAAAACAAAACAAAAGAAAATGTTCAGTCTATGGGAGATGGGGATTGGACAATGGTACATTAAGCCAGACTACACTCATAACCTATGGTACATTTGCAAATAGCTCTATTTCATTGTTAAAAATCAAGAATGAGAAACGTTGAACTTGCTAACCCTATCATGTGATCTGGGAATAAGTCTCGTTGATCATGATGGAGTCAACTCTTAGCAGATATGAATCGCATTCTCCTGCAGTTTTTAGTCCTCTCTCACAGCTCATTCCAACCATATAGTTCAATTCCACACCACTGTTCAGAGCAGACAGAAGCCTCCTTTCCCTCCCAGTGGTGAAATTCAAGTTCAAATACTTGCCTTTTTCCCTAGATCAGTCAAGTTTGAGCAAGTTGGTATTCATTGCAGCAGCTTTAAAAAGTGTTGGTAACTGAATGCACAGTGAACAATTTTTTTGCTGATACTTGATGTAACAATACCTTGACAGTGTGGAATGGCTTGGACGATGGGAATTTAGTTTCTTTGTTATTGCATATTTGCCACAGCAGAGACCATAATTTGGTCTCTAGACACAACCATATTTTTCTGATGTCATCTTCCTCCATCACTACCATCTCCATTGTACTAGTCATCTCTCTTGCTTCATTACATAGGAATCTCTGTAAATCTTAATATTTTATTTATTTATTACATACATTTATTTCCTACCCTTCTCCCCATAAGGGGACTCAGGACGGCCTTACATAAGCATACCGATGATGCTATCAACATATACACCAATAAAATTACAATTAAAACAATAAAATCCATTTAAAACGTTATACAGATTCAACAAATAAATTCATTAACAATAAATTAATGTGGCAAAGCCAAGCCGGGAGAATCCAGTGTCTCAATGTCTAAAATTTTCTTTCATATTGCCGCTCCTCTTCAATTACACAGGAGGGAAGTTAGCCTTTTTTAACAATCTAAGAGGGACTAATTTTTTTTCAGAGGAGATGATAGGTTATTTAAAAATTATGAAGGTGTTGCAAACTGTTATCCCATCAGAGGAACTCTGATGAAGAGCAGTCTGATGGATGTACTACCTAGATGCAGAGAAAGGTAAAATGGAGCCAAACATAGCTAAAAACAAAAACTGTAGCTAACCAAAAATTTAGAGAAACTATAGTTGCACCCACCATGTTAGTAGTCTGATTTCATGTAAAATATGTGATCATATGCAATATTTGCCTTCAGCATGAGCAGTACTCTTAGACTCAGTTCCTATCAAAGTGTGTTCTTCTGTTTGAGAAGATATTGCTAGAATTTGCGGTTTTCTTAACACTTGTATATTTTCCCCATACTGCTAGTAGTTAGCAGGTTCATTACCCTTCTGTCATTCCTTCTAGAACTACCTTGCTGGTCAAATGAAATTACAATTGAGTATTTCATCTCCTTGTCCAAAACCAGCCCAACCGGCATTCCTAGAAAATTCAGAAAAAAATCAAGATAGAAATAGTTTAGTATCCGTGAATTGGGATGCTCTATTTAACTTATCTAGCCATTAGGTTTATTCTTCATTATAACCAATCTTGCATCTAAATAAGGGACAATCCTTACATCACAGTGATTTTTTTTTTGTATAGTTGGGCAATTATACAGGGTTAGTCAAAATGAATAGGCCAATAAGAAAATTAATTGTATGTATGTTTGGCCTATTCATTTTGACTAACCCTGTACTTTTCTTTTCAGATTTTTCTGCATTGTGTTTTGGCTTTGCTGGTATTTTTCTTTGTCCTC
The DNA here is from genome assembly GCF_037176765.1 of Anolis sagrei. NCBI lineage: Eukaryota > Metazoa > Chordata > Lepidosauria > Squamata > Anolidae > Anolis > Anolis sagrei. The sequence goes on along the minus strand of NC_090021.1, from coordinate 172,955,622 downwards.
TCTTGAAAATAGCAAGATAAAACAGTGACATATTGATAAACCACTAGCTTGAAAACCTCTGTTAAAGTGATGAATGTTATGGGGAGCATTGTGCATATAATAGCTGAGCAATTTATTTTCTTGTTTTGTATTTGTTGCTCTATGAAATGCGCATGGCTCAACATATTGTTTTTAACAATAGAGAAAACAATTTTATTTAGACGGGCCATTTGAGAGAAAAGTTGACGCTGCTTTGTGAGCTCTTCACAGCATCTAGTATCAATTTCATAATTCTTAACCCATGCAGAAATTTAAACAAAATAGTCATGAATGTAAGCCATACCAAGCAATATTCACTTACCTGGTAATAAGACCTATTCAATCGGAATTTCTTCTACACACACACACACACACACACAGAGAGAGAGAGAGAGAGAGAGAATTTCGTAGCTAATATTGGTTGTAAAAGTGATACATCAGTGCAAATTTGAATGTGCTGTTGCATATTAGCCTGCTGTGTCACAGTATACCCCATTCAGCAGACTTGCATAATAGAGAGGAGAAAGAGGGACATTTGTAGAGAAGATGGGGAATCATAGAATCATAGAATCAAAGAGTTGGAAGAGACCTCATGGGCCATCCAGTCCAACCCCCTGCCAAGAAGCAGGGATATTGCATTCAAATCACCCCTGACAGATGGCCATCCAGCTCCTGTTTAAAACCTCTAAAGAAGGAGCCTCCACCACACTCCGGGGCAGAGAGTTCCACTGCTGAACAGCTCTCACAGTCAGGAAGTTCTTCCTCATGTTCAGATGGAATCTCCTCTCTTGTAGTTTGAAGCCATTGTTTCGCTTCCTAGTCTCCAGGGAAGCAGAAAACAAGCTTGCTCTCTCCTCCGTTTACCAGCATTATTCCCTTTACCAGCATTATTGTATGCATCTTCATCTAGATGTGATTCAAGAAATCTGGGGTGAGGAACAGGAAAGAGAGACAGATCCCCCACCCCATAATAGTTCTACTTGTATTATTTTTGTTTTCATGATTTTTCCTGACGATTCCATCACATAAAGCTGCTATTTCACAGCAGCTATGTGATCACCAATAGCAACAACATATGAAGATGAGCACACTTGCTATTATACATCTCTGCATTCATGCAACTGTGCTAATTTGCTGATCTGTAAACATGCTCTTATAACTCCATCCTTCCACACTTCTGCTTTTCTGTAATTCCTTTAAAAAATCAAAGCATTTTTACAATTTGAACTAAGGTTATTCAATTTTTTTTCACTTTTAATCAAAACAGTTACAGGTAATTAAAAAAAATATTGCCTTGGGGAGAGAGAGGGTTAGTATGGTAGAGTGGGAAAGGAGGAGAGTCCCATCCCCAGCATCATTTCAGTGCCAGGACAATGGCACAAAAGCTGAATGGCCCCATTGCATAAAGTAGGCAGTGGGAACATGGTACAATCTGCAACTCTTGACAGATTTCCCCATCAATAGTGACAGAGTTATCATAGCAAGGATTCAGACTGACTCTGAGATACAGACAGTGTCATGCAGAAACCACCAGCTTTGGTACTGTTTTAGTTCTGGTTTGCCTCCTTTTTGCATTCAAGAAACCCAAGCTTGCATAAAATAGAGAAAAAAAACTACAACAATTTGCATTTCTACAGTCTTGATGTTAATTTTGGTCTACCCTTAAAATACATATTCCTGTAACTCTGGAAATAGACAGGGACTTTGAAAAAATTACCCGTAAATCTTCCAACTGCTTAATGTCTGATGCTCCTCTTCCTTATGACCCCTAATAATACAGTTTTGCCCTTATTTGCTTTTCCACACCTCCTCTTCTATATCTGAATTATCATTCTTTTCATTTTATGGAAAATGTTGTCGAATGTTGTCATGTAGATCATTCATGAACTGAACAATTCATGAACTGAGCAAATTAAGCAAATTAAAATATTTTAATGGGCTTGTATACATCCCAACGTATGTTGGGTTTGGACTGCAGAATTCATAGAGTCTGACATTGGGGTGTTTACATTGTATCTCTTCAGCACACCTTTGATAAGGAAGACTGCCTGCTGCGCAGATTGCCTAACTGGTACACAAATGTCAACACTGATAAATATCTACTCTAGATAATTTGTGTGGGAGTAATAATTCAGTAATAAAATAGGTCAAATTAATTTCATTGCTTAAGGGGATCTCTTACAATAACTATTTTGTAACACTATCTTTGACAGTTAGCTCCATGTTACAGTGTAGGTAGAGCTAGGATATAATGTGATATATTCATAGTTGTAAATGAACTGCTATCACAAGATGCCTATTGGCTGATGGTCTGCATCATGCCCTTTTTTTTGGTATAGTGTCTCAGGGGCTTCTAATATTTTCATGCCTGCCATGTTGCCATGGCAGGATAAAAAATTAAATTTCTTAGCATTGTTACAGAATGTGAATAGTCTTAAGAAAGCAAGAGGCTTCAAGCAACTAAATAGGGAATGGGAGCACAGCAAAAGTGTGAGATGCTCCCAAATCATTTTGGTTCTTAGATTTCTTTTGCCTCCGCAGTCAGTAGTTCTCTCTCAAGAATTTGGGGCAAACAAATTAAAACAAAATATAGCACAATCCATGGGACAAGTACTTAAATTTTCATTTACCAGCATCTGACAAAATATGTAATCTCTAGGCATTTTCTAGGGCATCTAAGTGCTTCCTTCCATAATATGCTTTTCTCAGAAGTTGAACATAGAATTGTGCTGGTATTGAGGAATCGTTTTCTAACATTCAAATCACTACTTTATTAATCTGAGGGTGGTTTCAAATGTAGAAGATAAACAAAAATAGTTATGTGAATTTATCTTGCCACGGCACTACCATAGTCCAAAGGATGTTCTGGAAAAAACAGTATGATTCTTCCAGCATCTCTTATCGTTGGGCCTATCTATATGTGTCAAATGAGATGGAGCAGGGTTGAATGGACTTTATGGCATTAATATGACACACGGGACCAATTCGCCCTAACACAGACTTTCTCCACATTACCCAAAATCGTGGAATACTCCAAAGTTTCCCCGAAGCTTCAGAGTTCACCTGCACTTTGAGCATGTGAGAACAGTTGGCCTAGGGACAGGGAATGGCACTTACTATCACTGTTGTGTCCTTGGTTTAGTGGCTGAGAGTAAAATTGCTGGGGGTTATCACTCTTCCTGATGCTGGCCAGTTTACCAGAGCAATCAGAGAAGTGAGGGGGTGGGCAGGGGAAGAAGAGGATGTCAGTAAGCACCAAACCTGGTTTTCCACCTCTGAGCAGACTTCTTGTCACACTGGCTCAGTGCCACCCAGTGCACCCTTCCACTGCCAAAATGTGACTATGCAGACTCCCCTGGCACTGATGCAGAATACCCTACTCCAACTCTAGCATATATCACCCATGTAGATGTGCCATTTGTTGGACTGAATAGGCAATTATATTAGGTTATTTTCTGACAAAAAGTCAATATTCCCTATTTAGGTTTTTAACTCTTCAGAAGGAGCTGGGGGAGGAAGTTAGGCATGAGAAAAACTCAGAAGATGTAATCTAAATCCATCCAAAACCTGCTGGTCTCTGGCCACTAATTATAAGACCAGATAGAGAAAGTCTTTCCAAAAATGCTGTGGGAAATCCCCAGAGTAAGGAAGCTCCAGAACTGTAGGGCAATTATCAATACTGAATTGACCTGTGTGACCTTGGGCTGAACCAGACAATGCAATAAGCCAGATAAGAATAGGATCTCCAGCTTGTAACTGACTTCTACTCCTCTTTGGTGTTTTTATTACTGTATGTTGTCTGGAACCATGCTCTTTTCTTCTCTCTCAACACATCCTCTTTTTAAAAGACACAATCTAGAGAAGATAGAGCTCCCACGTTGAGCATAATTTGTACTGTGTGTTATCAGAGTAAGCCTTGTCATCTACATTCTACACTGAAGTATGGAACATGTGAATTAACCCAGAGGAAGGGACCACCTAACATGAGGAAAAGCACTACACATGGGAATCACAGAACAGGTTCTAGAGGGCAGTGTGACTGGTAGCTGCCCTGTCAGAGGGATAGGGAATTTACTCCAAGTTTTAGTTAAGCTGTTGTAGGAGTTATCTAAGGAGCTGAACACTATTCCCACAATCATCTTGGATATAGGTTCTTTGCAGCAATCCCTAATCTGGAGTGGATTCATTGTCCCAGTGACATGAGATCTAGCAATTACCACTGGCAGAGAGACTAGAAACAATATATCACTTTTCTTGGAAATTTAATCATTGCTTTATGTCTTTGGAAATACCTAAAAGTACAGCTGTCAACGTCTATCGCCCTATTTTAGTCACATAACTGTATGAGAGAAGAACAGTCCTAGGTTGTTTTTTTAGCATCTCAGTCATCAATCAATTTTGTATGTCGCTTTAGCAAGCTAATGAGTGATTCATGGCAGGCGTTCAATGGCATGGAGAGCTAGCATGATATAGTGGTTTGAGCATTTGTTGGAATCCCTGCTTGGCCATAGGAACCCATTGGGTGACCTTGGAAAAGTCATTCGCTCGGCCTCAGAGGATGGTAAAGGCAAACTACCTCTGAACATGCCCTCCCCCGCCCCGCCCAGTTATATATTTGCTTTAGGGTTATTGTAAATCAGAAATGGTTTGAACGCATGGAACAGTAACAAATTCAATGCCCACAAACAGATACAGCTTTTCAGTTTATTCCGAAGCATGGCTGTTCTGCACCCAAAGCTGGAATGCTGTGTGTAGTTCACAAAGCACATATTAGAGCCACCACATAGAGAACATGACAAAAGATAGAATAAAACATTGAAAAGTTGAGAGAGATGACTAAAAATGAGGATATATTACAAAGTCAGAATGAAGTTAATGCCAATGAAAGCAGATAGAGTCACATTTTAAAAAAATAAGTTTTACAAAACTCATAAGCTTTGAAGAAGGCAGGTTTTCACCTGGCACTAAAAATGGTGCAGTGTCAAAGTCTATGGAGCCTCTTAGATAAGAACACAAATCAGTAGAAACTTGGAAATTCCTAAGGAAATAGTGTTAGCTGGCTAAACGTAATGAATCAGTGCTTGGTTTTATAGCTACTCAAGGCCATATAGGAACCAATGAAGGCGTTGAACATGCCTCCTTTCAAAACTTCAGCATTAGGAGAGCTCTCACAAAACCCAGAAGAGCTGCAGGGGGAGCAGTCATATAACCAAGACTGAATTTGCCATCCCACACAGGAGTAGATCTGCTAACTAGCTGCCTTTGCTGTGCAATTCATCTGTTTGCTAAACACACTCAAAACACAGTTACTTGCAGCCTCTGGATCCTAGCACTCCACTTGTAAGCCCTTTGTCACTTGCAAAGTTTTGCGATGAGCTTACTTGGTCTTTTCTTTGACTTGTTTCCTGCTAATTCCTGGCGGCTGCTGTGCCTTTCTCTGAGCTGCTGCTGGCTGTTGTGCATGCAGCAGATCCCTGAAAATTCACTAGTAGTTTGAATGCTATGCTATAATCTCTGTTTTGCTATAATTTTATAGAGTATCATCCAGTCCAAACCCAATTCCTGTCATGCAGGAATACACTATCAAAGCACTCCCAACAGATCTTCATCCAGGCTCTGTTAAAAAACCTGTAGAGAAGGCATATTTCACTGTCAAACAGCTCTTATCTCTCAGCAGCAAAGATCCACCAGGCATGAGAATCCACCTGAGTTGAATGAAGGGAAGAGGTTTGTTAGCATGCTTTCAGAGCATCCTTCAACAGCTCTGCTGAAGCAGCAGTTGAGGTTCCAAATAATAAATAATTTTGAGTCTTTCTTGCCTAAGAAAACACTACAAAACCCATGGGATCACCATAAGTTGACAGCCAACTTAAAAGCTTTTCCCCTTTATGTGAGACATCAAAGGATGGACTAACCAAATTGGTTACTCACATTTCTTGACTTACTTTATATTCTTAAACAATTGTCCAAACAACATTTATTTTAAACAATTTTATAAAGCAGTTCATATCTAATGGCAATAAAAATACAAATAAAACAGAACATGCTTCAGTTAAAAAACTCTTCTGCTAAATAAAGTTAACACTCAGGGTCCTGAGAAAACAGAAAAGTTTTCGCTTACCACTGAAAAAGAGATCAGAGAGGGGCCAACCTGCCTTCCTGTGGGAGGAAATTCGTGTCGCCTGGGAGCAGCCATTGAAAAGCCTCTCTCCTGAGTCATTACCAAACATGACAGCAAAAGTTGTCAGATTCAGAGAAATCCCACCAAAAATGGTAGTGCATATTTTCCAAAAATAAGTTTCAAATTTCTTTTTGAATGGCTCTCTACATTTTCTGTGTATTGTAAATATTTTATGGATGTTTCCATATGCATCATTCACATTTTTCTGCTCTCACCTTGAAGATGGTGGGCATCATTGCAGCATATGACACTGAATTCTATGCACTACTATGATTAAGCATTAGGGGGAAAAGTGCTAATTTTGAATGTACTGGTTCCCTTCCCAGTTTGTTTTGTTATTTTAAAAGGAAGAAAAAAATATCTCCCAATCTGCCATAATTGATCGACACCCTTAATTTTAATAGTTAAATACCCTTTAAGTCACTCAGGTTGACATTAATTAAAAAGTGATAATGATTATTTAATGTGTTTATTATCTATTTATATGAAGATATAAGAGTGGGTGAAGATGCTGGAAAAAGAAATTAAAAATCAGCTCTGATTTTGGTTCTTCAGTTTTAAGTTATGCAGATAAGAACTTTGTAGGGGATAGGGCAATGTTAGATGGCCTTGGCTATGCAATTAATTTTTTCAACCACTTTCATACTCTTAATATAACCTTATTGCAAAGAGGTACATTTTAGCTTTTACCAACAGCAACATATATTTTAAAACGTGGTTGGGACAGGAGAGACTGAAAATGGAGTCATTTCCCGGCATGTAGTAATAAGGTTCCCCTCCCCTCCATTGACTCAGGATGCTCAACATGCGGAGAGAGGTTTGTAATTATGATCCCAAGATTGATGCTTTTGGTGGGAGTGTAAATTTTGTCCAGGAGTAATCCATTAAGAAATCAATAATCATCATATCCAGGCAGTTTCTCTTCCTCATTGTGTGTGAGCACCAAAGGTTTGGGTTTTACTTTCTTCTTCTTTTTAATCCCTAGATCACAGTTTTGATTTGGATGGAACAAAAAGATTAATATAGTAATGCTTTAGTTTTTAAGATTAGGAATTGATTAATCAATTCATTAAAAACCTTTATTATGGGCACCTTGGCCCCTCTTCCTTGAAAATGATCATAAATAAGAATAGCAGTTAATAAAATACTAATCGGAGTACAGAACGCCACCCATATCTGCATTGGGGCTTGTGTGGATATGTGAAAGCATGGATAATAATGAACCCTATTATTTTTAATGGACTGAATGTGTTTATTATACAGGAGGCCCTAAGTGAATAAGTGAAAGCACAAATGAGTGAAAACCATGTATATTTATTTATTATTTATTTTCGATATTTCTATTCTGCCTTTCTCGAACCCAAGGGTGACTCAAGGCGGTTTACTACTCGGCAGCCATTCAATGCTGTAACCATATACAGTATAAAATTTAAACATTTAAACAGATTTATCAAATCATACAATAAAACCCTTTTAAAAACATATAAAAAAATATCTTCACTGTTCATCCTATTGTCCAAAGAAACATCGTTTGAACCATTCCATAATTCAGTTCTATATGAATCCGTATTTAGCTATTGCATTGCGTTCCCAAAGGCTTTTCTCTTAAAGGTCAGGAAGGAGGGAATTCCACAGCCAAGGGTCCATTACTGAGAAGGCCCTGTCACCCGTCCCTGCCAGCCGCCCCTGCAAAAAAGGAGGGACCAAGAGCAGGGCCTCCCCAGCCAATCTTAAGCTCCATGGATACTCTTTTATGAGCCGACTCCCAGACATGTAAGGAACTGAAAAAGTCCAGTCTTTAGTGCCTAGCAATCTACATTATACATTATACAATCTTTTGTTGTTCATTCGTTCAGTCGTCTCCGACTCTTCGTGACCTCATGGACCAGCCCACGCCAGAGCTCCCTGTCGGCCGTTACCACCCCCAGCTCCCTCAAGGTCAGTCCAGTCACTTCAAGGATGCCATCCATCCATCTTGCCCTTGGTCGTCCCCTCTTCCTTTTGCCTTCCACTTTCCATTATACAATCTACATTTATATTATACATGTGAGTGCAAGATTTCTAATTGTGATTTTACCATGTGGTCATCCATACATCAAGAAATATTTCTACTGATTGCCACTTGTTAAAGCCATGTCAATTTTTTAGGTACAACTACATTTTTAAATCTAGTCAAAAAGCAAAGAAAGAGTTACTGTAACAGGTTTTAGATGAGTGCATACTCTTCAAACATTTAATAGGTGAAAATTAGGACACATGTGGCTAGGCAATATCAGAATGGCAAAGAAAGTAAAAGTTTCTAACGAGGAAAAACACACAAATTTGGAGAGGCTGCAGCAGGTTACTTTTGCCTGGAAATAGAGGGAAGGGAAAGAATCAGCTCTTCTCTGCCTACTCCCTCCTACCGATTCAATTGAGTCCAACTGTTTTTGCATTTTGAACTCGGGTTTCAGCAATTGAAGTAAAGTGAAGACAAAGAAGGAAAGCAGGGGGAGAGGACAGAAGTGGAGAGACCTAAATATATTTCTCTACACTTTCAAATATAGCCTTAGTTTCTGGATGGATTCTTGGAAATAATGAACTTAATGAAGATAAACAAATTAAACTGAACCCAGAAAAGGCAGAGATGTTTACTATTAAGGGTCTTAAATGGAGTTTAGAGGTATGGTATCCAGTTCTGGATGGAGTTTGATTTCCTCAAAAAGACCTTTGAAATTCTCTTCGATCTGTCTCATTTAATGTGAGCCCAGACAGATGTGATATGTTGATGCACCAGTGACACCTTGACCTAGAATTGGGAGACCTAAAGATTATAGTGCACATGGCAGTAACATCAAGGTTGGACTTCTGCAATGCAATGCACGTTGGATTCCCTCTGTACTATATTCAGAAAATTCAGTTTAAAAATATGGCAGTCAGAATATATTATGCTTATATTAAAATCACTCAATTGGTTGTCAGTTTTCAGGCAAAAAGTTAGTTATCACTTTTAAAGCTCTACATGGTTTGGGTCCAAGTTACCTTCATTTTTCATAGGGTGCCTTAGGTAAGAAATACTCAGAGGTTTCTTGTCAGTTTCTTTCTCTGTAATACAAGTATTTATTGGCTGACCCTTCCTAGCTTCCAGATCAGATGGCTCTGGTGCCCTTAGAACAGGGGTCCTTAAACTAAGGCCTGGGGGTTGAATACGCCCCCCCCCAAGGTCGTTTACCCGGCCCTCACTCAGGGTCAACCTAAGTCTGAAACGACTTGAAAGCAAACAACAATAACAATCCTATCTCATCAGCCAAAAGCAGGCCAACACTTCCTATTGAAATACTAATAAGTTTATATTTATTAAAATTGTTCTTCATTTTAATTATTGTCTTGTTTTAAAGTGTTTTTTTGCACTACAAATAAGATATGTGCAGTGTGCATGGGAATTCATTCATGCATTTTTCAAATTATAATCCGACCCTCCAACAGTTTGAGGGACTGTGACCTGGCCCTCTGTTTAAAAAGTTTGTGGACCCCTGCCTTAGAGTATGTAGTTCTAGGAGGCTCTCCTGAATTATAGTCCTCATCTGGCCTTTCTGACTACCATCAAACAACAAGCAAAAGGGGAAAAGGCTCAAGCATTATACAGTTTTATTGATCAATGCAGTGATATTCATTATATATTTCCTGCAGAAAAGTTTGGAAATCGTTTCCAATAAAGTACGGTCCTTTCTCTCAATGTAAGCATCACCAGCAGTATATGCAAACTATAAAAGGGTTAATAATATTTGGAATTTCTATAAAACCTTTCAGGTAATCAAAGCATTCCACATTCGTTATTTCCTTACCTGTAAGTTTGCCTAGCAGATTTTCTATATTTTACAGACTAAAAGTTTTGAGACTCACCTAAAGGCCAGTTAGCAAATTTATAATAGAGGTGGTGGAATATGGGTGGTGACAGGGAGAATTTCTTTTATTACAGACCACCTGTACCACCCAACTCAGAGTTCATTTATTCTGGTCATTTATCCAGAGCCAGTCCAGAACAAAAATGCTCCAGATTGGCCCCGGGGGCAGCCAGCCACATATTTTGTCCCCAACTTGTAGTACTAATAGGGTGGAGTCTAGATGCCCAAAATTTTATTGGGCTTCCATTTTCCCATTCACGTCACTATTATTACTCTGGAGGAAGCCTGCAGCTTCAGCACAGTGTGGACAGCAGGACCGAGTCTGATGTGGACCAGTCCTGTGTCATTGCCATCTCCACTCCCAGATGGCCACAGAGCTCCGTGCCGATATCAGCAGAGGCTCCCACACTTTCAGCAGAGGGAGATGAAGGGGGAAGTTTTTCCTCCTCCCTGGTTGTAAAGGCATCTTTTCTAATGTCAGCAAAGTGCAATGTGGCACAATATGCCGGCAGGACTGCTGACTGAAAATTCAACATTTCGAATCTGAGGAGCGGGGTGAGCTCCCATCTGTCAGCTCCAGTTTCTCATGTGGGGATATGAGAGAAGCCTCCCACATGATGGTAAAACAATGTTCTTGCAGATGACCAATTCTCTCACAACAGAAGCGACTTGCAGTTTCTGAAGTTGTTCCTGTCACACACACAAAAGCACATCCAAGACAGTCAGGAGCTTACACAGAGCTCTATGGTCATCTGATGGTAATGACACAGGAGTTTTCCCCGAACTTTGGAGGTTCTTTGGCTTTCTCTTAATGCTACTATAAGCACTGGAAGCTTCAGAACATCATAGGAACTGCCAAGAGTGACTGCACAGAGAGTAAAATTATTAGTAATTTTATTTTGTCCCATTTTTTCATCCCTTCTCTTCTCTCGGTTCCTTTGTTTTGTAACATGCAAATCTAAGTAACTGATTTTTCTTTTCTTAAAAATCACTCCTAAATATATTGTCTAGAAGACATTCACCTACCCGAAAAATTCTTTTTCATTCTGAGCCTTCTGTTCAAGCTGCTGTGGTTTAACAACCGAAGAAGTAATTTTGTTTTAAAATAAAAGATTTTGTCATTGTACAGGTTTTTAGATTAACTAATGAAAGGAAATAATTATAGGCTCATTTACCTTATGGGCCATTTAACAGTTTTGATAACAGAAAAGTCTAGAGAGGACTGTTAAATCTATTGGAAAAAGAGGATAGGAAATTTATGTGAATGACCAGAAATGTATGAAAGATTTAATGCACAGTTATGCAGTCTATTAAGGTATTTAATGCAAAATTATTTTAATGATCTTCTAGTGGCTTTAGAATGAGTAAGTCAGTATTTATCCAGATGTCAAACTTGCAGTATTTAGTAGCTCTTCTAGGGACATCCTCTGTTGTGAAGATTTAATCACATGGGTATGTCTGTGAAAACTCAAACATAATTTTAAGTGTCATATCATTACTGTTTTGAAGGAAAATCTCCAACTCATACAAAAGATCCTAGTTTATTGTCCTAGCTTGTTAATGAGCTTGTGCCGGAGTTTCCTAGTAATGGGAAGTCTGGCTGAATGCAAGTAAAGATCTCTGCAACAAAACTAGAATGCACCAGAAGGGGTGGAATGAAGGTGAGGAACATGGTACTAATGTTTGTCTATGGGCTCACAAAGAAAGGACATAAGAACATTATTCACACTTCAAGATATTTTCCTTGGAACAAAAGCATTTAGGGCACAAAAACTAAAGGCTTTTGATGGGAAAATATGTGGTTATGCGGTGCTACATGTGAGAAGCACCTTGGAATTATTGCTGACATGAATTAGCAGTGTTATGCTGCAGGAAAAAAAAGAAAGAAAACAAGAAACGCTATTTTAGCTTGTATAGGAGAAGCAACTTGAGGAATGTAATCATCCACTATCTTCTGCACAGGTCAGACTCCATCTGGAGTACTGTGTCCAGTTCTAAGCACCTTATTTTAAGAAAGATACACATGCTTTAGAATAAGTTGAGAGAAGGACAACAAGGAACAAACACATATATATGGATATATGAGGTATAGATGGTGGTATAGATATCAGAAATTGTTGAAGATCTGGGCATGTTCAACCTGGTAAAGAGATGACTGGGTTCATGACATGACTGCACTCTTTCAATACTTCAAGGGCTATAAGGGAGAAGAGGGTCAAGGTTGTTTTCTGATGCTTCAAATGGTAGGACTAGGTACAGTTGATTTAAATTACAAAAGGATAGATTTTGATTGAATGAAAGAAGCAACCACTTCACAGTGAGAGCAGTTTGGCCATGGAAACAATTGCCTAGAGAGGTGATAGAGTTTCTTTCTCTGGGCATCTTCAAAAAGTGTCTGGAAACTACCTGACATGCATACTTGTGATCCTCCATTGAACACATGGCAGCCATGTAACCAGGGAGAAAGATAGGGGATGTCCGTATGGGGTGACTATAACAGCCATTGACTCTCCTGGAGGTCTGTAGTCATCTGCAGAGCAACAGGAGTGGCCTGAGCCTGATCCATTCCCTTTTTGCTAAATCTTTTCTTGCAGACCAGTCAATGACCTGTGTGGATAGTGAACTGGTCTGCATCAGACCTCATTGTGCTGTCTACACAATGCCCAAAATGCAGGACTGATGTAGAGTTTTGCCCAAACCATGGTGCATTTCCTGACTTTCATTAGGGTAGGGCTAAACCGGTTTAAGAACAATAACAACAACAACAATAATAATAATAATAATTCTTATCCACCTTTCCTTAAGGCTCGAGGTGCGTTACAACATTGCTAAAACACATAATCAGAACAAATGATCATTTATAAAACACTTTGCAGAATACACATATTAAAACACATTTCCATAAAATACATATTAATTTGGTTTACCCTGCAATAAAGGACCAAAAACCCATGGTAGTCATATATACATGCAAGACTGACTTCTCATCTACCACGTGTTGTTGGATTCATGTAGATGAGCCCTTAGAAGACAGCAATATCAGGGGCAGAGCCAATATGAACAATCCCAAACCTCTTTCATCATGTGTTAGTTTCTATATGGGTTAAATGTCAACATAGGACCAATGTGGTCATGTTTTAAATAGAACAAAGTAAAAACAGTAATATGGAGAGTTGAATACTGAAACCCTTTGCTCATTTTTTTTTTTTTGGTTTTGAACACACAACCAACACACCTGTCTACTACACCGTGGTTTTTGCATCAGTTAAGACTTCTGAAACAATCAGTTTAGATTTCAGCTGCTGATTAATCTGTCTCTCTAACCAAACTGAGAAACAGTCTAAGAATGGAAACTCCCGATTAAACTGCCACAAAAAATAGAATTTTAGCTAAAAACAACATATTTTAAAGGCCTCATTTCAGTCCATTAGCTGTAAAGACCAAGATTTTTGTCTGTTTCCCATGTTTAATTCTTCCCCATCTCTAGATTCCTTGAAGCAGTTAATGACTTATCAATAACATGAGTGTAACGTAAACAACAATATCATCATATAGTATAGAACATTTCATTAGTGCCATTACATAGCTTGACTGTTGAACTCTGCTGTAAAATCTGCCACATAAAATATAACACATATACTCTTAAAGCTTGTTATTTTATATTGTATTTATTTTATTTAGACATAAATTGATATTTATGCATGTGGTTGATTTTTTTTTTAGTTTCAAGCCACATGGTTTAAAGTCCAACCTTTTGACTCTCCTGGGAACACTGGAAGAAGAAAAATTGTTTTGGGCTACACATAAAACACATTAAGACTAACAACAGCTTATGATAAAAAACAAAGGTCTGTGCGTAATTTTTATGATACCTACCATCATAGATCAGCAAAAAAAGGTCTTGCATAATAATTTTAATTATTTAATTTATCTAATTTATTGTTTAATTATTTAATAATCTTAATTATTTAATTATGCACCAACCTGTTTGGAAGGCTGCTTAAATTCATCAAGCAGGCCTTATAATTATAATGTGATTGTCTGCTTGCTCCATCTCTCTCCAAATACCTATCCTAGTTATATGTCACCTTCTCATGCCCAGCATTTTTTAAATTTTAATTATTACATAGGTTTTTAATGCGTCGTGGTGTTATTGTTACTGTTTATTACTTTCTTTATGCGTTTATTTATTGTCTGTATTGCTGTTTTTGCTTTTTTACTGATGTACTTGTGCTCAGCCTCTTGTAAGCCGCACCAAGTCCTTCGGGAGATGGTAGCGGCGTATACATAAAGGTTTATTATTATTATTATTATTATTATTAATTACAAGTAATACTCCAATATTTGTGGATTATTCCATTCCATTCTTTTCCATTGTTATCTATAAAGTTCAAGCTCAAGAACCAGGCAATCAGGTTATAAAAAAAATCACAAAAAAAATCTGGAATCTGAAATCTTTTAAGTAAGTTTATGATTTTCTGTCGAGCCACATTCATAGTTGTCCTGGGTGGCAAGCTTGGTTTAAAACCTTGCCAAAAAAAGTGAAGTCAGTAGCAGCTGTTGCCAGTGATACTAGTCAGACATCTATAGGCAATCACACATGACAGAGTATGATTATCTTCCAAGGGTAGAGTCTTAGCGATGGGACTATAAGTGATTGTGAAGACATATTCTGTATTTGCATGGTCTTTTGCACCGAGGACATCAATTTCCAAATGGAAGGCAGTACCGACAAGGGTTTGCTTGACATGCCTTCCCCTTGTCATGTTTTTTTTTCTTCCCTTTTTGCCCTCTATTCGTGCCTCCATAGCACTGTTGGTAATGGCTGACCTACAGTTGCAACGCATGAGAGTCAGGGATGCCCACGTCTCGGTATTCATTCCACATTTTTAGGTTAGCTTTAAGCCCATCTTTAAATCTCTTCTGCTGTCCACTGACATTCTGTTTTCCATGCTTGAGCTGACCAGACATACTGGCTTGCATCAATTTAGCGTTCTGAGAATATTCCGGTTTATTGCCGTTGAGCAAGATGCTGGTGCACACTATATTCAGTCATGACCACTTGGCTCTTTCTGCTGTGGGAGTGGCTAAAGAAACATTATATTTTCCACCTCTGATTTAATTGTTATTGTGCGAACATTGTAAACTGTGGTTTATCTTTCTTGACTGGTTATGCTTATGACTCTCTCACCTAGTTCACATAATAAATTCATGGAAATTGTTTGTTCTTTTTTTATAGCTATTCCCAATTGAGAGAGAAATCCAAGGGGAGCTAATGGACAATGCATGCCAACCTATAACTCAACAAACCAGGCTTATTTTGGCTTATTGTTCTGTGATTTTTATGGAATCAGTTTTAACAAATATCTCTATAATTATAAGCTAAGGCCGTGGTTTTCAACCTGTGGGTCTGCAGGTGTTTTGGCCTATAATTCCCAGAAATCCCAGCCAGTTTACCAGCTGTTAGGATTTCTGGGAGTTGAAGTCCAAAACATCTGGGGACCCACAGATTGAGAACCACTGAGCTAGGGGATCACAGCATGTAGCCATTTGCTCCTTCCTGAATAGGATCTGATCTTGGAGGGTCTCCAAGCAATTTTCCTAGAAGCACTACAATGGCCTATCTGTGGAGTGCTGTTTTGTGACTTCTGAAAGCATTACATTACAATTTTCTTCCGTTAGTCACCAACAGAAAGCTCTCAATGGAAATTGTTAGGCTTTTACCTCCATACCACCTAGTCTGGAAAGCCCCCATCCCACATTGGGAAAAACCTCAGGGCCTACAATGGGAAATTTTAGTCTCATAGTTGCACATAGGTCATGCAAAATGTACACATCAATAGATTTTGAACACAGGTCATTTTAGGACCCACACAGACAGGGCACCCAGACATCATCTATTTTTCCATGCCCTGTTTTTCCCTTATTTAAAAAATGGCATAGCAAAAACAATGTACAGTAAAACCTTTGTAACTACAGAACCCATATCTGCAGTTTCATCTATCTGTGCCAGTGGGGAAATGGTGTCTAGGAATTTATTATAACCTCCAGTGTGCTTTCCCCAGATATTATCATAGAGTTTATGTTGTAGGATCTAGCAAATTACTAGAGAGGCTGTCTCTTTAGACATTTCTAGGTCAACCAACACATGATAGGACTGAAAGTTGGATGATATGATGGCATTATGTTATAATCACTGTCTCAGGTAAGGTCAGTGCACCTGGGAATAAATTCCCTTCAAATATGGAGGTCTTACTCTATAGGATTGAGTTTTTTGGTCAAGTAGCTATAATAGAAAATATAATATAACAATAGGATGATGATGATGATCATCATCATCATCATCATTTAGCACAAGATGATGTAATGAAGAGGAAGTGATAACGTTGCTAAAAAGTTGTCACTATTCAGAGGAAATTAAGATTTCTTTCATTGGGGTAAGCATTTGAATTCACCAGGACTAGGAATTCTCCCCCTGTACAATATGTACAGGTTATATTTTGTATGCATTTTATTTTATTTAAGCTTATGATTTTTTTAAAATTTTGGTTAGAACATACCGGATTATTTCTGTGGTTCTATAAAATGCCCCATGTCCAACACTTTTTTGGACATGGGGCATTTTTATAGAACTATTTTACAGTGAAATTTACCTTAAAATGTCATCTTCAAACCAAACTCCCAACTGCAAAGTTTTATTGAGAGCCCTTATGTACTGGATATTAATATATAAATAAAATATATGACTACCTACCCTATACTTTATACAAAGAAGCTTTAGTGCATGAGGCACGTATGTGTACACGCAAAGGCATGTGCAGCTTGTGACCCCTGGGCCAACCTTGTAGGTGGTGCACAAAGTCAATAACCTTGTGTGCTCCTGTTTTGACTGGATGAATGAATCTACTCCTGGGCAAGGCATGCTGTTCTATAGTCTTGCAGAGTTTGGCAAAAATCAAGGGTCGATCTCAAGATAGCACCTGACTTTTGAAAAGGCGGAGCAGGAAGCCCAGGGACTGGAGGTGAGACCTGTGGCCCACTTCACATACTGCTGTTTATTTTCCTATGTGGAAATAAATAGTGTGCGGGAAACATGAGCATACCATAATATGCAGATTCAAATGCGTTGCTCAGGTAAAAGCAAAGGCAGTGACACCTGTAATGATACAACACATGCACGACACCAAGTTGTACTTCACAGGTTATTGTCCATTCCTATTCAGTGGTGACATACCCTGACTCAGATGCTTGGACAGTTGGGTAATCTGTATAGCTGTACCTGGACAGGTAAGATGTATGTGAAATCGCACAATATTAATAAAGCTGCTCTAGGAGTTCAACTGCAGCAGTAATTCTCTCCTCCATGTGCTGCTTTGCTGAAATAATGAGTGAGAGATTTTCTATTCTTCATACTTTTTTAAACAAGGTGTTCTGTTGATTTAAGGTGTTTTGGGTACTGCATTAGTAATATCAGTGATAATGGGAAGTGCCGGCATAGTGGATCTTAGCCAAATTAAATGGCACAGTGTAGAAGCTTATACTGCTCCCGTTTTCCATAACAGATTTTATTTCAGAGTTAAAGA
Organism: Anolis sagrei; assembly: GCF_037176765.1. Taxonomy (NCBI): domain Eukaryota; kingdom Metazoa; phylum Chordata; class Lepidosauria; order Squamata; family Anolidae; genus Anolis; species Anolis sagrei. Next base: position 172,937,956 of record NC_090021.1, on the reverse strand, counting down.
ACGGTGTGTTTTAAATGGGTGAAATGGGAATGGGAAATCCAGAATGATCTTTTTGTTACACCTTGAAGTGATTTAGGTCACCATAAGCTAGATTCCTAAGGAGTGGAAAGGGAGAGAAAGCCACAACTTTTGTGAGTTGCTCCAGTACCTGAGGCAATGGTATGGCGCAAGGGGAGAATCAAGAACAAAATGTATCAGAACAATGCAGGAAATGCAAGGATCTTTGTTTCTGAAGAATGAATATTTGTTTCTTTTAACCAAAATTTTTCTTAGTCATGGGTTTTTCTAGCAGAAGGAATATAGTTATCTCTTCTCCTTTGTGCCTGTTCATAATAGTTTTTTTCTGTAGAAATTGTCTCTCTCTTCATTATGCTATTACTTGAGAGATTCAAGTTGTTAATGTGAAGCCTAACATCCAAATAGTTTGCAACGGATCAATAATTTCTTCAAGGGCAATACAGAGCATTTAGGAGCTTGGTGTGCAGCCTTTGGGCATACCAAAGATTAAAGAAATTTGGCATGATCAATCCAAGTTGTAACCATATAGTGCTCACAGGTCGCCAGCCAACTCTAAATGACCTAGCCATTTGTTAGAAGCTATCCACAGTGAGCTAAGCACATCCCATCCCGGAGCACTGTTGCCAATACCCACTTTCCATCTTTATGTCCTTTCTGTTAGAGTTCATAGAATGATTCGACAGCAGATACATAACTGTTGTACAAGTATGATTCCCATATCTTTGGAGGATATGTCTCCAGATGTCAAGTGAATATATGAAACCACAGATAATAGCACAGATAATGGGGTCATGCTGTACTTTTAAATCACTTTTTTTTGGGTGTAGACTTTTCAAATGACAACCTTTTTCTCCCTTGTAATATCAAGTGAAAGGATCAAGTAGAAATCAAAATGGTGTTGTGAGCATGTACAGGGGAATGTGTTGCCCCCATTATAAACAAGTCCTGGAACAGTGCTGACTGAGTAGCTATGGGAACTGAACTGGAATCTGGATTTGTTGGAAGATGTGGTCTCTTTTTCTCTGTGTGTGCTTTATTTGACCTTTTGGTGCAGAAGAATATCTGGTTTAGATCAGGGGGCTGCCTGTAAGCAAGAAAGGTTCTGCTTCTTAAAAAGTGGGACTTCTTCTAGTTTAAAAGGATAGCATAAGAAAGCTGACAAAATCCAGATATTATTTAGATAACATCTCACCTTCTCAAGGTATCCCACTGCTAACCCAAAAGTTGCTGTTCTTCAACAAAAGAATTTCTAGCTGGAAATAACTAATTAGAACCTATCAAGACATTTGAGTCTATCCATTTGTGCATGAATAGAAATAATGGTTTTCTGTCACATTGTAGTTGTTAATTGCCATTTTAGAAGAATTTACAAAGGAAAGAAACAGAATGTGTGTGAGAGAGAGAGGAGAAGGAAAGGAGGAAGGAAGGTTGGAGGAAGGGAAAATCTTAGGATATGAGTAATCTCAAGAAAGATGCTTAGAATGTGGTTTTCCTGCTTCTTGGACTGGATGGCCCACGAGGACTCTTCCAACTCCATGATTCTGTGATTCTATGAAAATCATAGGTTATATCCATTGATATAAATGGACTAGATTTCCAAATATAGCCCTTTCTTGAAATTGATGTCTATAACATATTTGTCTATGCACAGTTAAAAGTAGGCAAAATGTCTGATCATTAAAGGATAGGCGGGGAACATTTATCTTTGCCTGTAAGTCTTTTTAAAAACCTGTAATTTTGTTGCTCAGTTAAATTTCACATTTCACAAGATGTAATTTAAAAGAACATGTGCATAACTATTAAAGGTCTACGAGCCTTAAGACTTTATCAGACAGGTAGGGGAAAGTGGGAGAAAGTGAAGGGAACCGTCTTACTCCATTGCCTAGGGGTAGATTGATACATTCACTCAAAACTCCTATTATTTTTTCCCATCTTCAGGGATGGCCAGCCATCCCACATCCTTTCTCCACCTTTCCCCATCTTCTCCCCGCTTTGGAGTTTGATAACACCCAATTCCTGAAGATGGTGTTTGGGCTCATGCGCTGAGGAAACAGAGTGTCACAGAGTCCCACCAGAAGTTCACTTATGTCATCTTATGGCCTCTGCCGGACTCTTGTACACTCCGTTTCCTAAGCACATGGAAAAGAGCCCAAAGACTGTCATATGAAGTCCTTCTTTTCATTTGTATCTGATCACCCTCCAGCCATTTGTTTACAGGCCCACAGGTTAGATCTACAGATGATGGACTAACCTGATGGGTTTGGACATAGGAAGGCTCAAAACATGTTAGGTTAAACTAATAAAAAAAGGCTAAAACCTATGGAACAGAGTGGTTATTGGCAGAAGATCCATCAAAACAGTTATAACATAATTAGCTATGAGGTTATTCTTCCCCCTTTCTTTTCTTTACAATATTAATTGTGCTTTTATTGCTTTCAAATTAGCAAGTTGTTGGGAAAAGTGAATAAAAGAGCTTCAAAATCATGTAAGGGGACAGCGATCATTTTCAGTGATTTTTAAAAAAGAGAAGCAGCTCAACTTTGATGAAAGTGGTTTTAAGTTCTGAGCTTTTTATTCAACTTGCATAAACAGTTGAGGATTGAAGGTATTGGTAAAGGTGTGGTAGTCTGAAATGTGGTTGACTTTCCGCTCTATAATGTATATTGATCCTTCCATGAACAGCATGCATGCGAGAATAAGCCTGTGGGAATCAGAAACAGAATACATGTATTACGTCTTTTGAGATGGGCCGGTATCCATAGTTTCACTTACATACAAAACAAAACAACAGCAGCATTTTCTAGGTCTATGACATTCGTCCTATGACATTCTTCTGTATGGTTGACTGTAGAGTTGCACTGGAGGAACAAGCAATGCCAAGAGAGATGTTTTCTCTTAAGCATTTTCTAGGTCTGCCAGTGTCATTCTACAGCAGGAATGGTTCGTTTTAATTGGGTTGACAATTATCTGCAGTTTTACATTTCCAGAGTAAGCCCAGGAATGTATTTCCTACAGATGTAGGTGTTATACTGCTCACATTTATTGCAGCAGAATGTGAAATAGTTCCTTCCATTTATGTACTGCACAATTTTAAATGTAGTATGTTGCTGTTACTTTTTAAATGTCTAAAAGTGATGTTCTGTTTTTCATTATATTGCTTTTTTGTTATTGTTATTTTTGAGGGGAAAAGAACTTTAAGCTTGGTAAAACAATGGCCTCTATTAAAAATACATTTGAAAAGTACAAAGAAAAACTCTTAAAAGTAACTTTTATATTTAGGTTTTGTGTTTCTGTTCCTTTTGAGATGTTACACTTTTACTGAAAAGAAAGGGATAACTCATTGCCCAGTGACTATGTTATTTATTACTTCCGAACTCTAGTTTAAAAGTCAGCATACATTAGTGTTTTTGAATTGATAATAACCCCGCAAATGTTTGAGCAGGAGAAAGAGAGGAGAGAGAAAGGATAGGAAGAAAAAAAAAAAGGATATATAGATAAATAAAAAATAAATAAAAATAGTGACTTTCTGGTATCTTCCTGGGGTTTTCTTCTTTTTCTTTTCTTATTCCCTTCATTTCTTCTCCTTTGTGACCGCATCTCAGTGTACGAAACCACATGATCTCTTCGTTCATCTGGAGAGGCCTTGCTTATGATCCCACCGGCATCGGAAGCGTGATTGGTGGGGACGAGGGATAGGGCTTTCTCAGTTGTGGCCCCTTGACTCTGGAACTCTCTCCCCAAAGACATCAGGCAGGCCCCGTCGCTAGCAATCTTTAGGAGGAGTTTGAAAACGTGGTTGTTCCAGTGTGCCTTTCCAGAATAAGGAAACTCCTAGCATTATGTCCCAATGCACTTTATGAGAGATTCAGGATATCTGCATGCCCATCCCCCTCCAAACTCCCCACCTTGTCATGCCTTTTAATTTTAATTATTACATTTGGCCCGACCATTGTTTTAATTGCGTCATTAGGTGTTGTTAATGTTATTGCTTTGTTTTTTGAGTTATTGCATTGTTGTTGTTGCGGTTGTTTTTATTGTATTTGGGCTCAGCCTCTTGTAAGCCGCACCGAGTCCCTCAGGAGATGGTAGCGGGGTACAAATAAAGGTTTATTATTATTATTATTATTATTATTATTATTATTGATAAGATTCTTTCCCTCTTTTCCTACCATTTTCTTTTGTATTGCCTAATTCCATTTCTATATTAAATCAAAACCTTCTTATTTCTTTGCTTTAAATATTCTGTAACTTTTTCCCAGTCTGTTTCCTTCATTTTTATTCCCTTATTTTTTGACATGAGAAATTTATTTATTTATTTATTTATATAGCCCGGTCTTTTCTACCTCCAAAGAGGGACTCAGGCCGGTTCACAACATGTGAACCTATCCATATTTCTAATCTCTAGAATCTCCATCAAGCACTCAACCTCTTTTTGTTTCCATAATTCGCGTAGCATATTCTTGTTGCCATAATCATTAAGAATAATATTTTATCCGTGTTTTTTTCTATTTTCATCTCGTGCATGCCTAACAAGAATGTTTCAGGTTTCCACGGAATCTTTATCTCTAACATTTTTTGTAAACCTTTCTGTATTTCTTTCCAATGTATTTTGGCTCTATCACAGGTCCACCATATTTCATTTGTAGTGCAAAAAAATATGAAAGATTAAGACAATATTTAAAATAAAGAACAATTTTAACCAACATAAACTTACTAGTATTTCAGTGGGAAGTGGGGGCCTGCTTTTGGCTTTTGGCTGATGAGATAGTCAAAGTAATTAGGATAGTTGTTGTTGTTGTTGTGTGCCTTCAAGTTGTTTCAGACTTAGGGTAAAGGTTAGGGCGGAGGCCGGATAAATGACCTTGAAGGGCTGCATTTGGCCTTTGGGCCTTTAGTTGGGGAAATCTGGTTTAGGGTGACTTGTAATCAAGGAAAATTATCTGCAATGGTCTCATATATTGTAAGACACCACAAGTGAATTATATTTGGGCCAATGTGTGTATATCTAATTTAATAGTTACATCTTATGAAAGTACCCAAGTATAGATAATGTGTGTTATAGCCAACTGGGCTGGTAGGCTGGCTTCTATAGTGTGTGCTTCTGCTCTTCAGAGAAGTGTATTTTCAGCTTCTTGGTTTCCTAGACATCAGATAAGGAAGATCTGAATTATCCCTGAGTGACTTGACCTGTTTTAGATAAATGTCTGTTGCTATGTTTATCGCAGAGATGCAAATAGTTTGGTGAATTTTCTTTTTCAGCAGCTCACTTGTGCTGTGTGTGTACATGCTTTCAAGGCACCTGTCATCTTATGGAAACCTTGTGAATTTCATGAAGTAGGAGTAGGTAAATGTTTTGATTGTACATCTTACTTCATCAGGGGAAAAAGAAGGATAGCTAACAATATTTTAAATGGTATTTCTTAAAGCAAGAAGAAAGCAAATATATTTTTTTGGCTAAATTGTTGTTATTGTTGTTGTTGTTCATTCGTTCAGTTGTTTCCAACTCTTTGTGACCTCATGGACCATCCCACGCCAGAGCTCCCTGTTGGCCGTCACCACCCCCAGCTCCTTCAAGGTCAATCCAGTCACTACAAGGATACCATCCATCCATCTTGCCCTTGGTCAGCCCCTCTTCCTTTTTCCTTCCATTTTCCCCAGCATTGGCTAAATTACCTTTCCAAATTAGGGTGCACATTAGATTCACGTAATATGGTAATCTTAGTGCTCAAGCAACACAAACAGGTAAGCTATTTCAGGAGCACCTAGAACTATTATTTGAGTGATGTAATCTCTAATTTAAGTGCACTGCCTCTATCACAGTGATTCTCAACCTGTGGGTCCCTATATGTTTTGGCTTTCAACTCTTAGAAATCCTAACAGCTAGTAAACTGGCTAGGATTTCTGGGAGTTGTAGTCCAAAACACCTGGGGACCCACAGGTTGAGAACCACTGCTCTGTGTCATGCAATGCTGGAATTTGTAGTTTGGTGAAGCATCAGCATTCTTGAGCAGCCCCCGTGATCCCAAACAGCATCCCCCATGACCCTATAGCATTGAGCCAGGGCTGTTAAAGTGTATCCATTCTACTGCATAAATGCATCCCAAGGTTTCCTTTTTGTTTTTAAAGAAGGAATTCTAAGCAGGCAGCAACTGTACACATTTTTTTTTCTGGCCAAATTAAAAAGAATGCACTTTTTTGTCGCTTCACATTACATTTACCAATAATAATAATAATAATAATAATAATAATAATAATAATAATTGGTTTCAGGGTTTTGAAAATTGAGTTGCACATTCGATTTGATGGCACATCAGACTCAAGGAAATGCAAGTAATACAAAGCCTGAATATATTAGATATTAGATCGGAGATCCAGGTGCTTTGCTTTTTACCATTGTATAATATTCTCCAGCAATCTCACTTTGATAGGGAGGAGCCCCCGGTGGCGCAGTGGGTTAAACCTCTGTACTGACAGGTCACAGGTTCAAATCCAGGGACAGCACGGATGAGCTTCCTCTGTCAGCTCCAGCTCCCCGTGCGGGGACATGAGAGAAGCCTCCCACAAGGATGGTAAAGCATCAAAACATCCGGGCGTCCCCTGGGCAACATCCTTGCAGATGGCCAATTCTCTCACACCAGAAGCGACTTGCAGTTTCTCAAGTCACTCCTGACATGACCAAAAAAAAAAAAAACCTTGATAGAGAAAGTGCCTAGTTGGTCCTCTGTAGTTCCAATTCTTTGTCTGCTTTTAAAATGTCTCTATTTCTTTCTCCTCCACCGCCGTCAGTTTACTTCATTTGATGCAAATAGAGACAGAGTGCACAAATAGTTTGCATCCCTCCTCATTAAAAATGTTCAGAAGGAGATTCCTTCTGAACATGAGGAAGAACTTCCTGACTGTGAGAGCCGTTCAGCAGTGGAACTCTCTGCCCCGGAGTGTGGTGGAGGCTCCTTCTTTGGAAGCTTTTAAACAGAGGCTGGATGGCCATCTGTCAGGGGTGATTTGAATGCAATATTCCTGCTTCTTGGCAGGGAGTTGGACTGGATGGCCCATGAAGTCTCTTCCAGCTCTTTGATTCTATGATTCTATCATTCACTTTACTCATCAGGAGGTAGGATTCATTGATTGATTGATTGAAATTGTGTCCCATCTTTCTCCCAAGACAGGATGTGAGAGGCAAGGCAGCAACTTGCTCTTCCCAGTAGACTCAGACAGATGCAAACTACAGCTTTTCCTAGCATATGCGTCCCTCCTCATTAAAAATGCTTGCTACATTGACAGCACTCTGGTATGTTCCTGCCATAGACATCCTGGCCTACATTTCTGAAATGATGGCAGATATGGTATAATGTTTCATTGTCCAATTTATTTTGTTTTATATGTGCTTACACTTCTAAAAACTGCTACAACTAATCAAACTATCTGCATTAATACACATATACTTCTACTGAGTAAGGGATATAATGACATATTTAGTGAAGTAAGTCCTGAGCAATTCAGATACATGGATAATAGAGTGAAAAAATATTACTTTACTATGATGTATCCCTTTGACACATTTGAACTCTATTTAGTTATATCATATTGATTTAGTTGGCATGAAAATATAAGTGTTTTAGGTATATTTTGTAGATTATATTTATATTGTAAGTACTGTATATTGGTTTCACAGTTCATATGCCACAGAAAACTATAGCTCATTGAAGATTTATTCAGATTTCAAGAATCATATTTGCTTAGATACTTGGCTCTGTATTGAAAACTCTAAAGGGTGTTATCTCCTACTCTGAATAAATTTTGATACAGTTCATTTCAATAAAATGCCATGTATCTCACGCAACATACTTTTGCAAGATAAGTACACCATACAAAGATCAAGTATAGAGTGAGAAGCCATCAGGTTTGGGAGATTCTTCCAGATATGCCCTTTAAGTTAATTTTAGACTGCTAGAAAATGTGGAAAAACAAGAAAAATCCAGTGCAGAGAAGGACACAAAAGAGGGAAAAGGTGAGGAAAGAACTTCCTCCTCTTTTATATTGCAAATAAGATAATATTTCTGGCTCAGGTCCTGAATTGTTGGTGAAGTTCTGTAGAAAGAACTTAAACAAGGGTGTTCAAGGCTGGGTTGGGTGTAAATGGGTAGGTTTGTACAACAGTTTATCTCAAAATATTGGGCTTTACCACATCTTTGCTCAGCTTTGAACAAAGATGATATGTAATGGGACTACTAAATTGTAGTGAACAGTGGATATAAGTACTCAAGAAACTGAAGCAGTGTTTTTCCTGATTTGAAAATGTGATTAGTATAAAGTCAAAAGTGGTCAGAGATCAGAAGATTTGTAATGCTTCCATTCTTCTTGAGTATTGTTGAAAGATGATGTGATGTTCAAACTTCCATATAGAAATCGCTAATGATTTTCTACAAGTATTCAACACAACTTCTGTTAACTGAATGGAAAAGCTTGGTTGCCTTATACATTTCACTATGTGAAGAAAACTTTACATTGTTTCCCTTTACAAAGTTAGTACATTTTATGAACATCTGTCTGATGCTGTGATCCAGTACCCATGTTATTACAGGATGTGCATATGTATGCTAAGTTTTTACAAGGATCATTGCCTATATGGGTGCATGTTGAAGAAGAACACCTGGCTGCCAACCCTACTTACTGCTATTAGAAATACATTGAGTTGTGGCTCTTTTGTTATAGAGGGTTGTGTGTTGTTGCTCTGCGCACCCAATCCTTTTACAACAGTGGTTCTCAACCTGTGGGTCCCCAGTTGTTTTGGCTTACAACTCCCAGAAATCCTAGCCAGTTTATCAGCTGTTAGGATTTCTTGGAATTGAAGGCCAAAACATCTGGGGGCTCACAGGTTGGGAACCGCTACTTTACAACTTAGTACATTTCACAACCATCACATTTTTGTGGGTCAGATTTCTATATTTATCTATTTGTTGAATTTATATCCTCTCAAAGTGAGATCCATGACAAATATACTTGAATGAACCAAGATGGAAGTCTTTTGGTAACATGCAGACTTGTTTCTCACTTTTTGGAACCAAGCAAGTAGAGAAGCAAACTAGAAAATCTTCAATCAAGAGCTACCTATTTTGTCTTAACTGGGAAATCGGGATTAATAGGTTGGAACAAATCAGGATATTAAAACCTGGTTTGAAGAATACGTTTATTAGGCCAAAAGTTCCATTGGCATCTTATAGAATCATAGAATCCTAGAGTTGGAAGAGACCTCATGGGCCATCCAGTCCAACCCCCTATCAAGAAGCAGGAATATTGCATTCAAATCACCCCTGACAGATGGCCATCCAGCCTCTGTTTAAAAGCTTCCAAAGAAGCTCCGGGGCAGAGAGTTCCACTGCTGAACGGTTCTCACAGTCAGGAAGTTCTTCCTCATGTTCAGATGGAATCTCCTCTCTTGTAGTTTGAAGCCATTGTTCCGCGTCCTAATCTCCAAGGAAGCAGAAAACAAGCTTGCTCCCTCCTCCCTCTATGACTTCCTCTCACATATTTATACATGGCTATCATATCCCCTCTCAGCCTTCTCTTCTTCAGGCTAAACATGCCCAGCTCCTTAAGCCGCTCCTCATAGGGCTTGTTCTCCAGACCCTTGATCATTTTAGTCGCCCTCCTCTGAACACATTCCTGCTTGTCAATATCTCTCTTGAATTGTGGAATCTCAGTTTATTGTGTTGACATAGAGTTGGCCAATCTCCTTCTGTATTTTTATTGGTCCTTAAAATGATAAGAATACCAGGAGGGTTGAATCAACTAGTGCAGTTTTGTGCAGCGATGTTTCAAACCCAGTGTAATACAAAACTCAGAGAAACTTGATTTACCAGTACACTCACTGCCATAAGAAAATCAAGAATGTCCATGAGGAGAATTGGGTGCTACATTAATTTATCATCTGCTGTGGAATTAGAGACTGACAGTTATTGTCAGCCAAGTAGCTGCTTAAGGAAGATCAGTGAGACAAATAAAAATGTTGAGTCTTTATGACAGCTATTGATTGGAATTGCTGGCTAAAATTGCCCAGCCCTTGTGTTATGCAAACAGCCAGTTTAATCTGTGCTTAGTTCACAAGCTCTTAGTTCATGGAACCATGAATTTTGAAAATCCATTGGTTTTCTATAAATGGGTGTGGGTGCTTGACCTGCTACTTATCATCCACCCCATCTCCTCTCTTCCCTCTTAACTTGCGGAAGTATTCTTAATGATGGTTTCAAAATGATATAACCTCCCTTTGAATTCATACCTTTTCAACACTCCTGCCTCCCATCTCTCACAATTGAGCATGGCTTGTGACTCATGTCAACTAATAGGAATACATGCTAATTAGAAAAGAGCAGTGCAGGGTTGCTTTTCAGTTGTTCACTCAGCTGGAATAGGTTTGCAAACTGTTGTCCACAGAAGGCTGTGTTGTTCAGTTCTGCACTTAGGGCACCATGTAAAATTAATTTACAGGATTGTTAGTACAGGATGACATCCATATCCTCGGGACAGGTACCAGAGGTTTCATTTACCCACATCTGACAAAACATGTAATCTCCAGACATTTTCTAAGTCCTCCAGGTGATTCTTTGGTATGCTTCCATTGGAAGTTCTCAGTAGACTCACACTGTAGGGCCTAGTGATGCCTAGGGAGCTGTCATTTGTAGTCACTTCCTAGTGCCTAGGTCTTCCAGTGTGACTCTGTGATATGCTTACACCATAGGTGGTTCATTCACTATGGTTCATTATTACTTATGGTTTTGTGTATCTACACAAAGTCCTGAAATGTATCCCCAGCATATACGGGTGTTGTACTATATAATATAGGGACATAGGAAATGACCTTATGCTAAATCAGACCAGTAGTCCATTCTGTATTGTCATCAACATCAATCCTGATTGGCAGTGGCTCTCCGGGATTTCTGGCAGCATTCTTACTTAGTTCTCTTGGGGATTCCCACTATTACTTTGTAGTTTTCCATCTAAGTACTAACCAGGTCTTATTGTGCTTGACTTTCAAAATCAAGTGAGAACATATTCATTCACTGTGATTTGATGTTTTAAAAATGGCTATTTTATATAAGGATTTCCTCATAGTTTTTAAACTTCTCTTCACTGTCTTTAGTGAGTAGAATCAAACCAATCTATTTGTGTTTTCAAAGGGATAGCAGTCAGTCTTTCAGTCGATTGTGTACTACATTGTATTTTTATTGGTGTCTGTGAAAATATTGTGGGTTTTTTTCTAACTCTGTATAGAAGTACTCATTTATCAAGACTCATCTTAAATATTTATTTGTCCGTACAATACTTTCCCTTCCCCAGCACTTTTGCTCATTGTTCCCCAATTATTTACATTGATAATGTCATGAGTGGCCATATTTTCTTCACATGTCTTGTTGCTACTGAGCTTTAAGCCTGGTGATAGTGGTGGAACCATAAAATATGGAATATTTTACACTAATCATTCTCTTTTACAAGTTGTAAAGTAAGATTCCCTCATGCCCCACAACATTTCTTTTTCATTTACCCTCCACTTTTGGTTTGATATTCATCCTTCTGAGATTATGTACTACATTGTATTTTTTATTGGTGTGTGTGAAAGTTTTTTTTTCTAGTTCTGTATAGAAGTACTCATTTATCAAGACTCATCTTAAATATTTATTTGCCCACACAATGCTTTCCCTTTCCCAACACATTTGCTCATTGTTCCACAATTATTTACACTGATAATGTCATGAGTGGGCATATTTTTCTTAACTTTACAGAGGTGTTTGCTAGGAAAAAGATGATATCATATTAATAATGTGTGTATCTCTGTTTCTTTCTCTGTCCTCCCTGTTTTCCCTCTAGACAGTCGTCCCCATGGACATAGGGAAAACAAAAGAACTTGTTATCACCATAGTATAATAGAGAAGCGTCTGGCCTCTTTGAGCTGTCTTTTTCTACTTTCAGTATTATAGAATATGAGTTATTAAAACCCAGCTGTCTTGCCTCCTCCTGCCCACCACTGGGCACACTGTTATTATAATCAAAAGGGTCAGCATAAAGTTACATTGCATTTCCCACTGTATCCCAGTGGTAATTATTACTTATTTCCTTACTTAGGCGATCACCTGTTGCCCAAGGGTGATGGTCCTCCACGGGTAGTGTCATGGTGGTGGGTCCAAAGGTGGCTGTGGAGCCCTGTTCTTGATCCGCCTGTTTTCCTGCAGTGAAGACATTGGTTTCCAGGTGGAAGGCGGTTCCTTCCTCTTGGCACATTTCTCCCTTTCACCCTCCATTCGTGCCTCTTCAAATTCTGCAGCACTGGTGGTCACAGCTGACCTCCAGTTACAACGCGCAAGCCAGGGCTTCCCAGTTATCGGTGTCTATGCCACAGTTTTTAAGGTTGGATTTAAGCCCATCTTGAAATCTCTTTTCCTGTCCACCGACATTCCATTTTCCATTCTTGAGTTGGGAGTAGAATAACTTCTTTGGGAGACGGTGATTGGGCATTTGGACAACGTGGCCAGTCCAGCCAAGTTGATGGCATAGGAGCATTGCTTCAATGCTGGTGGTCTGTGCTTCTTCCAGCTTGCTGACATTTGTCCACCTGTCTTCCCAAGAGATTTGCAGGATTTTTTGGGATAATTATTATGACCCATCATCACTATTAAGTCTAATGCAGGCAAAGACAGATAGACAGACAGAGATATTTGACTGGACTTGACTTGGTGGTGATGATATATATATATAATGCCTGCAAGTTACATGACAAAGTTATTTTGCTTTTATGGGCTTAAGCAGGCAACAAAGCAAGATTGCCTTCAGTGTACAGTACTTCCAAGAGCATAGTATGTGTTAATCAATTGTGGATCTTAAATTCCTAGCTTGGTGGAATTTAGGCCCTTTGGATGGTCTTTGAAATCTCCCCATTCTTTCAAATGAGAGAGACCTCTGGGATTTCCATGCAAGGAAGAGGACTATAATATTAAAAATAAACCAGACAAAAACACTTTAGAACTGCTTTCTTTGATACAGATGTTTCATTGTGGTATATTAGTTTATTTTAAATGATCTTTGTATTTCACTTAAAAATACAGGTATCACTATTTCCTGTTAATACCTTATCTATTAAGGTATTAATAGCAGCAGCAGCAGCGGTTATTTAAGTACATTTATTTTGTTTTACCACCATAGTAAAATCATCTCTCCTACTACTTACTTAAGTACTTGTATACAGTGCAGGACTCCCTCTCCTACGTTATCTATTTTGATTTATAGTATAGCTAAGCTGCAATGTTGAGTAATGTAAATAACTGGTTCTGATCTAGAGGATCATACATGAGAAAGTGAAGTATATCCTTTGGCATCTGTATTTATGTGTTCGGGGCAGAAGAGATAGACACATGCACACTCTGAATTTTTTTACTTCTCCTTTTGCAAGTGATTTAATTCCCCTGAGTACAAGTAGTCTGATCTGAGAGCTGCTGCTTCTGCTGCCGCTGCAAGAACGATAATCTCAAGGGTTTGTGCCCATCTGGTACATGTGGTTTGCCGATCATGATCATTATTTGTATTTTCCTCTTCTTGCCTGTCTCAGTGATCACACACCCGAACTCATGGTGTCATTGCAGTTTTAGACAATTTAGAGCAGACACTGATCAGTTGCTGTAAAAATAAAAAGAATCTTTCATTCTACAAAAGATTAGTTTGGAAGTGAAGTTGCGTTCACCCTGTTTAGAGCAGTTTAGCACAACTTGGGCTGTTGTGCTGTATTGCACTGAAACCTCCACGTGCCAACTGGTTAGAAAATCCAGCAGTTAAACTACCATGTTTTGCTGTTGAGGAACACAAGTTGTGCAGATCTAGTTGGTGTGAAATGTTAAGTTTTCTAGTATGAGTAAGTCATTATTTTCTTCAGAGAATTGGGGGAGCCAATTCAAAGTTCCTTCTAGTATTTCCAAGGCCCCTCCTATTGTTATCATGATGGTGTATGAGAGTGTTTCTCAACTTGGGGGTTGGGACCCCTGTGGGGGTCGTGAGGGGGTGTCAGAGGGGCCGCCAAAGACCATCAGAAAACATAGTATTTTCTGTTGGTCATGGGGGTTCTGTGTGGGAAGTTTGGTCCAATTCTATCGTTGGTGAGGTTCAGAATGCTATTTCATTGTGGGTGAACCACAAATCCCAGCAACTACAACTCCCAAATGCTGAGGTTTATTTTCCCCAAACTCCACCAGTGTTCATATTTGGGGATATTGAGTATTTGTGCCAAGTTTAGTCCAGATTCATCATTGTTTGCATCTACAGTCCTCTCTGCATGTAGGTGAACTACAACTCCAAAAATCCAAGGTCAATGTCCACCAGACCCTCCCAGTATTTCCTCTTGGTCATGGGAGTTCTGTGTGCCAAGTTTGGTTCAATTCCATTGTTGGTGAATTTCAGAATACTCTTTGATTGTAGGTGAACAATAAATCCCAGCAACTACAACTCCCAAATGACAAAATCAATCCCCCCAACCCCATCAGTATTCAAATTTGGGCGTATCGGTATTTGGGTCAAACTTGCTCCAGTGAATGAAAATCCATCCTGCATATCAGATATTTACATTACGATTCATAACAGTAGCAAAATGACAGTTATGAAGTAGCAACAAAAATAATGTTATGGTTGGGGGTCACCACAACATGAGGAACTGTACTAAGGGGTCATGCCATTAGGAAGGTTGAGAAACACTGGTGTATGACTTCATCTCATCTTGGACATGCTGACTTGGAGAATAACGATTTTATGGAATCGCTGTATTTTGCTTTTATAAGTGTGTGCTTTTGAATTGATTGTGGAGTAGTATGGTTTTGTAAAGATTTTCAAATCATTCCTTTCTCTACTCTTGTGTCTTCTATTTTAAACTGAAGCCCATGCTTTTCATTTCCAGCATAAAACCCTGAATTCTCTAAACAATTTATTTGTGTAAGATCTGCGTTTCCTAACATGTGTATTCTCAGAAGTCAATTATAAGAAAGTCTTGCAAATAAAACCTGTGCTGATGCATTGAATTTGGATATGTGACAGCACATCTTTTCTTAGATACAGACTGAAATTCCTGAAAGGAATGGAAAACAACCGGTCCATTGTTTCGTTTACGCTGATCATATTTGGAACATAAATGCTTCCTGTGTGAGCCAGATTTTGCCAGTTGGTCCCAGTAGTATCATGGAGTTAAAGAAAATCATACCCATATCTGGAAAGCTGGGAAAGCTGCTAAACAAGCAGGTCAGCTGGTCCATCTTGAGACAAACTAGTTTCAACCAGGAAAATGCTGAATTTTCTTTAAAAAAAAAACTCTTTGTACATCACCTCAGGCAAATGGAGTATTCTGTTTCCTAGTGACATTTTTCCCTTGCAGACACATTCCTGGGGGGAAAATAACTCTTTCCTCTCTTAGTCAGAATTTTATTCTGTTAAGATTGACATGATTAGGAAAAAATACAATACAGATTGAGCAGTGTTTCATCTCTATGTCATTTGAAGTAGATTAAAAATACTAAGGGGAGGGGGCCTGTTCAGTCATTTGGTTATTCTGGAGGGTCTCCATTACCCTCCATGGATACATTACTGAATACCTGGGCAGGACTTATAGCTCAGAAGGCTCTAGATTCATTCCCTTGACATCTCCAGTTCAAAAATAGAAGTTAGATAACAATGCTGGGGAAAAGCTTGAGACCTTGAGAATCACTGTCAGAACAGAGAATAAATCAATGTTATATTACAGACTGGCAGGGAAATATTTTCCTCTATTCTAGTGATGACGTTTGATAAACTAGATTCTTTTTTAGATTTCAGCTCCCATTAAGTCACAGCCAACTGGCCATTAAAAAGGGGGACTTTGGGAATGGTCATCCAAATCATCTAGAGGGTCAACGGGTCCTCACTCCCACTCCAGACACAAAAGGGAAAAGCGGTGTTCTTGATCTTGGTTCATCCAGTGACGCTAAGTTAACCAGTTAAACTGGATTTGCATGTTTCCCTTCATAAAAATACTGAAGGAATGAGAGAAGGTGGGTTGGAAAGGAAAAGATAGCAACACTGGAAACAGCTGAGATACAAAGGATAGGAGAATTGCAAAGCTTTCGTGTTTGCTGTTCATTTGTAAAGACTATTAGCACATTTTTTGGTTCTCAGTTAGAAAGGCAAGGATGACAAATTGGGGGGGGGGCTTCCAGACAGCATTAAATCACGGGTTTTAAACAGGGGCAACAATCCTGGTACTTTAGAAGAGGTCCAAATGCAAACCTGTTGGTTCCAAAATTTCTGCTTCCGTTGTCCAGACTTGTTGTGAGATTTAAAGGCTCCCAAGATGGCCGCCCACAGGACATCCATTGGAAAATTACGGATTTGCAGATATGCAGAGAATTACTGCAAAAGTTCCGTTCTTTGTCCTGACTAGGGAAAATGTGCCTTTCACACATTTCATGAAGTTTCTGGCACACAAACAAAGTTTTTGCCTTCTAGTCAAGTGTCACCTTTGTTTTAGGAACTAACCAATCAGTAACAAACATCTAAAACCCAGGAACAAATCCAGATAAAAGAAATCTAATGATTTCCGATTGCAGGGACATACAGACATGCAAAGATGCAGATATTTGGTTCAAAACCATGATATTCTCACAACTGGAAATCTCACGATTTTTGCCTTTTGTAGCAATTGCTTCTGCGTTTACAGGGAATGGCGTCTGGCCACCCTCCTGTTTGCTGCAGAAGCTCCTGGGATAAAGGTACTGTCTGGATAAATTTTATACTTTCTTCCCTTATCAGGTTTATTTTGATTTCATTTGGGAGCAGATAAAATACAAAATTTGTGATTTATGATTTCATTTGGGCAAGACATTATTTCTGAGGCAAATAGCTTCTTTAATACTTTCACTAGACAAACTCTTGGGACTTCGTATTTCCCTCCATGAACTGCAATGTGCTTTGTAACTTGTTACTTCCACATTCTGTCCTAAGACTGATTGCTGCCTGCAAATCAGTTTCATGTTGTAGACAGCCATGAAACTCTTGTATGCTGCTGTTTACATATCACCTTATATAATTATCACTTATGAGTGACAATTCTTTGAGTTTCTAACGTATTTTAATTCTTGGGCATAAGCATTGGGTGGGATGGGAGGATCCAAACATCTTTATGAAGCTTTCTGAAGATCATAATAAACTGAAGCAAAAAATTAAGAAGAAATAAATAAGTATCTCGCTGCTCTTTGTCTTTCTGTTTGTTTTTTCCTGGCTAACTGGCTGTGTTGGAAATGGGAGCAGATTACATTCTTTATGGGCATATTTAATGAGAGGCCCCCAAGTCAGTAAAGAAGCAGGAAGTAAACGAAATCTTATCTGTATGGTCCCATATTTGGAATTTCTTATGCTCATAATGATCATCCCTGGAGCTCCTGTCCTGTACTTTCAGATGATAAGTAGTTGCCTTAGAGGCATGTTCTGGGTGGCTATGCCATATTGCTAATTCACTAAGTGTTGGTTGTTATGTTGTGCAAGATCCATGAAAGTATTTTTTCATGGGCAGTACCCCAAGAGCATGTTGGATTGGAGACCTGTTCTTTTTTGATCACCTATCGATGTGTCATAGGAAGCTGCCATCAAAAAAGTATTTTTGAAAGTTTCTTTCAAAAGCAGTTCATGATATGACATGGCCATAGCCATGCCATATTGACCCCCTCCTTCAGTGTGCCACCTTGAACAGCTCTTAAATCCTGGTGTTCAACCATACCTAATAGGAGAGAGGAAAATGTGCTAGTTAGTGAAATTTATATCCTGTGCATTAAATAAGAGAATAGAGTCACCTATGTTCTGTTCAGAACAGAAGTGAGCAAAACTGCATGCAGTTCTGAGCCATTTTTGTTCCTATTGTGTGATAGGCCATGGCAAAAAAGTAGGAGGTTCTTGTGGGGAGCAATGTATGAAAATTATTAATACACTCAAGCTAAACAGAAATACATTTAAGCCTTAGGGTTTTGTCATTCTATCACCTTGTTGGAAGGACAGCACAGCTTGAAGTCAGAAAAAATGTCTTGGTGCAACCATCCTGTACAGGGAGCTGCTACATTTACAGTAACAGCAAAGAGCTGTTTCCTCTCAAGATATTGTTGAATTCAACAACATCTTGAATTCCCAACCAAGACCAACAATGGAAGTTGTAAGTCAACAAGAGCAGCATTGTCACTTGTACAGCCTATTGGTTTCCTTTCACCTGCTACAAGAATCATGACAAACAGCAAGAGAACTCAGATTGGATTTTGCTTGAATAAAAACAGTCAAAGTCTTTGTGCCTGCCTAGCTGAAAGCCCTTCTTCACTACATAGTTATATACCATGATCATTTCAAGGGGAACTGCATAAGTAATGCACAATATTATTTTAAAGAATCCACATTTTATGGGATTAAAAAAAATAGTGTGCATTTCTTTTGGAGTGACCCTCGTAGCTTGGCCAGAAACACTAGAGGAGAATTCTGTGGCTAATAATTTCAAATCCTCCTCCAGGATTCTACAGAATGAAATTATGGCAGTTAGGGTAAAATAATTGCGCTATAATTGTGTAACGTGAAATGGCTCCATGACAGGGATCATCGAGCAATAACTGGATAGTGGAAAAGGGCCTCTGGCTTTCCAGTCAACTGCTTCCCAAGCAGCAGGGCCACCTTAAGAGCATTATGGGCTGCCAGGCAAAGCAGTGCACTGGGCCTTGCCTGCACAACCACACACACACACACAAATCTATATAAATAAAATTATAATGTTCATTTGTGGGATTAACATAACTCAAAAACCACTGGATGAATTGACACCAAATTTGGACACAATACACCTATCAGGCCAATGAATGACAATCACTCATAAAACACTGAAAAACACAGCAGAAGAGACTTTATAAAAACACCTAAAATACATTACAACGCATACGCAAAACCACACATATACAAAAATATACACACACACACACACACACATACACAGACTGGGCCACAGCAACGCAACACAGGGGACGGCTAGTTATCAATAAATTACGAGGTGTCAATTGCCTTTCACAAAACCATTACAATATTCTGCTTCAATAACATGCAGACATGCCAACTCTCTGCAATTCTCTGTTACAAGAAGCAGTTTTTCCCCTTCTACTTAGCAGGATATTTTAATGTAGAGGCATGTGATTGGAAGATTACATTCTGGTCTGTGTATAGTTCGGCACGTGTCCCCTGTGGTTGTGTGGCCCCCAGGCAACTGCCCACTATACCCATGCATTAAGGCTGAACTGTCAGACTTCTGCTTGAAATGTACAGAGCCCAAGTGATTTTAATCATTGCTGTAGTATGGTCAAATAAGTTAGCATCATATTAGAGTTTTGTTCTGTAAGCTAGGTATATGTGTTTTGTACTTTAAAGAAAAAAAGAAATAAAATCTGCTCAGCATACAGACTTAGTGGGGAAATAATTGCTGAGAGGTATATTATCTTTAAAGAACAACAGAGGAGATGAATATTCTGTATGCGCAGTTCAGAAATATTTACTGTATGGCTTTGCTTTTGTTTGCCTTTCTTGTACGTTCAAGATGCCATTGTGAGAAAAGAAACATGCAAGCAAAAAGCTGTTGGTTTGAACACTATGTCAGGGAATAACCAGAAACTGCAAGGAACTACACAGATGTATAGATTTAATGAGATACCACAATGCCATTTATTTATGCTAAGGATGGTGACACACATGGAACTAAAGAAAAGTTTGTAGTCTTAACTATTTTATATTTTTTGCATTGCCATCTGTCACTGCAGGCACAGCAGTGTGAGTATAAGTCTGAAACTTGTAGGCAAAAGCCATTCTTTATAATAGCTATTTATTTACATATTTTTAAGTGGGATAACTAATGGCGTAGGAGATCTAGCCCAACTATCTATAGTTTTCAAGTCCAAAAAGCAGAAGCATACCATAAGGTTAACTTCGTCTGCATTGTAAACCACTGCTGCTTTTGTAAAATGATGCCAAACTACTTTGAATTGTGCAGTGCTTAGTACAACTGCTGCTAACATGTTTCCAACTCATGGCTTCAGTTTTCTCCTATCCTCCAGAATTGCTTCCCTGCATGCACTTCCTCATGGTTACTGCTGTCCTTAAACTAACTGGAGCAAAATTGCTTGCACCTTGCTTCAGGTTTACTGTGAACAAAACAAAGACGGGTTGACTTTTGATCTACTGATATCCCCTGTCTGGGGACAGGTACAATGTCAAAGATAACATCAGGTTCAAGGACACAATGTGAGAAAGTGAGAAGCAAAGAGGTCGTGGGAAATGGAGAATAGTTTTGGAAGGGTTGCAGACATGCTTTTCTGTCTCTCCAATCTGTGTATGTATTTTTTAAATATTCACATGTGTCAAGTCATACCAAAGTGAGGATATACATTCAAGTGTTCATGTACTTTTAAAAAAAGTATGAATTCTAGGTTGGGCTAGGCTCCATATTGCCACTTGCATCAGATCTGTGCATGTTTCCTGGTTGATCAAGTGATAACCACACGGAAGTCTGTTTGTGTGCATAGTTTTCCCTAGCTGGAAGAAAATACAGACATATGTCTTAGGAATGTACATGGAATTTAGTTGAAACTGGTTTTGACTTATAGTAACCTTGTGCATGAAAAACTTCAAAGGGAGCTGTCATTAACAGATCTGTTAAAGTCTTGAAAACTCAGGACTTTGACTTTCTTGATGGCTTTTTAAAAATACAGTAAAATCCATGTATCCACAAGGAATATATTCCTGCACTTCATGTGAATATACAAAACAAGAGCTCACAGTGAATTTTATTGAAATGAAAGTTCTCCGTCCCAAGAATACCACAGAGTCATGCTGTAGGACCTAAAAATGCCCAGAGATTATATATTTTGTTGGACGTGGTTAAATGAAATCATAGATGTGGGGTTGTATTGATTCCTCAAAATGTAATGGCAGTTCTTTCACAACAGTAACTGTATATGCTACCCAAAATTTGGGAGATTTGAGTATTACAGAAACACAATTGATCCCATTCATTTCTTCCAATTTGGCCAAGAAATACTCTACAAGGGGCAAGGGACCCTTGTGAAACACCTCTGTGGGAATTGTTAGATCCTCTAGCACAGCTCTATGGTCAACTTCATATATAATTGGGCTTCTCGAGGAACTATTCTCTCGGTCATCCAGCACAACCCTATAGTTGACTTTTATTGGAGGACCTAGAGATTTCTAGGGGGAAAATGTATTAATCAAATCTGTGGACTACTACCTGACTAGGTCAGTGAAGCCAATAGAATAAAGAGAGGGCCAGTTTCTTCTCCTATGCTTAGATATGTTACTAGAGTACAGCTTGATACACATGTTTTGATCCTGTGGAATGTAGTCTACCACCAGGAGAAGTTCAGTCCATGTAAAATATCTCACCAAGATGGCTAATAGCATTTCACATGAGTGTTGAATCTCCTGCCAGTACAAAACACTGGAGTTAGCAGCCAAGGAGGCCCTACTGATAATGAGAAGCTGAACCCCTATAAGTGTCCTTGAGAAGCCTTGCTGATTTTCCGTGCCTATCAGTGCCCATGCTGGCTCTGTCCCTAACTGGCACCGATTCACTCCACCTGCAGACCTCTACCAGGTGCCAACATTTTTGCAATGAAAAGTTGGCAACCCAGCTAGCAGCTAGGCAGATGTCATCTTCTCAGCAGACAATTGTAAAGCAAATCCCAGACACTTTCCAGCTGGTTTTGTTTATTATTGCTGTACTTCATATTTATACTAAGGCTGTCAACTAGTTTCAAAAATGTTTAGTTTTGCCTTTTAATCTGGAAATAGTGGTGTGATCTGAGCCAAGGTGTGTGTATGTGTGTATGAATGTGTATCAAAGTGGCTAACAAACAGAACTTAATAAATTAGTAAAATAAATTAAGTTATCTTTGCTAACCATCACAATCAGTATATATTTAATGATTCACTGCATAGTTCTGGGATACGGAACTATCTGAATTTAAATCAGACAGCTAGATAGACAGGAAAAATATTCTTCTTACCAACACATCAGTTCAAAGTAATGTCCCAGTTTTACCCATCTATTCTTGCCCAAGTTATATGTTTGTGTTTCTTAATGGAGAGGATGTAGAGAAGTTTTGATTAAGCAAGATTTCTCCAAGACTAGTTTGGTGGGGCATCTTGCCCATGCATTCGAGAATTCACAGAACCTTTTCCAGAAATTCCTATCAGTACCATCTTACAACAAGATACCATATGCTTTGAAGGAGGCTCTGGTATACCTAAATAAAACCACCACCTAGTTCAGACCAATTTCCAAATCTGTGATATTTAGGCAATTTTTAAATCTGTGATATTCATTATTCTAAACCAGCCCCAAGGATTCTTGGATGAATCCTGGAAGCTGCATAGATTAAGGCCCAATTTTCTAGGACTTGGTAGAAGAATTGTTTTCTTATATCATTCCTGGGCTTTCAACGTAGCTAATATTTGGATAGTTCTGTCTTGGTGGAGTAGGAGGTAGAATTAATTGGTAGTTTGATAGCCTAGATTAATAGAACAGTGGGTAATGATTCTTGCTTTTAGCCTTAATTTTCTTTCTCATCCTTCAACGCTTTTAGCGATTATATACAGCTGCTAGGAACTGTGGGAGTAGGAAGTAATCAACGCATTCCAATTCTTATTTATATCTAAGAAGCAGATGTAGCAACCCTAGATATTTGAATGAGTGTCTATATCAGTATCACCCTACCCTACCCTGAGTTTTTTGGGCCACAACCTGAGACTAGGCAACAAGTTCTTGTGATGTTACAGATGTGACTACGTTTAATATCAGAAAGATAAGACAGTCAAAGCTTGAGTGAAAGAATGAGTTGCCACCTGATGGACTATGTCATAGACTAGGGAGAGATGGTGTTGACCAGATAGAAATTGGTCAAACATTACTCTGCTCCAAAGTGCCCTTGAAAAGATCACTTATTATGCCAATTTAGTGAAATTTCCCTCCCCAGGAGATTAATATGGCCCTTCTATTATAATGCTTCTACTAGCAGAGAAAGAGGAGAGAGAGTTAAATAAGAGTAATTTTGATAGTTCCATATCTTCATAATTGAAAGTCTTAAATACCAGTTGACTATAACTGGTAAACAGTAAATATAAGTAAAGTAAGGAGTGAAAAAGCATGTAGCTTCTAGTTTGATGAATGTTCACATTTGGCGAGCCGAGCACAGTAAGAGAATCTTAGAACATGGCATTCAGTTATAAATGTCAGCATTGGATATATTCCGCAGTTGTGATCAAATGCAAATGTTCAGATCAGGTCAGATCAAAAGTTGGTAAAAGTAGTTTTTTGGTAACAGCTTCCAAAATCCACTACGCATAATAGAAAGTGGACATGCCAATTGGGGATTCTTGGAGTTGTGATCCAAAAAAAGAAACTTTTAAAAGTGTGAAATAGATTTGAATTGTGTATAGATTTGAACTGTGTTTTTCATTTATTGAGTACATTCTCTGATGTACAGTTATTCTGTGGCCTCGGGGTAAGTCACTATCTTATAGCCTTAACAACTTAACATTGTAAAGGAAGTTAACCAACTAGATATTTTTATCTAGAAGTTTTTTGCTAACAATCCATGGAACAGAATGTTGAAGTCCCTGAAAATAAGCACATACCAAAATATTCTCTATTAACATTGCCTGGCCCCCTACAGTGCTTAACATTGACTGAATTGTACCTTAAATAAATTGTTCACAGAGTTATATACATATCTGTGAATGAAGTAATGCTAAACTGGATGGAATTACCTAGCTATCAGACTACTTTTAAATAGCTGATGAGATGTTGTAGCATTCCCCTCCTTAAAGATGTACATTTCTTTTACTTAATACTAGTTGGAGAGGAAATCTCCACACAGAAACAAGCTCTTCTGGCAAGTTCCTGATTATTGTAAGGAGTGAGAAGGAAGAGGATGGAAATATTTAACTGGAACCATTGCAGGTGTATGTGTGAGGTTTAACACCTTCTCTTCTATTAAGGAGGGAATCCTATAAATAGCTGCATTTGAACAATCTGCTTGGATGGATCGTTGGACTGTCCATGCTGGTTTCTGTTTTACCTGACTGGATAATTTATTTATTTATTTGCAGTATTTCTATACTGCTTTTTTCACCCCTAGGGGGACTCAAAGCAGTTTACACAAAGTAATGGCAAAATTCAATGCCAGTGCAAACAATTACAATTATACACTACAATTAGACATAAATCAGATTAAAACAATACATCCATAAGCAATAAAACAATCATTAAAACAATAAAACAGTATCATCTGTCGAATCACCGTTCCAATCATTGTCTTTCCGAAATGCTGCATACATTTACTTCTACTGCCCGAAGGCCTGGTCCCAAAACCATGATTTTAATTTTTTTTCTAAAAGCCAGGAGGGAGGGAGCGGATCTTACCTCATTTGGGAGTGTGTTCCATAGGCGAGGGGCCACAGCCGAGAAGGCCCTGTCTCTCATCCCCGCAAGGCGCATTTGCCATAGTTCCAAAACTATCAGAAAAAAGAGGCTGCCAAAGAATCGTCTCATGTGGATCTAAAACCTTTTTCAGTTTTGGACCCAATGGCTTGATATGCATCACTCCAGTGAATTGGACCTAAGATTGTTTGATGCTCCAAAAAACAAGCCATGTTATTTAAGAAAGAAAAAGAGGAAGCAAGGAAAGTACAAACATGGATTACAAAAAGCTTGTCTTCTCACTACCCATCAGTAACAACAGTGTTCTTCATTTAGTTAATTAACTTTTGGATACTCTGGGCAAAGATGAGTCTTTAAGGTTTCAAGGACCTTACACATCTTCCTAGTGTTTACAGTAGGAGGGACTTTTGGGGTGCCTGTAGATCAGTGGTTCTCAACCTAGGGTCCCCAGATGTTTTTGGCCTACAACTCCCAGAAATCCCAGCCAGTTTACCAGCTGTCATGATTTCTGGGAGTTGAAAGCCAAAAACATCTGGGGACCCCAGGTTGAGAACCACTGCTGTAGATATTAAAAAGGACAGTAGAGTCATGAGATCCTCCAGAAGTTGCCAGACTGCCATTCCCAAATTATTCACTAGAATAGTCAGTGGCGATGGGTGTTGGGAGTTGTATTTTGACACTGAAAAAAGTGCAATGTTTGATTATGCCATGAAGGTTATATCAGAGAGGGAGCACAACATGCATGGAGGTGGTCTCAGGTTTAGTTACCGGTGCTTCCCAATGAGAAAGGGGGATTCTGGTATAGCCAGGGCTGTCACAAGTAAGAATCTTCCATCCACTTGCATGTACAGAGTGACTTGGACTGTGGGATGGGCCTTATCAACATAGGCAATTGGAAAGTACAACCCAACACTCTTCAGCAAGCTACTGCAGTTTCAGGTCACGGGATAAACTAGTGACACACAGAGATGAATGAGTGAGTTGGTTTAAGGAGAAACACTTGGCAGTTGACAAGCTGTCACTCTTTCCCCCAGAATCTGCTCAAGGCAGTCTCCTAAACCTTCCTTATGGAAGGGCCAGCTCTGCCAGTCAAAGTAGATAACATAGATTGAGATGGTCCAACAATCTGACTCAGTGCAAGAGGGCCATTCACAAAACTGCTTAATGGGAGTTTAAACTACTGCCGTTTTAAAATTGAGAAAGATCGTGGCGGGAGGCTTAATTTATTTTTTATCATGATTATCTTTGTCATTTTATTTATAGAGAAATTAAAATATTTGGAATTACCCTAAAACTGAGTTAGACCAAGATAAATATGCCAATGGTCACTGTGGCTTTAATTAAGCTGGGGATGTCTGCTAGTAAGCCACCCTGTCATAAAAAAATAACCTTGTCTATTTATTATTGTATGATAACCTTAAATAATTGTAACAGCAGTTAACGAGTGTTTTTGCTGGGACCCAGTTTCCTATAATATTGATTCCATAAGATACTTATGGAATTAAATGTGCAGTGTGTTCCACTCTGCAGATTTGTGTTCTTTCCTAAGAGATTTCCCATCATAGCAGGCCAACTATGGCAAACTATGGCCTGCTATAACCCACCTTAATTGTATAGACCCTCCGTAGCTATAAAACCCATACCTGCAGTTTCATTTTCCAGGTATTCTGGATTATTATATGCTTTCCTTAGAAGTTAGGAGAGAGTGTATTGGAGGACCTTGCCAACTCCTATAGAGTATACTTCTCTAGGAGTTTGCAAGGTCCTCCAACACAATTCTGTGGCATGAGGTTGGAAGTGAGGTGAGTTAGGGTGTATCCATAGTTTCACATAACCACAATCTGGCCGGCTACATATCCCACCGCAGATATGAAGGTCTTATTGTACATATAATTTTCAGGAATTGGGAATGTCTCCTCTACTCTTTTTTTAAACCTGCCACTAACACAAAAGTATTCATGTTGGATATTTGGGTGCTAATAAGCTACGTAGTGGGAAGACAAGATGCAATTTTCTCAATATGCTTCCTCTCTTTAATTTGCAGCAAACTCCATAAAGCTAGAAATGCAAAGTGATGATGAGGATTCTGACAGGAAGCCCCTGAGGCGGGAAGACGGGATCAGGGGTCATGATGAAGGGAGCAGCTTGGAAGACCCTCTCACGGAAAATCATGAGATGGTGGAGCACAGAAAAATGCAGGAGCTGTCAGGCGAGGGAGGAATCCGGCTTCCGAATGGTAAACTGAAATGTGACGTCTGTGGCATGGTTTGCATTGGGCCCAATGTGCTAATGGTGCATAAAAGGAGTCACACTGGTAAGCAGCTGAAAGAAAACGTGATGACTGCCTTTGGCATCTGATGTTGATATTGCCTGACATCTGTTCTCTTGCCTGTCTTGATTCGCCAAGTCTAGCAAGGAATATCTTTTCCTTTCAAAATAGACCTGTTTGTTGGCTAGTTAGGAAGAACACTCAAAAGCATATGTTTAAGGCCTTTTCTATGTTGTGGTATGCAGGCATTGTAGAAACCATTATTTCTATATCAAGTGATCTTTATTTTGAAAGAACATCCTAAAATAAATCTTCTAAAATTAGAGTCCCTTTTTTGTATGGGGTTTAAAAGTATCCTCATTTTCTTTGTCTCTTGGATCTTTTAAGGCTTATCTGCCCCAGGTAGTTTGGGCTGAAGTAGATCTGCCCCAGAGGAGCCTCAGATTCAACCCTTACATGTCCTTAGTCTGCTTAGAGGTAAATAGGACATTTAGTTAAAATTAGGATATCCATCACCATGCAGGACAACCATCCAGTCTTAGATGTATCATGGAAGCTATGTCTAACAACAACTGTCCACCATAACAACACTTTTTAGTCTCCATGAAGTATTTAGTTTCAACTTACATAGGAGTGCAATCTAAGATTCACTGAAAACAATATAAAGTCAGAAGTCTAGTTTATTGTTCATTTCTCAGTTAAAACTATATTCATATTTGCAAAAGAAACTTGATAATGCTCGTAGCAGCTAAGTCAAATCAGAACTTTACATTATCAGAGAGTACCTGTTCTTCCTCAGCACTTAGAAAAGTTTCTCCTTGGTTACTCTCCAAAAAGTATGTTTTTCCAAGTTCTCTTTCTATTGGGTCCTAGTCTTTTCCCCAGTCTGTTCCGTTTTTAAGGATACATCATGTCTGGTCATTGTTTGATCCCTGAGGATTATTTTAAAGTGTTCACATTATAATAAATTTTAATAATATTTTAGGCTTTTAAAATGAATTAATAATGATGTAATCCTCTGCCCCCCCTTTCCAAATTGGTTTAAAAATCAGTAGGTTTTTCAGTTTCAGATTGTCTTAAGTGACAGTTCCATGGAAGCACATTCTAATTGTGTTGATGAAATATATTTATAAGCAGATGTGTTGTTCAGAGCTTTATGAACACTTTCACATGAAAATATATCATATACTAAGGATGTTTGGTTCACCCCAAAGAGATCGACATGTGCAGAGTGGATGTTTCATGATAACATTTGCCCAACCGAACATCCAAACCATTAGAGGACTTCTAATGCAAAGGCCAATTGATTCAGCTATTGTTTAATAAGAAAGAAAAACACTTAAATATGAAACTAGGGAGGAAGGAGGAAAAAGAGGAGGACTCAAATCAAGTCACATCCAAACTTCTGTCTAAAGACCTCTACTTCCAAACTCAGTCTTAAACATTTATAGATAGTGGTGCAAATGAAGAAGAGCCATAGCTCAGTTTCAGAGCACATATCTGGCATGTTGTGGTCTTAATTGTTATTTTTGGCATCTTCATTTAGAATGGTTATCATGTAGTAAGTCTGACTCTTACTGCCTCCTTCTCTTAGAAGAAGGGCTATGTGAACCCATGATCTTAGAAGATAGATTTGTATGGAAAAGGGTAGTATATGAATAGAAGCAGCAGTACTTGGAAAGATTTTCTTTTTGAGGCACACTTGTGTACTTTGGGAGTTGTAGCTTCTCCAAGTTCCAGATAGTAATGTTTTAAAGCAATTGTACTTGAATGTGCCATGGCTATAAATTACAAGCATTCACTTTGTGCTGGGTTGCATTAAATTGAATGGTAAATACAGAGATATTTTGGACATTTTACACTTTAGGCACTTCAGTGTTTTTTCTTTAAAAGAAGCATTGTGTCCAAAAAATAGAGATAGAGGGATTACATAAGCCACTGCCCTTGTTAAAGCCATTAGAGTTCCTATATTGAGGAATAGCGCTTGTTCCCTCTGTGCAAAAAGGCAGTGATGGCCTCGGCTATTCAGACGTTCTCAACCATGTAGAAATGATTTCTCTTTTGATGTGTAGCTTTGTTCTCTGCTTTGGCTGACCTCTGACATTTCATAGCTATTTTATTATATCAAACTTTCTTTTTGTATGAAGGAAAAGACATTTCCTGATGCATGTTTAGGCTTCTATTTTATTTAAGAGATGGCTATTTGTAGCTCTATAACATAAAAGACTGTTCAATATGGGCTATTTAAAATATTATTTTTTACAAGGTTGTTGTAAGGATTCCTGAGATACAGCTTGTGCATGCAACAAAAGAAAGTGGTAAAGTGCTAAGCTTGTAGAATACAATGTACCACTTCAAAATTTAGGTTGGTCAGGTATATTTTCTAGTAAAGATATTATATGTTCACATATATGGGTGTGTTTGTGTGTGTATGGGTAAGTCACGTTCTCTTAGCTTCAGAGGAAGGCAGTGACATGCCAAGGAATCTTGCCAAAAAAATCCTATGATCAGGTCACCATAAATCAGAAACATTACTGCCAGACAACAGTAACAACAACTCTTTGCGTACAAGCAGTTGTGAAGCACAGAATCCTGGATGAGAATAGAAATGTTAGATGTGCACAACTAAAATAATCCGTATGGTCATCTAAGAACATTGGCCTAAACACTCAGTTGCTTCTCCCCAGCTAGGGTAAACCCTATGATTCGTTGGAAAGAGTTGTTAAATTTATATTTCCTTATTGATTTGATGCAGGGATTCTCAAACCTTTTCAGCCATGGACCCTTTCTGAAGCAAAGGTTTCTCGTGGAGTCCCAAAAACTGTTTACACACATTACGGAGTTTAAGATCTTCTGGGGAGGCCCTGCTCTCGGTCCCACCACCATCACAGGCGCGTTTGGTGGGGACGAGAGACAGGGCCTTCTCAGTAATTGCCCCTCAGCTATGGAACTCCCTTTCTAATGAGATCAGGTCAGCCCCCCCCCCCTGTCCTTTAGAAGGATGATAAAAATATGGCTGTGGGACCGAGCCTTTGGGACTGTGCAATGAAGCAGCGATAGGAACCCTTAGAGTGCCAACCAAATTTGATATGGTTGTTGAGGCAGTTTTAACTAGTGGATTTTAACGTCGAGATATGTGATTTTAATGCTTTTGTATGGTCTAATATGTTTCAGCATTGAATGTTTGCCATTTATATGTTGTGTTCCGCCCTGAGTCCCCTTCAGGGTGAGAAGGGCGGAATATAAATGCTTTAAATAAACAAATAAATAAATAAATAAAGTATATACATGGGCAAACTTTTTTACCAATATAAACTTAACAGTATTTCAGTGGAAGACCCTATTTATTATTTATTATTTACTTCATTTATATACCGCTTTTCTAAGCCTAGGGGTTGTCCAGTGTAACCTCCTTCTGCCATGCAGTAAAAGCATAATCAAATCACCTCAACAGATGCCCGCCCTGCCTTTGTAGTAGTAGTAGTAGTAGTAGTAATAATAATAATAATAATAATAATAATAATAATAATAATGGCAGAAACTTCAGGGGCCATCCAGTCCAGCCTCCTTTTGCCATACAGGAAAAGCACAATCAAATCACCCCTTGAGTGGTGGGAGGGAAATAGGGTTTTGGAAGCAAGAAAAGTGAGGGGGAAAGGATCTGGGTGATGAGGAAAGTGAGGAAAAAAGGTCTTTTAGGGGTGAGGGAGGTGAATAAAAAAGGCTTTCAGGGCAAAGAAGGTGGGGGAGGGGAAGGGGTAGGAAAGAGGAGGAAAAGCTTGGAAGGGGGGAGGAAGGGGAAAGCGTGGAGCCTCTCAGTACCTTTGAGAACCACCGATTTAATGGATCCATGTAGTTGAGAGTAACAGTTGAATTTAGGCCAAGGTCTAAAATTACCTAGCTATACCACTTGGAATCAAGGCACTTTTTCTACCTAAACATCCATTTGAAAATTAGTACCCTCAAAATGATTACTTCTCCACTTGACTGTACACGACAACATACTCCATTTGTCACTAGTGGCATATTGAACAGCAAGCAAGGAAAAGAGGTCCACTGTATTCAAACGGCCCTGCCTGATCTCCTGGAGGGAGTTCTTACTTGCGATGATGTAACAGGTGCAAAGTAAGCAGATAAGTAGGCAGTAATTGTGGCTGTGAAATATAATTAGCTAGCCAGCTCTCTCTGGAATGACACCAACATGCACTATGTATTACTTCTCAGCCTTTTGTTGTGAAAGTTCAAGCCATTTACAGGTTAAGTATCTGTTATTTGAAATGCTTGGGACCAAAAATGTTTTAGGTTTTTGTTTGTTTGTTTGTTTGTGGGTCGATTTTGGAATATTTGCAACTACAGTTTGAGTGTCCTTTTCTTGAAAAGTTAAAATTTCAAAGAATCCAAAAGGTTTTGAGGAAAGGGAGGTATTGATCCATCCAGACCACCTCTGAATTTTTCTCAAGGAGCTGTCACTCCTGAACTATCTGAAATTTAATTGGAGGGGTGGGATGGAAGGAGGGAGGATTCTGAGTTCTGCTGTTGGACTTAACACAAATCCACTGTAAAAAGCATACATTGAGGAGGAAAATGCCCAAATGCATCTGGCTGCTGTGAGCTCATGGAGTACTACAAAGCTCCAGCTGCCTAGTTTATCAAGCTTGTGCAAGAAAGAATAGGGCAGGAGAAGAGTTTGGCTTTTTTGGATGCCCAATTGTACATGTTTTGCCAATGTATGATGGAAACTACTTCGTCATGTTGTTTCTTCTATTCAGTTGGTCCCATCTCACAACTTTTAAGTTCTACATCTGCAATTTTGCTTTAACTTTCAATAATTAAACCTACTTTTTATTTTAAATTCATCAATAGTGTTGAGTCAATAATGAGGACTATCCTGCAATGATCTACAGTTTAGAAATCCTAAATTACTTCAGTGTTACCTAATCTCAGGCACTTAAACTACCTTAAATACAAATAATAATAATAATAATAATAATAATAATAATAATAATCTTTATTTATACCCCGCTACCCAGGGGACTCGGTGCAGCTTACATGAGGCCGAGCCCAGAATACAGCAATACAAGCAATAACAACAGGAATACAAGCAATTAAAATCAACAAGACAGTAAAACAATAACATTAACAATAGGACAACACACTTTAAAATCTATGGGTAGGCCAAATGTAATTAAAATTTAAAGATAATGCTGGACATGGGCGAAAAAGTGATGCCACCACAAACATAACAATTAAATTAACAGAATAATTATATCCTTTTATTTCCATAAACTTTGTGTCATTGTGAGTTAACAAGTGGAGAAGGTCCCCAAACCACAACAGTTAAAATTTGTGAATTATCTTTCCTGAAAGCAGTTTAATGTATGCATGTCTTGGGTGCTTGTATTTTTGCATTTTGGAAGGACAGTTTGTGATGTCATAAAAAAGCCACAGAAATCCCGCTTTGTTGGATAGTGGATGCATATAGAAGAGTGGGACATTTCCCAGCAACCAAAAATGGGTTCTTGTTTTGAGTTCTTCATCAGTGAAGGTATTTGTACTGTGAAGTTTTCCGGTATCTTCACAAAATGCTCCGCATTTCAGAGAATCATAGAGTCATAGAGTTGGAAGAGACCTTGTGGGCCATCCAGTCCAACCCCTTGCGAAGAAGAAAGTCACATTCAAAGCATTTCTATTCGCATTATGCAATGCTACCCTGAAAGATGTTCACACTTTTTCTTGGAATCTACAAAGTTATATGAACCTTGCTATATAATAATCAGATCTTAGGTGAGGCTAATGGTAAATATCCAGGTCTTCAGGAGCTGTTCACCTACCTGAAGAACTTCAATTAGAAATGTCATGGGTGGAACTTGTGGTTTTTAACATGCAAAGCATGCACTCTACCACTGATGAACGTTTACTGTGTCTAATTCTTGAACCATCAGGCAAATGAATTGAAAGAATGATAAGCAGGACTTCTCAAGGGCCCCACGCTGTCAGCACTGCTGATAGATCTGTTATTATTAAATATGTTGTCAGGTGCTTTATGAAGGAAGGTTTGCAACCCTCCTAGATTTTCTTTGTCATATTTATTAGTGTACCTGCTCCAACTTTTGGTAAAATGGATTCTTACCTCTATCAGCCATGTTTTCCTCAGTGATTGTCTCCACTGTGTTCTCCTTTGTAGGCGAGCGTCCATTTCACTGTAACCAGTGTGGAGCATCCTTCACACAAAAGGGGAATCTACTGAGGCACATCAAATTACACTCGGGGGAGAAACCGTTCAAATGTCCCTTCTGTAGCTATGCTTGCCGAAGGAGGGATGCCCTCACTGGACACCTCAGGACACACTCCGGTGAGTCTCTTTCATATCTTATAATGTTGAAGCTATTGAATCTGCATTAAACGCCATCTTCTTGTGATATGTGGAACTATCAGACATTCAAAATAGGTGCAGTTTGCTGCTATGAGGACTTAGTTTTCAGTTACACATTTGGACTGCCCCTTGAATGGCTGTGATGGAAATACAAAGGTTGATCATGTTATTCTACATTTTAGTTTTCATTTTCTGTCCCTAAATAATAACTTTAAAGTGTTATGATATTCTTAAAAGCAACATTGTTTTAAGTGAAGACTTGACTTTGAAGGATAGCAGTGGAAGATTTGTGGGTCTTGAGAAGTGGAAAGGTTTTTAAAGATTACTTTCTAGCCGTGGAAAGTCATAAACCCATCCCCAGCTGTTAAACCCCAAAGATCTGTTTCCTACTGATAAGATAGACAATAGAGTGAAGAAGGGTTTCTACCATGTTTAGGCTGGATGCTCCGCTTTCATTTTACAGATCACTCCTTCAGTGATAAGCTAAACATAAGTTTTTAAGATAAGAATTGTGGTTTATTCAGTATAGGAAAGATACCAAGCTATGCAGGAAGAACTAAATCTTCTAAGGAACAGACTGCTCAGGTGCAGGTGAAGATCCTAGCTCCTGGGGGACACCATCATTGTAACAAAACAGTTGGTCTGCATTGGTTTTCAGTTTTGATCTTTCAATCTAAAGTGGCACAGAATATTTTTTTTTTTTGCATGAAGTTGAACAACAAATGAAGACTTTCCTTGTGTACATTTTATCTTTAGTGATGTTTTGTGGTAAATTTTACATCTGTTATTTTGAATAGGTGTCAGAAGAGGTTCTGCTTTCACTCACTCTGCAAAACTGTTCCCCTGCCCAGATTATACTGTGGGTTAAAAATCCTTTCTTCAGCTTCAGTAGGCCCTTCTCCTGTTTGTGTACACATTTCTGAATGTTAAACACAGTTACAAAGTCTCAAAGTCTTGAGATGGAAGAAATACCAGTGAACCACTGACTGAGTGTTTGGTCGTATCTTTAATTCTTCTTTGCTACAATTCCTGGATTAATTGAACTTTGAACTATCTTATTTAGAAAAAGAAGTGTCTTCTTCAATAAACCCCAAAGTCACTTAATCTAAGAATCGTAGCAAACAAGAGTGAACAGGAAACTAAGTGATCCAGCAGCAATCAGCCCATGGTTGAACAGTATTCTTTCCATCTCAAGACACTGAAATTACAGCTGTGTTTAACATTCAGGACCATTGAACAGAGACTGCTTATTTGTCTACTTCTAATAGATCCCTAGTATGCCTTTCTTTTCAATGGACCACAGGTTTATACTTTTAAAGAAGCTAGTTATGCAAGATTAAAAGTTAGTCATATGATGTAGTACAGGGTGAGGCAACATAGCTTCTTTCTTTTCAAAACTTAATAAAACCCATTGTTTGAATCAGAATTTTTTATTTTTTTTATAATGTAGGCGCATACCTTAAGTTTTGTTTTACGTCGTATCAAATTAGATCAAATTAGGTAGGTGACGTCCCCCATTCTCCATTCTCCATACACTGAGTAAACCGATTTCTGCCGTTCGTCATGACTCTTGCCAGCATAGCAGGCGTTATGTTGGCAATTTACTCCTGGATGTTGGTCTTCAAATCTTGTAGGGTCCTTGGACGGTTCATAGAAACATGGGATTTAAAAAAAACTCATAGAAAAAAATCACAAGGGGCCAAATCTGGAGAGCGGGCCGCCCACTCCAAATCCGCTCGAAAAGTAGGCCTCAATGGCAAAAGCACACTCCTCACTGTTCCAACGCATGATGGCAACTGAACTGTATCAGGACAAAACTTTGTACTCCTGCCTCTCGCACGAGACCACTAGCACTCCGCTACGTCTTCAACCGACTGAATGGCGCACATTTTTAAAAAAGAAGTTATACTGCCTCACTCTGTATAACTTTCCATGTTCTCATGTTGAACACAAGCATGGTAATGTTGATAGCACTTATTATGAATTACTAGTCTATTTTTTATTAAACTAGGAAGTTCTAGAGGGGCAGTTACTATGTATCACTAGGTGCTGTTAGGAAAAATAGTTTTATAAACAGGAAACCACAGTGATGTCACAAATAGGGGGGAATAAAGTAATGTGTGAACATCTAGTATAGGGGATATTCATCTTTATTTTCATCTTAATGCCAAGAATGAGTAATTCCTGCTATAGTCTCCCTGCTAAATTAGAATGCAAAAATGTCTACTTAGTTCCAAATCACTCATGCTTCAAGAAATATTTATTTGTGGAGATTACACAGAAAAATTTTCTGTGCAGAAAGAATACTTTCTTTGCAAAAGGGCATATAGTTTTGTGTAGAAAACAGCACACATACACATAGTTTTTTTTGTGCAGAAACATATGTATTTTTCTGTGAATACAATATGTATTATGTGAAGAAAACATATTAAATATGATCCATTCAAGTAAATCCCATTTATTTGAATTGATCATATTTGCTTTCAAGCTGTAGTCATTAGATCCTACTGCAACCTTATTTGTATCCAAAGTAGCTTGACTGATGCACCACACTACAGATAATGTATTGGACTTCTGTGGTAACCTAGGGTGCTCCTGATAAACTGGGCTTCCTAATGAAAACCAAATGAGCACTAGGACTTGATCCTGAAACTATTGTGAATTTCAACTGACACTACCCACATACCTATATTTTGTTGTATGCAAAAGTTCACCAAGTTTTATACTAAAGGTTTTCCACCTTAGGGAGCCACTTTTTACTCTGTTTAAGCCCTCTGGTCACTCTTCATTTCTTTCTTTAATCAAAGTGGTCCTGTCACTGCTCCTTCTTCCTTCTCAGAGTGGCTAATTTGCACAAATTGCAAAATGGGTTGCACAGGAAGTGTTTGCTTGCACACATTTTTGCATAATTGTGCTATGCTGACTTGAGGCAAGGCATACAAGACTCTCTGCCATGTGTAACAGAGGAAGAGATTTATATCTCCTTAACTAAATGTTGAGTTGTGGTTCCTGTGTTAGATAGGTACAAAAAACATAGACAGTTTATTTGGCGCAAGCAGATTAAATACAATGATTACAAATAGATGGCGAGAAAAAAAAATTCAAGGAAACATCTTTCTTTGAGACTAACACACATACATGATTTAAGGTTTATCAGAAGAAAGGCAAAGATCATTGGCTTTTTCTGTTTATGTATCATTTGAGAGCATGTACGAGGGGTATTTTTTAAGTAAGGTCCGTTGGAACATAAGTACACAACGAAAGTTTATTTCAAAAAAGTAAATTCATTTTCAGAAAGTGCATACTTCACTCTATTTTTCGACATAGTTGCCAAGTTTGTTCAAACACTTATCATACCTCTGAACCAATTTTAAAATACCCTCTTCATAAAAACTTGTCGCCTGCTCCGATAACCAAATCGTCTGTAATCAAAGAAGGGCGACCGGAGTGGTCCTCATCATGGACGTTGTCACGGCCATCTTTGAATTGTCGTACCCACTTACGCACTTTGCTTTCACTCATAACAGTATCACCGTACACTTCACAAATCTGTCGATGGATTTCTGCAGCAGGCAGAAATTTTTATGAAGTAAAGCAGCTCTATGAACTTTTTAAAGGTCCCAATCCATATATTCATATTGATCAAGATGGCTGATCAAGATGATTGAACAAAGTGGTGGAGGAGGGATCTTTGCAAAACACATGGTGCTGTGAATTTTGAATGTGTCCCTTTGTAAATCTCTTTATGCATTAAGCAATCTTTCAAAAAAAACAAAAACAAAACAGCCACATTCCAGTTTGCACAGTCCATCCATGGCGGTTACATTTCTGGACCTAGCATGGACATTATGCAAAACCACAGTTAATTGTGCATCCTTTTGAAATGAAACACTTCTGGCCCAAAGGTATTTATTTATGTATTTATTTACTTCATTTCTCACCCCTCAGGGGGCTCAAGGCAGCTTACAAACTCCGGCAAAATTCAATGCCGCGTGGATATAACAATCAAACGCACCCCATCAAATTATAAAATAGTTTAAACAATTAAAACACATAAGCAATACCACAGAGTCATGCTGGAGGATCTTGAAAATCCCTTGAGTTTCCTTTTTTTTTTTTGGTCAGGACATGGATTAAAGAAACTGTGGATACTGCTCCCATGGATATGGAAGTCAGGCCATACTAAAATAAATTTTCTCACCAGATAAATGTTCTGTTTGTTTTTCTTTCTTTATTTCACATGTTACCGCTCAGCCCCCAAGAAGATTATCAAATGAAAGCAATTAAAACTCTCTCTCTCTCTCTCTCTCTCTCTCTGTATGTGTATGTGTCTGTCTATCTATCTATCTATCTATCTATCTATCTATCTAAATTGATTTTCAAAAAGACTTAAAACAGCCTTTAAAAATCTAAAATATAATTTTGAAATAAAGCATACAATTTCAAACATTAAAAGTAATTTGGACATGTTTTTGCTGTCCAACTGAATCCCAAAATAGAAAAGCATGCATTTTAAACCATTTTTATCCTGAAGTATTTATTATCTCCATTTTGAACACCTTTGAGTGGAGAACTGCATCACAAACTTGAGAGAAGTGTGAAATATGGTGAATAATTACTTTCAGAGTTATGTATCAGTCCAGTGAGTTTGGTTCATCTCAGTTCCCACCAACATTTCCAAAGTATTGTCGAAGGCTTTCATGGCTGGAATCACTAGGTTCTTGTGGGTTTTTTCGGGCTATAGGGCCATGTTCTAGAGGCATTTCTCCTGATGTTTCGCCTGCATCTATGGCAAGCATCCTCAGAGGTAGTGAGGTAACATTTCCAAAGATTTTTCAGCAGTCGTTGATCTCAGTCTTTTCAATATTCCACTGCTATATCGCCAGCAATGTCCCTGGTGACACAGTGGGTTAAACCCTTGTGCCGGCAGGACTGAAGCCCGACAGGTCAAAGATTAAAATCCAGGGAGACCGTGAATGAGCTCCCTCTGTCAGCTCCGGCTCCCCATGCAGGGACATGAGAGAAGTCTACCACAAGAATGGAATAACATCAAAACACCCCAGTGTCCCCTGGGCAACGTTCTTGCAGACGGCCAATTCTCTTGCACCAGAAGTAACTTGCAACTTCTCAAGTTGCTCCTGACACACACACACAAAAGTTTTGCCATACCCTGAAAGTTGCCATTGGGCTAATGTTGTCAGTTGGCTCAGTTTAAACCAAGTAGTAGGTTTAGTATTAGGGGGACACAATTTAGGAAGTGTTACTTTGGGGCAACTACAATTCCCAGAATCTCCAGTCAGCATGAGAGAGATTCTGTGAGTTATAGCCCCAAAATGGACTATGGGATCATATTTGTAGCAGGACTTTCACTTTTTTAAAAAATTAAAATTATACCCCAATTATACCCCGATTAAGATGGCTCATAATAGTAAATTAAAACAAGTGTCAGAGGACATAACCCACAAATCAGTTGTTAAGATCTCAAATCAAACCAAGGTTCAGTAAGTCCCCCTCTGGGGTGAGAAGGGCGGGGTAGAAGTAACCGAAATAAGCCTGACATAGCTGCAATTAGGGGCCCATCCAGACAGGCCTTTAAATTGAGACCTATCTCAATTTCACTGGAGGCGTCCAAACGATGCCTCTGGTGAAACCGAATTAATTAGATACCCCATTAGATCTGGGCCTTCCTGAAATGGGGTATCAGGCCTGTGCGGACTCACACCTGGGTAGTTCCAGGAATTAATTCCAACTGGAATTAACCAGGGGTGAGTTCCCACAATCATCACACACTTATGGGCTCCTGGAGGCCAAAATTGCAGGATGGTGCGCACGGCCAAGCCCCCGAAAACAACCCTTAAAATTATAAAACTTACTGGGCCACCATTAAAGTGGCTCTGCAGCCCTCCTGGCATGTAGAAATGAAATGCCAGGAGAAGAGGGGTGGCAAGGAGCAATCCCCCCCCCCTCATATCCTGGTGCATCATTTCTACATGCAGGAGAACCAAAGGACCAGCTTAATGGCAGCCCAGCAAGTTTTTTTTTAATTTTAAGGGTTGTTTGGGGGCTTTGGGATGGCATCTAGACACCCCCCCCCCCAAAAAAAGCCTGCTTTTTTAGGAGGGATCCATGCCAAAGTGGGTTTCTTAAATCTGCTTTGGTATGGATTTTTGCACTGTCTGGAAGCACCCTAGATTGATCAGGTGCATAAGAGGGCAAGTGGTTGCAGCCACACGAGAGGGGATTGGGCAAGCCTTGAGGCCTTCCTTCAGAGAAATTTTGAAAACACCTGAGTCAGAGAACTACCTTTCTAGGGTTCAGAAAGATGAACTTCAGGAACTCTAAGGTAAATTAGGAACAAATATGTTACCCCGCAGCATGATGCAAAAAGCACACATACCAGCCTTGTAGTGTCTGTTCTCAGTTGAGAGAGGGCTTTTTTCCCCCCAACGTGGCCTGGACGTTGATGTATTCTAGATAATAGTGTAAGAGGACACTCTTTTTTCCCTCATTTATTGATGTAGGAGATTTGTGCAAAGATGTTCTGGAGAGTGTTTCAAGGGTGGAAACCACTTATACACACGTCTAAACTATGGATTCTTACTATATCTGTTACACCTTTTCCTTTTAGTATCCCTGATTTCACTTACTCATAATCATGGTGACAGGGATCCTTCCTTCCTTACCATTTGCTTGCCTTCATCCTTGCAACAGGCTGCTAGTTCACACATTATCTTGTTGCCAGAGCATCGGCAGAAAAAGGCAGGGGGAGTAGGGAACCAGGTTGTCCACACTGAGCCCTGATTGCAGCCCCATTCCTGATACCCAAATCTGAGGGCTGCTGCCATACTTCTCTTGGCTGAAGAAGCAGATGGACTGTTTTGTTAGTGGGGAGAAGGAGCCAAACTGGGCTTCTCACTGGATTTGGCACATGGGGAGATAACTGTTTGGGGAGCTTAACTCAGGCAATCTGTGCCTCGGCCAGTGAATCAGGAGCCCCTGGTGGCACAATGGGTTAAACTCTTGTGCCAGCAGGACTGAAGACCGACAAGTCGCAGGCTGGAATCTGGGGAGAGCGCAGAAGAGCTCTCTGTCAGCTCCGGCTCCCCATATTGGGACATTAAAGAAGGTTCCCACAAGGACGGTAAAACATGAAAACATCCGGAGTATCCTGGGCAATGTCCTTGCAGATAGCCAATTCTCTCACACCAGAAGCAACTTGCAGTTTCTCAAGTCGCTCCTGACACACACAAAAAAGCCGGTGAATCTTCCTTACACCTCAAGAAAGCAGCAGTCAGGCATGAATTTGTGGGTGAGATAGTAAACACTCTATTTTCACTCTTTGGGGATAAATATCCATACAAAACCATGGAATGCATTCCCATGGATACAGAGATTTTACTATGCTTTGTTTCAATTCCCAGTTATTTGTTCACAGTGATCAAAATGACCCTACAACTGACAATGCAAAATGCCAGTTTGGGGGGTGGATATATTTAATATGCTTTCTTTGCCCCAAAGCCCTATAGCCACAAAAAACATAGTCTCCCTCCTTGATGATGCCAGCAAATGCATTTCTACAGAAAAATCCAATATTTCTTATAGGAATAGTTTCCCCAAGTAACGTGAGAACTTCAGTTAAGACCTACAGAGGATTGGATATCAGGAGCTTTGTCTGCATTGATCCCTTTTCTACCATTTACTGGCAGGAATAAAGAGTAAAAAATAAATATCCACATTTCTGTAGACAGGTTTTCTTACACAGCCTATTAACAAGGAGCAACTTTTTTTCTCAAAAAAAAAAGTTCATAATAATTACATAATGGCAGCCCATGAGTTGCGTTTGAGCTGCTAGAGTGGTTGTCTAAAGTGGTTGTCTAAAGTAAACAATCAGCATTATGGTTTTGAAAAAGATCTGCACTGTGAATTACATACTTATCTAATGTTTCCATGTTTGCATCTTTCTCTGTTCATTTGTTCACCTGTTGCAGCAATCTTCATTTGTTACGTGTTTCATCTGCTAGAAACGTGGCCTGTGATTTGGGTTGAGGAAAGTGTTATCCTCTCTAAAGTTTGGGCAGAAAAATATGGCAGTAAGCTCAGGGGCGGCTCAACCCATTACGCAAGTAAGCATTTGCAGTATAGTTGATTTTGCCCAGGGGCGCTCTTGAGGTGCTCTTGGGGGAAAATAGACCTTGACATATGCGAGTTGTAGTTACTGGGATGTATAGTTCACCTAAAATCAAAGAGCATTCTGAACTCCACCAATGATGGAATTGAACCAAATATGGCACACAGAACTCCCACGACGAACAGAAAATATATATCAATGATTGGTTGGGGGGGGGGAGGTGCACCAAAATACTGTTTGCTTACCGTTGGAAATTACCTAGGGCCGCCTCTGAGTAAGCTGATAGGAACATCATTTTATAATCTTGAATTGACTTAATAACCAAGAATTTATTTATTGATTGATTGATTTACTGTATTTATATACTCTCCTTCCCAGCCTGCGGGCGACTTTAAGAAATTGAAAGCATTAAAATGGATATCCAACAAAGGACACACCTTTTTTCCTCCGAGAAACATAGCTGTCTTAGTCTGAAATATTAATATTCAAAGAGATCTTGTAGACCATGAGTCTTCAAACTTTTTAAGCAGAGGGCTGGTTCACAGTTCCTCAAACTGTTGGGAGGCGAGACTACAGTTTGAAAAAAAAATTGAAAAGTTCTTATGCACACTGCACATATCTTATTTGTAGTGCAAAAATTGAAAGAACAATACAATATTTAGGTTCTTGTGGGTTTTTTTCAGGCTATAGGGCCATGTTCTAGAGGCATTTCTCCTGACGTTTCTCCTGCATCTATGGCAAGCATCCTCAGAGGTAGTGTCACCTCACTACCTCTGAGGATGCTTGCCATAGATGCAGGCGAAATGTCAGGAGAAATGCCTTTAGAACATAGCCCTATAGTCCGAAAAAAACCCCACAAGAACCTAGTGATTTCAGCCATGAAAGCCTTCAACAATACAATATTTGAAACAAATAACAATTTTAGCCAACATAAACTTACCAGTATTTCAATGGGAAGTGTAGACCTGTTTTGGCTGAAGAAATAGTCAAGTTAATTAGGATTGTGGTTGTTGTATGCTTTCAAGTCATTTCAGACTTTAGGCAACCCTAAGTCTAAAGTTTAGGGCGCAGGCTGGGTAAATGATATTGGAGGGCCGCATTCAGTGCACAGGCCTTAGTTTGGGGACCCCTGTTGTAGACCTTGTAATCTTTCTTCCCACCCACACTCCAAAATTGTAGTAGTTTGTTGCCACTTTAACAGCCATCGCTCCACCCCACGGAATCCTGTGGTTTACATTTGTGGCACCAGAACTCTCAGACAGAGAAGGAAAAATATCTCACAAAACAAGTCCCATGGCAGTTAATGTGGTGTCAAATTGCTAAAATCCTGCAATGTAGCTATATCTTTAGAGACTGAAGTTGATAGCATCAGATTTCATCAACTAAGTTTACTTTCTCAGAAGCATCTGATGTTGATAGATGCAACAGAGTGAACAGAGTTATTTTACAAAAGTATATGCAACAATTGAAGCAGTGGTTCTCAACTTGTGGGTCCCCAGATGTTTTGGCCTTCAGCTCCCAGAAATCCTAACAGCTGGTAAACTGGTTGGGATTTCTAGGAGTTGTAGGCCAAAACACCTGGGGACCACAGGTTGAGAATTAGAGCCAGTTCAGCAGTCTACATCCCTCCCCCCCCTACGTGTGGAGCTGAACCTTTGGAGCACCCCCTGACTTTGTGTAATACTGAGTAAAAACAGGTTAACCCAATTTTATTCCTTGTTATGGGCAGGATGTTCCTGGATGTCATTTGGATATCCAGAAGCTGCCAAGGTAGCAGAAATGGTCAACATTTTCTAATGTTACACTATTAAGCTGTATTTCGGGCATTGCAGAGGGATTGGCTCGATGTTTGATTTTCTCGATGTTCAATGACAGGCCGCACTTCTTGTATGCTTCTGCAAAGGTGTTTAGAGGTCCTTGTAGGTCTTCTTCAGTGTAGATAAGCCCTCAGTCTCTGCAAGACCTGTTTACATACTGATATCACAGATGTATTCAACAGCAACCAAAACAATATCGCTTAGTTAGATGTGTCAAGATGTGGGATCTTATGATAGGGATCTCTAGATAGGGTCAAGAAAGAATGCTAAAATCCCCAAAAGCCACTGTGAGTTGACTATATTGGCCTCAATGAACCAATAAAGGAGATTACCCTATGCTTAAGATGTCGTTTAATGTAACACATTTCTAAAGCATATAGACAACTGTCGACCAAAATTTGTTAGTGCCTGAAGCAGAAAGCAAGAAGCTAATAACAATTGGATAGTGTCCTCAACCAGAATAGAGATAGCAGGCTAATTTGAAGCAGGCCCAACACAGCTGACTATTCGTCAAGGAAAGCGAACAGCCAGGGAATCCTGTCAGAAAAGCCAGGAATTTTCCACTGCTATCCCTCATTCCATTCTTTGCTGTTTGGGTTGATCATTTCACCCTTCCTGTTGGTTGGATGAGCCCTATGTCCAGGCTTTGGTTTCAGATCAGTATCTGGTTGAGGTATGGGACATATGGGTATGAGGTTCTATGGGTATGAAGTTCTACTTTTCAAAATGCCTAACCAAATACGCCACATACAGTTTCTCTTAGTGGCCCTTGCCCTTCTCCCTATTTCCTTTGCTATTCCCCTTGCCCTGTTCAAGAGCTGAGCCTGTGAGACTTGGCGTGTGTGGAACTCTGTGGTGTAGCAAAGCTCCATGCCAGCACCCTTACTCATTCTCCTGTGATTTTTCTCTTGTCTGCAGTCTCCACACCCTCTGTTTCTTTATTTTTTTCCAATTGATCCATGCAGGTGAGTCAGAAAAACCTGCTTGTCCACAAACCTGTTCCTTCTTGCCAAACATTGGTCCTGGTTCTTGTAGATGCTAGGAATAGATTAACCAAATAATATGTCTTATAGAGCTTGTGGGCATATCCAGTGTACACTGTGGAGATACACATTTCATTTCATTTCATTACAGGCACAGCTGAAGTCCTGTGCCACTTACTAAACAGAACTGTGGTTTTAGTGTTTATTCATAGGTAGTGTCTTACTTTATTCTGCATTCATTTCGTATATTAAAAAGCACTCTAACCAAATACTAGCCCCAACTAATCTATACCCCTTGAAATAAATAATCTGCACCCCTTGAAACAAATTATTTTTATTTTATTTATTAAAAAATAGACTAACCTAAACCTATTCCCTGCTAATCTGC
The DNA here is from genome assembly GCF_037176765.1 of Anolis sagrei. Lineage (NCBI taxonomy): Eukaryota > Metazoa > Chordata > Lepidosauria > Squamata > Anolidae > Anolis > Anolis sagrei. Next base: position 172,893,457 of record NC_090021.1, on the reverse strand, counting down.
ATCCACTGAAATAAATGGATTTGTGGATCACTGCATACATTCATCTTATTGATCTCAATGGGTAAACTCTAGTAGGGACTCACATTGGATTTATCTTAGGAATTGTATCCCAGAAAGGTTTAAAGCAGGAATCCCCAAACTAAGGCCCGGGGGCCGGATATGGCCCTCCCTAGGCAATTTACCCAGCCCTCGCTCAGGGTCAACCTAAGTCTGAAACGACTTGAAAGCACACAACAACAACAACAATCCTATCTCATCAGCCAAAAGCAGGCCCACACTTCCCACTGAAATACTAATAAGTTTATATTTGTTAAAATTGTTCTTCATTTTAATTATTGTATTGTTTTTAAGTGTTTTTGAAGTACAAAGAAGTTATGTACAGTATGCATAGGAATTCATAAATGCTTTTTTTCAAATTATAATCCGGCCCTCCAATAGTTTGAGGGACTATGACCTGGCCCTCTGTTTAAAAAGTTTGAGGACCCCTGGTTTAAAGCTTTAAAACACATGAAACTTTAGAAATATATTTTTAATTTTTTTAATGTTATGTTGCGACTCATTTTAGATGGTAGGGAGAACAGAGAAGGAAAAAAACAAACATTTGAAGACCTTAGAAACCAGGCCGGCTCTTTTGTCCTGTATGACTCAGCCTCAAACAAGGGAAAATGCAACTAAATTGATAAAAACAAAGAAAAAAATTAATCTGAATTACAGTAATAGCACAATCCAATGCAAGGTTACTTCAATTTGGAATCAATCTCAGTCCTTTGAAGGAAGCAGTGAGCAATTTTAGTATTTTTTAAAATATTTTTTTTCACCATTGCAAAGGCTTTTCTCAATCTGGGATTTATTTTGTTCTACTGTTGGAGGACATTTTGTTTGAAGGATTTCAATTCCACTTGACTCAGGTTTAAAACAAAGAAAGGAGAGCAGAGTTTGCCTTTTCAACACCATTAGACCGTTGCCCATCTAAGATTTATATGGTTAACAAATGTTAGAAGTCCATCTGAGAATAACTTTTAAATTACAACCCCCCCCCCCCCAAAAAAAAAAGCATTTCTATTCTACCTATAATCTTGGGGAACAAAATTTGCATATCACATTTTGACTCCTTTTTATTTATTTTGAAAATATTTATATAACACAGGATCTTGGGGCAGCACACAAGTAAAATCAGTTCAAACATCTCAAAAATATTCTGAATTTAACAGAGTAGGGCAGTGGTTCTCAACCTGGGGTCCCCAGATGTTTTTGGCCTACAACTCCCAGAAATCCCAGCCAGTTTACCAGCTGTTAGGATTTCTGGGAGTTGAAGGCCAAAAACATCTGTGGACCCCAGGTTGAGAACCACTGCAGTAGGGGAAGGAAGGGTCAAAGTGTGCTGCTCTTGGTGGGAAGGAGGATGCTGAAGCGTGGTAACAAGCTGTTGTACTAATCTCGTTTTCTGGCATGTATAAGGGACATTCTAGCATGTATAAGGACAGAAAAATCTGGTTAATAGTCCTGTGTTACTTTTGTGCTAAAAGAGGAAAAAGAAGGACTTGCTCTAGAGTGGATGAGCACCAGCTCTTTACCATATTTCTTCTATCCCTTTCTTTTGTAGCAAGGTACTCAAGATCACGGTGCTCACAAGTTCTCTTAACCTCCCCTTAAACTCTTCTTATTGGAATCATGGGATATTTTTATTTGCCATTTTTCGTTGAATGTTTGACATTTTTAAGTATTGTTTTTGTTCTCATAGTTCTGACAAGTAGAAGTGTTCATGAAAGTGCCTTGTTTTAAAGGAAACGTTGAATATTGTTATCCTAAGAAATTGCAGAGCTGCAGAGCTGCTTCTGTGCTCATGTCAATATTGCCTAGTTGCTTTATTCTACACATACATAGATAAAATAATAAAACATCATTTTCATGTCACCTAAAAAAACTACTAAAATGCCCATTGAGATACTATAGATGTGTTAGTGTATCACATGCATCACATTAAAGCTTTTGTTAATTTTTCTGTACTTTTGCATATACAGTAGAGTCTCGCTTATCCAACATAAATGGGCCGGCAGAATGTTTGATAAGTGGAAATGTTGGATAATGAGGGATTAAGGAAAAGCCTATTAAACATCAAATTGCGCTATGATTTTACAAATTAAGCACCAAAACTTCATGTTTTACAACATATCGACAGAAAAAGCAGTTCAATACATGGTAAAGTTATGTAGTAATTACTGTATTTACAAATTTAGCACCAAAACATCACAGTGTATTGAAACAGCTGTGGATCCGGGCAGAAGGCAGACTGCGTTGGATAATACAGAATGTTGGATGAGCGAAGGTTGGATAAGTGAGACTCCATACATTTAGTGCACCAATTCAAATTGATAGATAGTGTCTTATATACATTTTTCAGCAGCCCTGGGTCCCACTTTTCAACAGATTCCCCTTTTCTGACAGTGCTCTGGTTCGGATAAATGGAGGCTTGAATGTATTTACTTGTAAAAATAATTGACTACACTTTTACCTAGCTCTTAAGTAACTTTCAAAAGTAACTTTCCATGCTATGGGTGTCATCTTCTTTATGTGGGCATTTTGAATGTATTTAGCTGGCTTCTCACTGTAGGAAGACAGGGCAGAACTAGACGTATCTTTCTTGAACTAGTAGAGTTCTTCCTATATTAATGAATTCTTAATTTGAGAATGCAGTGCTCCTGAAGTCAGACTTTGACCTCACGTTCCCATTGCTTTTCACAGAGCTGTAAAAAAAAGGTCTGGGCTTATTGATAAGAACAGGTTCTCATGTTTCCTTAATAATATCCCAATTTTTATTTCTTTTAGCTGGGACTTTCTCATGGCATGAGGATAGATCGAAAAGGCAGCTTTATACTCTCAAGGAAGGTGCAAGTTCAAACAAACATCTTGGCAAGATGCCCCAAAGAAACCAAGATTTGCTTTCAGACTGTGGCCCTCAAGCCGTTGGCAAATAGCCCACATTTTCCTTGATGTTAAGTGGAAGCTGGGGGGCAGGGGGTACCATCTTGCATTGAAATATGAAAATGAGGTGATGTAATCTAAAGCTCCTGTACATAGTGACCCAACTTTTGCAATATAAGGAACTATGAATCTCAGCTTTCCATCAGCATATCATCTGTTGATGATACTGACCACACAATCATATCTATTGATGTTAGGTTCTAATATTGTTTTCATATCTGGGTTTATTTGGGATTATTATGTCAGTACTCGTTTGTTTGGGCCCTCTGGTAGTGCAGTGGGTTAAACCGCTGAGCTGCTGACCAAAAGGTTGGCGGTTCAAATCTTGGCAAGATTCAAAAGGCAAGACAAGACAGAGCGGTGGCCTAATATAAAGGGGCAGAGGAATTTATACCACGAGGCAGGAAAATTGCAATAATAGCAGAACAATAGTAAGTTTGCCATGAATGTATCATATAATGAAGCAATGTCAGGAAGCACAAGAGAAATATGATATTACATCTTTGGTTGTTGTTTTTAAATATTCAAGGGAAGAAAAAATGCAATTAACTTTGAAAAGGAGGCTTTCGTTTTGAAGGTTTTTTGGTGCAGTGTGGTAAAATGGTCCTGCCCTTTTCGTTCATCTTATCTGTGATGGAGGAAAGTGTTGTTGTTGTTGTTGTTGTTGTTGTTGTTGTTATGTTTATACCCCGCTTTTTCTCTCCACAAGGAGACTCCAAGTGACTTGTGTTGGCAGCTACCCAACAATCAAGGCATATTGCATAAGAATTGAGACATCATATGTTTTCTTTAAACAAACCAACAACCATCCTTTGTGATTACCTTGATGGTTGGCTAGCCAGCCAATATATTGTCACTCTGCATGGAAGGATATGAAGAGCAATACTCCATTGTGATATAAGGCTTTTTTCTAAAGTACAGCCTTTCCCCCCAACTGTGGGACTCATTACCTGGAGAAATTAGGAAAGCCCCTACCCTAGAAACCTTTAAAAAGAACCTTAAAACCTGGCTCTTCCGCTGCGCTTTTGATGAATAGGTTTACATCCTCATACTAGTGCATCAATGTTTTGTCATTGAAGTACACCCCCCCCTTGTGGGAAAGCTTGATTCCACAAACACCACTATAATGAGCCCTCCTCCGCAAATAATCTGTTTCTTTCTTATCTCGCCTGAGTTTTAATTGGTTTTTAACCAGTCTCTCTTTTAACCATTACACGTAGCCCACCCATTGTCATTGTGATTGTGCCTATTGTAATTTTATATTATTATGTTTTCACATGTTCTATGTAATTATGTTGTTGTTGTTTATTGTTTGTGTTTTTGGTTTGATTTTATTGTAATTTGTTGTTTGGGCTTGGCCTCATGTAAGCCTTCTCAAATACACTTTTCTAAAATGATGGGAAGAAATGGACTTTTCACTCCCATTTGACTGTTCAATCCAGAGCCTTGGTGGGAATCATACAAATGGGATTATCTTTTCCCATAAATACATTGTGGGTCTTTTCTTTTCTTTTCTTTTACTGTGGTGTAGTTTGGACAGTACCTTGATGACATAAAGGGACAGCAAGTAGAAGAAATTCTAACAAAGAACTCGCAGTGTATGCTAATCCATCATTAACCGTGAGATGTTAAACCATGTTCATATAGAGCAGGGGCCCTCAAACTTTTTAAACAGAGGACCAGGTCACAGTCCCTCAAACTGTTGGAGGGCCGGATTATAATTTGAAAAAAAACACATGAATTCCTATGCACACTGCACATATCGTATTTGTAATGCAAAAAAACAAAAACAAAACAAGAACATTTAAAAACAATAATTTAAATGAAGAACAACTTTAACCAATATAAACTTATTAGTATTTCAGTGGGAAGTGTGGGCCTGCTTTTGACTGATGAGATAGGATTGTTGTTGTTGTTGTGTGCTTTCAAGTCGTTTCAGACTTAGGTTGACCCTGAGTGAGGGCCGGGTAAATGACCTTGGAGGGCCGTATCCAGCCCCCGGGCCTTAGTTTGAGGACCCCTGATATAGAGTATGAAGCCACACTGCTAACCAATGCCATATCTAGTATATTAGTTTTGGTATAATACCCCACTTTTCTAGAGTTTCCTTAATTGACGTCATCATTGTGTACACTTTGTTTTGAAAGATAATTTGTCCCTTCTTGCTCAGTGTTTTTCTTGGACTCTCTCATGATTATTTGGAATAAAAGATGCACAACTACATTTCCCTGTCGGTGCACAGAAAACGTTTCTCAGTATTCTTTGTCCACCTGCATTGGGTGTTTTTGCAGCTGTTATTTTCAAGGTGTGGGTGAATGCCTGCAAGGAGAGTAGTGCAGTGAGTTAGAGAAAAAATAAATGAGCAAAGGTTAGAGGATGGAATAGTTTTTGTAGATGTTTTCTTATTCTATTTTTGTAATATCGAGACACCATTGGCAAGCATGCTAGCCCCACCAATTTAACATAAAGCCTCTGTTCTTTCCATAGTTGGTAAACCTCACAAATGTAACTACTGTGGACGAAGCTACAAACAACGCAGTTCTTTGGAGGAACACAAGGAACGCTGTCACAACTACCTTCAGAATGTCAGTTTAGAAGCTGCTGGGCAAGTTATGAGTCACCACGGTAAGTAGAGGATGCAGTCTGAATGACTTAGTCTCCTTTGCTTCTTGATTTTCATTTTTCTTTTCTTGTTTCTTGAAATCCACCTAAAAAGGACGGAGGGAAAATTTAAACAATATACAAACTCAGTTTTATTTCATTTGTGGTATTTCAAACATGACACATAAACTCAAGGCTCAAAATTATGTTTACAAGGTAATAAAATAAGGTTATAATTTTTTTGCTTACTGCATTTTCACATGCAAGAATTAATAACCCCCAAAGCCTTTCCCCCACTAGGCAAGAGTTTTTCCTCATTTTTTAAATTATTTTTTACACATCTGGATTTTTTGTGGAAAAAAAATCATTTATGCAAAGAAAAACTTGCAGAAAATATTTTTGTGTGAAAAACAAGTGAGTTATTTTTAAGTTCCAAAGTTCAAAAAAAGGTTATCTTGAGCATCACCAATTTTTCTCGAGGAGTATCTTTGTGTTCTGTGCCATTTTGTCTTGCTGAGGGTGACAGAAGTTGTGAGTATTCTTTACACTACACCATTAAAATGAAACTGTTATTACAATAAAATAATATCTCAAAAGGGAAAAAGGGAAGAGCGAATTTGCCTTTTCCCTAATTCAACTCTTTGCCAAAGGAGGAACTTGGAGAGGGCTACTGTGTTCATTTTCTGTAGTGAACAGGCAGACACAGGAATTCTGCTCATTGATGCCCTTGAGCTTTGAATCAGGATGATTGAAAGTACTTAAAATGTTTATTTTAAATTAATGAGACATATTGAGGCATGTAGCACATATTTCACATGCCATAAAAAGTTACATTGGAAAATAATCCTGCTTGGTATTGGGGGATATGGGTGGGAAATACTACAATAAAGTTACGTAGGTCATATTAATGCTTCCAGCGTACATTGAACTGACAGATATGATGGATACAGACTGCTGTGCAATACAATCAGATTTATTCAGATATGCTATTCGGTGTTGTTGTTTTCCACTTTGAGTGACATTTTGGAAACAAGTGTGAACCAGTAAAGCATGATATGTTGATAAGTAGGCAAATACTATTAAAGTGCATGTGCATTTTTTACAGTCAGCCCTCCACATTCCCTGGGGTTAGTGGAACAAGAGTTCTGCAAAACTTAAAACCTACATTTTTTTAAAAAAACCTGTTTGTTTCCTGAGAGAACATCTCCCTAGGGATCTTGATATCCCCAAAACAAGGTTGACCATAGAATCACACTATTTTTTTTATTTATCATAAGAGGAGCAAACCAAAACAGTTGTATTGCATTAAAAACAAACAAACAGACAAACAAAACACAAAGTTTGCAGATATTGGTATTCTATTAAATGTCCTTTGACCAGAGGCTGGCCACTTAGAGTGCTTCTGGTGTTGCTGCCAGAAGGTCCTCCATTGTGCATGTGGCAGGGCTCAGGTTGCATTGCAGTAGGTAGTCTGTGGTTTGCTCTTTTCCACACTCACATGTTGTGGATTCCACTTTGTAGAATCCCACTGAGGAACCTAGATAACCCAAAAAGGTGTTATCTGTTCTCTCCAGGAATCTCTAGGCCCTCCAACACAACTATGGTCAGCTTCTGTCAGAGTTACACTTGAAGACATAGCAATACCTAGATAGAACACATTAATAAAATCAGTGAATAAGCAAATACTCAAAACTCAGTCCCAAAAATGTAGAGAACTGACTGTATATTATTCATGTTGATGATGAATTTTCATAAGCTACAAGTAAAATTTTAAACCAAATTGGAAATATATGCAAACTCATCTGATTTTGGTTCTCTCAGAGAATACATGAATTTCTCGGAGCTGCAGATTTCCATTCCTCAGCCCAATTCGTTCAGGACTACAGAAGTTGTTTTCGAAGTAGAGATCTCTTGAACCTTCTGTATAGCTTTTTTCCTCGAGAAACATAAAAAAAGAAACCTCCCATTCATGTACAACACTGGTCAAACAAGAGCCAAAGTTACATTATCTGGAACTGTATCACTTATAACTTTCAAGTAGAAACACATTTAATTGATTTTATATGCAATTTGCCATATAAACATTTCACAACAGGATGTTGCTTGGTCAGAATTTGCCCCTTAAGAACCAGTGTGAAATAGTTCTTTGACCATTTGAAACTGCCCCAATGGGTTGTTCTTAGCAGATGCAGTTGTGGTATCAAAATGATTTCTTTGCTGTCTGCATAGCTGAGAGTAGCCCCTCAAATAAGTCATGTCCAGTCAGATTAGTTTTGAGTTTTTTCACCATGTACCTCTGGCGCCTCATCCACTTCATCACCACCAACTTCCTGGAAAACCAAGGGGCTGGTTTGGCTCCACTCCTTAAAAGCGATTTTATCCACCACCCTGGCTGTTTCCTCATTCCAGAGGTCAGCCAGGGCTTCAACAGCCCACCAAGATGACAGGAAAAATCTCAAGGATCATCAGGAATTTATCATCTCCATGGGTAGACCATTGTAATTGGTCCTTCACCTGTGTAGAAGTTCTGAGTTCCTGTAAGTCTAAACCAGACCAGGTAATAATCAGTCCATAAAATGGAACTATGGAAAGTTCCTCCACACCAAAGTGTGCCTAGTATTGAGTGGGGTGCCATAGTTGTAATTCCTTTATCTGATTTCTCGTCGATCCAATCTTTGGGCTTCACACAAATCTACCATTTGTCAACATATGTGATCCTGCGCTATTCTTTTCCATTTCTGTCCAAATAGTTTAAATTCAGATAATATTTTGAGTTTGATATTATTGCAAATCCTGAGCCACTCCAACAGTTTCCAGTCACTCCAAAACCAGCCCCAAGACTACCCCAGCTAGTTCAGGAAAGGAGACTTTTTAGTAGCAGGGTGAGTGGAGCAGGTGAGAGAGCAAGATTGGACCGCGAGATGATCCAACCAGTCCTTACTTCAGGAAATAAAGCCTGACTGCTCATTGGAGGGAAGGATATTAGAGGCAAAGATGAAGTATTATAGCCACATAATGAGAAGACAGGAAAGCTTAGAGAAGACAATAATGCTGGGGAAAATGGAAGAAAAAAGGAAGAGGGGCCGACCAAGGGCAAGATGGGTGGATGGCATCCTTGAAGTGACTGGCTTGACGTTGCAGAAGGTGAGGGTGGTGACGGCCGACAGGGAGCTCTGGCGTGGGCTGGTCCATGAGGTCACAAAGAGTCAGAAGTGACTGAACGAATGAACAACAAAAGAGTGGGATACCAACGGGATCCATATTCTGTCCTGGCTACCCACCTTAAAGTATGTGCCCTTAAACTCTGCAGACAGTGGGATGAGATACCTAGTAAGAAAGATGGAATCACAATAGACCACTGCAACACCACCTTCCTGCCCTCCACATCTCTCCTGATGCTTTCACAGAAAAACCTGGCAACAGAACTAAGAGAGATTACACCCCTTCTCATCAACCCGGGTCTCTGTATTACAGGCCAGGTCAGTATGCTCATCCAGGATCAAATCCTGAATGGCACTTGTTTTTCCATTTACTGACCTGCAGTTCAAGAACAGCATTTTCAACCCTGGAGGACTGTCACAAAGGCTAGCCAGACTATTTTATCTGGGCACAGTTTGAAAGCAGTGAGCGCATAGAGGATTGCTTCTGTTTATTTCTGTTCACAAAAGCCTTATTAGGTCAGAAAATGTCCCATCAGCAGAAGAACATTGATGGAAACACTCATGACTACCATTCATACATAATGGCCAAAAGAGTTATGTGCACCCTCCTCTCTTCATGTGCTTGAGCAATCTTTCTTCCTTCACTTATTGTCTTTTGCTAACCATAGTTTACATGAGGTCCAAAATGCCCAACGCTCATTCTTTCACAGTGGAAACATCTTTGAAATATAGTTTCACAATGTATAGTTTCAAACCATATCCTTGGGGGAAAGCAATAATGTTTACCTTCGGAGGCCCTGCTTTACCTACTCTTCAGTAGGTAAACAGCGCTTCAGCTGTGCTGCCCTGTGCTTGACTTAGGAACTATACAATGATGAAAGAAGAACGTTGTGAAAACATCAGGAACCATATCCTGATCTGGAAATTACAGCATCCGTGATCGTGTGAGTTAATTCAGCTAGGTTTGTAATACTATTTTTTTAATGAAAATGCTTAGGCTGACAACAGAGACTTCCAGAAATTTCCATCACTGCAGCCATCTACTTCTTGATGGCTGTAGTGTATGCATTGCTTTTGGAGTTTTGTTTATGGCTTTTTGGAGACGTTGAAGCATTTCTGGTCTGTTGTGGGCTCTTATTGGTGACACATCTCTCCACATTTCCATGCCATAATTGTATATGTCTTCTTTTTTAAAGGTTTGTCTTTAAATTGTGTGGAAAGCCTGGTGCTTACAATCAATCTTGAGATTTGATACCATTTTAATTATGTGGGTTTAATTTTTTAATAAAAAAACACCCCTAATTTTAAAGGAACTTTTGTTTGTTTAAAAATTAAAGTATTTGAAAATCCTTTTACTTTATTTGTGGAGCTCTAGTAGGCTGAGTGGCAATAAACAAATATTTAAATAAACTAATCGGATTTAAATAACCTTGCACTTTGTAAATTATGAGATATGTTTTCACTCCTATAATAATTGCGAAATGCTGTCAAGTATTGACATCAAGTATTTCTCACACAAATATTAAAATACAGAAACTATAAAAACTGGATAAAATAAAACACATACTTCCTATATTGCAGGGGTGTTTCCTGGCCTCAAAGCTGTGCCCTCTACCAGTGGAAGAAATTAAAATCTCTTCCAAATAATGGCAACCCACCAACAACAAAAGCACATGGTTTGCTTAAAAGTGTTCCATTTTTTATGCTAGTACATTGGCATCGAAAAATTAGGGGAAAAACAATGTTCTAACTTGATTTTATTGTATAATTAGTATCTTGTAGATCTAATTCTGTGTAGATGCTGAAACAAAAACAGCTCTGTGGGACTAAAATGTCCCATGGTAGTGTAGAAAGGTTAAACAAAAGCAAGGCAACATGATTCCTGACAAAAATGTCCCAGAATTTCAAAAGTCTGATTTATACTGATCCTCTTCCATCACAAAGTTGTATTAAGTTGGTGCATCAGTACATATATTTCATTTCCAGAAGTTATTGGATACAATTTTTGTGTGTGTGTCAGGAGTGACTTGAGAAATTGCAAGTCGCTTCTGGTGTGAGAGAATTGGCCGTCTGCAAGGACGTTGCCCAGGGGACGTCCAGATGTTTTACCAACCTGTGGGAGGCTTCTCTCGTGTCCCAATAAGACGCTGGAGCTGACAGATGGGAACTCATCCCAGTCCCCAGATGGTAACTCACCCCGGTCCCCAGTGGCACAATGGGTGGCACCCATTGTGCCACTGGGACGCCATTGGATACCATACCTCGTTTTATAAAGTTTTAGCTACTTTAAATTATCTAACCTTAACTGATACAAGTTGCAGTATATTTTCATCTTTTAAAATTATTTGTATTGTCATTTATTGTCCTAAATTGATTCCATTATAAGTTACCTTGAGGTCTTGCGATATAGGGTGGGATATAAATAGTTTTATTTATAAATAAATGAACTCTGAACTGGAATAAGTTGAGGTAAAGAACATGATGAATTTTGAGCTGAAGGGAAAAAGCAGGGATAGCAGGGAACTTTGTAGCTTCCTCTTTATGAGTGGCCCTGTTTCAAGCAGATACTACCTCGGCTTTCCTCTTCTTAGGCGATCCCTCGTTGGCCGAGTAGAATAGTCTTCCAGGATCAGAATTCTTGCGAGTCTGTAGGTGGCTGTGGAGCCCTACCTCAGCTAATGTGATGGTGATTTAATTTGGTGTTTATTTTATTCTATTGTCTTTTGAACTTTTCCTGAACGTCCACAATAAATGGTTGTATGTTCACTTGAACTTTATACAATAAATTGGTTTTAATTAAAATTTTGAGATATTTAGTGTGGGACTGTGAATAAGCACCATATGACATCTGTGGAATTGGGACTGTCAAGCATTTCTTAAGTAGAGAATTACATTTGAAAACTTTGACTATGGCTGGTTCTGTACTATAAAATTTCACACTTTGACACCACTTAAAGCACTATGACTCGATGCAACAATCATTGGAGTTCTAGTTTGGTGAGGTATACCACTCTTTAGCAGAGAAGGCCAAAGATCTGGAAAAATATTAGCTCCCATCAGGCATGTAGCCGGGGGGGGGGGGGGGGTTGAGGGGCTTCAGCCCCCCCCCCCCCAAATTCTCATGGTGGTTCACGAAAAGGCCTTACTGGTGCATTATTTAAACTGTTATGTTCATTCATATCATGATCTGATCACCATACTCAATATATCCCATATGCATGGGGGTATTAGGGTAATGATACAAAAGGTTTGCTAGGCTAGACCCTCTTTCACTCAGACTCAGCCCCCCCCCCGAATCTCAGCCCCCCCGAACCCCCCCCCCCTGAAAAAATTCACCCCTCCCCCCCCGAAATGAAATCCTGGCTACGGGCCTGGCTCCCATGATTCCATAGCATTGAGTCCTAACAGTTAAAATGGTGCCGAACTGAATTAGTTCTACCGTGGAGATGCAACCTTAGTTTCATTTAAAACTCATATAGTCAGAAAGAAAGAAAATCATCAATTTCGTAGCTGCATATTGCAGTCATTTTGAAAGTAAACATGAAGTGCATGTGTGTGTTTAAATGTGTATTTTCCCACTTTCAGTTTGCTTGCTTAGCTGGCACTTGGGTGACTGTTTTAAATGAGTGATCATTGTATGTATCCCAGCAAGAGTATCCTGTACAAATAATACAAAGTAAACAGGTTTATAGGATTCTAATATTTTACACTTATCACCTTCCTTGGCAACCTATCTAGAGGTACATAAAGGGAATGTACTATTAGTTGAGGAGTTCCCATGAACTGTAAAGAAAAAGTATCACTTGTATTACTTTATCCTAAATCTATTTCATGACTATATTCATAGGGATTATTTGGAAAACATTTCATTTGCTTAGTCAGAAATAAGGAGCAATCTTGGGGGTTGGTGGGATTTATCCAACTCTTTAAATTCTTTCATCCAAAGCCCTGCACGGTCTTGATGTTAAGGGCTGGGAGGGGGGTATGGTCAACTGAGCCATGTTTCATGTTTTCCCCTCTCTTTTTTGGAGGAAAAGTCCTCTCATTGTAAGTACTGAGATCCCTCAGGAAGATATCTAATAATTCTCATGATCCTCAGAACAAGATCCTTGGCTCATAGGATTGTAGTGCTATCTATTCTAAGTAGCTTATGACAGGATTTTGCCTCCATGTAGCTGGTAATCAACAGCAATGTAGTGTTCATGGTGAAAAAACTTCCAAAACCAATACTAATTTTCTGATGGATTGTAAAGAAAAAAACAAAAGTTGCCAACAAACATGAACAAACCAAAACAATCAAGTAGGGTATTCCTTATCTGGAATTCAAAAAATCCTCTAAAACCTGAAATTGTTCGCATGACTGGCTGAGATATTGACACCTTTTATTTTTGATAGTTCAATGTATACAAACCTGATTTCATGCTCAAAATAGTAATTTAAAATGTTGTGTATAAAATTGCCTCTATTCTGTGTATATAAGAGGTGTATGAAACATGAATGAATCTTGTGTTTCGACCTTGATATGGTCTCCAAAATATTTTGTAATGAATGAATATGCAAATGCATGCATTCCAAAATCCCAAAATATCTGAAATCCAAAACACTTCTGGTCTCAACCATTCTGGATAAGGGATGCTCAACTTGTATTACCACTCTTTGTGGACTGAAATGCACTTTCTACCTTTAGCAAAAAAAAAATGTGCCATGTTTAACTTGGCTTGGCATAAAAGTATAATGAATATAGTTTATTGAGAAAATAATTGCACTTACTTTAAAAAAAATATATTATTGTTACAGACATAGCTGCACTGTCCTTAATTGTAAGCAGCACCTGAACTGTAAATAACCTCTTTCCTTTTGCCAATTTATAAGAAGCAGACAATGAGAAAAAAAAAACAACCCATAAAACAGAAGACACAATCAATGTTAGTAAAACAAAGAAAATTCTCTCCTGCCTGTAATCTCATATATGGGGTGGACTTCTTGCAGGTGTGCAGTGATTCAAAGGCATTCTGTTATTAATTCTTGGATTTCAGACCAAGGCCTGGCTCAACTTCAATTAGGTTCATAGCATTCTTCTGACTTTTGGCACATTAGTCATTTTTGGCATGGAAAGTGGAAGGGGACGGCTTCTGTGAAGAGAGTAACCATTTGCTGAAATAACTCCATGATGCTCAAGAAATGTACCCTTGTCTTCTTGTTTGCCCCACAACTAGTCACAACCCTAGGCAAAACCTAAGTAGCTTTTGAAGCAACTTATCATGATCTTGATACATTTCCTTCATGACTTTGCCACACACGGACCTCAAAATGGGTTCTGGCATTGCAAAACCCATCTTGCTGTGAACTGACGACCTCATCAGGTAGACTACATTATTTATTTCTTTATTTAGCTCATTTGTATCTCACCCTTCTCAACCTCGAAGGCGACTCAGAGCAGCCTTACAAAGACAACAATTCAATGCCATATATTAATGCATTGGTAAATAAAAAAAATGTTAAAACCAAACTAATTAAAAGCATATAATTAAAACATCAATTAAAATCACATGATCCAAATCGTATTCCAGAGCTGGTCCGAGTCGTCATTATATTAATTTGTAATCTCATATTGCACAATGCCCATAGCCAAGATTTCAGTTTTTTTATGAAGGCCAGGAGGGATGAGACAGATCTAATTTGACTGGGGAGGGAGTTCCACAGATGAGGGGCCACCACTGAGAAGTCCCTGTCCCTACCAGTTGCGTTTGCAAAGGGAGTGGGACTGAGAGCAGAACCTCCCCCGACGATCTTAACCTCTGAGGTGGGTCATAGAGGGAGATACGTTTAGACCGGTAAACTGGACCAGAACTGTTTAGAACAGTGGTTCTCAGTCTGTGGGTTGCCAGATGTTTTGGCCTTCAACTCCTAGAAATCTGAACAGCTGGTAAACTGGCTGGGATTTCTGGGAGTTGTAGGCCAAAACACCTGGGGACCCACAGGTTGAGAACCACAGGCTTAGAGCTTTATAGGCTAAAGCTAGCACTTTGAATTGTTCTCAGTAGCAGACTGGCAACCAGCAGAGCTGACACAACAGGAGGAATGTCCTCTCTCTATGCCGCTCCAGTGAGCACTATGGCTGCTGCCCATTGAAGCTTCCGAACAGTCTTCAAAGGCAACCCCACATTGCAGTAATCTATTCTCTGTGTAACAAGATTGTGGACCACCGTGGCCAAATCTGACTTCCCAAGGTACAGACGCACAAGTTTTAATTGTTCGAATGTTTCCCTGGCCACTGCCAAAACCTGGGGTTCCAGGCTCAGCCATGAATCCAGGATCACTTCCAAGCTGTGAACCTGTGTTTTCAGGGGGAGTGTAACCCCATCCAACACCGGCCCCATACTCTATTCACCCTTACAACTGTCTTGTCTGGATTCAGTTTCAATTTGTTCACCCTCATCCAGACCGTCATAGCTGCCAAGCACCTGTTCAGGACTGGTGCTCCATTTCCACTTTGGAAACAGAGTCACACGGGGTAAGAACACTTCTGATGGGATTCAGTAGCACAGCACATGGAAACAGAACTTAGCAGCCATCTTCAGAAGTCAGGTGTTATCTGATTCCAAGCATCAGAGAGAAGGGGAAAGATAGGAAAAGGAACAGTAAGCAAGAGCAGTGGCTGGCCATCCCAGAAGATGGGGAGAGCGGAGGGAACGAGGTAAGACAGCTCCCTCCGCTTTCCCACTCATGGGATGAGAACCTGAAATGCTGTAGACACTCAGAATGCTGAAAGTGATTTTCGCTCACTGTAGCAGCTCAGACATATACTCCTCCCAACTTGTGCATTATCTCTCTTCACCGATGCCCCCTCTTTTTATCTATTTTCACAGAAGCATTGCACAATTCTGAGAGTTCACAATCTTGTGAGACCACAGCTTCATCTCTCTGTGAGTTCACTGTTGCATTACTTTTCCATTTTCAAAGTGCATAGGCATTTCCCCTACAAACATTTAGAATATTAATAAAAAAGATTCATTTTTCTATTTTGTGTATTCTGCAATGGGAAGGTGTACTTATGATTACCAAACCTTGTGTGCGATGCCAGGGCATGTAGAAGCTGAAACATTTGCAAAACTGACACAGGAAGTCTTGCAAACTTTAAGGAAATGCTTGATCAAGAAGTGAAATCCCTATCAGTGACTGGAATTACCTGCAAAACTGCAACATTACTTGATTTTTTTTAAAGGAAAGCAAACAGAGCACAAATAGGAAGTTACGGCTTTCCAGTCAGAAGTCCTCTCAGGCTGCTTGCTGGAAGTAGACTCACCGAAATCTTGGGGACAGAGAAGTGAAGCAGTTGAAAGATGCCCACAACACATCCACAAAAATATGTGTGTATCCTAAACTCACTGCAAAAGTTCTTCAGACTGTCACACCACTTCAAAACACTTTCTGCTGCCTAAAAACAGGATTTCCCCATTTATTGAAAAGGGACAGCCTGAAATGAGTTGAACACTGCTTTGAAGTGACTTAACAACAATGTCCTGCAATTATGAGCATTTCAATTCATTGTTAAGGAGCTTCTAATGTTTGGTAAAAGCCTAACTGATTCAGTCCTCAATTGATTTATATCTTATCTCTCAAGTCATTCATTTAATGTGGTAACTGGAGGTCCAATATCTTATTTTCCCTTTTCAGTTAGTGTTCCACAGGGCTCTGTTCTTGTTTGTTTATTATTTTCCCTATATACACAATATTTAGGTAATATTATGGGTTTATATGGTGTTTGATATTAGGTGTATGCTGATGATACTCAGCTATATTTCCCATTCCAGAACTTTCTTCTGATTTTAAATATTGCATTGTAGCATCTTTCAGCTAACTCAACATGGATGTTTCATCACCACATAAAACATAATATGGCAAAGTATTGTCGAAGGCTTTCATGGCTGGAATCACTGGGTTATTGTAGGTATTTTCAGGCTATATGGCCATGTTATAGAGGCATTCTCTCCTGACGTTTCACCTGCATCTATGGCAAGCATCCTCAGAGGTTGTGAGGTCTTCACAACCTCTGAGGATGCCTGCCATAGATGCTGATGAAACGTCAGGAGAGAATGCCTCTATAACATGGCCATATAGCCCGAAAAAACCTACAACAACCCAATATGGCAAAGATTGAACTACTCCATTTTCCTACAAAACCTTCTTTACAACATACATTAGCCATCACCATTAATAATGTTCCCATTTATCTTGTAATGGAATCACAGAATCTTGTTTTTATTTTTTTTACTCTATGTCTTTTACTCATCATATTTAAGCTATAGCAAAGTATATGTCCATTTTTTCCTTTATAACATTGCCAAAATAAGACCTTGTCTTTCTTCTTTCTCTGCAAAGATTTTAGTTCATGCCATAGTCATTTCCTGCCTTGATTATTGTAATCTTTTTTTGACTGGTCTTCCATTATCTCACCATCATTTTCTGGTTCCCATTCAACTTTATGCTGCTATGATTATCTTTTTGGTCTGTTGTTTTGATCATGTTATCACACTTTTGATATCTCTTCATTGGTTACCCATTCCCTCTAGGAATCAGCTTAAACTTCTTGTGCTGACATTAAAAACCCTACACAATCCCACTCGCATCTTTCAACACTTACTTCCCTTTACCAGCCTGCTCATGATCAGAGTTCCAGGAATTCTAGGCTCCTCACCCAACCAAGAGTTTTTTCTCCATTGGCTCAGCATCCTTACCCACTCACTGCCCCGTACGCTTGAAATTGTCTCACTTAGCATTTGCAGACAGCTCCTTCCCTCACTGTTTTTAAATCTCATTCGAAAGCTTTTTTATTTTCCAAAACTTTGAGGAGTTTAGTTTAATGTTTTGTAATCTTGTACATTTTAATTACATGCATTGTCAGTTTGCTTCGGATTGTATTTAATTTTTGTTGTATTTATTTGCATTTTATCTGGATGAATGACTTTGCAATTGTATTGTATAGTTTTGTGATTTGTTATTTATTCTTCTCTGTGTGTTCCTATGTGTCTGCACACATATTGTATGTAGTATGCTTCTGGCAGGACCCTCCCTCCCTCTCTGCTTGTGTTATTGTAAAATACCATGTATACTTGAAGGCGCTATATAAATTATATTGACAATGACAATAAAGAAGTTCAGGAAGATGTCAAACCTAAAATTTAAAGACTTGCTGCGCAGATACTATGGCCTCAGAATAGAAATGGCCAGAGTAGCATTCAAGACTCCATCCCTCCCCCATTGCGGTGACTTTCATTGCCAGCCCATCTCCAGGGAGATGCATGAGACGGTTAGCCTTCTCAGGCACTGAAGTGTGTGTCTGGGTGTTAAGCTTACTGGATGATGGAGTTAGAGGAGGTGTCAGTGAGAAATGGGGTAGAGTGACAGTGGAAACACTCAGCCACTTGAATTCAATTCCTGAAGACTTTTGGTGTTATAAGCATTTTTTCAGTGTGTCTCTTTCGTTCAGTTTTAGCACGAGTCCAGTTGATGTTGATATGTCCCTTCTTTTCTCCATTGTTTACCATACATTTTCCTCATTTCAGAGCCATTTTCTGCCTTGCAGAAACAGAATGGGAAGAGTGAAGTCAGGGCATTTTCTCTCCAAATAAAAATTATTCCCCCCTAAACAAAAATGTCACTGTTTTTCTAGCACTGCAGAGTGGGACACTGAAGATCATCCACATACTGAACTTTTCAATTTGCTATGCCCCTATTCCCTTGGTTATTTATTTATCGTGTCAGGCAACCGAACAGTTGTATTACATTTTTGACAGAACAAACAAACAAACATACAAAAGACAGAGTTTGCAAGCTTGGTAGTTGATGAAATGTTCTTTGACCAGTATCTGGTTACTTGGAGTGCTTCTGGTGTTGCCGCAAGAAGGTCTTCCATTGTGCATGTGGCAGGGTTCCCTTGGTAACATTTCATCTTTCTTTTCTTTAATCCAGTATTTCTAACTGCTGGATCAAAGTTTTAAATTACTGGAGCATTACAGATTTTGGGTGCAATCTGTATCTAAATAGAGTGTATCTAAGATGCAGAGAAATCAAGCAGGGGACTTTTCTGGCCAAGATATGAAACTGACTAGATGAGATTTTTCTGATTAGCTCAGATTGGTAGAACTTGCACTCTGGATCTTTACTATCTATTCTCAGAAGTAACTTAAGAATAATTCCTTTAGCCCTGGTTTCAGGAACTTGTTGAATCATTTTTGTTCATAATTGTTGAATGGTAGAGTGTCGCATATAGCGAACAAGACAGGAAGTTTTTGAGCCAGGTGATGGAATTCGCTCCATTGTATTGTGAAATTGACTAAATAGAGGTGTCCTATTTGATTCAGTGGTGAAATTTGACTTGAGATCAAATATTGATTAAGCTTCCCTTATCTTGAATTCCCAAATCTGAAATACTCCAAAATCCAAAATTCTCCACATAATAAACTATATAACATATACACGAAACACAAAAGAATGATGTTTTCGGATTTGGATCAGCTTCATGCAATGGTCAGATATGGGAGATTTAACAACATCCCTAATAATCATAGAATCATAGAATCAAAGAGTTGGAAGAGACCTCATGGGCCATCCAGTCCAACCCCCTGCCAAGAAGCAGGAATGAATGGTTTTGTATCTGCAGAGCACCTAAAATATAGCACCCATATTATTTGATTGTAAATTGTATCACAAAGTGAGAGACTTCTAGCTTGGGCCATATATCAAATGGACAATGTATTGGGAATCTTACATCAACATATTTTATGTGTGGCTAAGGCCCAAAAATAACATATAAAACAGCTCTGTATTTAAACAAAACAATACATTTGAGAACCACATATGTGGGTCTGATCAGAGTAAATTGTAGGGGTGATAAGGAAATACGAGGCATATATTCAGTTTTATATTTATTTACTGTATAAATTAGTGTCTTATTTTAACTTACTACATAGAGTGTGATCAAGTCTCATCAAGCCTTGTTGTTGTTTGGTTTGGTATTGTGAAATGGCCTAAGGGCTAATCAATAAAATTGCTTGAATTTGGATCCCATTTCCAAGACAACTCAACATGTACATATATGTAAATACAGCTATTTACATACATGATCACACTAATGACTTTTAGGAAGGAATTGAAAACTTGGTTTTTTAAACAGGCTTTTGACAATGACAAAATGTAAAAATTCCTAATAACTATCAATTGGATTCCATGGCTTATCTTTAACACAGCAATGGCTGGGACTTTAATGTGTTTAAACTGTTTTTTTATATATAATTGTTTACTCATGGGAGTATGCAGACTGGCCAGGGTTGGGCACAAGAGCTAAGCTCTGGTACATTTTATATCCTTTGGAAGAAGGGCCAGAAGGGTGAAGGAAGTCACTGGAGAAATATCAGGACAGGCCAGAAAACCTGATAGCCAGACCTGGGACATGAAGAGCTTGTTTAATCCTTGTGAGTTGTTGCAATTGTGGCAGTTCTCAAGCAGGCAGCTGCAACAGGCGAGGAGGTCCCATCCATATGGCCGGGAGGAAGCCCAAAGGAAGAGGAGGAGGATGGTTCCTCTCTCTGTATCTCTCTCTCTCTGAGAAGAGGTTCCCCAAAAGGAGGGAGGGAGGGAGGGAGGGAGACAAGAGTGGCCCGGCTCTTATCTCTGATCCCCTGATAGCATCCCAGAGCTCCTCTCATAGCTAATCTCGGCATTGGAGTAATTATTTATTGATTTTTTTATGGGGGGGGGGTGTTTTAATTTTGATATGCTATCTACCTTGTTTATATTATTGACTATGTTTCATTTTATGATTGCAAGCCGCTCTGAGTCCCTTTTTGGGAGATGAGGCGGGGTATAAATAAATTGTTGTTGTAGTTTCAAATTTTCAAAACAATCCTAAATCCAAAGTACTTTTGGCTCCAAGCATTTCAGATAAGAAATACTCAATCTGTGTTCTCAGATGTAGTCCATAGGTCTTGAAACCATTTTCCTCAGACATAGGCTAATTAATTAGACTATAATTATTATTACAATTATAACCAATTATAGGTGTAGTCATGCCTAGTGACATTTTACATTTCTCTCACATGGCTGGAGTATATACACACTAGAAAAGTAGTTCTCAAAGTGTGATCCACAGAGACCTCGGGGCTCCACAGTTCCCTCCCCCTCCTCCCCTCTAAGCTTTCCCTCCTCTTTCTTGCTCCTCCTCTCCCCCACTTCTCTTGCTGCCGAAAGTCTTTACCCCTTGCCTTCTTTGCTACCAAAACCCTTTTTCCCTCCCACCACTCAGAAGGTGCTTTTGGTTGTGCTTTTTCTGCATGACAGAAGGGGGTTGGACTATGTAATATATAAACATTTATTGCGGCTCCACGGGAAACTTTTGCTTCAAAAAGGTCTCCATAGCTGAAAAAAATTGAAAACCCGTGCACTAAGATGAATGCCAGAACCAGAAAAATGTCTGATAACTTACAACTACATGTGTAGTTGACTGTGATTGATTGAAATACCCTTCAATCATTCACATCAAATATTTTGAACTGCAACTTCCAGCATGACTCATGATTGGCTATGGTGGGAAGGGCTCTTCAGAGTTGCAATTTGGGGCTTAAACAGTTCCCACCACTGTTATCAGGGATGTTGGTGTG
This sequence comes from Anolis sagrei, assembly GCF_037176765.1. Lineage (NCBI taxonomy): Eukaryota > Metazoa > Chordata > Lepidosauria > Squamata > Anolidae > Anolis > Anolis sagrei. Next base: position 172,872,054 of record NC_090021.1, on the reverse strand, counting down.
TGTACACATAGCAACTTCAGATCACTTGTTGACTCATGACACCCCATGATTTCATAGGGTTTTCTCAGTGATCGTATTGCCAGTTCCTTCCTCTGAAATATAGCCTGCAGCACCTGGTATGCATTGGCTGGTTCTCATCCAGAGTTGATTCTCATCCAGAGTTGATTCTGCTTCGCTTCCAAGATCAGACAACATCTGGTGCCTTTAGGATATCTAAGTTTTTATATAACTAATAAAAGGTTCTGAAAATTTCACACAAAGTACGTTTATAAAATGACAGACTTAGCACAGAGGTGAAAAAATATATATACACACATATATAAGATATATATACACTTATAGTGTATATAGGAAAAAGGGAGAGGGGCCGACCAAGGGCAAGATGGATGGATGGCATCCTTGAAGTGACTGGAATGACCTTGAAGGAGCTGGGGGTGGTGACAGCCGACAGGGAGCTCTGGCGTGGGCTGGTCCATGAGGTCACGAAGAGTCGGAGACGACTGAACGAATGAACAACAACAACAACACACTTATAGTTGATGTAATGAATTAAGGATGGAATATAAGAGTATCGAAGGTACTGATGTATTCTAAGAAAACCAATAAATATATTCAAAAAAAATATAAAAACCAAAATGACAGACTTAAATGAAGGGAAGGAAGTTGCTGTAGGAGAAAATTTCAAGCAGCAAGTGAAAAAATGGGAATTTGTTCAAGAGAACAGAGACCTGGGGGTGGCGGGAGTTAACAGGCTGAGTGTCCTTATAGAAGACTACTTGTCAAACTATTTTTTAAAAAAACCAGAAACAGGATCCATTCCCATTTTCTTTCAGACACAATTCTGATGGGGAACTAAATGAAGTTTTCATTAAGTAACTAAACTCCTGGAGGGCATGTAAATTAAGATGATTTATTACAGTGTCTTTCTAGAAACCTAATTCTCTGTGTGCCAAGTTTCTTTTTTAAATAATCATAATCATAGTGCTGCTACCATGCAATTAGCTCAAGGATATCCTTGGCTGAACATGTTTCATAAACGCTACTTTCTATGAATGGCAAATGGATGCTACGGAGTAATCAGAATTATTGTCATAAGTACAATAAAATCAAAACTGTCGAGACTGTATTTGTAAGCTGCCTTGACTCCCAATTTCAGGGGAAAGGCGGGATGTAAAGAAAGATCCTCATTATCATCCATTTTAGCCCAAATCTTTATATCAACCTTGTAACGCTCATAAATTTGAGTGTTGGTAGGACAGATTGGTTTTGGTTACTGCGGAGTTCAGTTCCTAGACTGATTCTGTCAAGTGCTCACATTTAACAGCTCTAAGTTGTTAACTTTAATAATTCTAAAATGGCTTAAATGGTTGGCGTTTAGCTATGGAATGGACTGAATGCAAATTATTTCAGTAACTACTATTTAATCTCTAAATTAGATATTAACATAGCAACAGTGAGGCTTTAAGGATTAGATCAGGGGTCAGGAACCTTCGGCTCTCCAGGTGTGGTGGACTTCAACTCCCACAATTCCTTGAGGCTTTGTAGGCTAAAGACAGCACAAGGAATTGTGGGGGTTGAAGTCCACCACACCTGGAGAGCCGAAGGTTCCCCATGCCTGGATTAGATAGATATGTGGGAGCTGCCAGTTCAAGGCAGAGGAAAGGGTTAGTAACCTTGTAGCCTTCAGCCATTTCCCTGTTCAAAATGTTCCCATCTTACTGGCTTTCTGCCTGTGGGAGGAAAAGATTCAAAACAGGTAGAGGTAAGTAAGAAAGGTGTTGTGATTAACGCTGGGAAACCATCTCCTTTATTTCCCTTCCAAACACAGGTCACAGTGTGTATTTTTCATTTTTTTTCCTTCTGGGGTAGAGAAGTGGCTATGTTGCTGTTTGACCAGTAGGCCATGCTTTATGGCGACCTCTAAGATCCCTGGTCATTAACAGCCCTTCTAAGATCTTGCATACTGGGGGCTGTGGTTTCATAAATTGAATCAATCTAACTGTAATTCAGTCTCTCTCTCTTCCTACCACCTTTTGTTTTGTGAGGCATTTCTGTCTTCTCCAGTGAGTTATGTCATCTCATGACTTATCCAGATTATGATAGTCTCAGTTTTGTTATTTTGGCTTCTAGAGAAACTTCAGGCCTGGTTTGCCATTCATTTGTCTTCTTGGGAGTCCATAGTATCTGTAGAATTCTCTTCAGGTACCACATTTCAAGCTTTCTTAATTGTCCAGCTATCAAAATTTATTTATTTATTTATTTATTTATTTATTGTATTTATATACCACTTTTCTAACCCCTAGGGGGACTCAAAGCAGTTAGGGCAGCGTTTCTCAACCTGGGGGTCAGCACCCCTTGGGGGGGTCGTGAGCGGGTGTCAGAGGGGTCGCCAAAGAGCATCGAAAGCTCAGTATTTTCTGTTGGTCATGGGGTAGTGTGTCCACAGTGCTTTCTGGATGTAGGTGAACTACAACTCCCAAACTCAAGGTCAATGCCCACCAAACCCTTCCAGTATTTTCTGTTGGTCATGAGAGTTCTGTGTGCCAAGTTTGGTTCAATTCCATTTAATTGATGGAGTTCAGAGTGCTCTTTGATTGTAGGTGAACTATAAATCCCAGCAACTACAACTCCCAAATGTCAAAGTCTATTTTATCCAAACTCCACCAGTGTTTGCATTTGGGCATAGTGGGTATTCGTGCCAAGTTTGGTCCAGATCCATCATTGAGTCCACAGTGCTCTGTGGAAATAGGTGAACTACAACTCCAGAACCCAAGGTCAATGCCGAGAAAACACTTCCAGTATTTTCTGTTGGTCATGGGAGATGGGTGTGCCAAGTTTGGTTTCATTCCATTGTTGGTGGAGTTCAGAATGCTCTTTCATTATAGGTGAACTATAAATCCAAGCAACTACCACTCCCAAGTGACAAAATCAATGCCCCTCCAACCCCACCAGTATTCAAATTAGAGCTTATTAGGTATTTGGTCCAGTGAATGAAAATACATCCTGCAGATCAGATATTTACATTACAATTCATAATGGGAGCAAAATAACAGTTATGAAGTAGCAACAAAAATAATGTTATGGTTGGGAGTCACTACAACAGGAGGAACTGTAATAAGGGGTCACGGCATTAGGAAGGTTGAGAAACACTGGGTTAGGGGAACTGAAAGCATACATAGAAATCACATACATAGAAATCGGAAATACTTCAGCCTGTGCTATTCTGGCCTTGTTTTGAATTATGCATATTTATACTTCAGGATCTTATCCAATTCTTCATAGCTAACTTGAGCCTAGCAAAAGAGATTTTAAATAGCAAATGAGATGCAATAGGGGTAAGGCTTTCCTTCTTCCAGATACTCTTCTATTATCATCACAAGCTTTTGATAGCTGTTTTGCATTTAAAATAAGCAAACAATTTGGGTTTTCTTCTTAGATCTGACTTATTGCCTCAGCCTCCTTCTTTAAACTTCAGTGGCTGGTTCTGAGGAAACCTTACACTTTCTTAAGAAATTTCATCACTTGTAACACGGAAATAGTGTTTGCATTTCTCACAGGATTATCATGGTGATGAGAATAATAAAATTATAAAGAACTATGCTTTAAAAAATATGCTAATTTATATATTTATATTTCGATACCATTGTAAATACATGGCGATTTATATATGGGAATATGGGAAAATTGTGCCTTTTGGAAAAAAATCTGCTGCTAGATTTTTTTTTTTTACATCTGCTTTCAAAACAGGTGTGAGCAGAGTTTGTATGGCCATGCACTTCAGGAGCATCATTGATCCCTTGAGTTTTCTGCCTCTTTAGCTGCAACATCAGCCTCTATAAGTCCCTTCCTATCTGCCTGCTGTATTCTGTTTAACATAATGGGTTACCTCCCGTATCCTAAGTAAAGGATAAATATGAAGCTGGGACTGTTCAAGGAATGTTGATCAGCATGTCCCATGCTTCTGAATGTAGTTGTTACGGGTGGGAGAAATCTCCTATACATTTTCAAGGTAAAAGAGACCATATTATGAGAACTGTGTTGTTGTTTTGAGCCTTCAGTTGGGAGAATAAGTAACCAAATATAAAGGAAACAACAAAATAAATACAGTGGGTTGTTGTAGGTTTTTTCGGGCTGTATGGCCATGGTCTAGAGGCATTCTCTCCAGATGTTTCGCCTGCATCTATGGCAAGCATCCTCAGAGGTAGTGAGGTCCTACCTCTGTCGAAACGTCAGGAGAGAATGCCTCTAGACCATGGCCATACAGCCCGAAAAAACCTACAACAACCCAGTGATTCCGGCCATGAAAGCCTTCGACAAAATAAATACATTCAGCACTTTCAGTTACAGTCGCTGTTTTGTTTCACTAGTTATCTACTCCATCTTACCTGCACTTTACATCTACTCCATCTTACCTGCACAGGTTCTTACCTGCACTTTACAGAACAGATTCACACATTTGTCATTATAGTGTGCTTTTACTGCTCATGTGAGTCTTTTTCAAACATTAAACCTGCATATATTACCAAGTTCCAAGGAAGAATATTCATTTGAGGTAGCTAGAGCCCAGTTATGGTCACTTTGCCCTTGCCCATCCTGCAGAAATGAATCAAAAAGCAGCAGTGTATCAACAGGGAAATAAAAATCTCTTAATATCCTGAGTAGTATGGAGCCAGCAGTGTTTCTTGGCATGAGGACAGCTCTGGGACATATACAATTTCTCTATTAATATCTGTGAAATGGTGGCTGATATGCTATATCATTTCCCCAAAAAATGGAACAGGAAAAATGAATCATTTTCAGTGCTTCATTATGTGTGTATGTGTGTTGTGTGTGTGTTTATGAAGAATGTTAACTGCCTGGGGTTCCTGTGAGGAAGAGCAAACTATCAATCAAATCCAATTAATGAATAAATAATAAATGTGGTATGAGTGAGGTTGTGTAGACGGGGGATTTATGTCTTTTCAGTTTAATGCCTGCAGAGTGTTTTTACCTATGAAATTATAGGCGTGGAGGGCTCTTTCCATTCAGTTGGGAATGGTTGTTTTCTAGATTTCCGATCATGCTGTGAGCACCTCTAAAGTTTCCAGTTGCTCATGAATACAGCCCATTCAATCATTTGAATGAATGCACATGGATGCTTGAGGAGCTTGGTACTATGGTAATGTTCCTTCCACCTTCCCATCACATTAATTTACCTTGGGCAGAAGTCTAAATATGGACATTTCCACTTTTTAGGGTGGAAGAAAAGTTTAATTAACTCTCTCACTGCTCCCTCCCTTTCCCTCTCTCTCCTTTTCTTTCACTTCCCTCTTATTCCCCATCCTTCTCTCTATGAACTCCCACCCACATCATACCTTTGTCAGAGTTTTGCTTTATAATTTGTAAGCATTCCAGGAAAAACTTATTGGGATATATTGTCGAAGGCTTTCATGGCTGGACTCACTGGGTTGTTGTAGGTTTTTTCGGGCTATATGGTCATGTTCTAGAGGCATTCTCTCCTGAGGTTTCTATTCTGATGTACTACTTCTGAGGATGCTTGCCATAGATGCAGGCGAAACGTCAGGAGAGAATGCCTCTAGAAGATGGCCATATAACCCGGAAAAAAACCTACAACAACCCATCTTATTGGGATGTTCTAGGGCTCACAGCCCCTCTGCCTTCAGTGTAGTGATGATGTATGCAACCACTGTGGAGCAATGTTGTGGATAGTGGAAGAGGTGACACCAACTGAAGCAAGGAATAAAAAGGATCTGGTATTCTATTATGGAAGATTGTTTTGTTTTTGTTTTTTTACTTTAAATAGGATTCTTTTGTTTTAATGATTTTATCTCTGATCATCACCACACTATTTTTAAGCTCCGTGTACCACTATACATAATTGATATATAGTTATCCCCCATTTGATTCATGCTTTAGCAAGAATATCCTGGGAATTCCTGCTAAAACCATGCAGATTATTCTCGTGAATCACTTATGCAATCCTAACTCATGAAAAAAATTTTAAGGTTGACAGTAAGACGGTTGAAGCTGTTGTGAATTATTATTATTAATTTTAGCCCACTTTTATCCTTGTGATTGAGACATAAAGTGGTTCACAGCAGTTTTAAAAAATCCAATTGTAAATCCCCAGTATATGAAAATTAAAAGATACAAATTGGTTAAAAATCACCGAAAACACACACACACACAAAACAGTTAACATCCTTAAAATACCATAGAGCAATCTCCTGACTTTCTTTTAACCCTCCTAGATCACTCTTAATGAATGTAAATCCCTCTCAAAGATATTGGAAACCATTTATGACTATCCTGCTCCTGGCCCAACTTTGTACCAGTTTAGTAGCTGTTTCTTTGGCCTGGGAGAAATTTGAATCCGGCATAATCTGGCTCCCCTCTCCCTCTGTCGCTTCTCCTTCTCTTTCCCTCTGCTCCATTTCTTGGCTCTTCTGCCAACTGATCTCAGCCAGCAGAACTGTTGACTGCCAAATTTTTCTGCAGGCTGATCTCTGACATCAGACAGCAGAAGGTGGGTGCGCTGGCATGAAGACAGCTGGCACAGAGGCCTCTGTCTCTTCCTAATTCCGTATTGCCGGTGCATCTTTGATTTAGGATTGCACTGTTGTATTGTTAATCTATTCAGCAACTTGTAGACATGTTATTCACTTATTAGTAGCTTTTGACCTGTTCTAACAGTCCCAAATTCTTATCTTTCTCCAACTCTTTCTATAAGAAAGTGTGACTCCTTCTCCTTGCTGCATCTCAGCCTTCACATACAAGGAGCGAATGCCCCAGCCATAGGTGTACCAGCCAAAGACAGAGAGCCTCACTGAATGACTCTCACAAAGTTCCTAGCACTGCTATAAACACTCATTGACTGCTTACAGTTTGCAAGCCTCACAATGCTGACTATTTCATTTATTTATTTAATCAGATTTCTGTTGGAAGTGTAGGTAGATCTATCTGATTTGGCTTTCTGGTTTTATATAGTACCTACTATGGAAGATTGTAAGGATCAAGAACCTGGGATGGACAACAATATTACTCTGGTGCCTTTTGAAAGACCTGCTGTTATAGAGAAGCTGACAAGCAACATGGGAAAGCGTAAAAGCTCCACCCCACAGAAGTTTGTGGGTAAGCTTCAGATGAGCACTTTTGTTGTTTGAAGTAAACAGGATAGCTTACTGTTAAATCCTATACATGTTCTAATTTAGGATTGGTACTCTTAGAAGGGAGGGAAGTGAAAAGGGAGGAATTGCGGGAGGGCTAGAAACAAGTGTGGCCACTACAGTTCATTGTGACCTGCATTGTAGAATCCAATAAGCGCTGAAAACTAAAGATAGCCAGGCATTTTATCCCCCATGAAGATAACTTTGAAAATCTGGGGACAATAAATTATACTAGATCATTTGGAGAATTCTTCCTATTGTACCAGTTGGGATACTTTTTAAAACAATGTAGTCTATATTTAATATTGTGTATTTCTGTAGTCTTTGTTGTGCAACACATTATTGAAAAGAGATGTCTGTGTATGTGCCTTCAAGTCATCTGTTGACTTACGGTGACCCCATAATATTGTTTCTTTAATGTTTCCAGAGCTATCATTGAAATTTTCTACGCATAGAAAGATGTTTTTTCATACTTCCTTTGATCTACAAGTGTTGTCAAATGGTCTAGTTAGTGCTTTGTGTGTATTTGTTAATTTTAGTTTCAGTAACTAAAAGATCTGAGGCTGCTGCCAAGACATGATGACCTCTCTATGAGTCAGCGCTTGGATTATTTCCTCCTTTTTCACTATAATTCCCAGAATCTCCCAACCAGCATATTATTATTATTATTATTATTATTATTATTATTATTATTATCATCATCATAGGCAGTTTTACTGGGTGATTATTGAAGTTATAGTTTCAAAACCATATCTTGTTTAAGTTCTACTACTTTTCTTGATATAAAAAAATATAAGACGTCCAAGAATAATAATAAAAAGAATCAAGGAAATGCTGTTAATGGAAGCTGGTAGAGAAAAACTAGCAAATCTGTGGGAGTCAGGTGAAAACTAGTAAATCAATAAAATTTAGTTTGGAATAGGAATCAATTCAATTAGCTATTGGACCATTCACATGTTTGAAATAATTGCAGAAAGTTTGTTTAAATATTTCTGTCTTGTCGAAGGCTTTCATGGCCGGAATCATTGGGTTGTTGTAGGTTTCTCCGGGCTATATGGCCATGTTCTGGAGGCAATTTTTCTCCTGACGTTTCGCCTGCATCTATGGCAAGCATCCTCAGAGGTAGTGAGATCTGTTGGAAGTAGGAAAGGTCTGTTGGAAGCCATTGAAATCCACAAGCATGTGGACAATTTCAACAGAAAGGAAGAAACCATGAAAATGAACAAAATCTGGCTACTAGTATTAAAAAACTCAAAAATTACAACAGCAAAACAACAGAGGGGAAACAAAAATCACTCTCAACAAAAGATTCCCCCCAGGCACTTCCAAGCCATTGAATGCTAATCAAGGTGATCAGCTGAAACATTCACAGCTAGCCCCAGCAGACAAAAGTCCTTTGTCTCACCCTGGTCATTCCACAGATATATAAACCCATTTTTTCCTACTTCCAACAGACCTCACTACCTCTGAGGATGTTTGCCATAGATGCAGGCGAAACGTCAGTAGAAAAATTGCCTCCAGAACATGGCCATATAGCCCGGAAAAACCTACAACAACCCACTTCTGTCTTGTTCTGTTTTGGAGACCTCAGAGCAAGGCAGTGGCTCAGTTAAGAAAAGTAAAAACCAACATTAAGCAACAACAATTCAACATAAAACCAAAAAGGAAACAAACAAGCCAAATTGGGAGTAGCAGTATAAAAGTTGAATAAATAAATAAATAAATAAATACCAGTAAGTTAGTACAGAGACAGAAAAGAAGAAGAGATGAAAAATTCTCTATTTTTTGTGGTATCAAGAACAGCCAAACACATGAAAATATTTCGTACATCTTAAAATTCAGGAAAATGGGGGAACATGTTGGATATTGGAAGGGAAGTATAGCATATTCTTATACTAGTATAGGGTGCACTTTATTAATTACTAATATACTATTTTACTGTGGAAAGTAATTGTAAAATGGGGACTTAATTAAATAGGCAATTAAAACATACTAATTTTACATAAGATCTTATGTGCTGCTGTACTGAAAGTTGGCATTCAATTTATGATATGTGGAGTGTGTCACACAAATTGTCCCTTTCTGGATGGAGTCCATGAGATGTTTGACCAGACTCTCTCCAAAATGTGTCTCCTGCCCTCCAGCAGCTAAAGCCCCGAAAAAGGCCACGCTGTTTTTAACGGCTGTGAAGCAATAACAATAATCATGAAGCTGCTCAGGGCTCCCAGGGGAAGGAAAAAGGAGGTGCTTTCTATCCTTATCTGCATTTTTTCTGCTCTTCAAGTCAAGACCAACTGCTTCTTTGTCATCTCAGTTTCTCCCCTCCATTCTGCTGGGACAAATCAGGAAAGAACAGTGTGGGTTCTATTTGCTTGATGAAACATCTGGGTTGAAAACTGCTTGAATGTATATGTTCATATGGATGATCATTGTTGCCTGCATTTTAGGACTCCTGTATGGTTTCTGATGATCCGAGTTCCCTGAAGACTGCTACTAAAAATGTGTTGCCACACCAACACAACACACTTCGTTGAACTTGAACTTGAATGTTGTTGTTCATTCGTTCAGTCACTTCCAACTCTTTGTGACCTCATGAACCAGCCCACACCAGAGCTCCCTGTTGGCCATCACCACCCCCAGCTCCTTCAAGGTCAAACTTGAATAGATCATAACAAATTTATTTATTTATATTTATTTGTTATTTACATTATTTATATACTGCTTTTCTCACCCCTAGAGGGACTCAAATTATTTCATTTTATCTATTTGTCTATTTTTTAAAATCCATATCTTCCCTTCTTTTCTTTTCTTAAAATAATACAACATACATAGTGAATCACATAATAAAACTTGGGCAGGATCAAAAGTCAGAAAATGAAATACAGCAAAAAACAACTCAGAGGAATGAGATGTGTCCCCCTTTGGAGGGTTCTAGGGGTCCAAATGACCACATTTAGGAAAAAAGGCAAAATATGAATTACATAAATACATTGCAAAACAGAGTGGAACCAGTTTCTTTGACCACAGCTACTTTACTTTTTATATAACCTCTGTGCTCATGTTTGGGCTTTATCTCGCTTTCTTCCTTTTTTCAGTGTTACAACACTGAACATGCATGCTTGTGTACACACACACTGTGGAATGTCTGACTTTCCCACATGAAAGGCGAGTGTGCTAATGCACAAGTCAAGCAGCCTTGGTTGGAAGTGGGTTGCGATTGCCCATGTGGGTGTTCTTGACCAAAGGGTCTAACTTGCTGATAGTATGGCTTTTGAAATGAACATTTAAATCTCAGATATACTTGCTGGTATTTAAATGATGTAAGATAGAAAGTGAATCCTGATGGCAGTCTCGTGTGATAATTAATTATATGAGTGGTTGCTGACCTTTTTGTTTCATTGTATTTACTAAAATCTTACTTTTACTTAAGAACATCTTTCATTGAGCAACATAGTGGGTCCAAATTTCAGATCTATTTTTGCAAAGCTTTTGCCTCTTCTTTTCTCAGAGTTCTTACCTTAATCTGGGGCCACATCAGCAACATCTAGTCCAGTGGTTCTCAACCTGGGGTCCCCAGATGTTTTTGGCCTTCAACTCCCAGAAATCCTAACAGCTGGTAAACTGGCTGGGATTTCTGGGAGTTGTAGGCCAAAAACATCTGGGGACCCCAGGTTGAGAACCACTGATCTAGTCCATTCTCTATCAGGACAGTGTGAGACAATCCAGAACCACAAGGACAAAATCCATAGTTTAGTTCCTCCTTAGACCAGCTGTATTTCGGTTTTTCATGCTTGGAGGCAGGGAGGAGTTGCTGCAGGATGGTATGCAGTGTGACCCTCGGATTTTCACAACATTTTGATATAAAAGCATTTCAGTTCTTGCTCTCTCAACATAATTAAGCACTCAACCTAAGACTAGGTATGTATGGGTAATAATTTTATTGTATCCTTGCAGTAAGCTGGTCCATTTTACATCACTGTTTCCATTTTATAGATGGGAAATAGATCCAGATATGCTGAGAGATTGCATATGATTCAGTGACATTTTTATGTTCAAATGGGAATGGGGAAGCATACCCAAACTGAAGCAGGTCTCCTATCCACCACAGCAGAGGACTCAGGACAACCTACTTGTCATTTGTGAGGGTTGCTACAAATTGCCACCATTGTAGTATTTCCAAAATGGCATCATGATAATTATGAGAAAGTCTATGGACTTTTCATAGATTATCTGTTTTCCCCCAATTATGTTTATCTTGTCTTGCACTTACTGTATTTCCTTTGATTATATTATTCAGCTTCAGAAAACCAGTAAAGATCTATCATTTGTTCTTTATTTTCGGGACAATCAAACTAAGAAATAGTGAAATGCTATGATCTCATCACTTCATCAGAAAGACTTTAAACAGAATTGAATTCAACCCCATTATGACAAGCTAGCAAACAATGCATTCAATCTGGATTTCTGGAAATCCAGATTGCTTTAACATAAAGGTGAGCAGAAGCCTGTGTGCTTCTTATCTGGAGCTTGACATCAGGTGGCATTATGAACTGAGCCATCTCAATGCAATGGGTAAAATTTCAGAACAAAGTCATTTCCACAAGGCAGGGAAAAGTTGGAATAAACTACCAAACACCAAGTATTTGATAAATCCAAATGAAACAAACAGTGCTCAACTTTTGTCACAATGCAAGTTGTCCTGAATTTTTTTCTGTACAGTAAAGTTGTATGTTTGCATGCTTGCAGTTGAGTAAAATTCTTCCACTAACTATATTAACATATTAACACCAGCCACAGTTTTAGCAATGCATATCTTTTCATTGATACTATCTTTACACATTTTTTTTCTATTGTGGAAGAAGGTCATTTAGGTAGAGAACTAAAACAAAAATCTCCATTGCAGTATTTCAACGGCTCCTCTATGTCAGTATGTATCTGTCCAAAATACCAAAGGCACTTAGATAATGGTAGACATTGAACGTAATGACCTTCAGCTCCACCCTCTTTTTTACATAGTAATATATATTGTGTACAAAATATGGTAAACCAAGCTCATCATGTTTGTAGTTTCTCCTACACAGTACCCCCCCCCCCCCCCACACACACACACACTCTGCAGGGGTGTAGATACAGGGCAGAAAGATTAGTGTCTTGATCCAGAGTAAGAATTCTAGCTCCTAAATTATTTGTTCTTTATTCCGCAAATTCCTAACATTTCAGTAAGTTAACATTTCATTTGAGAATTTGGAAGTGTAATGATTCTAAATTAAAGAACAAAACAAAAAGGCCAAGGCAATGTGAATATAGCTAAGAAAAGTGAACAAGTTGGGATTGATTGTTGATGTCCCACTCTCTTCAATGCTAGAAATTTCAGAATGGAAATAACATTTCATAAGGGGGCAGGAAACTTCTCATTTGGGGAAGGATGGAGTGCTCATGTCCTGTCTCCGAGGTGAATATTCCTTTGGTTGAAGGGCACCTCTATGGCTGCAGATGAAACTTCATCTCAGAGTGGAAGGGGAGGAGGGAGGTATTTCCCAGATGGCATCCCATGATATGGTTAGCTGCATTTCAGACAGGTTGCTTTAGTTAAAGAGCAAGTCAGGTAGTACTTTGTAGTAGTGTTCAATGAGATAACTGTTGTATTGTGTTTAAACATTAAAAATAAAAGCAATCCAATAGCACCCTTGAGACTAACTGGGAAAAAGACATAAAGGTTCGTGGATACGCTCCATTTTATTCTGAATCTGAAGAAGTAACTGACTCAGTGAAAGCTTGTGGCAGAATTTTCTGTTTCCAGGATGGTTTCTGAGGTGCTACTGGATTTTCTGAATATTCCAGTTACTATCACAATATAGAAAATACAGTCCACCTCCACTTTTCCATTACAGAAGTCCTTAATTAAATAATAGCACTTTTTCTTGATTTTAAGTTTTGTTATTTTCACTTTGCACTCCAGGCTGGGTTCCATATTAGAAAAATTCATATGCACATGTAAAAAAAAATGCCATGTGCCTTCTGGAGTACCTGAAAATAGAAATTCCTAATCCACAGTTTAGGTGTTTTGTGAAAATAGGTATAGATAGCTGGTTGTGGGTGTATGTGTATAATAGTTATCTAAAATAAATATTAACACAAATACTCATATTTGTAAATGTGGAGTGAGCATTAGCTCCCTTTAGTATGTGAACAAAAAGAAACTGAAATGTTGCTGCATTACTATCTTTGTGGACCCACCAAATTACTTCAATAGCTGTGGAGTCACAAGAATTGAATGTTATGAATTTCATAGTGTTAAATCAAATGGAAATAAATTGGAATCAATTGGTTAATAGTCCACATCTGCTAATGTATTAAATTTCCTGCTGAAGCATGCAATTCTGTGAATGTGTATTTGAAGTTAGTCCCATTAAACTCATTGGGGCTTGCTTTTGAGTTTGCATATATGGGATGGTGGGTATCATAGAGGGGTTACTAAATAGATATCCCTATGTTATTGCTGTTGTTGTTCCAAAATAGATACCTATATTATCTTTCCCTATAGGTGATTTTATTTTTATTTTTACTGTTTTTATCAATGCAGGAGAGAAGCTGATGAGATATGGCTATCCAGATATTCATTTTGATGCGAGCTTACCTTACGAGAGAGATGCTGAGCTGATGCAAACTCACATGATGGACCAAGCGATCAACAATGCAATCTCTTACCTTGGGGCAGAAGGACTACATCACATGCCAAGCACAATTGCTGATGTGGCCCCTGTCATAAGCTCAGCTTATGCTCAGGTCTACAACTCTAACAGAATAGAAAGGCCCATGAGCCGAGAAACTACTGACAGCAATGAAAACAACATGGATGGTCCCATCTCCCTCATCAGACCAAAGAGCCAACCCCAGGAAAGAGAGGCTTCTCCCAGCAATAGCTGCCTGGATTCCTCTGACTCAGAGAGCAGCCATGAAGACCACCAGTCCTTCCAAGGAAACCCTGCCTTAAATCCCAAAAGGAAGCCAAGCCCCGCTTACATGAAGGATGACTCCAAGGCTTTGGATGTCACAAAAGCATCTAAGGGCTCTTTAAAGGATATCTACAAGGTCTTCAATGGCGAAGGAGAACAGATAAGGGCCTTTAAGTGTGAGCATTGCCGGGTCCTCTTCCTAGACCATGTCATGTACACCATCCACATGGGGTGTCATGGCTACCGGGACCCATTAGAGTGCAACATTTGTGGCTACCACAGCCAGGACCGCTATGAGTTCTCCTCACACATTGTTCGAGGGGAGCATACGTTCCACTAGGCCTTCTCTTCCAAAGGGGACTCTGAGTTAAAAAAAAAAAGCAAACAAAACACTTCACATGAAGAAATACTGCACTTACAATCCCACTTTTCCTCAGACGTTGACACACCTTTTGTCGTTGTTGTTGCTCTTACTTTTTGAAAAAAAATGTTGTAATTTTTGTTGTTAACCTTATTTTGTGTATCCACTCTCACTTGGCACCAGTGGTGAGATAAGAAGGAAGGAAAGGAAGGGACCAGAGAGTAGTTCTGTTTGTTCTTGCCGTCATTGTCTTTGATTTTTGCTCTGAAAACTGGTGTTAACTTTTTAGTGGGAACCGAAAGGCAGTCCGTTTCTGTCACAATATTTTTTTCTGTACATTTTGTCATACTGCAGGTACTTCTGAACTCCGCTAGGTGCTCTAACATCTAACAGCAAATTGTCATCTTTTGACAGGTTAATGATTTCAGGTAGATACATTTCAGAGAAAAAGCCCTTTCAAATATGTAGATAAATTTTGGGTGACCGTCTGTTAGGGTGAATTTTTATTTTGCAAAATTTTCCAGTTGGGGAGGGAAGGAGCAATGGTGAGGGAGATCTCATATAAAGCTAACCCATATTCTGTAGATGTAGAAGCAGAAGCAAATAACAATATTCACTCAGACATTACTGAGTGAGCTACCTTCCTGGGAGCTGTGTTGTTTTTCTGCGATATAAGTGTTTATGTGTAATACTGAATCATATAATAGAAACTTGATTTTACATATGAAATGACATCTTCGGGACATTGGAAGTCCTTTTATCTCATTTTTACTTATTCTAATATGCACTTTTTAAAAAAGAAAAAAAGAATTACTGGACTGCTGGTATGCTCTTTTATCATCAATATTGATTTCCTAGCTTTATACAGGCACTCGGCCTTAATTAGGTAGACTCTATGTACAAAGAAAAACCTTTTCAAATATAGTTGGTTTTGGGAATTGGATTCTAAGTATGTTTACTTAGAAGTAAGCTACACATAGGCTCTTCTACACTGGCACAATAATGCAGCTTGAAACTAATTTGAGAGGAACTGTTTTTGCTGGGGACGGGGGGTGGGGGGTTAGATTGACAGGTCCAGAACTGGTTGATTGCATGAACCATGAAACCTGGCTCTGCAGGGATTTCTATTTTCCAATTTCTGGGAGAGGTGCATACCAGTGCGTCAGAGGCATAGGAGATTTTTTTTAAAAAGGGAAAGCAACAGCTAGGAGCAGAGGTAATCACTTACCCCTCCCAGGGAGTTAGTTAGCCCTCTGCTAGTATTTTCGGCATTCCCATCATCCCAAATTCTGCAAAGCACTTCATCAATAGGTATCTGCAGTGACTTCAGCATTGTGTGGAGCCTATTTTGCCCTGGGACCTGGGATATATTGAGATTTGCTATAGCACATTAAGGGAGACTTTCCTTCAACATTATTTAATGTGTTTTATACCCATTAATCCATGCTGCAGTGTACATTTTTGGTGTGCATTTTGTGGCTGTCAGAATTTCAAGTAATCTTGGAGTTGCATTAAATGGTCAATGCAGATGGAGCCTTGCAACCTCATCAGACGGGGCTTTTTCCAGCAGCATATGCCAGTTGAGTCCTAGCCGATCCACAGAGCCCACTGGCTCTCATCAAACAACGCACAGGACCTTCCGGTAGGGCTCCGTGGGTCATCTAGAGTGGAGCTGGCATATGCCACTGCCATGGCAACACCCAAGGCTTCTTGTGTTGCACAGGAAGCAATGGGGGAAGCTGCACAGTTGACGCTTCCTCCCATGGGATCAAATTCCTTCTTGATCTGGGTAGATCAGGAATGAAGCCTTGTCCTCTAAATCCTTCCAGGTACGGCAGCTTCCCAGAACCAGTAGCAGCAATGGGTACTCCTTGCGAGGCATGGGGCAACAGGTTCCCCATGCTACCAGATTCGCCATGATGCATGGCAATTCCAGCAACCCGTATGACAAGGTCGTAGATCCTGTTTGTGTTTACTTCCTAGTAATTGTGCTTTCTTTAGAAATACAGAGTTGATGCGACAAAGTCTACTGTTTTTGAATTTCAGAGATACAAATAACAAATGAAGTTTAATTGTGAAAGATCTAGTTTGTCATTTTATTTCTGCAGCATTAATCACCTAGCAGCCATCTAAGAGAGCACCAAAGCTTGGTCTTCTGCTAGTTCATTCTTTGGATTCACTTATGCAATCCTGATCTTTCAACAGTGGTCAATGATTCAAGGTTGTTACTCCAAATCAACAGTTCTTGTTTACATAGTCAGGAATATCCACGAAGTGTAAGAGCTCCTTTGCATATGCCATTTTTTGGGGTGGGGGAAATATTGGTGTGGGTAACCAACATGTACATTAGGCTTGTGCATGGATTCAGTTTGTTCAGTTCCTTTTGGCCAGTCTGACTTGTTTGGCTGGCCATGACCGTAAGGGCTCAGCTGCCTTATTTTATTTTTTGTTTTTGTTTTGGCCAAAATGGTCCACATAGCTACTGGGCATGGCTTCTTCCTCAAACCCAGGCTCCCTTGAAGGGAAGAAAGGAAAGGAGCCCAGGAATGGAAAAGGGAGCCTTGTAAATTCCCAATTGCCACCAATTGGCCAGATCTTTGGACTGGATGGCCCATGAGGTCTCTTCCAATTCTTTGATTCTATGCTTAGCCAAAAACAGATTTTCCTATCAGCTGATTTTTGGGAGGCTCCTGAAAATGGATCTGGGTACCCAACAAAATTTGGATACCAGAAACGGATTGCTCTCGATCCGAATTGCACAAGCCTAGTGTACATGGGCAAAAACATTCAAAAGAAACTTGTTTTGTTCCATACACACTTTTGAAACCACACTGCATGGCAACTTCCAAATATATATGCATAGCAAAAGAGACAGTTGCTTTATGCAGAATGATATACGTAAAGATAAATGTTTTTACCAAACTCCTGAGGAAATGGGTCATGTCTGAAGCAGCCTTTGGTCTCATATATGCTCACATATACCATGTTTGCAATCTTGGGTCACAGCCTCAGATAACTTTACCTGAATGATTGGGGAATTCTGCTCCTGGTTGCTTACCAGAAATAATGACCCCTTATTGTTTACATGATCACTTACTCCAAGATGAAATAAAACTGAGCCGAGAGCCCTGAATTATCCAGAGGTTTAGTTTCTTGACTGACATCTCTCTTCAGCTTCCAGTTAATCCCTTGATCGTATTAGCAAATGAAAGATTAAAGTGCATTAAGAGGTTACAGATTTTGAGGTTGTGGTTGTGTAAACAAGCCTTCTGTTGACTATATACATTTAGTTGAACTAAGGATGTAGTCAGAACTTCAAATTCATTTTTCCTTTGCTTAGTGGATATCAGGTTTTTTTGTTTTTAAATCAGTGGCTACCTCACACATTCTTGTACATCTTTAGTTGCTTTCCCAATTTGTGAGTAGAGTTCATTGTACATAAACCTGAAGATAGAGTAGATCAAAACTCTCACAAGCTCAGTTCTAAGACTGTTTATTAAACTTTGAGGAAAATATTCACAATTTTATCCTATTTTCTTTTTCCCACCCAGGATAAACATATCAAAGTTAATTCCTTGGATTCCTTGGTGTATAATTGTATCTTTTTAAAAAACCCTTTTTACAAACTCTGATTAAAAAGATGACGAGGACAAGCAACTGTCCTGTGAATTTTCTTTGTATCTCTGTTACAGTAAATGGAAAAAAAACTTTGACTCTCAGTAAAAAAAATGCATAAATAAAAAAAGGGGGGCAAGCAATCTGATTAAAATCAAAAAGTGTGACTTCAGTGAGTATAAATCATTGCTACAGAAGTACTTAGCCATACTATTCATTTGCTTCTGCCATCACTTGATGTTTCCAAACCTGCTGCTATGGTAGATAGGAAACAAGTGAAACAAGCATCAGTCTGAAATGTTCTGCAGACATGTTCAGATGTGTTTGAAAAAGAAAATACATGGAAGGCAGACTATTCTACAGCTATTTTCCAGCTAATTCAGAAATTACTAAAGTTGTCTAAAACAAAATGCAACCAAGCATAGCAGTATAAATTAAGAAAGTCCTGGAAGGCAACCATGGAATCAGATTTGCTAGTCCTGCTCATTGGAAAAGGGTCTCTTCCCTCCAACCTTTGCTTAAATCATTTATTATATTTCAGAAAGGAGATTCAAGTGAATTAAGGTGTTGTGGTTTGAGATTGTGGATGTGTAAACAAACTTCGCTTGATTTGCAGTTTTTCTGACCTACCTTTCTGGAAGATAACACATCCCAAATTGCTCTTCATGCTATTCTAGATGTTTTAAAACATTTTGCAATTGGGTAGATAAAGTTGCAACAAGGAAAAAGCCATTTGTGTCTGTATCCTGGTCTCTAAATTCACATTGCAATAGTTCTCTACTTTCGAAGCTGCAGATTTCTTTCTTTCTGTATCTTTTTTTTTTTTTACTGCAGGGACCTACCATTGCAGTGGTATATAAAACCCTGCGTGCTCACTGGAAGCCTGTTTGCTATGATGATGATGATGGTGATTACTGATAGTACTACTACTACTACTACTACTACTACTGGAAAGTGTGCTTGGAAAGATCATTTCTTTGGTGAAGCATAGCTTTTGGAAATATATGGGTTGTTGAGAGACAGAAAAACGATATGAGAACAGGCAGTACTTCTGGCATTGGTCTTTTTAGGCTTGATCTACTTCCACATAATGCAGTGTGAAACTGCGTTAAATTGCAGTGCAGATGGGGCCTCACTTGAAAAGCTTGTGAAATACTTTATTATATTTCTAATATCTGTCAGAACAAGAAAGTTATATTCTAAAGTGTCTGAGGCTGGATCTACAGTACTATAAAATGCTATTTGAATCTACACTAAATATAGACTCCTATAATGCAGTTAAACTGCAATGTATGGGTCTACACTGATCAAATAATGTAGATTCAAGCTGTATTACATGACAGTGTAGATCCTTCCTAGGTTGGAGGTATTCTTCTTATTCCCTAAGCTGAAGCTATGTCATATTGTCAGTGGGAAAGAGTGTCAAATATGAGAAAGAGGCAGCCCACTGGGGAGAAAAAAATAAGTTACTGTGAGAACAAAAAACACTGCAAGCCCTCTCCATGCTTATTGTTTCACCTTATTTTCCATGAAAATTACTATTTTGCTTGCAAATTTGGATATTTGCAAGCAAACCAGCAAGACCTGGAATATTAGATTTGATCATTTGGCAAATGTGAACTAGTATTTTGTGCAGAATTGTAACTTTTGCATAAAGGTGTTTGAGCAAAAGCACTTCATAAAACTTTTGAGAAAACTTCCTTAAATAAAAAAATGCTGAAAAGTGTGCAAACCCCTCATCATCCCACACAATAAGTAGAAAACTTTAGTAATGTAATTCTCATTTGCAAGGAAACTTTGAAATCTTATACACTAAAGTACTTAACACGCTTTTATTTGGATCTTCTTGATACTGTGTTGATGCCAGATTAGTCAACTTGGTTCAATCACTTATTGGAAGGCGAAAATATTTTACTTTTATATAGGCAGGACAAGATGCCTAGAAATCGTTTGGGGGGTGTGGGCATGTCACAATGATAAAAATGCATCATGTAATTTAAGAATGTGGATGATGTGTTCATTTAACAAAGAAATGGCTCAGTTAACTAAAGTCAATATTTTTATTTAGTACATAGGTACAGTACAAGTGTATTAATACCTACCCTTTGATTGTCAAGTCTTCATGTCATGAATTCTGACCGTCCCTTATCTCTATTTTGAAAACCTGGTATATTTCTAAGTACTATGTAAATTGGATGTTTTCTGAATATCATAAATTTCTATTTGACTCATATCTCTAAGCATCTGCTGAGAATGTGCCCAAAATGAAAGAGATCATAATTTATCATTGTCTTTTATTGTTCTCTTTTAAGGCTGCAGTCCTTAAAACATCTTAGAATAGCTTTGGCAAGGAGTCAATGAGCTCATTGGTTTCACTTGTTAGCATATATAAAAGTGAAATGATTAATTATGATTAAAATAATTGTGAAATGAAGTTGTGCAAAAGATGGGTTTAAAGCTCCTGTGGTCATTAGTGTGAGATATCAACAAAATAATTCAGATGTTGAATATTATGTTTTTTAATATTACTTTAGTTATTAGCTTTTGAGGAATCTCTGGCATTTTTCAGGGGCAATGCCTTAATTTCACTAGCTGCAATTAAAATTTAATTAATTTAATTAGTTGTGTCTTAGGGAAAAAGGGAAATATCAAAGTTGTTCAGATCTTACAAATCAAGAATGGTTCTTTTATTAGTAATCAGGGCATTTTTAAGGTGGTAGTCTTGTAAAAGAAAACCAGTCTGAAGAAATGAAAATATTTCACTTATGTTGATTCAGTTCAATCGATAGTTGGCTTTTTAAACCTCATCTCATTCAAACTCTTGAACAAGCATTTTATCAGAATAAAGTCTTCAAATTGGCACCTACCTATCTTAAAGTGTTTGAAAAGTGAAAAAGGTTACAAAGCTACAAAAGTGTGTTTTGTTAATGTTCATTCAGTTTTGTTTGAATTTTAGTGATACAAACTAGAAATATGCAATACAGTGGCATCTGCAACATTTTTTTTCCATGCCCAGAAATGCTTTATGACTTCACAAAAGCAATGGAGCCTGAACTGAGGAAGAAATATTGTAGGGATACATATCTTTTGGTTACATACTGGTTGAGCTTCAAGTTATCCTTCTTCAACTGAAATCATGATCTTAAGTGCATGCAGCAGGGGAAAATAGGCAGCAGCAAAAAAACATGTCTACCACCCATGAAATAAATTTCCAAAGTCCATGTGGTGGAACATGGTTTTCCAAAACCAGCTTCCTCTTGGCAATAATCACAACTAAGAGCATGTGTTGCTTTGGCTGACTCTTAAGGATGGCCATCAGAAAATAAAAAGATAATGTCTTCACATACGCATCTTCACATCTTCAGTAACTAGAGTTCAAAAAAGCCTGCCTTTATGTTTTGAGCGTATTTCTCCAAATGTTGTAGAAGAACATTTTTTAAAAAAACATCAGTTTTACGTTAAATAACAGTCTGGAAGCTTGCCACTTTCAAAAATCAAGTAACTCACATTTAAGTTCTCAAAAATAAACAGGCAGTGGACTTAGAAATCATTTTTGGTGCCATTTTATTCTTTTTCTGGAACAAATTCTCTTAATTCACCCCAGTGAGGAATGTATATGTTGAAGCCCCTGAAAAGTCAACTGGTGAATGCTAGGAGAAGCTGATACTGGAAAAAGGTTGCTTTTTGAACTTTTTCAGCATCTCCCGGCCAGTATTGTCACTTGCCATTTATCTGGAGGAGGCTGGGAATTGTAGTCCCCAATAGTAACTTCCAGTCGTTGTTACTGAGAGATTCTGAACCTGTTCAAATGTTTATAGGAAAAACTTTGCCCCCCTCCACAATCTGAAAACAAATCTTAGACTGTGTATTGTCGAAGGCTTTCATGGCCAGAATCACTGGGTTGTTGTAGGTTTTCCGGGCTATATGGCCATGTTCTAGAGGCATTTTCTCCTGACGTTTCGCCTGCATCTATGGCAAGCATCCTCAGAGGTAGTGAGGTCTGTTGGAAGTAGGAAAATGGGTTTATATGGTCATTCCACAGATATATAAACCCATTTTCCTACTTCCAACAGACCTCACTACCTCTGAGGGTGCTTGCCATAGATGCAGGCGAAACGTCAGGAGAAAATGCCTCTAGAACATGGCCATATAGCCCGGAAAACCTACAACAACCCCGAATTTTAGACTCATGAATATTCACATAAACAGCATTCATACATTTCTATTTAAAAATCTGTGTCTCCTTTGAAAATCTGGAGGCACCAATTTCTTTGAAATCTGAAATTCTGCTTATTTCCAAGGGAGATCCTTAGGCATATGCTGTAACACTCTTGTCAGCTACAAGGATAGGCTTATGCCTTATATATTACAAACATGTTTCAATTCAACAAAGCACAAAAGAAGTAGAGATTTATGACATATTGCAGCAGAGGAAGGTTTGGTTAGTTTTGTAGTAATAAAATGCTAAAACTATGATCAAAGATCTGATGCTCTCTAATTTGACCATATTAACTGTGTGTGTCACATGTTGGAGGTTTTTCTTCCTTGTTTTTTCAGGCCTCTTTATGTCTGGCTATCCAGGCTAGTTTGTAGCTTCAGACTAGGGTCTCCCTAGCTGCTAACTACATTTTTTTTTACATTTTTGTTGTCTGTTCATTGGCTGTACAGTCTGTTTACATATTTTTGTACTCGAGTATAGTTTTGTATTTAAAAAAGCAGTTGAGCTGATATAATATAAATATATATATATAAAGGTAAATGATCTTTGTAACATTTTCAAACTAGGGTACTTAAAGATGACTAAACTATGGAATTGTAATACTGTATATTTGCCTCACTGAATGTTGATCTTTTTTTCTGGTTGTCCTTTTTTTCTTCTTAAAGAATGTCTTTTGAGGCAGACTGGAAATTTGAATGTGTTAACTGCTTAGTAAAATACACGTGTTTTTTTTTGTTTTTTTTTTAAATGATATTGTTTTTCCCCAGTGGAAAAATATGGTTTTGCTACTGCTCTGTCTCATCCTGGCTCATTTATTCTTGGTGTTCATTCTTGAATCTTTATGTTGAGCCATGCTTCTAACAGGCTTGAAACTGTTATCCATATTGCCTGGTTTAAAAGGGGAAGGCACTCATTCGTCAGAGTTGCATTTGTGTGCAATACTTTGTCTGAACGTTTTATTGTGCATTAAATATACCATGTTCCAAAGCAAGCTGATGACCAGAGAAAGCAAATCATGTGGTTTCTAAAACTTGCACCTGTTGGCAGGCATGTAGCTGGAGCCCCCCCCCCCCCCCGAAATTCTCATGGTGGTTCGCGAGAAGGCCTTACTGGTGCATTATTTAAACTATTATGTTTATTCATATCCACCTTAATCAATATATCCCATATGCATGGGGGTATTGGGGTAACGATACAAAAGGTTTGCTAGGGTAGACCCTCTTTCACTCGGACTCACCCCCCCCCCCCCCACAAATATTAACTCCACAAATTGAAGTGAAAAATAATTGGCTATGACTTCTGGAGCTGTGATTTTTTTTAAAAAAACACTGACCTGGTGCATATCAGTTCTTCTGAAGGAATGGCTTAGCCTTATACCATTGCTTCCCTTGAACTAAGACTGTGCATGAGACACAACCAGAGAAGACGAGTAATGGTGGGTACCTCATCTTTCCTGATTGCGTTGGTTTGCTTTTCCTGGCATCTGTCCTGTATTCATCCTACAGTTTTGTTCAAAACCAAGTGGAGTATCATCTTTGAAACAGTGAGGGCCAAAAGTTGCAAGGCTGAATTTGCTCTAATCCTTGTGTTTGCTATGGTGATAGGTAGATGCTGTGGTTTTTTAACGTTGTTCTCTATAAGCAGGTCTTAAATTAGTGTTGGCCCACTGGGCTGCTCAAGAGGTCAGGCATGGTTGTTTCCTCCGTTGTTTAATTTCAGGGTTCCCTTCCCATCTTAGGGAAAGCACTTAATATCGTTACAGTCATTCATTCCCCAAATAGCTCTGAACCAATGTCTATATAGTCCTACTAAAAATCTCCTTTATTCCAAGCTGTCTGTGAAGACATTTGTATACATCGGAGACATGATAATATGGGCCCCTTCCACACATCTGTATTAAATCCATATTGAACTGGATTCTGTAGAGTGTGGACTCAGATAATCCAGTTCAAAACAGATATTGTGGATTATCTGCTTTGATATTCTGTGTGGAAGGGCCCATAGGATGGTCGTTTCCTCATTAAGATGGCTAGTTATGAATTCTCCTTGCCTTGTCAGTTGTGATAGGACTTATTTTATATATCATGCTTTATTTATATGTCTTATCTCTCTCTGGTGTACATTAATACCTATTTCCCAATAGGTGGAATCGCTGTACTGTAAATATGTAAGTTACAGAATAAAAATATTAGTAAAAATTCTTTGGGAAACTGTTACTAAGCACAGAAGCCACATCTTGGTGGTTGCTGGTTTGAATTTGAGGATGGAGCAAAGGCAAAGCCGTGTATGTATGTCATAATCAGCAGAATTTAACTTTGTGTTAAGCACTTGCCAAAAGAGTTTAAGGAATCCTTTTTTAATTTAAAGAAGCAAAGCACATTAGAATAGGAGATTTCTTTAGAATAGATACTCAGACTCTCTAGTTCAAGTTGCACATCTTTGCATAAACTTGTACTTCTCCTATACTTCACTGAGCCCCACTTGAGCAAATGAGTTTGCTTTTAAAAGAAGGCCCACAAATAATTGGATTTCTTCAGGTTAGTCACCATCTGTGGTTATGCCATGCCAGTAGGAGCTGATGGCTTCTGTGTTGTAGGGTGGTGAATCCATCTTGAATATTAGGGAATTTGGGAAAGAGCCCATCATGTTAGAAAACTCTTCAAAGTGCAAAGTGCAAACTAATTCCTGGATTGTATTCACCATCCCACTAACCTGGAAAGCACCACCCACCACTGCATTGACTACTTCATGTTTCTCCATTTGTTGGCACACTAGAAGGCTGAAGACCCAAACACACCTAATAGATCAGTTGTTCTCAACCTGTGGGTCCTCAGATGTTTTGGCCTACAACTCCCAGAAATCCCAGCCAGTTTACCAGCTGTTAGCATTTCTGGGAGTTGAGGGCCAAAACATCTGGGGACCCACAGGTTGAGAACCTCTTGAGAGTAGGTTCTGGGGACCCACAGGTTGAGAGTAGCGCTAGTTGAAGCTCCATGGTACTTACTCTAGGAAACCAATGGTACTTACTTCTCAGTAGACATTCTGAGGATTGTTCTTTGCCTTCTGTTTGTCATTCATGATAGTTACCAAGAGGAGACAGCAGAAATCAGTTCCAGCATTTGGAAAAGACTCTCGCTGTTCTCCGTGCAAACTCCACCAAAGGCATCTCTGTGCTGGAAGGAGTCTTGCATGCCAGATGAACTTGCCCTTGGCCTGTGAGTGATTGTATTTGTGGCTATGTGTTTTAGAGGATCACAGGTGTGAATAAATACATGAGAACAAACCCCATGTTGTCTGATGCTTCAAGGACATGTAGAATTTGTATTCTTGGGGATTAAGGGGTTACTTGGAGCTGAAGTAGAAGGGAGTGATGGATCCATATTTCTTTTATCTGTAAGAACAAGTTTGTATATTTGCTCATTTGAAGTAAATTTCTTTATGCTTTAGCAGCAGAACACTTCAAGAAACAGATATGTTATAGTCGGCATTCTCTGCACATCATGGTTTCTAACCATCTTCTTCCAACCAACCTTGAGGTTCCACACAAATCTTTGCCATCCAGTTTTTAAAAATTGTGATGGCTCAAAATTATATGTGATTGTTTGAAACTCCCCAACTGCCGCTGGAACATTTACATCCATTTTATTTATTTATTGGTAATTTATTTTTTTCAGCCCAGATTTCATTTTCCTTGGCAGACTATTTAAAGGTACATGATGGGAGGGGGAAGTGGGAGGGGAGAGAAAATATGAATATGTCCGTTTTAGGGGTATTTACAAGTGGATGTGAATGTATTACATAGTTTTCAAGTATTTCAAATGTTAAGGCTGAATTTGGCATGCAACATGTAGTGGACAAAAATAAAGGGGTTGCTACACCAAAGTGCTTTCTCCCCTATTAATGAAATTCATATTGACCTTCAATTATGAGCAAGTATGTCATGTCTCAAAACATTAGAGCCAAAAGGGGATGAAGTAGTTTGGAGTGACTTCTACAAGATTTGAAAGGGCTTTGGGTCAGGTCTATAGAAGAGTCATTGTGGGTATAATCTATACAACAGTGGTAAACATGGTGTTGTTCAGAATTGGACTTCTTATTGGAGAAATGGAACAATTGTCCCAGTGTTGACATAGACTTATGAAAAGTGCTTTGTTGTCAGTCTTGGTGTGAAGGGGGTGGTTTATTGTTGCTTTGACCACAAAGGGAATTCACCATAATCCTGAAACTGGTGGGATAGGAAAAGAGAGACATAAGCTCAGTGTGTACTTATCACATTCTTATTTCGCCGACAATTTGAAATCTCCTGATCTAAACAAGTTTGGGAAACATTCTTAGAGAAAGCGTGGAATAGCTAAATATAAATTAACTTCTTCACAGTAAAATACACCAGGGTTGATATCAAAGTTTCTACATAATTGCAATATTATGTTGGATACTTAAATTGGGCATATTTTTATCTTTCCTTACATGCATACAAATGGTTCAGTACATGTATGTGTGCACTGTATATGGATATGAGTGCTGAAAATGCATGAGAGAGTGGGTCTGCGTCTATATATATATATATAAAATATATATAAACTGAAAAGAAAGCTGCAGAAACTTTGTAATACTTTGTGAAAATGATTATATTATGGACGTTTGTACTGTGCACAGCTACTGGAATTAAATGTAGGGAATCTCAGGAACAAGCATAAAATTTGTCCAAGACTTATTTCTCAAATGTGTATGTGCAGTTTTTAATTCTGTATACTATTTAATATTTTACCAATAAACTTCTCATATGAAAGGGTTTGTTACAGAAAGTTTCTCCTGTCACTGCTGGTTCCAATGCATGCCTCTTTCAACAAACAATTTGAAAGGTGGACAACTGTTCCATTAATATGATGGACTGAAATGACAATGTGTTTATGTGGATTGAAGAGAGTGCAGTACCTCTTCCAGATGGCTGGGTGGGTGGAAGGTGGTGGAATTTGGTCTCCAGGAGATGTACTCTCAATGGACCATCTTAACTTGGAAGAAACATGGGGAGACTGATTATTTGAAGTGAGAAATCTGCCTTGCTGCCCTTGACTTTCTTGAGTGTAAATCCTATTGGTGGAAGAGGATGTCTCTACCGTCTTGATATCCCAACAAAGCTTATTTGAGGATGTGGCGAAACCTAAGTTTTGAATAGCATGGATCTGTTTTTGAAATTTAGACCTTGTCACTTAGATGATCCGTTCCTCAGCTTTCACATGGATCATGAAATTTAGAACACACGGCAACTAACAATAAGGAAGATAGAACTGAAAGCCCTAACTTTTGGTCTTACTACTCAGAACTACTAATAAAACAATACAGGGACCCAAGCAGTCCTGATGCCAAATTAGACCTGCACAACTGGTGGAAATTAATCTAAAAACTATGTTTCACTATGTGCCCGATACAAGCACCTTCTGGAACACAAACTTACCCATCATAAAGTCTTCAGAGAGCAGATTCCTTCGACATGAGTCAACTCAGGACATCTTTTAAAGTGGAGACAGAGAAAGTATGGCCCTGGAGCTCTCTGCAACCTCCAGTACTGATTTGTTTCCCTTGACCCCTTCATACTCACTAGACTAGGTTGTTTTTCTAACTAATCACTTTAGGCAGTCTTCATGACCTCATGGATCAGCCCACGCCAGAGCTCTCTGTCGGCTGTCACCACCCCCAGCTCCTTCAAGGTCAAGCCAGTCACTTCAAGGATACTATCCATCCATCTTGCTTTTGGTCGTCCCCCCTTCCTTTTTCCTTCCATTTTCCCCAGCATCATTGTCTTCTCCAAGCTTTCCTGTCTTCTCATGATGTGGCCAAAGTACTTTGCCTCTACTTTCCTTCCCTCCAATGAGTAGTCAGGCTTTATTTCCTGAAGTATGGACTGGTTGGATCTTCCGCGGTCCAAGGCACTCTCAGAACCTTCCTTCAACACCACAGTTCAAAGGCGTCTATCTTCCTTCACTCAGCCTTCCTTATAGTCCAGCTCTCACATCCGTAGGTTACTACGGGGAATACCATTGCTTTGACTATGCGGATCTTGGTTGCCAGTGCATTATTTAAACTGTTATGTTTATTCATATCATGATCTGATCACCATACTCAATATATCCCATATGCATGGGGGTATTGGGGTAATGATACAAAAGGTTTGCTAGGGTAGACCCTCTTTGACTCAGACTCAGCCCCCCCCAAAAAACCTCCCCCTGAAAAAAATTCAACCCCCCCTCCCCCGAAATGAAATCCTGGCTACGGGCCTGCATCCAGCCAATCCCTCTCAACCTGATATTAAGAACCAAGTGGGGGAATTGAAGCACGCCCTGCCAGAGGCCCAATGTGTTGCTCCCCATTCCCTACTCTCAATTTGGTTCACTTTTAGAAAAATCCCCACTGCACATACGGATAGTTTTGTGAGGTCCAACCACACGTTTTAGGCCCTCCTGGTTTTGAAATAGGGCCTCGCCAGAAGACTAAATCCCCAACCACCTTAAAAAACCCTCAGTTTCACAGATTAATAGTGGAACATATATGACTCAGCAACATCAGAGTATGGTCAAGATGGAAGAAGTTATTCATGAGGAAGGACAAAGCTAGGAGACACTGCAGAAGGTCTTGCCAGGAAAGAGAAATAATAGGGTTGCCTTAAAATTGTAATTTGCCAGTATATTGAAGGCACATAAGAAATAAATGCACTGTAATGTACAACCAGAAGTATATGGAAAGGCTGGAAATAGTGTCTTTCCAGGCCTATCGGAATGCAATCTTGGAACAAAGAACCTTACACAATCTTTCCTTTCGTTGTTTGCCACATGTTCTTTCTCTCAGGGTTAGCCTATAGAGAAGCAAAATTTTCCAATCTCCTGCTTATCAAGATGGAAATATGGCTAGGCCTGTTCTTCTAGATAAAATATTTTGGCTTCCAACTGTCCAACAGCTTATCTTTCATTCTAACGGCATCAGCTCTAAACCTTTTTCCTGGTTGACAGGGTTTCTGCTTTTCTGTGGAACCACAAGGAATTGTGTGTTGAGGGAGAGAATAGTGAGGAAATGTGGACTTCATTACAGTCAGAGACCTTGTAGTTTAACAAAAGGAGTTATTTACTCATAACATTATCCAATGTCTACCAATGTCTATGTAGGAGATATTTAAATAGGAAAGAACTGTCAGATCTGATAATATCCATCTTTTGATTTGACAAGGGAAGGGAGTTTTAACATCTGCTATAAAGTAATGTGGATGTCTTGAGAAAAGTATATGTTTTACCATTGGAAACAGAATATTCATCAAAGTACAAACAACATATCATTAAAATCCCCCCCCCCCCAGCGCCTTTATCCATAGCATATACCATTATAGAGAAAACAATTTAACATGTAAGCAAAGCCATGGTTGTTTAGCCATCTATTAAAACTTTGTAGCATAAAAAATTGGACCCAAATATTCTTTTTGTGGAAAACACCACCATAGCTAACACTATAGCATTCAACTTTCAAGCTGAATGGCTTTTCTACAAGCTTTGCAGAGCTTGTGCCAAGCCCTGTCTGGTCCAGTGATACGTTACTTGCTTCTCTAGTCTTGCACGAAGCTAAAAAGTTCTGTGAAATGGATGAAAATTATAAAACACCATCCCCACAGCTGATATAGGCCCCTTTCTAGGCTTATAGGTTTTGGTTAAGGCTCTTTCTACCATGGGTTTGCTTAGATGATGAACCACCAAGGGTGGACAATTCATTTCCTCCCTCCATCATTGGTGCCATGCATTTTATATGCGTTTAATCTGTTTTTAATGTGTTATCATTCTATGCCTTTATTTGCTTGACTGTTTTAATTGCTTTAGTTGATGGGGTATGTTTTATGATTATGTTTTGAATGGCATTGAATCTTGCCAGAGTTATCAGCTGCCTTGAGTCCCCTACTGGGGTGGGACAGGCTGGGTACAAATGAATCATAGAATCATAGAATAGAATCATAGAATCAAAGAGTTGGAAGAGACCTCGTGGGCCATCCAGTCCAACCCCCTGCCAAGAAGCAGGAATATTGCATTCAAATCACCCCTGACAGATGGCCATCCAGCCTCTGTTTAAAAGCTTCCAAAGAAGGAGCCTCCACCACACTCCGGGGCAGAGAGTTCCACTGCTGAACGGCTCTCACAGTCAGGAAGTTCTTCCTCATGTTCAGATGGAATCTCCTTTCTTGTAGTTTGAAGCCATTGTTTCACGTCCTAGTCTCCAGGGAAGCAGAAAACAAACTTGCTCCCTCCTCCCTGTGGCTTCCTTTCACATATTTATACATGGCTATCATATCTCCTCTCAGCCGTCTCTTCTTCAGGCTAAACATGCCTAGCTCTTTAAGCCTCTCCTCATAGGGCTTGTTCTTCAGAACCTTGATCATTTTAGTCTCCCTCCTCTGGATACATTCCAGCTTGTCAATATCTCTCTTGAATTGTGGTGCCCAGAATTGAACACAATATTCCAGGTGTGATCTAACCAAAGCAGAATAGAGGGGTAGCATTACTTCCCTGGATCTAGACACAATGCTCCTATTGATGCAGGCCAAAATCCCATTGGCTTTTTTTGCCACCGCATCACATTGTTGGCTCATGTTTAACTTGTTGTCCACGAGGACTCCAAGATCTTTTTCACACGTTCTGCTCTCGAGCCAGGCATCATTGTCCCCCATTCTATATCTTTGCATTTCGTGTTTCCTGCCTAAGTGGAGTATTTTGCATTTGTCACTGTTGAACTTCATTTTGTTAGTTTTGGCCCATCTCTCCAATCTATCAAGATCGTTTTGAATTCTGCTCCTGTCCTCTGGAGTATTGGCTATTCCTCCCAGTTCACAGCAGATAATGTGAATTATCTGATATGATAATCTGGATTATATGGCAGTGTAGAAGGGGGCTTTGTTATATTTTAACAATAACTTCGCATATGTTCTACTTTTCTTTTTGTAACTGTTTTGAATTGTACTTACCTTTTGTAAGGTGTGACTGATGATAATGATACCAAGTGGTCCTTGCTACAAAGAGCCTACCGGAGGGATGCCCTAGAAAACCCCCTGTGCCATGGATAAATGAAATAAAATAACCACTTCGCCACTTCAGACATATTTACCAGAATGATTAGAGAACAGGTGTTCCCCACCTTACAATGACACGTCTCGGAAAATTTTGATAACACAAATCTCCTCTCAATAGTGACAATGTGGCATAAGGCAAACCGATGTCAAAACTATTAATGTCAATTTAGTTCTCTAGAGATTATGTTGAATTTCTGGCACACAACCAGGGCTGGATGCAAACTGTCTCAAGACATTATGCATTCCGATGAGGGCAGCACTCAACCATCCAGTATAAAGCCATTTCTGCGGAGCAGTCTACATTTCCCAACATATATTAAAATTTTAATAATGGCTACATGTATGACCCTTCCCTGGTTGTAGCTGGAGAACTGGGAAATCAGTCACGGATTAAAGGGTCCTTCCACACAGCCATATAAACCAGAATATCAAGGTAGATAGTCCACAATATCTGCTTTGAACTGGGTTATCTGAGTCCATACTGCTATATAATGCAATTCAGTGTAGATTTTATACAGCTGTGTTGAAGGGGCCAAAGATGGCGATGCAGGCCCCTTCTCCACTGACATATAAAATCCAGATTCTCTGCTTTGAACTGGATTATATGGCAATGTAGACTCATAATCCAGTTCAAAGCAGATAATGTGGATTATCTGCTTTGATAATCTAGATATAGCCGTGTAGAAAGGAACCCAATCTCTGGTTTGTGACAATTTTACTTACTCCGCTAAAAGAACATTTATACTGCATCTATGGGAAGCATCCTCAGAGGTAGTAAGGTCTGTTGGAACTAGAAAAAAGGGTTTATATATCTGTGGAATGACAGGGTGAGACAAAGGACTCTTGTCTGCTGGAGCTAGGTGTGAATGTTTCAACTGATCACATTGATTAGCATATAATGGCCTGACATTGCCTAGAGCAAACTTTTGTTGAGAGGTGATGATTAGATGTCCTTGTTTGTTTCCTCTATGTTGTTTTGCTGTTGTAATTTTAGAGTTTTTTTAATACTGGTAGCCAGATTTTGTTCATTTTCATGCTTTCCTCCTTTCTGTTGAAATTGTCCACATGCTTGTTTATTTCAATGGCTTCTCTGTGTAGTCTGACATGGTGGTTGCAAGAGTGGTCCAGCATTTCTGTTGAAATTGTCCATATGCTTGTGGATTTCAATGGCTTCTCTGTGTAGTCTGACATGGTGGTTGCGAGAGTGGTCCAGCATTTCTGTTGAAATTGTCCACATGCTTGTGGATTTCAATGGCTTCTCGGTGTAGTCTAACATGGTGGTTGTGCGAGTGGTCCAGCATTTCTGTGTTCTCAAATAATATGCTGTGTCCAGGTTGGTTCATCAGGTGCTCTGGTTGAAGTAGTCTGCAGTGCCTTTCATGTTCTTTGATTCCAAACACGAATCAACAACAGAGAGGAAACAATCAGGCACATCTAATCACCTCTCAACAAAAGATTGCCCTAGGCACTGCCAGGCCATCAAATGCTAATCAAGGTGGTCAGTTGAGACATTGACACCTAGCTCCAACAGACAAGAGTCCTTTGTCCCACCCTGGTCATTCCACAGATATATAAACCCTTTTTCCTAGTTCCAACAGACCTCACAACCTCTGAGGATGCTTGCCATAGATGCAGGTGAAATGTCAGGAGAGAATGCCTTTAGAACATGGCCATATAGACCGAAGAAACCTACAACAGCCCAGTGATTCCGGCCATGAAAGCCTTCGACAACAATTATACTGTTTGTTTCCCGCTTTCAATCAGCAAAGATTACCATGGTTTAATCACTGTGAAATATTAAAGACAAATTTATAGATTAATGTAGACAATTTTTACAAAGAAAAAAAAGAGAACACTGCGCCTGCGTGCAAATCCATTCTCTTCCCCCCATCACGCAGGCACAGCCAGTATGAGAGGCGCCAATGGCCATCCTCCCTCACTGCTCATTAGCATATGCAAATCCCCCCCCCCCCAATTCCCCCCATCCCAGACCCTTCTGAGGCCAAGGAAACCAAAGGACGACATGAGAAAATGCGGCAACCCATCGCCCAAAAGTGGCCCTCTTCTGCCGTGGTGCACACCAGGAGTTGGAGTCCTTTCAAACCCACAAGGTATTACTATTGTTGGGATAACTCCTCTCATGGCAAGGCCGCGGCGGCACAAAAACAACATTCTTTTTCTGTCAGGGCGCGAATGCCTTTTGCGCCTTTCCCACTTCTGCTGGAGGCCTTTCCCAGGCGTCGCTAAGGAGATGGCCGACTATAAGGGCCTCCTCGCACTTGCTGTCGGCACCATCTTGGATGTGAGGAAGCCCAGTAAAAGAGAGTGACACACTCAAGCTGGCGGCCACGGGAGACCTCCTCTTGCTATAAGCCACTGAGGTGAATGAGACGCTCAACTTGGTGATGTTAATCCGCCATCTTGGGCATGACCAAATGCCTCGGCAGGTAAAGTTGCATACCCAAGATGGCAGCTACGGGAGTCCTACTCCTGCTACAGCCCACTGAGGGGAAAGAGACGCTCGACCTGGTGATGCAAATCCGCCATCTTGGGTGTGGTGCTTACTCCAAAGTACAGTCAGGAAAGGGCCTTTTTCTCCTCAACAGGAACTCTTAGTTCTGGGTTTGTATAATAATAATAATAATAATAATAATAATAATAATAATAATAATAATGTCAAGGGAAAATCTTTGCCTTTACTTAGTGTAAAATGAAATATTTGGTCTAATAATACATAATAATTCAATAATGATGTAGAATACAATATTCAATATAATAATCTATATAAATAAAAAAAATAAATGGTAAATAATAAATAATTACAATAATGTAGTATACGATAATCCATATAAATCAAAATCTAATGTTCATTTGGGGGATTAACATAACTCAAAAACCATTGGACAAATTGACACCAAAAGTGTCAAATTGACACCACAAAAGATTGCTCCAGGCACTGCCAGGCAATCAAATGCTAATCTAGGTGGTCAGTTGAAACATTCACACCTAGCTCCAGCAGACAAGAGTCCGTTGTCCCACCCTGGTCATTCCACAGATATATAAACCCTTTTGCCTAGTTCCAACAGACCTCACTACCTCTGAGGATGCTTGCCATAGATGCAGCCGAAACGTCAGGAGAGAATGCCTCTAAAACATGGCCATATAGCCCGAAAAAACTTACAACAACCCAGTTATTATTATTATTATTATTATTATTATTATTATTCACAAATAGATGCACACTCATATACATACATAAAATGCATATACACAGATTGGGCCATAGCAACACGTGGCAGGGGACAGCTAGTATCCCAGAAAAATCAAAACAGAAAATCCCACAATATCTGCTTTGAACTGGGTGATACGCTGGAATATATGGCAGCGTATCACCCAGTTCAAAGCAGAAAATGTGGGATTTTATTCAGCTTTGTGGAAGGGGCCATAAAGTTTATTTTATTTATCAGGCTAACACTAAGGCACCTGAGTTCTGCCTTTCATACTCTGAGGGCAAGATTAAGGCTCCTTTCACACAGCTGTATTACATTCACATTGAACTGGATGATGTGGCAAAGTGGATTCAGATAATCCAGTTCAAAGAAGATATTGTGAATTGTCTGCCTTAATATTCTTTGTTATATGCTGCGTGGAAGGGCCCTAAATTGAGCAGCTGAGAAACAAAAAACCCCATAAGATCCTTGATGTGTGTAATTGTGTACGTTGTCATCACCATTGAGAATAGGAAGTTTTTACACTTTCAATGCTGAAAAATTCCTTCCCTGATTGCATGACAAGAGACACCTGCGAAATTCCCACTTTCTACAAAACCAAAGCCATTAGGAGCACAGTATCCCTCTCATGTTTGCTGTTGACACACTGGGATCTTCCTCAATGAAAACTGACCCACCAAATGCCTACTGTGAGTTTTGCGTTTGTTATTCTTGGTGCCTGATAAGTCTATATTAGCTATTCTCAACTTGGGGGTCAGGACCCCTCGGAGGGTCGCGAGGGGGGTGTCAGAGGGGTCACCAGAGACCATCAGAAAACACAGTATATGCTTCCTCATGTCGTGGTGACCCCCAACCATAAAATTATACTTTATAACTGTAATTTTACTCCTTTATAACTGTAATTTTGCTACTGTTACGAATCGTAATGTAAATACGTGATATGCAGGATGTGTTTTCATTGTGAGAAGGGGCCATCATCTGCCCTGCACCCCTGCCTGCCAGCGAAAGGGCGATGCAGGAGGGCTCGTGCAAGGCCTTGTGCGAAGGGGCCCTCACCTGCCCTGCGTCCCTGCCTGCCAGCAGGAGGGCAATGCAGGCGAGGGAGGGCTCGTGCAAGGTGGAGGAACTGACCTGCAAAGCCAGGCTGTTTCCCTGGCATGGGCTGGCAGCCATTTTGAGGAGGCGGAGGGAGCGGGACCAACCCAGGCGCCTTCACGACCCCCAGAAAATGGCCCAGCAACCCCCCTGGGGTTCGCGACCCCCAGGTTGAGAACCGCTGACCTAGAGTATGGATGTGGCAAAGTACAAGGGACCTATATAAAATAAAAATTAGGAGTATTTTAACAGTCTCTACTGTAAATTTTGACATGTTTAGACTATAATTTTTCAGGTTTGTGTAGCAAGTCACTCCATTAAAATTGTAAGGGCAATTATTATTATTATTATTATTATTATTATTATTATTATTATTATTTGAAACACAACAAGATGAGTCCACAGCAAACAAGATCACTTTGCTGGCTGTTTTAATCAGATCACACGTCGGACACTTCTCAAGTGTCTAGGACTGTGTGATGTATCAGCGAATAATGCATGCAGATCCCAGTAAGGTTGCCTTCTGCAGGTGGCAGATGGTGCTGATTGTGTTCAAGTGCAGGCCAAGATTGTGTTTAAGTGCAGGCAACCACTGGGACCACCTTTACTGTCTTGTGCCAGAGTCTTTGCAGTTCGATCTTTAAATCCTCATATTGTGTCAGCTTTTCCAGTTGTTTCTCTGCAATCCTGCTGGCACCTGGGATTGCAACATCGACGATCCACACTCTGTTTTTAAACCCGATCGTGACATCAGGAGTATTGTGCTCCAAAACTGTCAGTCTGAATTTGGAAGTCCCAGAATTGTGTTCATGTGTTCATTTTCTGTAACTTTTTCAGGCTTGTGATCCCACCAGTTCTTTGTTGCAGGCAGATGGTATTTGAGGCACAAATTCCAGTGAATCATTTGAGCAACGGTGTTATGCCTCTGCTTGTAGTCTGTCTGCGCGATCTTCTTTCAGTAGCTGATGATGTGATCTGTTGTTTCATCTGCTTCCTTGCAGAGTCCACACTTGGGATCTGTCGTCGACCTTTCAATTCTGGCTTTGATGGCATTGGTTCTAATGGCTTGTTCTTGGGATGCCAGAATCAGGCCCTTCATCTCCTTTTTCAAAGTTCCATTTGTGAGCCACAGCCATGTTTTTTCTTTGTCAATTTGGCTCTCATTTTCCCCCAGGAACTGTCCATGGAGAGCCTTCTTTCGCCAGTTTTCTCTCCTGCTCTGGATTGTGTTTTTACGGTATTCACTCTTTGTCTTTTGCACTTTAAGCAGTTTACTACTTTTGACTTCCCTCAATGTTGGTTGTTGACTGCCTTTTACATAATCTGCCAGTGCACATTTCTCTTCTTCTTGCAGAAGCCCTCTGCTTCCTGATTTTTTGGGCAGGTAAAGTCTGTAGACATCACTATGCAGGTGTAATGAGTAGTGGATTGTCATCAGTTTGTTGTTGTTGTTGTTTTTGTTTTTGTTGTTTTTGTTATTTCTTGCCCACTTCTCCTCACAGCTCAAGGTGGGTTACAACATTGCTAAAAACACATTCATCAAAAAACATTCTTTAACATGCATATGTTAAAACATGTTACAAAATAATGAGTACTATGAATAAATTACTTTTAAAAAGTAGTTTCTAGGGTTCAACTCCACTCTCATATCTTCTGCTTTTACTCTCCATTACAATATAGAGAGCAAGGGCTTGCTCTTTCCCTGTGTCGCAAGAACAGATGTGTTTGGAAGAATTTAACAAGATCCAAAATCCCCAGAAAATCAAACCAACATAAAGTGAATAACTATTACTATAAGATACCTACTTTTACCCCTCGGTATGATTAAAAAATATATATATTGCACAATGAAGAAGTGAGTGCAGCTTCAAAAGCTCGCATGATGCTTTGTGTTCATTTTGGTTGGCCAATAATGTTGTCACTTTTTGTGGATTTTGCATTTAGTTTTGTTTTGTTGAATGATCAACACAACTGCCCCTAAATATGTTCAGAAGAGCCACCGTGGGTTGAAACAGGTGAAGCAGATGGCCTTCTGCCCACTTCCTTACTCGGAATGTAAGATGCTTGAAAGCCATCATGATGCTGTGGCTATCTTTTCATGCCTTCAGACCACATGAAACTCTGACATGTGAGGAAAAGATCAAATGTTGATAAAAGTGTGAAGAAATGCATATTATCAGAAAGATGTTGGGGAAATAGGATGGAAGCG
The DNA here is from genome assembly GCF_037176765.1 of Anolis sagrei. Lineage (NCBI taxonomy): Eukaryota > Metazoa > Chordata > Lepidosauria > Squamata > Anolidae > Anolis > Anolis sagrei. The sequence continues at coordinate 172,834,106 of NC_090021.1, read as the reverse complement.
ATGGAGCAACTGTATGCACTATATACCCTGTTTGGATAAGATTAGGGGAGTTCCTTGTTTCAGTTGATGCTGATTATCAGTACAAAGATATACAGCTAAAACATTTTTGCAAGCTCAAAGCCTGCGGGAATTCTTATCTCTGTGGCCAAGGCAAGAAAAATCCAAACCACAACGAATACAATTTGAAAAGCTTTCTTTTACTCCAGACATGAAAAAGTGGAACAGAAAATGAAAACAAAATGGAAACACTTTAAAAGAACTGAATACTTCAGAAGTAGCATGTGTTTTGTGTATGTATGCATCATTCAATTTCTATCCAGCCTTTCCACCAAAAATGACATCTAAGACAATAAAGTACAGATTACACCAAACTCTTGACAAAAACACATGACATTGCTGTAATTTACATACAGATGCATTACAGTATAAGCTAAAATATAACTATAGAAGAAATAGCTGATCCCTCCCCCAAAACTGTTAACAGCATGGCACCTAATATGCCAAAGACTTTTCTGAATCAAATAATATTTAGCCACACAGAATAACAATAAAGGTGAAATCTACCTAGTCTCCTCTGGTCATATTAATAATAATAATAATAATAATAATAATAATAATAATAATACTTTATTTATACCCCACCACCATCTCCCCAAGGGGACTCAGGGCAGCTCACATGAGGCCAAGCTCAGTAATACCATTTATTTATTTATTTATTTATTTATTTATTTATTTATTTATTTATTTGCAGTATTTATATACTGCTTTTCTCACCCCTAGGAGGACTCAAAGTGGTTTACACATAGATAATGGCAAAAATCAATGCTTTACAACAGGGGTCCTCAAACCTTTTAAACAGAGGGCCAGGTCACAGTCCTTCAAACTGTTGGAGGGCCGGATTATAATTTGAAAAAAAATGAATGAATTCCTATGCACACTGCACATACCTTGTTTGTAGTGCAAAAAGCACTTTAAACCAATACAATAATTAAAGTTAAGAACAATTTTACCAAATATGAACTGATTAGTATTTCAATTGAAAGTGTGGCCCTACATTTGGCTGATGAGATAGGATTGTTGTTGTTGTTGTTGTTGTTGTTGTGTGCTTTCAAGACTTAGGTTTCAGACTTAGGTTGACCCTGAGCGAGGGCCGGGTAAATGACCTTGGAGGGCCGCATCCGGCCCCCAGGCCTTAGTTTGAGGACCCCTGCTTTACAACTACAATAGTAAAACCACACATTAGACATGTATCATATTAAAACAGTACATCACCAAGCATCAAAACAGTCATTAAAACCATAAAACAATCTCAACAGTCGAGTCGCCATTCCAATCCTTGTCCGTCTAAAAAGCTGCATACATTTATTGTCTGAAGGCCTGGTCCCAGAACCATGATTTAATTTTTTCCTTTTTTTTTTTCTAAACATCTAATAATTTTTTTATTGCATTTATATTCCTTTCATTACAAAAACAATCTCTATAATTCATATAATTACTTTTTTCCCTTTCCCCAGTTGTGCTACCCCTTGTGCTCCCCATCTCCGGAATTCTTCTTTTCTTTATACTCCCACCAGAACCTCATTTCTTCTGGTGGGGGTTGGCTCCCATCTTCTTTCCTTAATGTTTCCTCAATAAATATTTTCCATATATTTTCAAAATCATTATCCTTCCTTAGGCCTTTTTTAACTTTTAAATTGCATGTTAATTTGTCATTTATTGCTAATTTCCAAATTTCCTTGTACCATTCTTCTATCTTAATTTCCACCTCTCCTTTCCAATATTTTGCTATTAGTAGCCTTGCAGCCGTTAACAACATTGTTATCAGATTCTTTTCATTTTCCTTCCATTCATCTGTATTGTAAATAGATAATAATATAGTTGCTGGATTTCTATTAATTTTTTTCTTCATAATACTTTCTATTTCTACTATAACTTTCCCCCAGAAACTCTGTACATATTTGCATTGCCACCACATGTGGATATACGTACCCCTTTCTTGGCAACCCCTCCAACATTTTTCTGAACAACTCTTATCCATATTATGGATCTTTATTGGGGTCAGATACCATTTCCATACCATCTTATAATAGTTTTCTTTTATCCTAATTGATAAATTCTTGAGGTGTCTTGCTCTCCATAATTTTTCCCAATTCCTTTCTCCTATTTTTATTCCCAGTTCTTCTTCCCATAGTTCCCTTGATTTTATTTAACTATACAAAAGAAGAAGAGGAAGATTTCAAAAGTCAGAGGGAGATAAAAATAACTCTAAAAGAAGATATAAAATACCTAGGAGTAGTAGTAACTAAGAATCTAAGTGAGATGGAAAGGAAAAATTTAGCGGTATTAAGGAAAGAAACAGAGAAAAGATTAGTTGAATATAACAATACACACCTATCTTGGTTTGGCAGAATAGCCTTATTTAAAATGAAAATCCTGCCCAAAGTAAACTTCATATTTAGAATGATACCCCTCAAAATTTCGGAAATTGAATTGAATAAATGGCAGCAATTAACAAATACATTTTGTAACAACAGGAAAAAGAATAGAATAAATAAATGCTACTGGTACAAACTACAGAAAGGAGGACTAGGACTACCCGAAATCAAAAGTTATTATGAGGCGAACCAATTGAGACATGTGGTGGAAGGGATGCTAAACAAAGCTGACATAGACTGGATGGAAATAAATAATAAAGATATAGAAATGAGATTAGAAAATATATTTTTTAAGGAATACTCAAAAAAGGAAATTAATCAAATGGGAAATGTACCATTGGGAAATATACTATCAATATGGAACAAATATAAGAAAAACCTAATCAAAGGGAATTCTAAAATAATGCCAGTTATAATGGAGGGGAAATTTCCTAAAAATCTGAAAAATATGATGGATAAGGAGTTGAAAAACAAGAAACTAGATAAAATTGGAAGTTGGATGGAACAAATAAAGGAGAAGAGCACTATTAAGGAAATCCTAGGTGAATTAAATATATCATGGCTCCATTGGGTCCAACTAGACCAATGGTTCAAAAAGTGGAAAGGAAAGAGCTCAGGGGAAAGTGAATCAACAAAATTTGAAAATATAATATTAAAAGAACTGGCTAAAGAAGGAAATGAGCATCAAAAAGGGATAACAAGTATTATATACAAAATATTAATAGAGATTAAAGGGGAGAAAAAAGGGATACAAACATGATTTAATTTTTTCCTAAAGGTCAGGAGAGAGGGAGCAGATCTTACCTCATTTGGGAGTGTGTTCCATAGGCGGGGGCCACGGCTGAGAAGGCCCTGCTCCTCGTCCCTGCCAGAAGCATTTGTGCTGTTGACGGGAGCGAGAGCAGGGCCTCCCGGATGATCTTAAATTGCAAGGTGGGACATAGGGGCAGATGCGTTTGGACAAGTAAGCTGGGCCAGAACAGTATAGAGCTTTATAGGTCAAAACCATCACTTTGAATTGGACTCGGAGATGGACCAGCAGCCAGTGGAGCTGGTATAACAGGGGGGTGGTATGCTCCCTGTATGCCACCCCGGTTAGTAACCTGGCTGCCGCCCGTTGAACTAACTGAAGTTTCCGAACCATCTTCAAAGGCAGCCCCACGCAGAGCGTGTTGCAGTAATCTGTTCGGGATGTAACCAGAGCATGGACCACCGTAGCCAGATCAGACTTCCCAAGGTACGGGTGCAGCTGGTACACGTGTTTTAACTGTGCAAAAGCTCCCCTGGCCAGGATCACTCCCAAGCTGTGAATCTGCATCTTCAGGGGGAGTGTAACCCCATCCAATACATCAATATACACAGAACACAGCAATAAAATGTCAAAAAATAAAAGTACAATACAAAAACCATTACAAATAACACATCAAACAAAATAAAATCGCAACAATTAAAACACAGAAATTGATCATAGTGGGCAGGGCCAGTTCCAAATTAAAACACTGGGTGAGACAGGAGTTTAGTGTATCTGGACAGGGGATCCAGAAGATAAGGTAGGGGTTGATTGCACTAACAAAGTAATAAAGTGCTTCCGAGGGCATTTTTGCAGAAATTGGTTAGGTCAGGGAATTATTGTTCATTCATTCATTGAAGGCACACTGGAACAGCCAAGCTTCAAGCTCTTCCTGAAGACTGCCAGAGTGGGAGCTTGCCTAATATCTCTGGAGAGCGAATTCCAGAGCCGAAGGGCCACCACAGAGAAGGCCCCCTCCCTCGTTCCCACAAGTCGCACTTGTGACAGAGGCGGGAGCGAGACAAGGGCCTCTCTGGAGGAGCTTGATAACTTCAAGGAGAAAATGCACCAAGTCAGGCAACTTCAGTTATTTCTGTAGTTATAGCCACAGAAACATTTTTCATAAGCCCAACTTTAGCTTACATGTAGTGTATCTCTATACCTCCAAGGCTAAGACTCTGCTAATTTGCTTTTTGAACCTCCCAATGGGTATGTGGGCTGTAATTCCTATGACACTTTGAACCCTGTGTATTCATTTGACTTCGTGTGCTTTAAGAAGACGCTATTGCTTTCCATAGCTTGATAATATTTTTAAAAACCCAAAACCTAAATCTTGAGGTTTGAGGGACATTTTTACTATACCACTAGCCATCCCCTGCCACGCGTTGCTGTGGCCTAGTCTAGTCTAATAATGAGAAAGTGTTGGTTTCTAATATATGTAATTTATTTCTGTTTGTGGGTAAACAGTATTTCTTGCTGTTCCTTTGTCAGTGTTGGTGTGGAGATTGTCAGGTTTGCCTACTCTGGAACATGCAACATATAATTGTCCTTCTTTAGGGGTCCCTTTCAAATCTATGAAACTATATCTGTGTGTGTGGATCATATCTATCTATATCTATGGCTGGATGGCTCTTTGTCAGGAGGGCTTTGATTATGTTTTCTTGCCCTGGTGAAGGGAGTTGGACTGAATGGCCTTAAGTATTTTCTGTTGGTCATGTGGGTTCTGTGTGGGAAGTTTGCCCCAATTCTGTTGGTGGGGTTCGGAATTCTCCTTGATTGTAGGTGAACTATAAATCCCAGTAACTACAACTCCCAAATGTCAAGGTCTATTTCCCCCAAATTCCATCTATGTTCATATTTGGACATACGGAATATCCGTGCCAAGTTTGGTCCAGATCCATCATCGTTTGAGTCCACAGTGCTCTCTGGATGTAGGTGAACTACAACTCCCAAACTTAAGGTCAATGCCCACCAAACCCTTCTAGTGTTTTCTGTTGGTCACGGGAGTCCTGTGTGCTAAGTTCAATTCCATCATTGGTGGAGTTCAGAATGCTCTTTGATCGTAGGTGTACAAAAAATCCCAGGAACTACAACTCTCAAATGACAAAATCCATTTTTGAGTGCTGGTCACTCTTTGGGTTAGTAGGTGTCTTGTGTCCAAATTTGTCCAGTGGTTTTTGAGTTATGTTAATCCCACAAACGAACATTACATTTTTATTTATATATTTATTTATTTAAAAGTTTTGTATACCAGCCTTCTCACCTCTCTTGAGGGACTCAGATCGGTTTCCAACCATAATATCACATACAATCAATAAAACATTATAATACATATTACAGTAAAACATTAAAACAGCAATTACAATCAATAACTGTAATGGTCAGTTGTCACACTAAAATCGTTGCTCCTCATCCTCCATCCATATCTCAGGGTATTGGCTCACTCGTCGAATGCCTGTCTCCATAACCAAGTATTCACCTGTTTCCTAAATGTCAGGATAGAAGGGGCGGTTCTGTTCTCCAGTGGGAGAGAGTTCCAGAGTCGAGGGGCCACCACTGAGAAGGCCCTGTCCCTCGTCCCCACCAGATGCGCTTGCGAGGCCGGTGGGACCGAGAGCAGGGCCTTTCCAGATGATCTTAATAATCTTGATGGTTCATAGGGGAGAATACGTTCGGAGAGGTAAACAGGGCCGGAGTCGTTTAGGGCTTTATAGGTTAACACCATATAGATTGTATATAATGGGACTTGAGCATTCATGGGTTTGGGTATCCACAAGACTTCCTGGAACCAAACCCCAGCAGATACCAAAGGCCCACTGTAATCATTTGTTAATGAAAGCACCAACAGTTGTTTTCTTTTCAAAGTAATAATTGAGTAAGGCAGGGCAGAAACCAATGCTTTTGATTATGAGTTTCCTTCATCTCCCACGATCTGCTAGGTCAAAGACTTGACACTGAGGTTCAGGTGGCAGCCAGTCAAACAGGGTCTTCTTTGCCCTTTGGATATGTGACTGGCCTACTTCAGGAATTTCTGATAATTATTGGGGGGGGGGGGTGGGTTAGAAATGCACCCGCAAATTCTCACAGAATATGTCAAATAGCAAAAGGCTAATAATCTCCATGCTCCCAGTGCCTGGGAATTTAGCCTGGTTATATAAAGTGTGATATATCATCCATCTGTTTATTACCCTCAATTTGTTTGTGATTCATATTTTGCATGTATAAATGCTTGTTTGATCCTTAGCAGAAGGATTGTGCTCATTAAAGGAAGAAATTAATAGCATTGCCTGAAGCAATTCAAGGAACAGCCAAGTGCAGGGCAAGTTAACACAAACAGCTCAATCAGAGACATCCCGTTTTTGGCATGTGGCATCCTGATACTCCTTGTTTTGAGTCTATTCCCTATCAAAACTACAAGCAGCACCTGTCATAATGTAAGCCTGTGCTGGATTGGGCCCAGTTTCCTCAAAATGGCAGGACATAGCACTATTGTTTCTTTGGTGGCGTCAGCAACAGGACCCAGACAAGACATTTTGCTGCCCGGGGCAAAGGATGAGATAAGTCCTTTTCCAATTTGAACTGAACTGAACTGGCAGCTGACACCACAGCACTGACAATAGGCTTGTGCATTTCAGCTTAACATCGATCTGTTTATTTATTTATTTACTTTGCTTATATATTGCTGTTCTCAGCCCGAAGGCGACTCAACGGCGGTTCACAACAATAAGAGACAGCAGAAATTCAATGTACAGTATAAAAACAGTTAACAACCTAATCCATTACACAGTTAATAACAATGAACAATTAATGGCTATTATAGTAGCCATTCACTATCATCTCATCATCCAAAACATGATCCAAATTCGTCATCCATTGATCCATTCCAGTGTTCATTAATCAATCATTGCACTAATTATTCGAACGCCTGCTCAAACAGCCAGGTCTTGACTTTTTTGCGGAATACCATTAGAGATGGTGTTAATCTAATGTCGGTAGGAAGGGCGTTCCACAGCCGAGGGGCCACCACCGAGAAGGCCCTATCTCTCATCCCTGCCAGACGTGCTTGAGAAGCAGGTGGGATCGAGAACAGGGCCTCCCCGGAAGATCTCAAAGTCCTGGTGGGTTCATAGGCAGAAATGCGGTCGGATAGCTAGCTTGGGCCGGAACCGTTTAGGGCTTTAAAGGCCAATGCCAGCACTTTGAATTGGGCCCGGTAGCAGATCGGTAGCCAGTGGAGTTGGCGCAACAGGGGGGTTGTATGCTCCCTGCGCTCCGCTCCTATTAAAATCATGGCTGCCAAGCGTTGGACTAGTTGGACCTTCCGAGCCGTCTTCAAAGGCAACCCCACATAGAGAGCGTTGCAGTAGTCTAAACGGGCTGTAACCAGAGCGTGAACTACCGTGGCCAAGTCAGACTTCCCAAGGTATGGGCGCAACTGGCGCACAAGCTTTAGCTATGCAAATGCTCCCCTTGTCACCGCCGAAACCTGGGGTTCCAGGCTCAGCGATGAGTCCAGGGTCACACCCAAACTGCGAACTTGCGTCTTCAAGGGGAGTGCGACCCCATCCAGCACAGGCTTCTGCTCACGGATCCATTTTTGTGTGCCTCCTGAAAGCAGGCGAGTAGCTGGATGGCTGTTTTTGGTCAGCAGCCGTAAATGCAGCTTGAGCTGGCCCATTAGCGACAAAGGGGGGCGGGGTTCCCTGGGCTCCCCTTCCTGTCATTTTTAGGGATATTGGGATGAAAATGACCACATTTGGAAGACACATTTACCACTGTTAGCCCACCAAGTTTCATAACATTTGGGTCATCCCTGATTTTTAGGAAAAAAAATTAAGAAATAAAATCTCCTTAAAAAATTTCCCAAAAGGTATCCCCCACTGGCCCTGCCCTGTAATTTCTCCAGGAGCAGCAGCAGGGTTTGCAGCTTGGGTGTGATCTTGGACTCATCGCTGAGCCTGGGACCCCAGGTTTCAGCGGTGACCAGGGGAGCATTCATGCAGTTAAAACTTGTGCGCCAGCTGCGCCCGTACCTTGGGAAGTCTGACTTGGCCATGGTTGTCCACGCTCTGGTTACATCCCGTATAGACTACTGCAACGCTCTCTATGTGGGCTTGCCTTTGAAGACTGCTCGGAAGCTTCAAATGGTCCAGCGTTCGGCAGCCAGGTTGCTAACAAGAGCGGCACTCAGGGAGCATACTACTCCTCTGTTGTGCCAGCTCCACTGGCTGCCAGTTTGCAACCGGGCACAATTCAAAGTGCTGACGTTAGCCTATAAAGCCCTAAATGGTTCTGGCCCTACTTACCTCTCCGAACGCATCTCCTCCTATGAATCGACCAGGACACTAAGATCATCTGGGGACGCCCTGCTCTCTGTCCCACCTGCATCACAGGTGCGCTTGGTGGGGACGAGAGACAGGGCCTTCTCAGTGGTGGCCCCTTGGCTGTGGAACGCCCTGCCTGCAGATATCAGATTGGCCCCCTCCCTGCTGGCGTTCCGGAGGAAAGTGAAGACCTGGCTGTACGAACAAGCATTTGATTAAACAGTGTAATTGAACATAGGAATATGGAATAATGGATGATGAGACTGGATTCTGATTTTACTGTTGAGGCGCTAATGATTGTTATACGGATGTTTAAAGATTTATGTTACAATTGTTTTTAATTGCCCTATACTTGTCTCGTGATGTTTTGTATCGATGTTGTTCACCGCTTTGAGTCGCCTGAGGGCTGAGAAAAGCAGTATATAAATAAAATAAGTAAGTAAGTAAGTAAATAAATAAATAAACCTTCCTGCCAAATATCAAAGATGCACTTCTACACAGCGCAGTGTCCCACTACTGGCAACAGTCAAAGGATTTATATGAATACTTATTATTAATAATAATACTTGAAATTCAGAAGACAGAGAACACAGAGAGAAATATAAACAGAGGGAAATTGTTTGCCAATGAATGAAATTATTGGTAGGTAGGTAACTACCAACTAGACAGTAGTTAACTACTGTCTAGCCACCCAGCACCCAGGGCAGGGTACAAATATCTGAAATAATAGTTTTCTGATAATGAGGGTTTTCTTTTTGTTTGCTGGGATTACTATTAATTCTTATTAATAATAATTGTTAATATTTTAAAATATTTTCTGAAAGAGAGGAGGGGAGGAGAAAAAGAAGCGAAAGGGTGACTCAAGGCTCTCAGCACCACCCAAATATTTTTTTAAAAAAGCACACCAAGAGCAAAGAGATGCTCTTTCTTTCTCCCACGTTCCCAAACATGTATGTGCACCCCACCCACCTGTTCCGCACATTCCCAACTCTCAGTCAGTTCCACTATTTATTTATTTATCGTGTCAGGAACAAACCAAACAGTTGTATTGCATTTTTTAACAAACAAACAAACCACAAAGTTTGCAAGCTTGGTAGTTGATTAAATGTCCTTTGACCAGTAGCTGGCCACTTGGAGTGCCTCTGGTGTTGCTGCATGAAGCTCCTCCATTGTGCATGTGGCAGGGCTGAGGCTGCATTGCAGTAGGTGGTCTGTAGTTTGCTCTTCTCCCCACTCACATGCCGTGGATTCCACTTTGTAGCCCCATTTCTTAAGGTTGGCTCTGCATCTCGTGGTTCCAGCGTGCAGTCTGTTCAGCACCTTCCAAGTCGCCCAGTCTTCTGTGTGCCCAGGAGGAAGTCTTTCACTTGGTACCAGCCATGGATTGAGGTTCTGGGTTTGAGCCTGCCACTTTTGGACTCTCGCCTGCTGAGGTGTTCCAGCGAGTGTCTCTATAGATCTTAGAAAATTATTTCTTGATTTAAGTCATTGGCGCATTGGCTGATACCCAAATAGAGGGTGGGCTGGAGATTACAACTCAGGCAGTAGTCTTATTTGTAGGAGAAATTATGTGGCTGGCACAGTATTATTTCTTTCAGTTGAGAAAAATAGCCACCAAATCTTAGAGGAACAGTAAGGAGGTAGTCAGTGCTGCCCCACAATATTGCAGTGTTGCAATATCATAACTATATTTTTGATTTAAGATTCAACACATTAGAAATAGCTTTGAGTCTCTTTCACAGTTGTGGCTAGTATCTCCCCTGTCAGAGGGATGTGCATTCAGGCTGTGATTTGACTAGCTTCGCAAAGTCTACCCAAACTGCTTGATTGGTGGAGAGTGCCTATAAAATCCTGTATTAAAACTTGAAATGGATTCACCACCCCACCGACATGTGATTACAGCTGTCATTATTCCAATTTTTCCAACATTATTTCAATATTATTTATTCAATCCCTTTTTTCCAGTGTAAGTTTTCCTTTGATTTTGAGGAACATCTCAACAAATTAGATATAGAAATATGTTAATTTTTAAACAATTATGTGGTGTGTTCTCTGCCTAACCCCACATCTGAAAATACTTGGCTAGTATAAGCCAGTGACATTATTCTAAGTGGAAATCTTTGATACTATTTTTTTGTTGTTGTTGTGTCAGGGGCGACTTGAGAAACTGCAAGTCGCTTCTGGTATGAGAGAATTGGCTGTCTGCAAGGACGTTGCCCAGGGGACACCCAGATGATTTGATGTTTTTATCATCCTTGTGGGAGGCTTCTCTCATGTCTCCGTATGAGGAGTTGGAGCTGATGTAGAGAGCTCATCTGCCTCTCCCTGGATTTGAACCTGCGACCTGTCGGTCTTCAGTCCTGCTGGCACAGGAATTTAAACCACTGCGCCACCGGGGGCTCCTTTGATACTAATAAAGGTCTGTGACTTCTGAGGATTGAGTAAAACCACATATCTCTTATGTCTAGTCTAGAATCTCTACCAGCTATATTTAGGTTTTGCTTCCCAAGGCAGTGCCCCTTTTTAAAAAAAAAATGAGGAAAACCTGCCTGTTCACTTTTTGTAACCCCAGAGGAAAGCCCAGATGAAGGATGGGGTAATTTATTGTTTTGTCATTCAGTGCTGTAAATCTGCAAAAGAAATACAGTCCAGACAGGTGTGGCCATTCCTTACTTAATAACATATCGGAGAGTTCAGGCCTTCCATGGAAAGGCAAAACACATGGAAACTGGTCTGTGAAGAAGACAGTCAGAGAGAACCTTGTTTATTTGTAATTTTTGGCAAATTAATGCTGGATTTTGGATTATTTTCATAAATGTTCTCCCAAAGTCTTAGGGCAGATCACCACTGGGGACAATCCAGCATGGTATATATGCGATCGGCCCCAGAATGGATCAGACAAGCAACCTAGTGACATTGGTCACCCTTACCATCCTTTCCTGTTCTCTGGATTGTGTTGACCTTTGACTGTGACATGGGTCCTGCTGTGCTGAACAATTGTCACCTGCAATAATGTTGTGTGGACAAAAAGGAAGTGGGAGAGGCAGAATCATCCTCCTCCTCTTTCTCCTTCCCCAATTGCCCCATCACCCTGGCTGACATCATTGCCAAGCAGCTAGAGCAATGTCACAGCCAGAAACCACTGCAACACAGAGGACAGGAGGAAATGGTAAGTGCCATCCAGTGTCCCCAGACCAACTGAGCCTGAAAAACATGGGATGGCAGTGAGAACAGTTGCAGCTGGTTCCATTCCAGAACCAACCCAACTGTTCAGATGGACCCACAATCAGGGATACTCTGCAATAAGGTGGCCTTTCCTCACATTACTTCAAATCAGCTCTGGTGGAGTGTTTGGCTGCCATGGAGCTCATCTGGGCTCATTCCAATCTAAGTGGTCAGTGCCACACAGTCTCTTCAATCAGCCTAAAAATAAGTATTTTCTCTGTTGTATTTCTTTCTTTCTTTCTTTCTTTCTTTCTTTCTTTCTTTCTTTCTTTCTTTCTTTCTTTGCTGTATTTGTGTACCCCCTTTCTCAGCCAATCCGTGACTCAAGGCAGTTTCCAACAAATCAGTACACATAAAATCATAATACAGATTAAAACATTAAAACAGTATAAAACACAACAAGAGCAATAAAAACAACATCATTAGTGTCTCATTATTATCAAGCATTGTCCAGTTCCATCGTCAAGTCATTCGATGTCCTATATATTAGCTACTCTGCATTTGTAAATGCTTGCTCAAACAACCTGTCGAAGTCCTGAACCGGTGCCTGGCCGCTGTAATGGTCTGGATGAGGGCGAACAAACTGAAATTAAATCCAGACAAGACAGAGGTACTCCTGGTCAGTCGCAAGGCCGAGCAGGGTATAGGGTTACAGCCTGTGCTGGACGGGGTCGCACTCCCCTTGAAGGCGCAGGTTCGCAGCTTGGGTGTGACCCTGGACTCGTCGCTGAGCCTGGATCCCCAGGTTTCAGCGGTGACCAGGGGAGCATTTGCACAGCTTAGGCTTGTGCGCCAGCTGCGCCCGTATCTTGGGAAGTCTGACTTGACCACGGTGGTACACGCTTTGGTCACATCCCGCCTCGACTACTGCAATGCTCTCTACGTGGGGCTGCCCTTGAAGACGGCCCGGAAGCTTCAGCTAGTCCAGCGCGCGGCAGCCATGTTGCTAACAGGAGCAGGGCGCAGGGAGCATACAACGCCCCTGCTGTCCCAGCTCCACTGGCTGCCGATTTGCTACCGGGCCCAATTTAAGGTGCTGGTGTTATCCTACAAAGCCCTAAACGGTTCCGGCCCAAAATACCTTGCAGACCGCATCTCGGCCTACGAGCCCACGAGGACCTTGAGATCATCTGGGGAGGCCCTCCTCTCGGTCCCGCCTGCCTCACAGGCACGCCTGGCGGGGACGAGAGAGCGGGCCTTCTCGGTGGTGGCCCCCCGGCTGTGGAACGCCCTCCCTGCTGAGGTTAGACAGGCGCCCTCCCTTATGGCCTTTCGTAAGAGCCTGAAAACATGGCTTTTCGAGCTGGCCTTCAACTGAGTACTATACCATTGGAAATGACGACCGGAATGGACTACGACTATGAGACTGATTATGACCCCATGATATGACGAAGCGGATTTTTAGTATAAGTAGATGTTATGTAGTAGTAGAATGTTGTTTACTGTCTTGATTTATTGTAAACTGTCTTTTCTATGTTGTTGTACACCGCCACGAGTCGCCCTAGGGCTGAGAGTGGCGGTTAATAAGTGCAAGTAATAAATAATAAATAAATAAATAAATAACCATGTTTTAACTTGACTCCAAAAGTTAAGAGGGGAGGAGCTGATCTGATCTCCCTAGGGAGGGTGTTCCATAGCTGAGGGGCCACCACTGAGAAGGCCCTGTCTCTCGTCCTCGCCAGACGTACTAGCGACAAAAGCGGGACCGAGAGCAGGGCCTCCCCAGATGATTTTAAAGTCCTTGATGGTATGTAAGGGGAGATACGTTCAGACAGGTAAGTTGGACCAGAACCGTTTAGGGCTTTATAGTCCAAAGCCAGCACTTTGAATTGGGCCTGGTAGCAAACCGGCAGCCAGTGGAGCTGGTACAACAGGGGGCTTGTATGCTCCCTGAGAGATGCTCCCGTTAGTACCCTGGCTGCTATTTGTTGGACTAGTTGAAGCTTCCAGATCGTCTTCAAAGGCAACCCCATGTAGAGCGCTTTGCAGTAGTCTATACGGGGTGTAACCAGAGCGTGGACTACCATGGCCAAGTGAGACTTCCCAAGGTACGGGCGCAGCTGGCGCACAAGTTTTAACTGTGCAAATGCTCCCCTGGTCACCGTCAAGACCTGGGGGTCCAGGCTCAGCGATGAGTCCAGGATCACACCCACGCTGCGAATCTGCGTCTTCAGGGGGAGTGTGACCCCATCCAACACAGGCTGTAACCCTATGCCCTGTTCGGCCTTGTATAACATAATGTGAAGTTTTGCACATTTTTCAATTCTTTTCCTTTGAGTCTTTTTGGTGAAAATGTTATAGAAAGCTATTTTTTGTGCAGAACAAGATTTATATGAGGAAAAGTAGTTTTAGTTATGTATATTTAGTTAGTCTGAATTATGCATATCCCAAATACATTTTTATGTAAAATATTGTATGTTGCTGAAAAGCTAAATGTTATTGTGTGTGTGTGTGGGGGGGGGGGGGGGGGGAGGGGTACTTGCTTTGTTAGCAAAATCAATGTTGGTGATAACTCCTAAAACTATAAAGGATAGTTATCTTACACAGTGGAATGCTTGATGCATCAAGATACTAGCCCTTCTTGTTGAGGATGAGGAAAAAATATGAATATCCCTATCACCATCCAGCAGTTTTAGGTATCTGGAATGGAGAAAATATTAGATGGAATAGGAAATTATTTGAGCATGGACATCATTACTTTCTGTGAATGTGTAACCAGTGTTTCATATAAGCAGAGTCAGAAGAAAGGGCATCAGGGACATTGTTTGCCTTCCAAGCATAGTGAAGTCCCCAGTACCCCTCATATTGAATCCAGCTTTATCATGTGGACTCAACTACCTCTTTATCTACATGAAGCCTTCCTGTGCAGTGAAAGATGATGGGCAGAGAGGAAGCACATACATCTGCAAATCATGTCTCATTATTCTTGTGAAAGCAAACCACACGTTGTCATTAAATCATATGTATTTGAATCAAAGTATAATGATTCCCTTTGCTTGGTGGTCATACTTGCAGAATGAGATTGGATATGCACAATTAAAATATTTTCCTATACTGTGGTAGTATCTTTTGTTTGCACTGTGCATTGCATCTTTGAAATTATAAGATGCCCTAGAAGATCTGGTGGGTGCAGCATGAAATATGTTAAAGAAAGAAATTGTCATGGATTTGTGTTTCCAAGTGAATTTGAATAAACATTACATGAAAAATAACAGCATTGGTTAAATAGGAATAATATCATCCCAGAAAAGTAATATCCTGTAAATAAAGGTGGATCCTTTACAATGCAACAAGATCTTGTCTTTTACCAGAAGTGTAGAAGACAATGAGATATGATTTTTTTTTTCATAATTCTCTGCTACCACTTTCTCCTTCTCGCCCTTCAAAACAACATGAATCTGGGTTGTTGTAGGTTTTTTGGGCTATATGGCCATGTTCTAGAAGCATTCTCTCCTGACGTTTTCCCTGCATCTATGACAAGCATCCCCAGAAGTTGTGAGGTCGAATGACCTACAACAACCCAGTGATTCTGGCCATGAAAGCCTTCAACAATAACATGAATCTGATTAAGCAGGCAGTGTCATAGCTTATGCTATGACCTTCTGTCTCTCAATCTCAAAGTTGTGACAATATCCTTTTGCATACACAACAACAACAATTTTATTCACAGCAACAATTTTTACTCACAGCAACCAAGTCAAAAACTGCTTCTCTCCCCTCTCTCCCAGGACAGGTGTATTAGCTTTAGTGTGGGCTGGGAAGATTTAAAGTTATGTGAAATCCAAAGTTCTGGTGTGCTTTGTGGCCTGTAAGGAAGAGGGAAGAAACAGACATTCAGCTCAAACTAAACTTGTTTTCTTTTGTTATGTGTTTATTATTATTCCGCTAATATAAGGACTTGGAAAATGATCGGCTGCAATATGTATCTGCAGCAATTATTGGAAACTTCCTTGTCATTGGATGGTGAATCCAATCTGATCCAATCTCAATTATAAAAACACTAGCTGCTATGCCTATTAGAACAATAGGGTTCAGCACTTTAGATCGCTCCTTTAAAGTTCAGACAAAAACACAGACAAAAATCACCACGCTGGCAGTATGCCTGCCCATGCAAAGTAGGTGAACATAGCAGTGAATGAAACATGCAGAATAATCACAGGATGTCTTAAACCTACACCTGTTGATAAACTACAAGCTAGCTGGCATTGCCCCCCCCCCCCCCCCCGGATGTGTGATGGGAAGTTGCTGCTAAATGTGAAAGAAATAAGGTTGAACGCTGTGAAAGCCATCCACTGCATGGCTACCAGCCTCCTCCCAACAGACTCAAATCAAGGAAAAGCTTCATGAGCACCACCACTCCTCTTGGCGTCCCCCCAGCAACAGCAAGGGTATCCCTCTGGGCAGCTAAACCAGGAAACCCCAACTGGATGCCCCCCCCCCACAAGGGTCTTCTTCCAGGGGCAAACCAAGAATGGGCAACTTGGAAATCTCTGAACAGACTCAGAAGCAGAGTGGCCAGATCAAAAGACAACCTGGCAAAACGGCACTACCTAAAAGAATCCCACACCTTGTGTGACTGTGGAGCAGAACAGACAACTCTGCATCTGTATGCTTGTCCACTATGCCCTGCCTCATGTAGAGAGGAAGAATTGATGGAGGCTACAGACAATGCCATTGCTGTTGCCCATTTTTGATCAAAAAGTATTTAGCCACCTGCGCTCCTTCTATTTTTATCGGTTTTATACTAATTTATGCAATGCTTTTGATATGAAATAAATAAATAAATAACTACATTGGCATGGTGGCAACCAGCAGCGAATGCATATTTGTCATAACTTTAGTTTGGAACAATAACACTGTAAATATATGTAAATAATAGGCCTGTCGGTTTTGTTTCGTTAATTCGTTATTTCGTATTTAAATCGTTTTTTTTTGCATATCCGACGCGATATCAAAACATATTTTCAAACCCGGAAGGGTTTAAAAATATCGAAACAGCAGCCCCATTTTTTTTACGAGCTTCAGCTCGTCTCGTAAATGGAATGGCGGCTGCTGTGCTGACTTCAGTGCTGTGGTCATGTGCTGGTGCCTGGGAGCCAATCCGGCGCTCCCAAGCACCCCAGCAGTGAGTGCACCGTGGCAGGAGCCGATTGGATGGCGCGCGCGCTCACCCGCGCGCCATCCAATCGGCTCGGGCTCCTGCGCCCCCCTCCTCCTCCTCCTCCTAGCACTTCCTGCAACACAGCTGGGAGGAGGAGGAGGAGGAGGAGGAGGAGGGCGCAGGAGCCCGAGCCGGATGGCGCGCGCGCGCGCTCCGCTCACCTTTACAACCGGCCTCCGCTCCTGCTGTTAGCCCCGCGTGCCATCCGGCTCGGGCTCCTGCGCCCCCCTCCTCCTCCTCCTCCTACCAGCTGTGTTGCAGGAAGTGCTAGGAGGAGGAGGAGGAGGAGGAGGAGGGCGCAGGAGCCCGAGCCGGATGGCGCGCGGGGCTAACAGTAGGAGCGGAGGCCGGTTGTAAAGGTGAGCGGAGCGCGCGCGCGCGCCATCCGGCTCGGGCTCCTGCGCCCTCCTCCTCCTCCTCCTCCTCCTCCTCCTCCTCCTCCTCCTCCTAGCACTTCCTGCAACACAGCTGGTAGGAGGAGGAGGAGGAGGAGGGCGCAGGAGCCCGAGGCGGATGGCGCGGGAGGCCGATTGTGTGAGTTAAGTTTACTTTTCAGGGCTGTATGTATGACCAATCCAGAAGCATTCTCTCCTGACATTTTGCCCACATCTATGGCAGGCATCCTCAGAGGTCTGTTGGAAACTAGGCCTGTTTGATCAAGAAAAAATTTTGATATTTAAAATACTAGGCAAATGGAGTTTAAAAAATGTTTTGTAAATATTTACGAAATTTCGTAAATAACAAAACATTTTTTTTGGAAAGTTTTGTAAATATTTTAAATATCGAAACAAAAAAACACCCCAATTACAAAACGATTTTAGAAACAAATTTTTTCTTGATCAAACAGGCCTAGTAAATAACACTTGCTGATTTTTGCTTGCTTCAGTTAGGTAGTGGCGGGGCATTTAGTTAGTCATCTGCCTGTGCAGCTCAGATATACATTTACCATCTTAGGACTCTTGCACACTACACAATTCTAACTCTATGATTCCACTCTAACTGCTATGGCAACATCTTATGGAATTCTGGGAGTTCTCCTTATGGAAGGGGCCTTTAGAAATCTCTTGTGGTCCCTCCCTAAATGACAAATCTCAGGATTCCATTCGATGTTGCCATGGCAATTAAAGTGGAATCACAGCACTATGATTAGTATGAAAAGACATCTATCTGAGAAGTAACTACTTGGATGCAGCTTATGGCTCAATTTATCTCTCTCAGTGTGTGAATCTCCCAGTGACATTTATCATTGTTGTTATAAAATTCATTATATTATTCATCATTACTATAATTGATCAGTCATGGGAAAATCCCCTTCCACCGACTTGTAAATGGTCTTCAGAGATGCCCCAGTGGCGCAGTGGGTTAAAACATTGTGCTGGCAGGACTGAAGACCGACAGGTCGCAGGTTCGAATCCGGGGAGAGGCGGATGAGCTCCCTCTATCAGCTCCAGCTCCTCATGCGGGGACATGAGAGAAGCCTCCCACAAGGATGATAAAACATCAAAAATCATCCAGGCGTCCCCAGGGCAACATCCTTGCAAAAAAAAAAGAAAAAGAAAAAAAAGAAAGAGATAACCGCATCATGTTCTTATGAAGTAATATTTTAAGAAATGCGCAGTGAGGAGACACTCTCTGTACCTTCTCTATATTCCCCAATGCTTATGTCATAAATCTGGATTAACACATGGAATTCCAAGGCCAGATTTAATTGGATGAATGCTGGTTCCTGAGGCAAAGAGGTTTTTCCTTTTCTTTAAATGGAGAATGTTTCTTATAAGCTGCTACTTACATTTGCATTAAATGACTTGTAAGGCTTAGCATGCCTCTACTGGCCTCTTATGCAGTGGCATATCTGTCACATAAGTATTCTGTGAGAAGCGATACAGTTTATAACTAGCCATCCCCTGCCACGCGTTGCTGTGGCCCAGTTTGATGAACTGGTAAATAAAGTAATGAGAAATTCTTGGTTTCTAATATATGCAATTTCTTTATCTACCTATACTTATGACTGGATGGCTCTTTGTCAGGAGGGCTCTGACTACATTTTCTTGCCCTGGTGAAGAGAGTTGGACTGGATGGTCTTAAGTATTTTTGGTTGGTCAAGGGTGTTCTTTGTGGGAAATTTGCCCCAATTCTATCGTTTGTGGGGTTCAGAATGCTCTTTAATTGTAGGTGAACTATAAATCCCAGTAACTACAATCCCAAATGTCAAGGTCTGTTTCCCCCCAACTCCATCTGTGTTCATATTTGGGCATATGGAATATTCATGCCAAGTTTGGTCCAGATTCATCATTGTTTGAGTCCACAGTGCTCTCTGGATGTAGGTGAACTACAACTCCCAAAGTCAAGGTCAATGCCCACCAAACCCTTCCAATATCTCCAGTATGCCATGTTTGGTTGAATTCCATCATTGGTGGAGTTCAGAATGCTCTTTGATTGTAGGTGAACTATAAATCCCAACAAGTACAAATCCCAAATGTCAAGGTCTATTTCCCTTAAACTCCATCTGTGTTCATATTTGGTCATATGGAATATTCCTGCCAAGTTTGGTCCAGATCCATCATTGTTTGAGTCCACAGTGCTCTCTGGATGTGGGTGAACTACAATTCCCAAACTCAAGGTCAATGTCCACCAAACCTTTCCAGTTTTTTCTGTTGGTCATGGGAGCCCTGTGTGCAAAGTTTGGCCCAATTCCATCATTGGTGGAGTTCAGAATACTCTTTGATTGTATAAATCCCAGCAACGACAATTCCCAAATGACAAAGTCAATTTTTTGAGTGATGGTCACTCCTTGGATTAGTAGGTGTCTTGTGGCCAAATTTGGTGGCAATTCGTCCAGTGGTTTTTGAGTTATGATGTCACTCAAAATGAACAGAGCATTTTGATAGATAGATAGATGGATGGATGGATGGATGGATGGATGGATGTTGGTTATCTCTGGCATTGCCTCTCTCCTAAGTCAGGCTTGCATTTTGGCCATTTTGTCCTGGAAAAGGTCACAACTCTTTTCACCTGTAAGTGTTTGTTAACGGAGGTAAAGGCCATAAATATTTGGTCACCTTGGTCACTGTATTTCTTCTGTTTCTTAGTCAAATGAAAACATAATGTTTCCCACAAAATACTTGTGGCATTCAGGTCTAGACTGAACTTAAAGCCTCATTCAGGCCAAGAAAATAAGACTTTCCTAGGAATTTGGAGTCCTTATTCAAAAGGCCTTTTTTCCACATTCCCATGAAATGTGCCTCTGAAGACTTCAGAACTGAAAGAAAGAACTCCTTCAAAGACCTGCAAACCCAGACTCCAGTGGTGTGAATTCAATGTCAGTAAAGTGTGAATCCCCTCCACATTTTAATTTAGAGGTGCTGAGCCTATTTTGAGCATAGCGTCAGCATCTCAGATAGCTCCTTTAAAGTTCAGACTAAAATCCAAAGTACATTCTGTTTTCTCAATTATCATCCAGTCCATTACTGAAATCCAATACTGATTTTAACTTAGAAGAGATTCCTTAAATTTAGAAGGAAAACAGAGGGAGAACTGACTGAGTGGCACTGCAAATGAAAACCCCAGATAGCATATGGTCACTTGTTGGCCTGATAGGTGTATTATGTCCAAATTCGGTGTCAATTCATCCAGTGGTTTTTGAATAATGTTAATCCCACAAATGAACATTACATTTTTATTTATATAGCTTATTGAATTTTCTAGTGAGTCATGTCTTTTCATGATAATGTTCAAAGTCTCAGTTTAATCATCTCGACTTTTAGGGAGAAGTCTTAAGTTGCTCTTGGACCCATTTGTTTGTCATTGTAGCAGTCCAGGGTATCTATAAAGCTCTTTTCCCACACCACATTTCAAAGGAGCTGATTTTCTTCCTATCACTTCCCATCACTGTGCAGTTTCAGAACCATACATAGAAATCCCAACTTTGGTATTCAATTATACATCTTTACACATCTTTACATTTCAGAATCTTGCATAATTGCTTCATTACCATTCTTCTAAATCCTAGATTTCTTAACTGCACTCTTCATTCTGATAATTGACTGAGCCAAGACAGGGAAAATTTGGAATGCCTTCATTTTTAAAATTAAGTAAAACATTTGTGGTTATTATTTTAATGTCCTTAATGTTTAATTGTAAATTTGCCTTTGCACTTTCTTCCTTGATTTTCTTTAGTAATTGTTCCAACTCATTTTTGATTCTTTTTTTTTTTTGGCTGTTGTTTGAATGAAAAGGCCTTTGTCTGCCAGTGAAAAGAGAATAGGCAGGTGTCCAGCCTTTCCTCCTGGGGAAGGGAATTCCACAGCTAGGAACAGCTACTGAGAGAGCTCCCTTTCATGTCCTCACCAGATATTCCAGTCAAGTTAGTTTCAACTAGATAGACCCACTGAATCAATGGAAACTTGGTATGCAATGAGAGCTGGTTAATACCTTTGCATCTAAAGAAGCAGACTGGAGAATTTATCACATCAGGCTGATAATGCATAATTAGGCAAAGGTTTTCCCTTGATATTAAATCCAGTCATGTCTGACTCTGGGGTGTGGTGCTCATCTCTATTTCTAAGCCAAAGAGCCAGCGTTGTCCGTAGACACCTCCAAGGTCATGTGGCCGGCATGACTGTATAGAGCACCATTACCTTCCCGCTGGAGCGGTACCTATTGATCTACCTTATGAACCATCAAGGACCTTGAGATCGTCCGGGGAGGCACTGCTCTCGGTCCCGCCTTGGTCTCAGGTATGTTTGGCGGGGACGAGAGACAGGGCCTTCTCAGCGGTGGCCCCCGGCTATGGAACGCCCTCCATAGAGAAATTAGATCTGCTCCCTCCTTACGTTTCAGAAGCAAGTCAAAACAGGGCTGTTTGAGCAAGCGTTCTCAAACACAGAGTAACGGATATGGATAAATGATATAGGAATGAACGATTGACGATGGAACTAGAGATGCTTGACAATAAGGAAACGCTAATGATGTTGTTTTACTGCTGTTGTGGTTTATGTAATTGTAATGTTTAAAAATGTTCTATGATACTGTGTATACTGTTTTGTTGGAAACCGCCTTGAGTCGCCGATAGGCTGAGAAAGGGGGTATACAAATGCAGTAAATAAATAAATAAATAAATTCTCACATTTGCATGTTTTCGAATTGCTAGGTTGGCAGAACCTGGGGCTAACAGCAGAAGGTCACGCCGGATTCAAACCTGTGATCTTTTGGTCCACAAACTCAACACTCAGAGGTTTAACCCACTGTGCCACTGGCAGGATAAAAGCACCTTTGGTTGGGGCACACAATCCTATGTCTTTCCCATAGTTGCATTGCACTTGAATCTTTACTGGATCATACTGAAGAGAAAAATTCATCAATGAATCCAATGTTGTCATTCTGCCATTGTTTCTTCTGCATGAGTTTCCTTCCAATGTAGTTAAAATATTGCGAGGCAAAAGACTGTCTCCTGGGAAAGCTGAAATTGTGCAACTGTGCAGTTGTGGTAAAATCAAAAAACTCAGCCAAGATGGGCTGGGTAGAATGAACACAAGTAGGAAACAAGGCTGTGCAAAAGACTGATTTATTCATTTCATGTCAAAATCATTGCATACATAAATGTAAAACTGATTAAAATAGTAGGAGCACAAGCGGCTAAATAATTTTTGACCAAAACTGGGCAACAGCAACCACATTGTCTGTAGCTTTAAACAATTCTTCTTCTGTACACAAGGCAGGGCATTGTGGACAAGCATACAGGTGCAACGTTGTCTGTTCTGCTCTGTAGTTGCATAAGGTGGAGGAGTCTTTTAGGCAGTGCCATTTAGTCAGGTTGTCTCTTGATCTGCCCACTTCACTTCTGAGTCTGTTCAGGGACTTCCAAGTTGCCCATTCTTGGTTTGCCCTTGGAGGAAGACCCTCATGGGGGGCCATCCAGTTGGGGTTTACTGGTTAGCTGCCCAGAGGGATGCTCTTGCTGTTGCTGGGGGGACATTAAGAGAAGTGCTGGTTCTCATGAAGCTTTTCCTTGATTTGAGTCTACTGGGAGGAGGCTGATAGCCATGCCTTGGATGGCTTTCACAGTGGTCAACCTTATTTCTCTTATTTCCCAAAAGACTAATCAGGGGAATTCGTATCATCAAAGTGCAATTGAAGTGCAGTGTGAAAGTGATTGTTCCAATAGTGGGATGTTTCCTTTTACTTAAACAATATGATTGCCATGAGACTATAGGCTGGTGATTAACTCCTATCTACAAAGTTTATGCTATCACTTCTTTATCTGAGCCTCTAAGAGGCTACAATACCGATTTGCATACTGATGTTCCAGACTAGCATGGCTATGTCTTTGAATGGAAACTGTAAGTCAACTCTATAGAATCAAAGCATTTACCGTATTTTATGGCATATATTATTATTATTATTATTATTATTATTATTATTATTATTATTATCTTTATTTATACCCCGCAAAATCTCCCGAAGGACTCGATGCGGCTTACAAAGGCCAAGGCCACAACAAACAACAACATACAAATATAACAGTAAAACTCATAAGCAAATAATAAAACATCAAGCAAAGACAATAAAACACTAAAAACAATGACACATGATGCATTTAAAATCTAAAAGGCCGGGCCAAATGTAATGGACAAAATTTAAAAGTGCTGAACTTGACAGGAGGTATGTAGAGGTTTTTTGGAGGTAGGTGCAATGTGCAGAGACTTTGTTAGTCTCTAACAAAGTGCATTTCGGACATGATGCCAGGAGTTTCCTAATCTGGAAAGGCACGCTTTCCAGATCTTCAGGCTCTTCCTAAAGATTGCCAAGAGTCTTCAGGCAATGCTCTTTAAACTTTGCAAAGATTGCCAACGTTGGGGCTTGTCTGATGTCCTTGGGGAGAGAGTTCCAGAGTCAGGGGGCCACCACAGAGAAGGCCCTGTCCCTCGTCCCCACCAAACATGCTTGCGATGCAGGTGGGATCGTGAGCAGGGCCTCTCCAGATGATCGAAGGGAACGTGTGGGTTCATATATGGAAATGCTATCATGCAGGTAGGTGGGTCCCAAACCGTTTAGGGCTTTGTAGGTGAGCACCTGCACCTATAAGATGACTGGGCGTATAAGACGACTCCCAAATTTTCCAGTTAAAATATAGAGTTTGGGATATACTCGCCATATAAGACTACCCCTCTTCCAATGCACACCAAATAAAAATTTAAAAAGCATCAGATTTGATTTCAATATGGTAATTTTCCTATTACTGTACCTCCTTCTCTGCCTCTCAGATCTCGCACGTGCGCACCTGCACCGCTTCACTGCAGTCTTCAGGAGCGAGATCTGAGAGGCAGAGGAGGTGGTACAGTAATAGGATACAAGGGCAAGCCAGACAGGTACAAGAGGTGTGATTTCTGGGCCCAGAGCCACTCTATCTCTTTTTTCCATACCCTTGCTCCGCCCTTCACTTACACCTTCCCGGTGAGGCGCCCCTTCACCTCACCATTGGGACCACATAAAGTCCACGAATCCTGATGAATGGATTTTCTTCTACCATACTTGTACAGCATCACCCTTAAGGCTTTCATACAGTTGCTGCATATGGCAGGGACGCGGCCACTGCCATTTTTGAGCTTTCCCCACAATATGCAGCAACCACAGATTCTCCAATCTGGATTGGAAGTTTCAGCACCCGCTCTATAAGATGACTCCCACGTATAAGACTATTCCTGAGTATAAGACAATTCCTGACTTTTGAGAAGTTTTTCTTGGGTTAAAAAGTAGTCTTATATGCCAAAAAATACGGTACTCCAGTTTGGACTAATAACTGGATTTAAGCTTAAAATGGGAGAATATATAACAAACACAACAAAAGTAATTTTATCTTTACAGCTAAATTTATTCCTAGCCCTTGAGAACATGATCTGACTACAATTACTGTCTTAAAGATCTATATTACTAAATACAATTGCCGCAGTAATATGTCTTGAAGCAAGATACTAAGACAATGCCTTTTGCCTGTGGCATAACAGTGAAGAAATTCAGTAAGAAACGTTGGCTTTTTAATATTTGTCTTTTAAATAATCCCCTAATTTCTCAAACCAGCCTGGTTGGTATCTTCCAACATCAACACGTGCTTATTCACAGATCAACAGAGATTATTTTAAAAAATAGTCTGTAAATCCAATTTTCTGCTCAAAATAATACAGAGAAATCCTGCAAATGGTACAGGATCCTCCCTAGCCTCATTTTCCCTGCCCTTCTTTCTTTAGGGCCCCATGTTCCACTTTTGTTTTGTTTTTTCTTCCGGCTAAGGAGAATGGGCCTGTGGCACCTTCCCTGCCTGTCAGCAATGCTCTTTAAACTTTGCAAAGGAATCAGTTGATTGATTTGAGCCACTCCCTTCTCCTCCAGGGGCTGAGAATGCTGCTTAATCTGTGTTCACAGTCTCTGCTGGCTCAGCCAGCAGGAAACATGGACAGGAACATTGAGTTCTGGTTTCCCATGTCTAGTCTAAAGGAATATAACCAGGATACCTGGTTTGTCCAATAAACACACACTTTTGCTAGGAAGATGGCCCTCTATCTTCTTTATCATCATGTCTTTATAGAGGGATGGCTGAGAAGTAGTCTATGATTTCTACCTCTTAGTGATTTTGTTTTCATTTCTATGATAATGTACATAGGGCCCTTTCCCACAGCTTCAGTTCCCAGAATCCCTGATCATCTCTGTAGGGAGCTGGACAGGAGGAGTGTGACCCTGTTGGTTCTCTTGGACATCTCAGCGGCTTTCGATACCATCGATCATGCTATCCTTCTGGGACGCCTCTCCGGGGTGGGCCTTGGAGGTACGACTATGTCGTGGCTCAGGTCCTTCCTAGAGGGTCGATCCCAGATGGTGAAGCTGGGAGACACCTGCTCGGACCCCTGGCCTTTGACCTGTGGAGTCCCGCAAGGTTCCATTCAGTCTCTATTTTGTCTCCCATGCTTTTTAACATCTACATGAAACCGCTGGGCGAGGTCATCCGGAGTTTTGGAGTTGGGTGCCATCTCTATGCAGATAACACACAACTCTACTACTTTTTCCACCTAACTCCAAGGAAGCCCCTCGAGTGCTAGATGAATGCCTGACTACTGTGGCTATCTGGATGAAGACGAACAAGCTGAAGATCAATCCCGACAAGACAGAGGTCCTCCTGGTCTATCATAAACCGGACCAGGGTATAGGGTGGCAACCTGTGCTGGACGGGGTTGCACTCCCCCTAAAGTCACAGGTACGCAGTTTGGGGGTCCTCCTGGATTCTTCACTTACGTTTGAGGCTCAGACGTCGGTGGTGGCTGGGAGGGCCTTTGCACAATTAAGACTCATGCGCCAAGTGAGACCATACCTCGGGAAGGCGGATCTGGCCAAGGTGGTCCACGCCTTAGTCACTTCTAGACTGGATTACTGCAATGCACTCTACGTGGGGCTGCCTTTGAAAATGGCTCGGAAATTCCAGATGGTCCACCGGGCGGTGGCCAGGTTGTTAACTGGGGTCCTTACAGGGAGCGGTCAACCCTCCTGTTCAAGGATCTCCACTGGCTACCATTCATTTTCCAGACCCAATTCAAGGTGCAGGTTCTTACCTACAAAGCCCTGAATGTTTTGGGACCCGCCTACCTGCGTGACCGCATCTCTGTATACGAACCCACATGATCCCTTCGATCACCTGGAGAGGCCCTGCTCTCGATCCCACCAGCATCGCAGGCGCGATTGGTGGGGACGAGAGAGAGGGCCTTTTCGGTGGTGGCCCCTCGACTCTGGAACTCACTCCCTAAAGACATCAGACAGGCCCCAACTCTGGCAGTCTTCAGGAGGAGCTTGAAGATGTGGCTGTTCCAGTGTGCCTTCCCGGAATAATGATCCCATAGCACCTTGTCCTCCAAAGCACTTTGTCCTCCAAAGCACTTTACATTTCTTTAGGTCTGCTCATATGCCCTTCCACAAACACCAGTACCACCTTTCGTCCATGTCCCAGCATTATTTCCAATTTTAACTCTACATTTGGCCTTCCCACTGTTTTTAATTGTGTGTTGTCTTACTGATAATGTTGTGTATTTTATTGTCTATGTTTTTAAATTGCTTGTATTGTTATTATTACTTGTATTGTTGTGTTTGGGCTCGGCCTCATGTAAGCCGCACCGAGTCCCTTGGGTAGATGGTAGCGGGGTACAAATAAAGTGTTATTATTATTATTATTATTATTATTATTATTATTATTATTATTATCATTATCATCATCATCATCATTGGCAAAGGCAGTTGAGGCATCTGAGAGCTGACGCAAAAAAACACTTGGAAAATTAGAGTATATGAATCACTGTTGAGTGGTTGCATGATGGGGAAATCTAGGTTGACAGTCTAAGAGGCCCTTAGGTTTCTCAACCAATAATGTTGCAAATCTAAACTGCAAATCCAAGAACATAGCCATGGTAGTTCAAGTAGAATCACTGGTGTGCAAAAAGGCTATTTGTCTTTTTAAGAGAAATGAATCATTACAACCTTAACACACGGAGGAGTCCCCCCACCATACCGTTTCGCCAGCAAATGTGGCAAAACAACAGCTCTGTCATCCATGTGCCACTCCAGTGTGGTGACACTTCCCTCATCGCCCAAAACAGGACAGAAGTGTCACCTATGTTTGTGGGGAAGTGTTCAAGGATGCTTTCATCTCAGTTGGGGGCAGGGCTTCCACTGGAAGTCACATGATGTTGTGTGGTGGCTGGCGTAGGGCTCCATCCCTGAAGGAGGGTTGAAGCATCCTAGGTCACTTGTTTTGGTACTTTGGTACTTATGATGAGGTCATTAATGAAGTAGTTTTGTGCTTTTTAGAACACTTCAGTTCCTGAACAGCCTTTGGAGGCTGAGTTGAGGGAATATTGTCCCGGAATATATATATATATAAATCATTTTATTGAACCAGCTTCAGAAATGCTACTTTTTGAATTTCAACTTACAGATTCACATCATGGCTGATGGCTGATGAATGCTAAAAACGGTAGACCAACAACTGACATTCCCATTAATACCCACTTAAAGTAAGGGTGGAAAAGTGTAGCTCTCCAGATGCTGTTGAACTACAACAAGCACACTCACTTTGCTGGCTAGGGTTAATTGGATCTTCAGTCTAACTTCAGCTTGTTGTTGTTCATTCGTTCAGTGATTTCCGACTCTTCGTGACTTCATGGACCAGTCCAAGCTAGAGCTCCCTGTCGGACATCGCCACCCCTAGCTCCTTCATGGTCAATCAAGGATGCCATCCATCCATCTTGCCCTTGGTTGGCCCCTCTTTCTTTTTCCTTCCATTTTCCTGAGCATAATTGTCTTCTCTAGGCTTTGAAAGCATCAGGAGAGATGTGGAGGGCAGGAAGGTGGTGTTGCAGTGGTCTATTGTGATTCCATCTTTCTTACTAAGTATCTCATCCCACTGTCTGCAGAGTTTAAGGGCACATACTTTAAGGTGGGTAGCCAGGACAGAATATGGATCCCGCTGGTACCCCACTCTTTTGTTGTTCATTCGTTCAGTCACTTCTGACTCTTTGTGACCTCATGGACCAGCCCACGCCAGAGCTCCCTGTCGGCCGTCACCACCCTCACCTTCTGCAACGTCAAGCCAGTCACTTCAAGGATGCCATCCACCCATCTTGCCCTTGGTCGGCCCCTCTTCCTTTTTTCTTCCATTTTCCCCAGCATTATTGTCTTCTCTAAGCTTTCCTGTCTTCTCATGTGGCCAAAGTATTTCATCTTGGCCTCTACTATCCTCCCCTCCAGTGAGCAGTCGAGCTTTATTTCCTGAAATATGGACTGGTTGGATCTTCTGGCAGTCCAAAGCACTCTCAGAACTTCAGCTGGAGGGGCATATTTGCTCACATCAGCAACATTGTGTAAAGTACAATGACTGACAAATGGTCTCTATGACACTTCCATAATCTCCAGGAGTTTATTAGAGTTGTATTTCAAATTGTCCAGAGGGCATTATGTTGCCTATCCCTGACCTCCTTCATATACAGCAGCCTCCTGTGTTTTTTGCCAGCCCTGGGATTCTTTTCATAGAACTTGACGAAGACTTACTATGGCAGTGTTTCTCAACCTGGGGGTCGCGAGGGGGTGTTAGAGGGGTCACCAAAGACCATCAGAGAACACAGTATTTTCTGTTGGTCATGGGGGTTCTGTGTTGGAAGTTTGGCCCAGTTCTATTATTGGTTGGGTTCAGAATGCTCTTTGGTTGTAGGTGAACTATAAATCCCAGCATCTGCAATTCCCAAATGTCAAGGTCTATTTCCCCCACATTTGGGCATATTGAGTATTTATGCCAGGTTTGGTCCAGATCCATCACTGTTTGAGTGCACAGTGCTCTCTGGATGTAGGTGAACTACAACTCTAAAACTCAAGATCAGTGCCCACCAAATCCTTCCAGTATCTTCTGTTGGTCATGGAAGTTTGGTATGCCAAGCTTGGTTCAATTCCATCATTGGTGGAGTTCAGAATGCTCTTTGATTGTAGGTGAACTATAAATCCCAGCAACTATGACTCCCAAATGACAAAATCAATCCCCCCCAACCCCACTAGTATTCACATTTGGGCGTATTGAGTATTTGTGTCAAATTTGGTGCAGTGAAGGACAATACATCCTGCATATCAGATATATACAGTAGCAAAGTTGCAGTTATGAAGGAGCAACAACAATAATTTTATTGTTGGGGGTCACCACAACATGAGGAACTGTATTAAGGGGTTGTGGCATTAAGAAGGATGAGAACCACTGTACTATGGAAATGTTTGCATGCAAAACATGTGCTATGTCACTGTGGATCATGGCTGGAAGTGTTTATAACACCAATGGAGTATGCCAATGCCAATGATATTTCAGCCACCTGAAAGCAAAAAAAGGAGGGTGGTGAAGAGGAATGAGTGAGTAGTCAAGTAGTAGCTGAAGAACAGGAGCTTCATGTGGGGACAGAGGCGGCCCTAGGAAATTTTCAACGGTAAGCAAACAGTATTTTGCCCCCCGCCCCCCAACCAATCACTGATATATATTTTCTGTTCATCGTGGGAGTTCTGTGTGTCCCATATTTGCTTCAATTCCATCATTGGTGGAGTTCAGAATGCTCTTTGATTGTAGGTGAACTATACATCCCAGTAACTACAACTCACATATGCCAAGGTCTATTTTCCCCCAAGAGTGCCTCAAGAGCACCCCAGGGCAAAATCAACTATACTGCAAATGCTTACTTGGCGTAATGGTTGAGCTGCCCCTGTGTGGGGATGAAAAAGACAATCCTGTTAAGCGGAAGGCCTGGAATGGATTAGCCATTTCTGCTGAAGGGCCTCTCCAATCTTGTTTTCACCTCACCTGGTTTGACTGTTCTGTGCTTCTCTTTGCTAGGGGCAAAGCAGGAGCAGTTAACATCTCATTCACCTTTCATGTGACCCTTCCACTGCCACACCTTAGTTGGGTGACGATAACAAAAACAGAGCTGAGAATTCCCAAAAGGGTGAGGTCCAGTTAATCCTTTCAGAACAACACCAACCTGATACTTCATGGGTGGGTCTCTGGTAGTTTCAGAGTGAATTAACGTCTCCTATTCTCTTCCTTATCCACTTCTCTGACTGTCTGTCTTTTCCCTCCCTTCCTTCTATTTTATTAAGGCAGTCATCTGTCCCATTCACCTGTGATGACTGCTATGCCTCTCCTACCTAAGGAGTTACTGCCTTAAACAAGCAAACATTTTTTTCTTTTAGTTTTTACCCTCTGATTTCCCCCCCTCTTTCCTTTCAAGTGCAAATACTAGTCAATGGAATGAGGTGAATTTTATTTATTTCCTTATGTATCTCTTTATGGTCTTTTAAGATTCTTTGGTAATGAACTTACCGTATATACTCATGTATAAGTTGATCTTATGAACTAACAGGTATGGGGACCCACATTATGGATTTTGATGTGACTCATGAATAAGTCTTGGATAATAATAATAATAATAATAATAATAATAATAATCCTTTATTTATACCCCGCTAACATCTCCCGAAAGACTCGGTGCGGCTTACAAGAGGCCGAGGCCCAACACAACAAAAAACAACAGCATAACAAATATAACAATAAATAACTCATTAAACAAGCAATAAACATTAAAACAATAGCAATTAACATTAGACGATAACACCATGACACATTTAAAACTAAGGCCGGGCCAATGTAATAATTAAAATTTTTAAAATGCTGGGCATGACAGGTGAAATGGATAGGCTTTTGGAGAAAGGTGCGGTGTGCAGACAATCTTAAATTGCATTTGGGACATGATGCTTGGAGTTTCCTATTCTGGGAAGGCACACTGGAACAACCATGTCTTCAAGCTCTTCCTAAAGACTGCCAATGTTGGGGCTTGTCTGATTTATTTATTTATTTATTTATTATTTGCATTTGTTAACCGCCACTCTCAGCCCGAAGGCGACTCGTGGCGGTGTACAGAACACAGAACATAGAGACAACAGTTACAGTAAATCAGGATAACACACATCTTACTAACACACAGCTAATTAAACTAAAAATCCGCTTCGTCTTGTTTGGGTCATAATCAATCTCGTCGTCATAGTCCATTCCGGTAGTCATTCCAAAACATAGCACTTAATTGAAGGCCTTTTCGAAGAGCCAGGTTTTTAGGCCCTTACGGAAGGCCATGAGGGAGGGCGCCTGTCTAATTTCAGCAGGGAGGGAGTTCCACAGCCGGGGGGCCACCACCGAGAAGGCCCGCTCTCTAGTCCCCGCCAAGCGTGCCTGTGAGGCAGGCGGGACCGAGAGAAGGGCCTCCCCGGATGATCTCAAGGTCCTCGTGGGCTGGTAGGCCGAGATGCGGTACTCAAGGTATTTTGGGCCGGAACCGTTTAGGGCTTTGTAGGTTAGCACCAGCACCTTGAATTGGGCCCGGTAGCTGATCGGCAGCCAGTGGAGCTGGGACAGCAAGGGCGTTGTGCGCTCCCTGCGTCCCGCTCCGGTTAACAACATGGCTGCCGCGCGCTGGACTAGCTGGAGCTTCCGGGCCGTCTTCAAGGGCAGCCCCACGTAGAGAGCGTTGCAGTAGTCGAGGCGGGATGTGACCAAAGCGTGTACCACCGTGGCCAAGTCAGACTTCCCAAGATACGGGCGCAGCTGGCGCACGAGCCGAAGCTGTGCAAATGCTCCCCTGGTCACTGCTGTCTGATGTCCTTGGGGAGAGAGTTCCAGAGTTGGGGGGCCACCACGGAGAAGGCCCTGTCCCTCGTCCCCACCAATCGCACTTGAGACGCAGGTGGGATCGTGAGCAGGGCCTCTCCAGATGATCGGAGAGATCGTGTGGGTACATATATGGAGATGCGGTCACGAAGGTAGGTGGGTCCCAAAACATTTAGAGCTTTGTAGGTAAGCACCTGCACCTTGAATTGGGACTGGAAAATGAATGGCAGCCAATGGAGCTCCTTAAACAGGAGGGTTGACCTCTCTCTGTAAGGAGCACCAGTTAACAACCTGGCCACCGCCCGTTGGACCAGTTGGAATTTCCGGGCCGTTTTCAAGGGCAGCCCCACGTAGAGCGCATTACAGTAGTCCAATCTGTCCTCTCATTCTATGGAGAGAGGAAAGCACTAGAGCTACCTTGGGACCAGATGCTCCTGGCTACCACTGCTGCCATTTTCCTGCCTAGACATTCAAAAAGGCCAGAAGCAGCATTGCAATGAAGAAAGAGAGGGTTGGCATTCCTTTTGATTTCTCTTGGAACACACCAAAACAGGGGTCCTCAAACTAAGGCCCGGGGGCCAGATACGGCCCTCCAAGGGCATTTATCCGGCCCTCGCTCAGGTCAACCTATGTGTGAAATGACTTGAAAGCTCACAACAACAACAACAACAATCCTATCTCATCAGCCAAAAGCAGGCCCACATTTCCCATTGAAATACTAGTAAGTTTATATTTATTAAAATTGTTCTTCATTTTAATTATTATTTAAAGTGTTTTTTCCACTACAAATAAGATATGTGCACTGTGCATAGTGATTCATTCATGTTTAAAAAAAAATATAATCTGGCCCTCCAACAGTTTGAGGGACTGTGACCTGGCCCTCTGTTTACAAAGTTTGTGGACCCCTGCACTAAACTCTCTTCTCTTGCCACTCTACACAGAGAAGGGGATGGTCCCAGGGGCGTCTTAACCCATTACACAAAGTAAGCATTTGCAGTATAGTTGATTTTGCCCAGGGGCGCTCTTGAGGCAGTCTTGGGGAAAAATAGACCGTGACATATGCGAGTTGTAGTTACTGGGATGTATAGTTCACCTACAATCAAAGAGCATTCTGAACTCCACCAATGATGGAATTGAACCAAATATGGCACACAGAACTCCCATGACAAACAGAAAATATATATCAGTGATTGGTTGGGGGGGGGGGGCACCAAAATACTGTTTGCTTACCGTTGAAAATTACCTAGGGTCGCCTCTGGTCCCTTTTCTGATAAGCACTCCCCTTGACCCATGGGTAAATTGATGCAGACTTTTTGGATCATTTTTTTGCAAAAAAATCATAGTATATACTATATAGCAGGTTCTCTTATTGGCTGATCCCTATCTCATTGAAAGCCAATTCGATGTTAATGCACCCCATATATTCTTGAGTATCCCATGTAGGAAGAAAGTACAATGTGTGAAAGTACCAAAATTGCGAAAGGCCAAGTGACCCTCTCAAATCTATTTGAACTTTGGGACTCTACTGGAGGTTTATTCTGGTAGCTTTTTGGTGCTAAAGTAAATTTTGTATGTGAAAGAAATCTTAGAGCTAGGAGCTTCGTTTTTAAAAAAGTAACCATTAGCATTTGTTCCTCTTTGAGATAAGTAGCATGCTACCTATTATTATTTCTTTATGAATGATGCATTACTAATGCTTTGCTTTTCCATTAATTACATTTCTTTAATAAAAGCGTCAAGGTTGTTTTTAGAAAAATTAACTAACATTTTGGGAGTAATGAGTAAACAGTAGTTGTTACATACATTCAAAAGGAATAATACTGTGCTATTCTGTTGCATTTCACTGTTCTGGAAATGATGTGACATCACTTCTGGCTGCTGTTTTGGCCAATGTTCAGGGCCTTTTAGTGGGGGGTTTGAATACTCTGTGTGTAAGAGAAATTTTATGATTCATCACATTTGCCTCTGTTCTGGAGGTTGTTTGGAACCATTTTGGGAATGATAAAAATACCTAAAATCAGTATTAGGGTATAGATAGATAGATAGATAGATAGATAGATAGATAGATAGATAGATAGACAGACAGACAGACAGACAAATTTGAAGACTTGAGGGAGGGCTGAGAGTTTTGGGGTACAATTTGGGGGCCTAAAGGATTGGGGGGGGGGCAAGGATCCTGCACTTTTCTAACCAGTGTCAGGAGAGAGATAGATAGATAGATAGATAGATAGATAGACAGACAGACAAACAGACAGATTTGAGGAAGGGCTGAGAGTTTTGGGGTACAATTTGGGGGCCTAAAGGAATTTTTTTTGGGGGGGGGGCAAAAATCCTGCATTTTCTAACCCCTCCTCTAATGGGACAGATGAATAATCCGAACACATTTCACCCTATGAACCATCACAGAGATTAAGATCCTCCGGGGAGGCCCTGCTTTCCGTCCCGCTATTGTCACAGGCACAATTGGTAGGGACTAGAGACAGGGCCTTCTCGGTGATTGCCCCCCCTGGGTATGGAACTCCCTTCCTGATGAGATCAGATCGGCCCCTCCCTCCTATCCATGGTAAAAACTTGGCTGTGGGACCAAGCTTTTGGAACAGGGCAATAAAGCAGCAATAGGAAAGATTACCAGGCCAATTAGATTTGACTCTGATGACTAGGATGGTTTTAAATGGTGTATTTTAATATTGCGATAAATGTTTTTAATATTTGTGTATGCGTATATGATTTGTGTCCTGGCATTGAATGTTTGCCTTATATATGCTGTGCTCCGTCCTGAATCCCCTTTGGGGTGAGAAGTGCAGAATATAAATGTTTTAAATAAATAATAAATAAATACTACATGCCCCGAAACACTTCATTAGCTATCTAGGTCTGATGGAAGTTGCTGTCTAACAAAATACTGGCTCTGCATCACAATGTCTAGATTCCTTCAGAGTCAGGCAAGGTGAAGAGAAGTCTTGTAAACATGCCTCAGCCTTAGACTTCCCTGAAAACCTTTATACTGTATTGTTTTCCTAATCGATTTAGGGTTTTTTTAAAAGCAGAG
This sequence comes from Anolis sagrei, assembly GCF_037176765.1. Classification (NCBI taxonomy): domain Eukaryota; kingdom Metazoa; phylum Chordata; class Lepidosauria; order Squamata; family Anolidae; genus Anolis; species Anolis sagrei. The sequence continues at coordinate 172,798,902 of NC_090021.1, read as the reverse complement.
GGAGGCATACTCAATTACCTCAAAGAGGTCACAGTTATTTTATAAAAGGAGTTTATTGAGTACATCTTTTAAAAAAAATTGAGTAGAGTAAGACTACTACTTTTTTCTTATTCATGTTAGGTTTCTCTGGTTATCAGAAAGAAAGACGAAGCTTTGCAATAGTTTTATAACAATACTTCCAGCTGAAAATCTAGTAACTTTACAATTTCCAAAATGAATTTTGTGTGGCAGTGGGGTCCTGGGGAACAGATCATTTAGACAAGTTTGCAAATAATTGAAGAAGAAAAGAAACCTCTCATACAATTGAGGCTTTCCAAGTTAATGCCACATTAAACCCTATTCTGGGTTGTTTGCCCTGACCTTCTCCTTTAGTACTTGAATATCCCTAGCATCTCCCATTACAAAAGGAGCCAGTTCTTTTCAGCTTATGTGGTTATAAACATAACCACAAAGAAACTGGGTGTACACGGTCATGTATAACCTTATAGGCATGCTGGCTCACTATAGCAAAGGGCAGGCATAGCTTGTACTACTAGCTTAAAGAAAATCAACAAGAACAACAACCGCTGTTGCCTAAGTTGGAAACCACCAACTCAGGACAAAAGGATCCGGAAGGAGCAGAAGCCAAAGTCAGGTCTTGCGGAACAGGTCTCTGTTCTCAACTGAGGTGGTCATCCCTGTATCATATCATTTTCCATCTCTCAGGCATTCTTCCAATATAGCACATCCATCTCTTTAAATCATTTCTCTGAAAGCACGCAATAAAAACTATTTTAACATACTTTTATTTAATTAAAAGAGCACTGTATATACTGCAATGGGGGCAGGGGGCGATAGGTTTCTGAAGTCATAGAATCATAGAATCATAGAGTTGGAAGAGAACTCATGGTCCATCCAGTCCAACCCCCTGCCAAGAAGCAGGAATATTGCATTCAAATCACCCCTGACAGATGGCCATCCAGCATCTGTCCAAAGAAGGAGCCTCTGGGGCAGAGAGTTCCACTGCTGAACGGCTCTCACAGTCAGGAAGTTCTTCCTCATGTTCAGATGGAATCTCCTCTTTTGTAGTTTGAAGCCATTGTTCCGCGTCCTAGTCTGCAAGGAAGCAGAAAACAAGCTTGCTCCCTCCTCCCTGTGGCTTCCTCTCACATATTTATACATGGCTATCATATCTCCTCTCAGCCTTCTCTTCTTCAAGCTAAACATGCCCAGCTCCTTAAGCTGCTCCTCATAGGGCTTGTTCTCCAGACCCTTGATCATTTTAGTCTCCCTCCTCTCGACACATTCCAACTTGTCAATATCTCTCTTGAATTGTGGTGCCCAGAATTGGACACAATATTCCAGGTGTGGTCTAACCAAAGTGGAATAGAGGGGTAGCATGACTTCCCTAGATCTAGACACTATGCTCCTATTGATGCAGGCCAAAATCCCATTGGCTTTTTTTGCCGCCACATCACATTGTTGGCTCATGTTTAACTTGTTGTCCACGAAGACTCCAAGATCTTTTTCACACGTACTGCTCTCAAGCCACGCATCCCCCATTCTGTATCTTTGCATTTCGGTTTTTTTTGCCTAAGTGGAGTATCTTGCATTTGTTGAACTTCATTTTGTTAGTTTTGACCCATCTCTGTAATCTGTCAAGATCGTTTTGAATCCTGCTCCTGTCCTCTCTGGAGTATTGGCTATCCCAATTTGTTGTCTGCAAACTTGATCCTGCCTTCTAGCCCTTCATCTAAGTCATTAATAAAGATGTTGAACAGGACCGGGCCCAGGACGGAACCCTGCGGCACTCCACTTGTCATAAAAATTATGAGAAATGAAATATGTCCAGTTTGAAAATGTGTTTTAGGCACTTCTGACTACTCAGACTACAATCCTACACATTCTCAACTAAGATGGAGTCTCACTGAATTCAGTGGGATTTCCTTCTGACGGCTTCATCACATTCATTAAAAACTACTGAGCAGGCCCGTAGCCAGGATTTCGTTTCGGGGGGGGGGGGGGGGGGCTAAAAATTTTCAGGGGGGGAGTTCGGGTGGGGGGCTGAGTTTCGGGGGCTAGGGCTGAGTGAGAGTGAAAGAGGGTCTAGCCTAGCAAACCTTTTGTATCATTACCTCAATACCCCCATGCATATGGGATATATTGAGTATGGTGATCAGATCATGATATGAATAAATGTAACAGTTTAAATAATGCACCAGTAAGGCCTTTTCGTGAACCACCATGAGAATTTCGGGGGGGGGGAGGGGCTGAAGCCCCTCAAGCCCCTCCCCCGGCTACATGCCTGCTACTGAGCTACCCACTTAAAAACGGCAACCTACTGTGTTCATCCCATGATGTAGGCTTCAAGTATACGATAGAGATATCTTGGGGTTTAAAAAGCATTATAAAGGATTATCTTTTCAGACGGTTTCTAAGCTGGTTGGCAAGTGACTTTTTTGGAAGTTATCTGGATAGAAATGGGCAAAATGGTCAATTGTGTTATGCGATGGTATTTATCATTCTCAGCTTTGAAATGATAGTTAGGCAATTTGTGGGAGGAGTCAAAATGCCCCTTTGAGAAAAAGCTCCACCATTATCTTTTGCTCACAGGGGAGGGAAGATCAGTGTGTTGTGTTCCTTTCTGTCTTATGCACTTTCGGGGGGTTTTACTTCCTTCCTTCCTTCCTTTTCTTGTGTGTATCATGTGTTGTCTCTCCCTGACACCTCCTTCCCTCTTCCTTCTTCTTTGGTTGATGCAAAGGGAAATCTACTCCAACCCCCTTCTTTCTGCCATGTAACAAAAGCCTCTGAATCATAATAATAATAATAATAATAATAATAATAATAATAATAATAATAATAATAGCAATAACAATAGAAAATATGTTTCTAGTTTGCAAGTGTTATTTGAAGTTTAATTGTGTAGTCCTTACTTTGAAAGTAGTAGTTGTGCTCCAGAAACTTCATTTTTGTGCCCACAAACTGTGTTAAATTGGTGGAGACTCCACAAAATATTCAATCATTGGGAAACTAGAGCAAAATGTGCTACAGTAGGATGTTCCACCTGCAAAGACAAAGTTTTTGCGGTTTAATAAACTTTTCCCATGTGTTTATGATAGAAGTAATTAGAAAACGATATTTATAACGCAGGAACAAAAATCATAGTCCAGAGTTTCACAAAGAAAACGGGGAGGGACAGTGGGCAGGAACAACTCTCTACAATGTGATGGCAAATCAACTGAGAATCATAGAATCAAAGAGTTGGAAGAGATCTCATGGACCATTCAGTCCAACCCCCTGCCAAGAAGCAGGAATATTGCATTCAAATCACCCCTGACAGATGGCCATCCAGCCTCTGTTTAAAAGCTTCTAAAGAAGGAGCCTCCACCACACTCTGGGGCAGAGAGTTCCACTGCTGAACGGCTCTCACAGTCAGGAAGTTCTTCCTCATGTTCAGATGGAATCTCCTCTCTTGTAGTTTGAAGTTATGGATTGGTAAAGACTCTGAATCCATAATGGTGCAGTAATGAAATTAAAAGATACATCTAAGGACAATGAATAAAATGGAAGTCCTGTTGTAATGAACAGAGAATTACCTGGTCAGTTTCAAACTCACTGGGACTCTTCCCCTCACACCCAGGACGCATCTGCTGCTGTACAGAAAAGCTAGTGGGTATTGGTGAGAGAAATTACTCCAGTCAAACCTAGCTCACATCTCATCCAACATTTTTTTTTTTTGTAATACCGGTCAGGTCAGCATGTTCATCTAGAATCAAATCCCAAATAATAGTTGTTGCCCCCCTTACTTCTACTTCTAATAATCCACAACTCAAGAGGACATAGTGAATATCATTTATGTGTAATAGAAAAGACATGATCTAGAATAATTATGCCCCTTGCTTAAATTACACAGAAACACATGAAGCATTTATTCACCTAAACTGGCATTGAGGGTGGTGGGTGGGGGTGTTCTGGAATCTGAGGTCCACCAACATGTAAGAACCATTGTTCTGTGACAATCTCTCCATTCATATAGGGCAGTGGTTCTCAACCTATGGGTCCCTAGATGTTTTGGCCTTCAACTCCCAGAAATCCTAACAGCTGGTAAATTAGCTGGGATTTCTTGGAGTTGTAGGTCAAAGCACCTGGGGACCCACAGGCTGAGAACCACTGATGCAGGTCCACATCAGATTTCTTGGACCTCACTGACATCCACAAAAGTTGAGAGTATATTTCATGCCCTTCACTTTCTATGACTACCATAACAAAAAAGAAAGGGTAAAATAAGAAAAAAGGTTCCCTCCCCTCTTCACTTTTTCTGATATTTATATTGAAGAGTCAGTAAAGGTTTCTTCCGAATAAAATTTGAAAACACCAGTCTACCCTACATTATCTCCTTAAATTGGGTGTTGTATGTTAGAACACTTGCCAGATATCTGCCTAATTTTGTGCAAGTTTGGGGAGGAGAGGAACTGTCAATACAGTCATCCTTAGCAGCCTATCCATGGCTGGATACCCAAGTTAAGGATATGTTTCTAATGTTTACCCTAAATCTAAATTGCTCATGGTTGATTCAGGCTTGATCTTTGAAATAGCTAAAATAGCTAAGTTGATATAACTGATCAAAAACAGGCTGTGTTGTCTCTTTTTCCCCTTTCCAATTCAGCTGTCCTTCCAAAGATGACAAAACAAAACACAAGCTGGAACAAGATGATACCTGAGTCTATGAAAGTCACCCTTCTGTTCTCCTCATTGTGTTTATACTGCAATTACAGGTAGGTTACAAAGGAACTGGAGCATAGCACCTCCGACTGATGCACACTTTGAAAAAGTGGGAGCGTAAAAGCCACATCGTTGCATGTAGCCATTGGCACTGTTCTGAATCAAAATTGCCATCTCTAGGTGGAGCTGAGAAATTGTGGATGCCTCATTTCCGCCTATGAATATGTCACTCAGCAGGTCCTCATGTGCAACTGCCAAATGCCATCAGAGATAAGGAAATTGATCTAAGAATGGTTATTTTTTTCTTGTAGAACATATTGCCACTCTTAAAGAAAATATATTTTTTGTCTTCAAGCAATGGGAAGCAATGGCCTTTACAAGGTGAGACATCACAGGTATAACACAGATGGCAATTACTTAAATTGGACTACTGACCACTGGAATTTGGAGGGGGTAAACAAGAGATTGTAACCTAAATGGCTCCGATCCTTCCTGGAGGGCCGCTCCCAGATGGTGAAGCTGGGAGACACCTGCTCGGACCCCTGGCCTTTGACCTGTGGGGTCCTGCAAGGTTCCATTATGTCTCCCATGCTTTTTAACATCTACATGAAACTGCTGGGAGAGGTCATCCGGAGTTTTGGAGTTGGGTGCCATCTCTATGCAGATGACACACAACTCTACTACTCTTTTCCACCTAATTCCAAGGAATCCCCCCAGGTGCTGGATGAGTGCCTGGCCGCTGTGACTGTCTGGATGAGGAGGAACAAGCTAAGGATCAAGACAGATGTCCTCTTGGTAGATCGCAAACCAGATCGGGGTATAGGGTGGCAACCTGTGTTGGACAGGGTTACACTCCCCCTGAAGTTACATGTCCGCAGTTTGGGTGTCCTCCTGGACTCATCACTTACGCTTGAAGCTCAGGCGTCTGCGGTGGCTGGGAGGGCCTTTGCACAATTAAGACTCGTGCGCCAACTGTGACCATACCTCATGAAGGCGGATCTGGCCAGGGTGGTCCATGCCTTAGTCACCTCCAGATTGGACTACTGTAATGCACTTTACATGGAACTACCCTTGAAAACGGCCCAGAAATTCCAACTGGTGCAACGAGCAGCGGCCAGGTTGTTAACTGGAACTCCTTACAGGAAGCGGTCAACCGTCCTGTTCAAGGAGCTCTATTGGCTGCCGTTCATTTACTGGTCCCAATTCAAGGTGCAGGTGCTTACCTACAAAGCCCTAAATGGTTTGGGACCCGCCTACCTGCGTGACCGCATCTCTGTGTACGAACCCACACGATCTCTTCGATCATCTGGAGAGGCCCTGCTCACGCTCCCACCACCATTGCAAGCACGATTGGTGGGGACGAGGGAGAGAGCCTTCTCGGTGGTGGCCCCTCGACTCTGGAACTCACTCCCCAGGGACATTAGGCAAGCTCCAACTCTGGCAGTCTTTAGGAGAAGCCTGAAAATGTGGTTGTTTCAGTGTGCCTTCCCAGAATAAGGAAACTCCCAGCAATATGTCCTTAAACGCACTTTAATAATGATTTAAGATTGTCTGCACATTTCTTCCCTCTCCAAAACCTCTATCCCAATTACATGTCACCTGTTCATGCCCAGCTTTATTTTTTAAAATTTTAATTATTACATTTGACCCAGCCATAGGTTTTTTAAATGCGTCGTGTTATTGTTAATGGTTATTGCTTATTTTGCTTATGAGTTATGCATTGTTTTTGTATTATTACTGTTTATTGTTTGTTGTTGTGTTGTGGGCTCGGTCTCATGTAAGCCGCACCAAGTCCCTTGGGAGAGAGTAGCGGGGTACCAATAAAGTTTTATATTATTATTATTATTATTATTATTATTATTATTATTATTATTATGAATGTGCTAGCCCCAATGAGATTGACTTGTGAAATCAATTGCTTTATGGTATGTCGACATTTCAACAAACCTTGCTGATTTGATAATTTGAATCTAGCTAGAACTAAAAGTTGCTACACAATTATAGCAATATAATTCATTTTTAAATTCCATGGTTGATTCCTATGGAATCCTCCTGAGATTTGTGGTTTGGCCAGGGCACAAAGGGAATTGTCCTGCTGAGACCACTATTTTATTTTTTGAGCGCATTTATTTAATTTATATTCTGCCTTTCTCTCCATATGGGATCCAGCATGGCTCCCTAAACTTCAAATTCCATAATTTTGCAGGATGTTTTCATGTCTATAAGACTTTTGCCTGTCTCTTGGAAAGTTTACCTACCATAACAGAGCACATATTCATTGGGTCCTTTATCTACTCTCTTCCCTCATCTGCTTTAGCAAGTGTCACTGTAGAGATTTTCCTCACATCAGGCAAGTGAGAGGGAAGAAATACGGGGCATTGATAATTTGGGAGGTATAGTGTCTATATTTTCTCCCACCAATTCAAAGCTTTGAAAGCAAAATCTGAGGCATTTCTGAGTTCAAAATAGACAGTAGCAGAACTCCCCATCACTTGGAAGGGGCTGTTCTTTTCAGCAATACTATCTTATACTTTAATGTTTAACATCTCTCTAACTCCTCCAAAGAGTGGCAACTGGTGACTTCCATGTGAGCGGGGTGTAAATTGCATTCTAGGCTATAATTGTGGAGACCAGCCATGGAGACCCTCTGTCAGAAGCATCAACCCTCCCAAATACCAGCGGAGTGTTAATAAAAAGTCCAAGATCAAGCCATTAGTCTAACAGAGAGGCAAATATTAGCAGGATAAAACAGAGAAGTTGAATACCAGAGAGTCCATAGTACAAGGTTGAAATCAGAATTCATGAGCCAAGGTCCAAGGATAAATCTGGAGTTCAGGAATACTAGATAGCAAGACTCCAAGGTCATAGCTTCTAGAACTAATGTTGCAGCCAGCAACAAGGTGCCACCCTTGAATTCCTTAAATCCAAAGTCCACAGGTGTCACCTCTTGCTGGCTCACTTCTCAGGTAGTGTCAAGAACCCGTGCAATTGAGACCTCTCTCTTCGCATATCTATGAAAGCTGGAACAGATAACTCTTCCTTGACCTGCTCAAAGGAACACACTTGCACTTGCTCTGCAGGCTGAGAAGTAGTATCTCCTTCCTTGGGTGCTACTTCAAAGCTTGGCTAAGGGAGTTGCTAGTCACTACTGGGCTCCAGTTCAACTACTGAGCCTCCCACCAGCATCTCCTCATCCATGCTTTTCAAACTGTCCACAACACCCACTACGTGATCTTGGGCGAATCACACAATCACAGCCTTTGAAAGTTCTATGAAACGTTAGGCTTATTATAACTCAGAAAGAACTTGAAGACACACAACAATGAAAAATGAGCTTTCCAAACATTGAGCAAAAAGAGGTTCAGAGCCTAGGACCTTTAAAAAACCAACTGAAACTCAGAGTGGATTCACCACCATACTGACATGAGAGCCACCAGCTGACATTGACTCCAACTTGTGTACTGAAGTGCCTTGGGACTGGTGTACCCCATTATTTGAGTGTTTGATGAGTTGACACAAGATGGAGGCTGAGGGGAAAAATGTATGAAAACATTAGCAAGTAGAAACCAGGAAAAGAGGCAGAGACTTCCACACAGAGTGAGGGAGACCTTCAAACATTAGGACATATGGAAGTTTTAGGAATTAATTTTGAAAATTGGAATACAAGCTGCAAGACAAAACTAATGATCTCCACCACAGCATTTATTAGCTTATAATAGACATCAACCACAGTTGTGAAGATGAATCAAGTTGATTCCAACATCTCTTCAATGCAGTCATGTAGAGTTGTAATCTGTTTGGAGTACTGTAAGTGTGCATATCAAGAAGCTCAGTTCCACCACAGATACGAAATTCCATGCTATGAAACTCTGAAATCATGACAATGAAGTCACCTGTTATTTCCAAAGTATCTACAGAGGAATCCAGCCTTGTAAAAGTACTTCACCATAGGTGCTAATCACAGTGGTGATATATATGGTACTGTTATATGACAGATCAACAAATGTGACGACTGGATTGATTATGCTTTTTAGTGAGGTGCTTTTGGATTCAGTCTGTACTAGGCAATAAGACTCAGCGTTGTGGCTAAATTTTGTGAAAAAGCAAATCTATGCCACTGGCAGTCTAAATTACTTTATGGTTCCCTTCCGATCATAGAATCTAAGCAGGATTAGTCCTGGTTAATACCTGGATGGGACATTGCCAATGATTACTAAGTGCTATAGACTATATTTCAGAACCACCTCTTTGCATAGGAAACTCTATGGTCCCAGCTACACAGGCACTATAAAACATCTTGAAGCTGGCTCAAGGTTGAGGTATCTACAAAATGTTTAACTTCAATGCAACCTTCAACACACATCCAGCTAGAAACTGCATATATAAAACATTGACAGGAAAGTCCAAAATGAGCCATAAAGTCCACTGCAGCTGATCAGTTTATGGTCAATGCTGAGCAGGAATGTGAGACCAACATAAGGAGCACATGTGAGGGCAAGCTAGCACTAGAACATTCAGATAAAGGAACCAGATACACAGCTCAGCCAGAAGGTAAACAAACACCTTTTCCCTGGAGAGGAAACTTCTTTTCCTTTTCTTTTTTGACTTGAATTACCTTGATGGTTATCCTTATCAGATAGGCTAATTCTTTGTAGTTCATCTTGACAGAAGAGATGTGGTATGTGTGTGTGTGGAGGAGGTGATTATATTTTGACTCCTCCCACGAATTGCCTAACTGTATCATTTTAAAGCTGAGAATGATGAATACCATCGCACAACACAATTGACCATTTTGCCCATCTCTATCCAGATAATTTCCAAAAAAGGTCACTTGCCAACCAGCCTAGAAACTGCCTGAAAAGATAACCCTTTATAATGCTTTTTAAACACCGAGATATCTCTACCCTTTACTTGAAGCCTATGCCATGTGATGAACACAGTAGGTTGCCATTTCTTAAGTGGATAGCTCAGTTGTTTTTAATGAATGTGTTGAAGTGGTCAGAAGGAAATCCCACTGAATTCAGGTTAATCTGCAGTCTGCATACCTATGCGGACTCAGGTTCCCAAGGTACCTGTGTAGGTAGAGGCGGCCCTAGGTAATTTTCAACGGTATGCAAACAGTATTTTGCCCCCCCCCCCCCAACCAATCACTGATATATATTTTCAGTTTGTCATGGGAGTTCTGTGTGCCATATTTGGTTCAATTCCATCATTGGTGGAGTTCAGAATGCTCTTTGATTGTAGGTGAACTATACATCCCAGTAACTACAACTCACATATGTCAAGGTCTATTTTCCCCCAAGAGCGCCTCAAGAGCGCCCCTAGGCAAAATCAACTATACTGCAAGCGCTTACTTTGCGTAATAGTTGAGCCGCTCCTGTGTGTAGGCATTCCAAAATGAACTGGATCTCTTGGATCTACATCTTGAATCACTATATGGAAGTCAGCTAGCTTCTCAAAAGAAACTTTTTATAGGCTCATTTCCTTCATGCCAGTTGCTGTATAGCACAGAAGTTAGCAAAGGTTTGAAAGGGAACGGGTCAACCAAGAAGAATTCCTTTCAAGACTTGCCCATTTTTTCATTTGAACTAACTGACAGAGTAGAAGCAGGTCCTTCTTACTCTCTTTCTTCCCCTCTCCACTTCACTTTTCAAAAGAAATAGTTTCATTATGCTTACAAAGATGTGGGGCTTTGTTGCAATTAAAAGATTCCAGTGTGGCAGCCCAACACACCAGTAGAGCAAGATTCCAGCTTTCCATGGTAACAGTCGCATGTTTAGCCAATCCCACCCAGACAACCTTAATCCTACCTTTGTGGTCACCTGAAAAAGCTTCTAGCTCTGTTATCAGATGCAATCTTCCTTAGGTAAATATTTACTAGAATCAGCTTAGGTTTTTCTTGGGGCGGGAGCAAGGGAAAGGTTTGTTCTATTCCAAGCCCTTGTCTCCATGGACTGACAAGCCCAATACCTTTTGTACAGTAGATTTCTCTGTGTCCAATTTATGTGTCCCCACTTCCTGGTTGAAAGATGTTTAACACAGGGAAGGGGAACACATAGAGTGCACCCACAATGGCAGTTCAGTCTTTGGTATGTTGATGTTTTTGTAGCTGGGGGAACTATGAAACCTTGAGAAATCTTTCTCTCCTTCCCTCCCTCCCTGCTTACTTTCTCCCATCCCTCTTTCTGCAGTGTTGGTGTGTGCAAAGTTCAAAGACTATGTTCCCAGCAATGTTCCTGGTTAAACCAGGGAGGGCACATTGCCTCTTGGAGGATGCAGGAAAAAGCTTTTTGGAATAAATAGGCTGTGATACTGGTGATTCCCTGATTCCTTCCTCCACTTCTTAAGGGGTGCCTATACTGTAGTAATAATGCAGTTTGACACTACTTTAACTGTTGTATCTCAATGCTATGGAATCCTTTGAATTTTTTTTTTGTTCAGAGAGGCACCAGCAATCTTTGGCAGAGAAAGCTAAAGACTTTATATGCTGAAGTCAAATTTAGACTACAGGCCATGGTTAAGGAGGGTCCTGCCCAGTGAGCGTTTATAGTAAACCTGATTTACCCAATTGAAAAACTCATTCGTCAAAGCTGAAGGCAGCTGCAAGCTGGCCAGAAGAGCTATATGTAAGGCTAGTGCCAAAACTACACAGATAGCCATGAATACAGAGACATGATTTTGTAAACCCCTTTGACCTGTGGGGTCCCGCAAGGCTCCATTCTGTCTCCCGTGCTTTTTAACATCTACATGAATCCGCTGGGTTGAATCATCCGGAGTTTTGGAGTTGGTTGCCATCTCTATGCAGATGACGCACAACTCTATTACTCTTTTCCATCTAACTCCAAGGAAGCCCCTCGGGTGCTGGACGAGTGTCTGACCGCTGTGGCCGTCTGGATGAGGAAGAACAAGCTGAAGATCAATCCCTACAAGACTGAGGTCCTCCTGGTCGATCGTAAACTGGATCAGGGTAGAGGGTGGCAACCGGTGCTGGATGGGGTTACACTCCCCCTGAAATCACAGGTTCGCAGTTTGGGTGTCCTCCTGGATTCATCACTGACGTTTGAAGCTCAGGTGTCGGCGGTGGCCAGGAGGGCCTTTGCACAATTAAGACTTGTGTGCCAACTGCGACAGTACCTCGTGAAGGCAGATCTGGCCGGGATGGTCCATGCCTTAGTCACTTCAAGATTGGACTACTGTAATGTGCTCTATGTGGGGTTGCCCTTGAAAATGGCCCGGAAATTCCAATAGGTCCAAGGGGCGGTGGCCAGGTTGTTAACTGGTGCTCCATACAGAGAGAGGTCAACCCTCCTGTTTAAGGAGCTCCACTGGCTGCCATTCATTTTCCGGTCCCAATTCAAGGTGCAGGTGCTTACCTACAAAGCCCTAAACGGTTTGGGACTCTCCTACCTATGTGACCACATCTCTGAGTACGAACCCACATGATCTCTTCGTTCATCTGGAGAGGCCCTGCTCATGGTCCCACCTGCGTCGCAGGTGCAATTGGTGGGGACAAGGTGCAGGTGCTTACCTACAAAGCCCTAAACGGTTTGGGACCTGCCTACCTGTGTGACCGCATTTCAGTGTACGAACCCACACAATCTTCTGTGGAGGCCCTGCTCACGATCCCACCTGCATCACAAGCGCGATTGGTGGGGACAAGGGACAGGGCCTTCTCTGTGGTGGCCCCTCGACTCTGGAACTCACTCCCCAAGGATATCAGGCAGGCCCTGACATTGGCAATCTTTAGGAGGAGCTTGAAGACATGGCTGTTTCAGTGTGCCTTCCCAGAATAGGAAACTACAAGCACTTTGCCCCAAATGCACTTTACTAGAGATTTAGGTCTGTCCGTATGCCCTACCTATTTGCCAAAATACCTATCCATTTTACCCGGTCATGCCGGGTTTAACCATTACATTTGGCCCTGACATTGGTTTTAATTGTGTCGTGTTTATTGTTAATGTTTACTGTTCGATTTTTATTTACTGCTGTATTGTTGTTGTCTTTTATTGTTGTATTGGGTCTCGGCCTATTGTAAGCCGCACCGAGTCCTTTGGGAGATGGTAGCGGGGTATAAATAAAGGATGATGATGATGATGATGATGATGATTATTATTATTATTATATCTTTAATAAATTACATGAACATTCACATTCTAATAATTTAATTTTTTTTTAATCAGGAGAGACAAGATTTGCAGGTGAAGGCATGCCAAAGTGACAAGAAGCTGAAATTGTTCCTTTCTTCCATCCCTAACAAAGAGGTACAAAGTGAAGCTGGTATTCTAGTCTCAGGAAACTTTTATATGACATTGTAAGCGATATATTTGGTGAAATGTACGGCGAGAAAAGTGGAACGTGTGCTCAGAGATTATAGGTTTTTGTTTATGTGTTCAACTCAGGACAAAATAGGTTGCGTTCTCATCATATTAATCAGTAGTGAGGGCATTTTTAAATGTTCCTTCGGTGTTGTTTAGTATGAGACAAGACACTGTGAACTTGACAAATTGTTTCTGAAAGGGCCCCACAGGTCACATGGGAGGCAGCATGCCAGCTCCGTGCAAGGAAGACAGAAACGAGTGTTTGCATCTGGAATTGTTGGCAGGGAAGAGAGGGCCCAACTGAATGCAAAAGAAGGCAAGGTCAGCTGCAGGCAAAGGTGGCATGACACAGCGTTTGCCAATAGGGAGGTGAAGCAATGGAGCTGAGTTACAGTAAGCCAAAGGAAAGGCATAGAGATTGGTATCTGAAAAGATTCACATAGGCAAGAAGTGACATTGGCATTACATTCTTGGAAATGTGTTTATCTGTTTATGTGTGTCGGGGGGGGGGGGATTGGAGGTTGTAATTTTGCTTCCATATTTCCTCTCTTTCAAAATATAGGTATACGGCAGGTATTGGCTTGTTCAGTAGACTCTCCTCTACAATTCCATTTTGGCGGGAAGCCTTAGCATTGAACAGTTGTGTTTTTAAAGTGTGAAGTATGGAACCCTGTGCAGACGGTCAGTCAATGCAACTTAAGCAATGTTCAGTCATTGAATTTTTGACAGCAGAAGATGTCACCCCAAAGGAGATTCATCAGACAATGCAAGCTGTTTATGGTGATTGTATTGATGTGAGTACTGTGCGTCGTTGGGCGAGTAAGTTTAAAGATGTTGAGGTGGGAACATCTGACTTGTGTGACAAACAAAGAGTTGGACGTCCTGTGACAGCAATCACTGTGTTTCACAAGCAAAAGATTGACAGAGTGATTCAGGATGATCATAGTATCACTCAGAGAGAAATTTCAAACATAATTGGCATTTCACAAGAACATGTATGGAGTGGGTTAAACCCGTGTGTCGGAAGGACTGAAGACCGACAGCTCGCAGGTTCGAATCCGGGGAGAGGCGGATGAGCTCCCTCTGTCAGCTCCAGCTCCCCAAGTGGGGACATGAGAGAAGCCTCCCACAAGGATGTTAAAAACATCAAATCATCCGGGCGTCCCCTGGGCAACGTCCTTGCAGACGGCCAATTCTCTCACACCAGAAGCGACTTGCAATTTCTTAAGTCGATCCTGACACGGCAAAACAAACAAACAAACAAAAAACAAGAACATGTGGGTCACATTATTGCTTTTCTTGGCTATCAGAAGATCTGTGTATGATGGGTTGCAGAAACAGAGTGTCGACTTCTTCCGTGACGGCTTCAGAAAACTTGTTCATTGTTGGTAAAAATTGTATCCAATTGACTGGTGATTATTTGGAAAAGTGAATAGTGGTAGTTAAAGAGCACATTCTAAGGATTATTTCTACGTTTGATTTATTAAAATATTCCCATCCAAACCCAAGTAACAAAGATGGAGGCATTACTAGAATAGTGGGATTTTGAGGGATTTTGGATTTTCTGCTGGATAGCTCCAATGTGAAAAATGGCTAATGCAATCTAGACAAAGAATTCTCTGTATTTCACCAAGCCAGCCAACAAAAACAGAATTTTGGATAATGGAGTTATAACAGTACAAATAGTTTCAAACTCTAGCTATGCTTTACATTTGAGTGCTACACAACATTTTGTTATGGTTGTCATCAATTCCATTGCAACTTTAGGCACCTTGTAAATGGGAGACCTCCAAACACCCTGGTCCTGACCTCCTCTGCTCAGATCTTGCAAATTTAGGGTTGCTGCAAACTTTACTGAGCTATTATTGCTGGAGGTAAACACCTGCTGCCTCCTTGTTTCCTATCATCAGCATTATTTGCCATGGCTTGCAGCAGTATTTGTGTTCCATTCTCACTCTATGGAAAATAGTTGGGGAATCAATTCCACATCATTAGAGTAAGCGCAGCATGATACACCGAGTTGGTTTTAGATGGGGGAATGCCAGCTTCAAATCGCTGCTCAGCCACAAGATATGCCAGGTGTATTATTATTTATTTATTATTTATTTATTATTTGCATTTGTTAACCGCCACTCTCAGCCCGAAGGCGACTCGTGGCGGTGTACAGAACATAGAACATAAAGACAACAGTTACAGTAAATCAAGATCATAACGCACATCAACTAACACACAAGTAATTAAACTAAAAATCCGCTTCGTCTTGTTAGGGTCATAATCAATCTCGTGGTCATAGTCCATTCCGGTGGTCATTCCAAAACATAGCACTTAATTGAAGGCCTTTTCGAAGAGCCAGGTCTTCAAGCCCTTACGGAAGGCCATGAGGGAAGGCGCCTGTCTAATTTCAGCGGGGAGGGAGTTCCACAGCCGGGGGGCCACCACCGAGAAGGCCCGCTCTCTAGTCCCCGCCAAGCGTGCCTGTGAGGCAGGCGGGACCGAGAGAAGGGCCTCCCCGGATGATCTCAAGGTCCTCGTGGGCTCGTAGGCCGAGATGCGGTACTCAAGGTATTTTGGGCCGGAACCGTTTAGGGCTTTGTAGGTTAGCACCAGCACCTTGAATTGGGCCCGGTAGCTAATCGGCAGCCAGTGGAGCTGGGACAGCAAGGGCGTTGTGCGCTCCCTGCGTCCCGCTCCGGTTAACAACATGGCTGCCGCGCGCTGGACTAGCTGGAGCTTCCGGGCCGTCTTCAAGGGCAGCCCCACGTAGAGAGTGTTGCAGTAGTCGAGGCGGGATGTGACCAAAGCGTGTACCACCGTGGCCAAGTCAGACTTCCCAAGATACGGGCGCAGCTGGCGCACGAGCCGAAGCTGTGCAAATGCTCCCCTGGTCACCGCTGAAACCTGGGGATCCAAGCTCAGCGATGAGTCCAGGGTCACACCCAAGCTGCAAACCTGCGCCTTCAAGGGGAGTGCGACCCCATCCAGCACAGGCTGTAACCCTATACCCTGTTCGGCCTTGCGACTGACCAGGAGTACCTCTGTCTTGTCTGGATTTAATTTCAGTTTGTTCGCCCTCATCCAGACCGTCACAGCGGCCAGGCACCGGTTCAGGACTTCGACAGCCTCCTTAGTAGCAGGTGGGAAGGAGTGACAGAGTTGGACGTCATCTGCGTACAGGTGACACCGCACCCCGAAACTCCGGATGATCTCACCCAGCGGCTTCATGTAGATGTTAAACAGCATGGGGGACAGGATGGAGCCCTGAGGAACACCACAGGTCAAAGGCTGTGGTGTTGAACAGGAGTCCCCCAATAACACCTTCTGGGTGCGACCCTCCAGAAATGACTGGAGCCACCGCAAAGCGGTGCCCCCAAGGCCCATCTCTGCAAGGCGTCCCAGAAGAATACCGTGGTCGACGGTATCGAAGGCCGCTGAGAGGTCCAGAAGCACCAACAGGGACACACTCCCCCTGTCTAGCTCCCGGCGGAGATCATCCACTAAGGCGACCAAGACCGTCTCGGTACCATGTCCCGGTCTGAAGCCAGACTGTGCCGGATCCAGATAATCCGTGTCTCTCAAGAATACCTGGAGTTGTGAGGCCACCACGCTTTCCATGACTTTGCCCAAGAAGGGAAGATTGGAAACAGGCCGAAAGTTGTCAAATTTAGTGGGGTCCAGTGATGGTTTCTTCAACAGCGGCTTTATAATAGCCTGTTTTAGGCTCGCTGGAATCGTGCCTTCCCGAAGGGAGGCATTAACCACCACCGTTACCCACTCAGCCAATCCCCCTCTGGCCTCTTTCAGAAGCCAGGATGGGCAGGGGTCTAGGATGGACGTGGTAGGCCTCATTCCTCCAAGTATCTTGTCCACATCCTCGGGTTTCACAAACTGAAAAGAATCCATCAATATAGGACAAGCAGGTGCTTGAGTCACATCCACAGAGACTGCATTTAATGTGGCGTCCAGCCCAGAACGGATCAAAGCGACTTTGTCTGCAAAGAACCGAGCAAATGCTTCACAGCGCGTGGCCGAGTTGTCAGGGCTCCCACCTGAGGTAGGGGGAGTTAAAAGACCTCTGACAATCCGAAACAACTCCGCCGGACGGTTTTTTGCAGACGCAATAGTGGCCGCAAAGAAAGTTTTCTTTGCGGCTTTTATTGCCGCGGCAT
Organism: Anolis sagrei; assembly: GCF_037176765.1. Lineage (NCBI taxonomy): Eukaryota > Metazoa > Chordata > Lepidosauria > Squamata > Anolidae > Anolis > Anolis sagrei. Next base: position 172,781,714 of record NC_090021.1, on the reverse strand, counting down.
ATGCCCTTAAAAAGGACACAAACCGTGCTCGATTTGGCTCGCTTGGGTCCGAGCGCCACACGCTCTCTAGTTCCCTCTTTCTTCGCTTCATCGCTGCCAGCTCCTCAGTAAACCAAGGAGCTGGTTTAGCTCGGTTACTTGAGAGGGGACGTTCCGGAGCGATCATGTCAATAGCCCTGGTCATCTCCCCATTCCAGAGAGCGACCAAGGCCTCGACATGGTCACCTACCGAGGCGGCGGGAAAATCCCCAAGAGCCGTCAGGAATCCGTTCGGATCCATAAGCCTCCTGGGGCGGACCATCTTAATGGGTCCTCCACCTTTGCGGAGGTTAGGGGGCGCAGTGAGCCTAAATCTGATCAGGAAGTGGTCGGTCCATGGCAACGGAGAGATGGACAACTCCTCCACACCGCCACCTTGCTCCCATCCCTGGCAGAAAACCAAGTCCAATGTGTGTCCAGCACAGTGGGTGGGGCCAGTTATTTGTTGGGACAGCCCCATGGTTGCCATGGCAGACATGAAGTCCTGAGCCGCTCCTGTGAGGGTCGCCTCGGCATGGATGTTGAAGTCCCCCAGCACAAGGAGCCGTTGGGACTCCACCACCAGGCTCGAGACCACCCCCGCTAGCTCAGGCAGGGAGACTGTAGTGCAGCGAGGTGGACGGTACACTACAAGAATCCCTATTCTGTCCCGGTCACCCACCCTCAGGTGGACGCATTCGAAATTTGTGGTCTGTGGGATGGGACTCCTGGTCAGATGGATGGAATCTCTATAGACCACTGCGACCCCGCCTCCCCGTCCTCCGGCTCTTGGTTGGTGTTGCACGGACAAGCCTGGAGGACAAAGCTGGGAGAGGTTTACGCCCCCCGCTTCATCCAGCCAGGTCTCCGTGATGCACGCCAGATCTGCCCGCTCCTCCAGGATTAAATCCAGGTGTAGTTGTGATTATTCCTGTCTGTAAAACCGGCCTCCCTCATGTGAGGTTTTGAGAAAAGGAGGGGGCTATGCGTGCCACCCTGAGCAACTTTGAGAAGCTTTGGTGAAATAAAGAAAATTTAATTGATGCTCGGACGTAGTTATTTCGACTAGTGCATTGAGATAGACCTGTCTTGGTGTTTACATTGTGAAAATGAACAAAGAGCCTTTGTAATTGCGTGTGGATAGGTGACACCCCTCCTGCCGACAACCCAATGATGACACAAAAACGAACTTGGGAAGAAAATGGCCACAACTTGTTTATTGTTTACAGGAACATAGGTTGGCTGCCAGGCATGGGTTCTGGATCGGGATTGGTCAGCCCACTGCTGACCAATACCAACAACGCACAAGGGTGCCACTGGTACAATACCTGGCTACTTGATGGCACCTCTCCAGACGACCAGACGGTTCCCACCCTTCCACTAACGGGGGAGGGGGGGGAGTGAACCAGATCTAGGACCCATGCCACATGCCACAAAAGGGGGGTGGGCGAGACCCGCACCCCTTGCTGCCACCCCTGGTTGCCTGCAACCAATAAGGAAAAGATCCCAGGACCAGTGCCTCGAGGGCCAGCTGTCCAAGTTAGCTACCATGGCAAGTCCATGCCCTATACAGAAGGAGTTGGGAGACCAATGCTCCGGATTTCAATTCTTCCCTCCGTTGTTCCAAGACTTGCAGTCCGGCAGCTCCTTTGTCCTTCCTTCTAGTGCTACCACACTGAGCCTTCACTGCATTTTTTTCCCCGTCGCTTGGTAGGTGGATGTAGGTATTTCTGCTAGTGCATTGGGATAGACCTGTCCTGGTGTTTACATTGTGAAAGTGAACAAAGAGCCTTTGTAATTGTGACCACAATGATTCTATGCATACTCTAGTACAGTGGTTTATTTATTTATTTATTTATTTATTTATTTTGGGTACTTCTACACCGCCCTTCTCAACCCCCTGGGGGGGGGGGGGACTCAACCTGTGGGTTCTCAACCTGTGGGTCTCCAAATGTTTTGGCTACAATTCCCAGAAATCCCAGCCAGTTTACCAGCTGTTAGGAGTTGAAGGCCAAAACATCTTGGGACCCACAGGATGAGAACTACTGCTCTAGTATCACAGTACACGTGTTTATCAAGACCATTGTCTACAAAAACATGGGGAACCTGTGGACCCCAGCTTCCATCATTACAAATGGCCTAAGGCTGCCAAGAATAGTCCTAGCATTTTGAGGGCCACAGATGTTCCTCCACCATCTACACCAGTGGTCCTCAACCTGGGGTCCCCTTCAACTACCAGAAATCCTAACAGCTGGTAAACTGGCTGGGATTTCTGGGAAATGTAGGCTAAAAACATCTGGGGACCCTAGGTTGAGAACCACTGATCTACACCACCTCTAGAAACCTCTATCTGGCCACAGTCACTGTTAAAAACATAATGCTGAGATACCTAGACTAAGTAACTTCGTGTTTCAAAACCAGATATTTACTGGTTGCCTTCAACTTCAGATCTATGCCAATAGCTCTATCTCGGCTGGTTATTGCAGAATGTCAGAGTCCCTTTACCACTTTTCAAAAGAGACCTTATCCTTGCCTGTGTAGAGGCAGCCTTTCAGGATGGAGCCCAAAGGATATGAGTTACAGCAACACATTAAAGAGCAAGGAAAAGCAGGTCTCCTTGAAGAACAAGAAGATGAGTCATAATCCATGAATCCATATAACAAGTGAATGTAAAGGCAATTACCAGGGTGTGAATTATTTCTTCTTAATTACCTGACAGCTCTGGCAGCTCTTTGATTTGTGCCCTTAAGCTGTCTATCTCCCAACATTAAAGTTAATTCTATAATTCATTTAATATCAGTAGTAACCTTTAAAACAATTACGTGCGGTTTATGAATTAATAGGGTTTGCACTGAAAACAATACAGGAATTTCCGAGGAGGAATATTTTTGCTAGAGAAGATCAAAACTATGCTTCAAGGCTTTGTATTTCATCCTTGAAAAAAACATTCTGTGACTGTTTCCAATTTTTTTTTTTTTTGCATGTGTTTCCCATTCTTTACCCCTGTTCTTCTGACCTTTGGTATGCTTCCTTACACTGACATATTGAGATAAAAAACACTAGCCTTGGTTGGTGGCATGTTTTTGGCTACAGTGAATGTACATTTATTTATTGTATTATTTTCTAATTACCTCTGCCTTTATGATACTAAGCTCAAGGGAGCATACATTCCTCCTTCCTACTATACCCACTGTATAACCTTGTTAAAGTAGGTAAATATATGCAAAATCTCTCTGTCTTGATTTAATTACGTTTCCCCAAATCGCACTCACGTTCCTGCTCCATCCTTTATTTGCATTAAGTTGCAAGGTATTGTTCCTTCTCCCCAAATGGAAACATGCAAACATTTTCAGTAATGGACACATTTATTCATATAATATATATATACCCATATTTCTGCACATTTCTTTCAGTGGCTAATCTATGTTGATGTCCAGTTTTTAATTGTGTGCATTTTGGTAGTTTACATTTTTATCACATTTTACACATGAATTCATTTGGAGCACACCAGTCAGTAATAACAAAACCTGTTGCTCCATATCAAAGGTTCAATGAGCCTTGGAAATATGTGAATGAGCTGGAATCCTGTCGGTGAAATACATATATGGGATTTAGGTATAAACATACCAGCTGCGCCCGTACCTTGGGAAGTCTGACTTGGCCACAGTGGTCCACACTCTGGTTACATCCCATATAGACTCTACGTGGGGTTGCCTCTGAAGACTGCCCAGAAGGTACAACTAGTCCAACGAGCAGCAGCCAGATTACTAACAGGAGCGGGGTACAGGGAGCATACTACTCCTCTGTTGCGCCAGCTCTACTGGCTGCCAATCAGCTTCCAAGCACAATTCAAAGTGCTGATGTTGACCTATACATCCCTAAACGACTCCAGCCCAGTTTACCTGTCTGAACGGATTCTCCCCTACGAACCATCAAGGTTATTAAGATCTTCTGGAGGGGCCCTGCTCTCGGTCCCACCACCTTCGCAATCATGTCTGGTGGGGATGAGAGACAGGGCCTTCTCGGTGGTGGCCCCTCGGCTGTGGAACTCTCTCCCGATAGAGATCAGATCTGTCCCCTCCCTCCTGACTTTCAGAAAGATGGTAAAATATTGGCTCTGGAATTTAGCATTCTCAGATTGATGATCAAATCAATAACTGTTGACCATAAGGCGGATGGTGATGAATTTGTGATTTACCTTGATGCATTGGCTTTATGTAATTCTTGATCTGTATTTTAATGTGTTTTGATGTATTAATGTACTATGATGTTATTATGCTTTAGTTTATTTGTCTATTGATTCTCTGTTGTTAGCCGGCCTGAGTCCCTCCTCGGAGGTCGAGAAGACCGGGTTATAAAAACTCTTAATAAATAAATCAATAAATGTATTATCTCATCAAATAGGGTAATTTTTGGTGACATGCACCAGCTTGTCTATACTTTTGCAACAGAGCCCACCAGCTCCCATCCCATGACTTAGAGCCACTTCTGGTGGTACCCCATTGCAAAAGTATAGACGAACTGGTGGATGCTGCCATTGCAGCAATATGGAAGACTTCCCATGTTGTATTGGATCAATGGGGGGAAGCCATGTTGGAAGTTTTGTAGGGTGGAGCCTGCCAAAGCCTATCACATGATGCTCATCTTTACTCCATCCTGGAAGCATTGTAGGATCAAGTCCTGAAACCACAGGTGGTTACTCGTGGTCTTCTCCTTAGATGAGCTGGGGACATTGCTGGGCAGCACTGGTTTCCCCTGTGTGATGGGAAAGGGGGTGATGTGGGGCACTTAATGCCAGTTTTCACTGCTGCCCAATTGATTTCCCAACTGTCCCCCAAACCACAGGAGGATGAAGCTGTTTGTGAAGACCTCTCAAGCATTCTCCCATATTATCCTTATGTGCTCAACTGCAGAAACACAGCTAAATGCTGTCTGATCGCCTGTCTTCTTGCATGGCCATAAGACAGGATGTCCTGGAGGCAGAACAGCAAGTGAAAGCACATAGAATGAAAGTATAGTTAAACCTGGTAGAACTTTAAACTTCAGAATGAGATCTGGATGACACCCAAACATATGAAAATAATGGGTGAAAATAATGAGATGATCCAAAAATATGTGAGTTTCGACAATAAACTACATGAGGAAGAGGGCACTATGAGGCAAGTTTGCCCGATCAATGTCTCAAGTAGCTGACACATCAGCCCTTGGGCATTTTGTGAACCATTTGGTCACCGCATCATGAAAGGATTAGGCATGACTCAATGTGTGTTTAGTGCTCTTGGAATTTTCCGCATAAAGGAATCTGTGGAATGGGAATAAGTACACATGATCTTTTGTGATGGGGGAAAAGGTCATTCCAAAATGACTATTCTCTTTCGTATGGTGACACTTTCTTGTGACTGCCCCTCCCTATGGTCCAGCCCATGTTTACATAACCATCACCTGCAAAACAAGAGGAACTGAAGATTATTCCTTTTTATAGATATAAATCTCTCCCTGTTGGGATACTCTCAATGGTTTGATCCCTACATATCTTAGAAACGCCCTCCTCCATATTGATAAGCAATTTGGAGCTCTTTGTCAAATAGCAAGAGAATATAAGGCCACTTCTTTGCATTTTTAAACCATCAACAGTGGTAGAAAGATGATGTTTGCCAAAGCTTGAATCTGCACATTTTTCAGAAGTACTGTGAGACTTCCTTGTATCGACTGCCACACACACACACACACACACACACACACACACACACACTAGCCGTCCCCTGCCACACGTTGCTGTAGCCCACATGGGGGTTCTGTGTGGGAGGTTTGGCCCAATTCTATCGTTGGTGGGACTGAGAATGCTCTGTGATTGTAGGTGAACTATTACCGTATATTCTGGTGTATAAGACTATTTTTTAATCCAAGAAAATATTCTCAAAAGTCAGGGGTCGTCTTATACGTGGGAGTATTCTTATACATGGGGGTAGACTTATACACGGGAGTAGTCTTATAGAGTGGGTGCTGAAACTTCCAATCGGTGGAAGGGAAGCTCAAAAATGGCAATGGCTGTGTCCCTGCTGTATGCAGCAACTGTATGAAAGCATTAAGGACGATGCTGTACAAGTACGGTAGAAGAAAATCCATTCATCAGGATTCGTGGACACCGCAATGAGTTGCCCTTGGGGCTGAGAATTGCGGAATATAAGCGCAGTAAATAATAATAATAATAATAATAATAATAATAATAATAATTAATGCGGTCCCAATGGTGAGGTGAAGGAGTGCCTCACCGGGAAGGTGTAAGTGAAGGGCGGAGCAAGCTGCAGGCTTCCGGGGTGCCTGGTGTATGGGAAAAAGAGATAGAGTGGCTCTGGGCCCAGACAAACAAACCTCTTTTACCTGCCTAGCCCACCCTTGTATCCTATTACCATACTTCCTCCTCTGCCTCTCAGATCTCACTCCTGAAGACTTCAGTTAAGTGGTGCAGGTACGCAGGTGCAAGATCTGAGAGGCAGAGAAGGAGGTACAGTAATAGGAAAATTACCATATTGAAATCAAATCTGATGCTTTTAAAAAATTGTATTTGGTGTGCGTTGGAAGAGGGGTACTCTTATACAGTGAGTATATCCCAAACTCTATATTTTAACTGGAAATGTTGGGGGTCGTCTTATACGCCCAGTCGTCTTATATGCCACAATATACGATAATCCCAGTAACTACATCTCCCAAATGTCAAGATTCTATTTTCTCCAAAATCCACCAGTGTTCACATTTGGGCATATTGAGTATTCGTGTAGAGTTTGGTCCAGATCCATCATTGTTTGAGTCCACAGTGATCTCTGGATGTAGGTGAACTACAACTCCAAAACCAAAGGACACTGCCTACCAAACCCTTCCAGTATTTTCTGTTGGTCATTGGAGAACTGTGTGCCAAGTTTGGTTCAATTCCATCATTGGTGGGGTTCAGAATGCCCTTTGATTGCAGGTGAACTATAAATCCCAGCAACTACAACTCCCAAATGACAAAATCAATTTTTTTTAAGTGAAGGACACACATTGGGTTGTTAGGTGTCTTGTGTCCAAATTTGATGTCAATTTGTCCAATGGCTTTTGAGTTCTGTTAATCCCACAAATGAACATTACATTTTTATTTATATAGATATATAACAGAGGGTGAAAATGTTTAAAAAATGTGTGTGTGTGTGTCACAGGCCAGGATCCAACAGTATTGAATCAGTGATACAATAAATCGTACCACAAATGGTTTGATAAATTCATCATTGGTCATTTCAGACTCTTTCAGTCTAAGAGGAAAGCAATGGAAAACTTCCTTTTAATATACCTTGCCAAGGAATTACTACAATCAGATTGCCATGTCTAGAATTCAAATTGGGGCATCAACATGGATATGTGTCCCTTATGTTGTATGGATGTGCTGGTTCAGGTTCGGTGGGGTTGGCTTCTCTGCCTTCTCAGTGCCGTACCCAAAGCTCACCTACTGACTTTCTTTAAAGCCCTGAAGGCCCCTTTTCTATATAAAGCAACACAGCTACATATTTGGAGTCGATTGGGGTAAATGATGCAAATATTTGATCTGGATCAGGATCTTGATCTCTTGTTAACAGCTCATTTATTTTAACGTTTGTTGTACTGTGGGTTGTATGTTGTATGTGTATGTGTTAAATGTGTTTGTCAAGTGTTTTGATATGGCCGATGGACTAAGCAATAAAATGTACTACCTTTAAAGCCCTGAAGACATAGCATACATATATTCCATGTTTAATTTGGAAACATCCAGGATCCGAAATGTGTCTGTCAATCGCTGTCTTCAAGGCAGTTGTACAGTGATTACAGAAAAACTGAGGCCTTTGGAGGACCCTTGTGAGTCTTAATGACAGTGACAAGTGCAAGATACTCCACTTAGGCAGAAAAAATGAAATGCAAAGATACAGAATGGGGGACACATGGCTTGAGAGTAGTACGTGTGAAAAAGATCTTGAGGTCCTTGTGGACAAGTTAAACATGAGCCAACAATGTGGCAAAAAATGCCAATGGGATTTTGGACTGCATCAATAGGAGCATAGTGTCTAGATCCAGGGAAGTCATGCTACCTCTCTATTCTGCCTTGGTTAAACCACACCTGGAATATTGTGTCCAATTCTGGGCACCACAGTTGAAGGGAGATTTTAACAAGTTGGAATGTATCCAGAGGAGGGAGACTAAAAGGGTCTGGAGAACAAGCCCTATGAGGAGCAGCTTAAAGAGCTGGGCATGCTTAGCCTGAAGAAGAGAAGGCTGAGAGGAGACATGATAGCCATGTATAAATATGTGAGAGGAAATCATAGGGAGGAGGGAGTAAGATTGTTTTCTGCTTCCCTGGAATCTAGGACGCGGAATAATGTCTCCAAACTACAAAAAAGGAGACTCCATCTGAACATGAGGAAGAACTTCCTGACTGTGAGAGCCGTTCAGCAGTGGAACTCTCTGCCCTGGAGTGTGGTGGAGGCTCCTTCTTTAGAAGCTTTTAGACAGAGGCTGGATGGCCATCTGTTGGGGTGCTTTGAATGCAATTTTCCTGCTTCTTGACAGGGGGTTGGACTGGATGTCCCATGAGGTCTCTTCCAACTCTATGATTGTAATGTTGTTCTGTGTTTTAATGTGTGTGTGGGATGCAGGGGCGGCTCAACCATTACGCAAAGTAAGCATTTGTAGTATAGTTGATTTTGCACAGGGGCGCTCTTGAGGCACTCTTGGGGAAAAATAGACCTTGACATATGCGAGTTGTTGCTACTGGGATGTATAGTTCACCTAAAATCAAAGAGCATTCTGAACTTCAATGATGGAATTGAATCAAATATGTCACACAGAACTTCCATGATGAACAGAAAATATATATCAATGATTGGTTGGGGGGGGGGCGCCAAAATACAGTTTGCTTACCATTGAAAATTACCTAGGGCCGCCTCTGGTGGGATGGGGAGGTGGGGTAGCCAAACCCTCTTGGACTTTGAGGCTGGATCTACACTGCCTTATATCCCAGGATCTGGTCCCAGATTAAATTCTTATCCCACATTATTTGGCATTGTAGACTCATATAATTCAGTTCAAAGCAGATAATATGGTATCAGATTCTGAGATATAGAGCAGTGTAGATCCAGCATGTGTGTCCTTCATAGCTTTAAACTAAATCCAAGGGTAGTATATGAGCTAATGTAATGTAAGGTCTACAACAGTGACAACAACATTGTGATTGACTTATGAAGCCTAATATCCACTAGGAGCCATCCGTTAGGAAAAGATGGGGCAGATAAATTAAATTCACTGGGTGTCCCCAGGAAGCAATGATGGGGTGATCTAACAGTGACTCTTTTGTATTAACCCGACAAGCAATTCTTTGGGATAAAAAACCGCTTCCTGACAAAAAGGGCATAGCTGTAAATGTGGCAGAGAAGAAAGATGTACTTCTGAAAACAGTACTGACACAATTCAACATGAAAAGAAACTCCTCCATGATAGGGATAACAAACCGACCTGCAAGCAGTTTTTAAAAGAATGATGTTTCCCATCCAATGTTTCAAAAATTGATTGCTTCCCCAAATGTGCAAATTGATAAAACAGGAAAAGGTGGGCAGTGACCACAGCAGGTACATTCATGCCCAAACAGCCTGTGACAATCAGAAACAGAAATGTGTTGACCTGAATTCTTGAGGCCTTTGTTGTTTGTGTCTCCAGTAACTTTGATCCTTTAATAGCACTCAAAACTTTTATATTAATTTTTTAAAGTTGCTACAATTGTTACATTGATTTGTACTCTGTTTCAGCTATACTTGGAAACTTTATAAAGAACTGAAAAAGAACTTTGAATTGAAATATCTATAATTATAGGAAGTCCAAAATTGACCAAAATTTGGTATATATTTTAATTTTACACCAATAGTCTTGGAAATCTGAGACTGCTTCTTTTTCTTGGCAGCATCCCAGAAAGAAGATTTTGTTACCTCTGCAGGCAATTTGTTCCATTCCTTCATTGAAGTTTAGGAACTTGCTCAGATTGTAAGCTCTATAATAGTCAGGGCATATTTACTTGATAGTTAATATTTTGTATATAATCCAGCCAAAATTCAGCACTTTGAAAGCCCACTTCTACTAAAACAATTTTAAGCGCCCAAGTTCTGATTGTGCTTATTGTTACTTTTGTTTTGTTTTTGTAAACGACTTACTATTTTCAAACACCTTTCCATTAATGTTTCATCCCAAACACCCATCTCTAGTTTTAGTTTTCACTATGTTGAAAGTGATGTTCAAACAATTGACTGACACAATCTCCAAACGCAATAGGTAAAATCACCCCAAGCCATTTAGGGTGTATGTGAAAATTTGCATATAGAATAATAGAATCATAGAGTTGGAAGAGACCTCATGGGCTATCCAGTCCAACCCCCTGCTAAGAAGCAGGAAAATGGCATTCAAAGCACCCCTGACAGATGGCCATCCAGCCCCTGTTTAAAAGCTTCCAAAGAAGGAGCCTCCGCCACATTCTGGGGCAGAGAGTTCCACTGCTGAACGGCTCTCACAGTCAGGAAGTTCTTCCTCATGTTCAGGTGGAATCTCCTTTCTTGTGGTTTGAAGCCATTGTTCTGCTTCCTAGTCTCCAGGGAAGCAAAAAAGAAGTTCGCTCCCTCCTCCCTGTGGCTTCCTCTCACATATTTATACATGGCTATCATGTCTCCTCTCAGCCTTCTCTTCTTCAGGCTAAACATGCCCAGCTCTTTAAGCTGCTCCTCATAGGGCTTGTTCTCCAGATCCTTGATCATTTTAGTCGCCCTCCTCTGGACACTTTCCAGCTTGTCAACATCTCTCTTCAATTGGACACAATATTCCCAGAATTGGACACAATATTCCAAGTGTGGTCTAACCAAAGCGGAATAGAGGGGTAGCATGACTTCCCTGCATCTAGACACTATGCTCCTATTGATGCAGGCCAGAATCCCTTTGGCTTTTTTTGCTGCCACATCACATTGTTGTCTCATGTCGTGGAAAAACCTTTACCTTTACCTATACATGTTAGCACATCTCTGAGCCAAATGTTTGAGATCCTAACTTGTGAGGCATGACCATCTTACATTTAAAATTTTTCTCCCTTTCCCTGCATCATCATTCTTCTTTTTATTGATAACATTTTTAAGCTACCAGAAAACAACTGAGACTATAGAAGAGCAAAGATTAATGCAAAACACACAGACAGGCACACAAACACTTCCAACAATAATGCCGAAATGCCTTGGAAAAGGTTGAGGAAGCCATAAAACATATGTCTATGTTCTTATCAATGCTCTCATTTCTTGCCTTAAAAATTATCAAACATTTGCTAGAACAGGAAATTTGACTTTTGATTAAAATTCCAGAATGCAGCTGGCTAGGATCTTTCGATATAAAGATGTCATTTAACTGTAACATCAGCAGGTGGTGCTACAATCAGGACAAGATTGTTCATCTCTTACATTTTTCAAAGCAGGATAGAACAATCCTCGTCACTCTTTGCTGCCTTTTGTCTCCTGGTTGTTTTCTTTCCTCTTCAACTCACTCCCTCTTGTCAGAATTATCACCACCCTTTTGCCTAATATCCCTTTTCCTCACTGTATTGTCTGGTTAGTCCCAGCCTGTGTAAGAGTCATGGCATTCTTCACGTCTCAACTTCCCAATGTATTTTCTCATCTGATGGAGTCATTTTGAAAACTGCATTACCAACTAGACAATGATGACAGAAGAGATTTACACATTTTCAAACCAAATCTTCTAACTATATAAGCTCTCTTACATTTATAAAAAGCCAAACAAACAAGGCATTTTTTGCACATTGCGTATATACTTTGTACCTGTGGTAGAATTTATATAAGCATGGGAAGTTCCTTTCTTCTTATATAAATAGGAGTATAGTGTCTAGATCCAGGGAAGTCATGCTACCCTTCTATTCTACCTTGGTTAGACCACACCTTGAATATTGTGTCCAATTCTGGGCACCACAATTCAAGAGAGATATTGACAAGCTGGAATGTGTCCAGAGGAGGGCGACTAAAATGATCAAGGGTCTGGAGAACAAGCCCCATGAGGAGCAGCTTAAGGAGCTGGGCATGTTTAGCCTGAAGAAGAGAAGGCTGAGAGGAGACATTATAGCCATGTATAAGTATGTGAGAGGAAGTTATAGGGAGGAGGGAGTAAGCTTGTTTTCTGCTGCCCTGGAGACTAGGATGCAGAACAATGGCTTCAAACTACAAGAAAGGAGATTCCATCTGAACATTAGGAAGAACTTCCTGACTGTGAGAGGTGTTCAGCGGTGGAACTCTCTGTTCCGGAGTGTGGTGGGGGCTCCTTCTTTGGAAGCTTTTAAACAGAGGCTGGATGGTGATCTATCGGGGGTGCTTTGAATGCAGTATTCCTGCTTCTTGGCAGGGGGTTGGACTGGATGGCCCATGAGGCTCTTCCAACTCTAGAATTCTATTATTCTAATACAGAAACAATTCATGTATAACTTTGCCTTAAGCCAGGCCTGCAGAACTTTGTCCTTATAAAAGGACAACATTGGGAAAAAAAACTTCTGCGGGCAACCCCTCCTTGCTCCCTGCTGGTCCATTCCTTCCCCTTCTTTGCCATTCCCAGGGGGTGGGAGTGGGGACAGTGAAGGTAGGGAAGGGCCTGGGCCTCTCCTTTGCTGTTTGGCCCTTCGCGTGCTTGCCTGACCAGTGGAAAGCCCAGCCTTACCCATAAGTTTCAGAAAGGCATTTGTGGGCCACATTCGACCCGTGGGCCAGATGTTGTGCAGACCTGCCTTGGGCCATTAATTCACAGAACAGTTTAGTTGCTCCTAGAACAGTTTCAGTTGCAATTTAGTGCCCTGTATCCTTGGATAAAAGCCATCTGTGCTGCCTTATCCAAAATTAGTATATATAAAAAGTTGAGCTTCTTCAGCTTTCACACATGTAATTGCAGGCAACGCAGAACTGTATATCCCGAGTTTAAGTTTTTAAAAGTAGAGCCACCACACATTTCTGCTTGTTGACTATCATTGGTCACTGAGAACTGTTTGTGTGTTACGTATTGATTGTATTGTGCATCAATGTGCCATGTGCATTTGGACTTGCAATGTTGCTATTTTGTAATAGGGTTGTGTAGTGGTATAGGACTATAGATGAGAGCCAACATGGTGTAATCTTTGAGTACTGTGTCTATAACTCTGGAGACTAGGTTTGTGCAATTCGGTTGGAAGGTGATCAATTTTTGGTATCTATATTTTGTTGGGTACCCAGATCCATTTTTGGGAGCCTCCCAAAAATTGTCAATTGGAAAAAAAAAATATGTTTTTGGCTAGGCAGCTGAAAGATCTGGGAAGATCTGGCCCATTGGTGGGAATGGGGAACTTACAGGGCTCCCCTTTCCATTTCTGGGATCAGGCCCATAGCCAGGATTTTGATTGGGGGGGGGGGCTGAGTTTGATTCGGGGGGGGGGGGGCTGAGTTTGGGTGAAAGAGGGTCTACCTTAGCAAACCTTTTGTATTGTTACCCCAATACCCCCATGCATATGGGATATATTGAGAATGGTGATCAGATCATGATATTAATAAACATAACAGTTAAATAATGTACCAGTAAGGCCTTCTCGTGGACCACCATTAGAATTTGGGGGGGGGGGGGCTACATGCCTGCCTGGGATCGTTTCCTTTATTCCTTTCAAGGGAACCTTGGTTTGAAGAATGTGATTAAGGATGCACCCCTTCTGGGACACTTTCCTGACTTCCTTTCAATGGAATCTGGGTTTGAGGGTTAAGGAAGCATCCTTCGTGGGACTGTTTTCTTTCTTCCTTTCAAGAAAGTCTGAGTTTGAGCAATGAGAAAGCAATCTTGCTGAGCTCCTTTTGTTTTGTCCTTTTGAGGGAGCCAGGGGTTAAGGAAGCATGCACCATGTGCTACCAAATAGAAGGCAAGAAGTCACGCCGAGCAGCCACATGGACTGTTTTGGGTGAAAAAACCATGGCAGTTGAGCCCTTACTGTTAATGCCAACTAAACAAGCAGAACAAGCTGAATCTGTGCACTGGAGATCATGGTTATATCACGCTCTTTTAGGCTGAATCTCCATTGCCATATAATCCAATTCAAAGCAGATCATTTGAATTTTATATGTGAGTGTAGATGGGGCCTTAGCGTCAGAGAAATGCAAAGAAAAATGCCTTCTGAACAAATCTTGCCAAGAAAAAGACTTACATTTAAAATAGATTGAAAATGACTCAAAGGTACACAACAGCAACAAAGTTTAGTGGAAGAATAACTCTGTGAACATAAGGTCTAGCTGCATCTCTGTGAGACAGAATGTTACATTCATCAAAGGACTAGAGGCATCCTCTCACTTCTGCAGGAGTCTACCGTATACCATGCAGCTGTGGACACGTCTATATAGGGACCACCAAACGCAGCAGCATTGCCCAAACACAAATCAAGGAACATGATAGGCACTGCAGACTACTTCAGCCAGAGAAGTCAGCCATAGCAGAGCACCTGATGAACCAGCCTGGACACAGCATATTATTTGAGAACACAGCTGGACCACTCTCACAACCACCATGTTAGACTACACAGAGAAGCCATTGAAATCCACAAGCATGTGGACAATGTCAACAGAAAGGAAGAGACCATGAAAATGAACAAAATCTGGCTACCAGTATTAAAAAACTCTAAAATTATAACAGTAAATAAAGAACAACACTCAAACACGGGGAACTCCAGAGAAGAAACAATCAGGGACAGCTAATCATTCCTCAACAAAGATTTTCCTCAGACAATAACAAGGCACACATAAAAACTGTCAGACCATCAAATGCTAATCAAGGTGGCCAATTGAAACATTCACACCTCACTCCAACAGACTTCTTTCTCCCACCCTGGTCATTCCACAGATATATAAACCCAATTTTCCTAGTTTCCAACAGACCCCACAACCTCTGAAGATGCTGGCCATAGATACAGGTGAAATGCCAGGAGAGAATGCTTCTAGAACATGGCCATACAGCCCAAAAAACCTAGAACAACCCAGTGAATCTGGCCATGAAAGCCATCGACAGTACACAGATAATCTGAATTTTACATAGCAGTGCAGATGTGGTCTTGGCTGTTTAAATCTTTCCCCAATAGAGTTTCAGAATTTTAAATAGCTCTTTTAATGTTTGGAATAAAATAGAAGTAGATTAACTACCTATGATGGAAGCCACACGCCACCACATGAAGAAAAGGACCACCATTAGACCAGAAACCCCATTGCTCAAACCACCATTAGAAGACCAGTCATACACCATGAAACCAGGTGTATGACTACTACACCTAGTTTCATGGCAGGGGATTGAACATTCACCAACAGGGATTGTTCTGTAGTCAGCAAATTAGTCCCCATATCCCCAAGAATCTTGCCACCATTTGCCCTTTTCCTGCTGCTTTTCTTGGTGAGGAAAATATGGGTGCTAGTAAGGCCAGTAGACTTGGCATAAGGGAAGAGTATACAAGCATCGTTAGAGTTTTTCTTCAGGCAAAAATAAGAAATCCACAAGAGGATGACTAATCTGACAAACACAAGCTTGCTTCAGTTGCAGTTGAATGACTTTATAATTAGTCACTTCAATGAAATTAATTGCTCATCTTTTTCCAACTAATTCACCTGTTCATGGGGCTTCTACACCTCTAAACGCAACACTGAACCTATTAAGGTAAATACACAAGCAGAAAACAATTCTTGCTTTTGCTTGACACAATGGATGTGGAATCCTGATAGTTTTGGTAAAGTGAAGTTATATAATATATTATGCCTGCTGCAAGTTTGTGGAAATGCCCCATGCACACCTACTGTGCAAATATAAATTAGACCTGTGGTTAACATGAATTTCATTGGAAGGTGAGATTGCTAGGTAGCCCTGTCTAACCTTGGGCCTTAAGGCACTTATTTATTATGTATCAAAAGCATTGCATAAATGAGTACAAAACTAATAAAAATAGAAGGAGCGCAGGTGGCTAAATACTTTTGGATAAGAAACGGGCAAGAGCAATGGCATTGTCTGTAGCCTCCAACAATTCTTCCTCTCAGTTCTTGTGGGTTTTTTCGGGCTATATGGCCATGTTCTAGAGGCATTTCTCCTGACGTTTATCCTGCATCTATGGCAAGCATCCTCAGAGGTGAGGTCTGTACATGAGGCAGGGCACAGTGGACAAGCATACAGATGCGGAGTTGTCTGTTCTGCTCCACAGTCACACAAAGTGTGGGATTCTTTTAGGTGATGCCATTTTGCCAGGTTGTCTTTTGATCTGCCCACTCCACTTCTGAGTCTGTTCAGAGACTTCCAAGTTGCCCATTCTTGGTTTGCCCCTGGAGGAAGACCCTCATGCAGGCCCATAGCCAGGATTTTGATTCGGGGGTGGGGGGGCTGAGTCTGAGTGAAATAGGGTCTACGCTAGCAAACCTTTTGTATTGTTACCCCAATACCCCCATGCATATGGGATATATTGAGCATGGTGATCAGATCATGATATGAATAAACATAACAGTTTAGATAATGTACCAGTAAGGCCTTTTCCCAGACCACCATGAGAATTTCTGGGGGGGGGGGGGATGAAGCCCCCAAAGCCCCCCCCCCCCTCCCGGCTACATGCCTGCCCTTATGGTGGGCCATCAAGTTGGGATTTCCTGGTTTAGCTGGATACCCTTGCTGTTGCTGGAGTGACGCCAAGAGGAGTGGTAGTTCTCATAAAACTTTTCCTTGATTTGAGTCTGTTGGGAGGAGGCTGGTAGCCATGAAGTGGATGGTTTTCACAGTGTTCAACCTTATTTCTCTCACATTTAGTATCAACTCCCCTTCGCACATTGGGGGGGGGGGGGGGCAACAGCAGCTAGTTTGTAGAGTTTATCAACAGGTGTAGGTTCAAGACATCCTGTGGTTATTCTGTATGTTTCATTCAGTGCTATGTTCACCTGCTTTGCATGGGCAGACCTATGCCAAACAGGGCAGGCATACTCAGCAGTTGAGTAGCACAAGACTAGGGCTGATGTTCTTACTAATTTTAGGTCTGCACCCCATGTGCTGCCAGTAAGTTTCCGCAGGATGTCATTGAGTGCAGCTACTTTATGCTTGGTGTTCAAGCAGAGTTTCCTATAGGCTAGTGTTTAAATCTAAGATGACACCAAGATATTTAAGATGGAAACAATGTTCAAGCTCTTGACCTTCCCAGGTGACTTTCAATTTTCTATTGGCTTCACGGTTGGGACTGCATCTCAATGACCACTCACCTATAAGGAATCATAGATTCATAGAATCAAAGTGTTGGAAGAGACCTCATGGGCCATCCAGTTCAACCCCTTGCCAAGAAGCAGGAATATTGCATTCATATCACCCCTGACAGATGGCCATCCAGCCTCTGTTTAAAAGCTTCCAAAGAAGGAGCCTCCACCACACTCCGGGGCAGAGAGTTCCACTGCTGAACGGCTCTCACAGTCAGGAAGTTCTTCCTCATGTTCAAATGGAATCTCCTTTCTTGTAGTTTGAAGCCATTGTTCCTTGTCCTAATCTCCATGGAAGCAGTAAACAAGCTTGCTCCCTCCTCCCTGTGGCTTCCTCTCACATATTTATACATGGCTATCATATCTCCTCTCAGCCTTCTCTTCTTCAGGCTAAACATGCCCAGCTCCTTAAGCCGCTCCTCATAGGGCTTGTTCTCCAGACCCTTGATCATTTTAGTCGCCCTCCTCTGGACACATTCCACCTTGTCAATATCTCTCTTGAATTGTGGTGACCAGAATTGGACACAATATTCCAGGTGTGGTCTAACCAAAGCAGAATAGAGGGGTAGCATTACTTCCTTGGATCTAGACACTATGCTCCTATTGATGCAGGACAAAATCCCATTGGCTTTTTTTGCCACCACATCACATTGTTGGCTCATGTTTAACTTGTTGCCCACGAGGAGCCCTACTGGACTCCATAAGATTTACCACTTCATCACACGGGCTTTCTTACCCATCATAGAATGCTTCCAGCACAGTTTGGGGATGGAGCCCAATGGATACCATGAAAAGATTACTTCTGGTAGGACTCTCTTCATGATCTGTGCTGTAAATATCCTACAGCAGGGCAAAGAGAACATTAGGGCACTTAACGTGATGAGGTTTGATTCTGTATATGGATGTAGGTCTGTACAGTTGGAAGATGCTTGCTTGCATGCATGATATTCACAGTTCTACATATTTCCCCTCTTTCCCGAAAATCCAAATTTCCATTTCCCTTTCTCGAAGATCTTCTGAAGGCCTCTCTACACATAACATGATCATGAGGCAAGGTTGCCTTGGAACTTGCAATTTATAGAAAGTTGCTGCTAATTGTAGTGTGCTAGGAAATCTGTCAATAATAGCAATAACTTCATCACATCATGGTGTGCATGTTGAAAATAAAGGTTAAAAATTTACTGGTCTCTGGTATCTCTTAAATCTATAATTGCGGATCCCCAACATCAGACACACCACTGGTCCACCAATATCAGACACCACTGATGCAGAAATTAGAAGGAGTTTATTTTCTGCTGCTTCAGAAATTAAAGCAATTAATCCTTATTTGGGAGAAATGTGAGGTAACAACAACAAGAACAACACTAAAGCTTTAATTATACTGAGGTCCTCAATCCAGGCGATAGCGGGAGGATTTGCCACAGATTGTGTTGAATCTGGTGGGGGAAACCCATTGGCCTGCATCACCCAGATCACCCCTCACCTTATTCCACAGGGGGAAGCCCCACCACCCGCTTCCCCTCATTGTTTTGTATGCAGCATGGGAAGCCTCCTGTGTTGCCAGCACTGACTCTCAAGACACTTACACCTCTCTTCAGGCATGGAGCCCTGCCGGAAGTAGATCAACATCAAGTGATGGGATCCAGTGGGTTCCATGCCTGAAGAGAGGTGCATGTGTCATAGGATTGGTAATTTTGTCCATATGATGAGGTTGTAAAACATGAATTAATTGATTCAAATTGTTAAAAAAGATACTTCACTTAATAATAAGGGCTGTTCCACAGAAGAATAGACTTCCTTAGGGGGTGGTCTTTAAATTGAGGATGGCTCATTCTCTCCCAAGGTTTTGGTTTTTTATTCCTACATGGCAGAGGACAGGACTAGATGGCCCTTGTGGTCCTTGTTCACTTTATCATTTATGATGCAAGACTCTCCTCCATTTTCCAACATTTCTAAAACATTTAATGTACACTTTGATGAACAAGATCTTGAGAGATGAAGAAAGTTTTCCAGATTTCAGGAATGTTGTATTTTAAAACGACAGTTCCCAGAATTCTCCAGTTGGCATGGCCAATGAATGTATGACCATATTGTCGAAGGTTTGCATGGCTGAAATCACTGGGTTGTTGTAGGTTTTTTCGGACGATATGGCCACGTTCTAGAAGCATTCTCTCCTGACGTTTCGCCTGCATCTGTGGCAAGCATCCTCAGAGGTTGTGAGGTCACAGCCTCTGAGGATGTCTGCCATAGATGCAGGCAAAATGTCAGGAGAGAATGCTTCTAGAACATGGACATATAGCCCAAAAAACCTACAACAACCCTATGACCGTATTGCTTGTATATTCTGGTAGTAGTAATCCAATCGGTAATTTTTTTCTGAGCTCAGTATTTTTGTGACCTGGTAAAATATTCACTTACTATGGATTTTGGAGATTTTTAGGAGACAATATGGACAAAAACATGGTGTTCTTAACCATGAAATGCCACATTCTGCTTTATGAACTCATTCTTCCAGTGCAACTAAAGTATTTAAATGCAAACTTGGATCCGTAAAGCTGAATATAAAATATTGATATGAAGAGACTATACACTTCTTACATTACGGTTTCTAAACGATTTTAGCAATATGTAGGAAAGTGTAATTTTCCAACAGTAATATTTCAATTTGTTCTTATTATACATCCTTGTATTAGATTTTCAGGAAACAATAACAATTATAGCAGAACATGAAATGAGCTTCTTCTTTAAGTGAATTATTATCCTGTTCATCTTGATATTGCTGTAGCAATTACATATTTAAACTCTCCAGTGCAGCCTTGGTGGTAAGATACAGAACTGTTTCTGTATCCTTGCACCCAGCCATGTGACTGAAAATCAGTAACTCATCAATGTGTTTCTCATCATAGGTCAGATCTGGTGAGGCCTTGTCCACAGGGGATTAATAGCCTGCTCTCACTGCTGCCTCTAGTAGTCCCCAAGATGTTCAGGAACTTAGCCCCATGTTAAGAAAAGTTGGTAGATGCTTCAGGCTTTGTCCAGAGCTCCTGAAAAGCCCTTCAGTTTGGACATAATGTAGGCAGTATGACTTCTTCCTGGTTGTGTGAGTGCTTGTGCTGATGTCAGCATGGATTGACTGTGGCAGTCCGAAGCTCTTACCATGGTAAGGTGACAGTAAGCAAACTCATCACAGCAGGACTTCACCTGCTACCACTGCCTGTGGCTGTTTCCTGGGCCAGTCTGGAGCACTGCAGACACACACATATGTGCACATACACACACATGCATGTGCACATGCACACACACAAACAAATGCATTTCAGACATGCAACATGTAAGCTGAAGACAGGAATTACCATTTCTGAAAACCTACTTTCCACCTATGTTTTTCCATTGAATTTAGAACTGATACGGAATTTCAGAAAAATATATATTTCTGTTTTATTGACTATTCTAAAGCCTTTGACTGTGTGGATTACAATAAATTGTGGTAAGTTCTTGGTGGAATGGGGATACCAAGCCACCATGTCTCTCTCCTGAGGAATTTTTATAAGGACCAAGTAGCAACAGTAAGAACTGACCATGGATCAACAGACTGGTTCAAGATTGGAAAAGGTGTACGGCAGGGTTGTATCCTCTCACCCAACCTATTCATCTTGTATGCAGAACATATAATGCAATGTGCGGGGCTTGACGAATGCAAGGCTGGGGATAAAATTGCTGGAAGAAACATTAGCAAACTTAGATATGCAGATGATACCACTTTGATGGCCGAAAGCGAGGAGGAGTTAAGGAGCCTTCTAATCAAGGTGAAAGAAGAAAGCGCAAAAGCTGGGTTGCAGCTAAACATCAGAAAAACCAAAATTATGGCAACAAGAATTATTAACAACTGGGAAACAGAGGGAGAAAACGTGGAGGCAGTGACAAACTTTGTATTTCTAGGTGCAAAGATTACTGCAGATGCAAACTGCAGCCAGGAAATCAGGAGACACTTCTTGGAAGGAGAGCAATGACCGATCTCGATAAAATAGTGAAGAGTAGAGACATCACACTGACAACCAAAATCCGCATAGTCAAAGCAATGGTATTCCCCATAGTAACCTATGGATGTGAGAGCTGGACCATAGGGAAGGCTGAGCGAAGCAAGATAGATGCTTTTGAACTGTGGTGTTGGAGGAAAGTGCTGAGAGTGCCTTGGACCGCAAGAAGATCCAACTTCAGGAAATAAAGCCCGATTGCTCATTGGAGGGAAGGATAGTAGAGGCAAAGATGAAGTATTTTGGACACATAATGAGAAGAAAGGAAAGCTTAGAGAAGACAATGATGCTGAGGAAAATGGAAGGAAAAAGGAAGAGGGGTTGACCCAGAGCAAGGTGGATGGATGGTATCTTTGAAGTGACTGGCTTGACTTTGAAGGTGACGGCCAACAGGGAGCTCTGGCGTGGGCTGGTCCACAAGGTTACAAAGATTCGGAAGCTACTGAACGAATAAACAACAACAAATGCCATGACAATGTGCCGTTGTGGTTGGGGAAGTTTCAATTCACATTAAGAGGTAGTGTGATAATCTCTAAAGACTGCATTGTTATACTGAATATGGAGCAGTTAGAGATCTGTAACTCTGGCTTATGAATCTATAACTGTAATACTGAATACTGACCAATATGTGCTCAGATTTCGTTTTGAACCTTCCCCCTGCTTCAAGAAACCACATCCTGCAATGTGATATGAAAGAAAGATTAAAATACAGGTGGCATTTTGAAGAATGCAACAAGTTTGAGGCACAGAGATTTTCACATCCCTCCTTCCAATGTATTCTTTCTTTCTCCCTTCCTTGGCTTCTCCTTGGATGCTTTGTTTTATGACTGTTTGCTTTCCAGTCCTAGCATGTTTGCTTCGAGGGCAGACTCATTTAATTCAATGGGACTCTCTGGTATGCCTAGTTGGAAGGAAGAAAAAAGTTCTGGCAATTATGATTGCTTGAGATATATTTTCCCTGAGCAAGCTCAACTAGTCCGTTTACTTTCTGGAAAGTTTTACAAGCTTTGATCTTCAGTCAAAGGAAGGAGAGCTGAAAGTGGGAAATGGCAAATATGTGAAAGCTCTGCTCCTTGGTAACAACCACACCTAAAGACCCCTAAATAACTTTCAGCTTCACTGACAGGAATGACCTGTCTCTGAGCAGCTGGAAAAGAATTGGAGTGTCACAAGTGTGATGAAATATTCATTCTTTTGATCCAGATACACACCCACAGCCTTTCCCAAGCCAGGTATTCCTTTTGGGTCAGGAACATCAGAAAAAAGAGTAAAAAAAAATTGGTCTTGTTATTAGAAAACCTCTCAAGGGTTTGATACTGCCCTGATCTACACCTAATAGCATCCTCTCTCTCCCCCTCTCTCAATCCAGTTGAACAAGAGTGAACAACTTCTTAAGTATTGGGGGTCACAGGGAAAAAAGCAAAGGGTGCGGGATAACATGTGACTGAAACCATAAGCTAAGCAAATAGAAAGGTAGAGCAATCCTTCTCAGATTATCTGATCTGTGGGACTGGCAATTATTTTCTCTCCAACATCCCAGGAACTGCCATCCTTTTAGCGCCCATTGGCTAGAACTGTTTTTCCTGGAAACTTGCCAGTGACCAGCAGCTTGTGAGCCAGCACTGGTCAGGAATGCCACTTTGAGTAACATGTTCCCGTGTACTCCAAGCTAAAAGGAGAGCCTTTATATTATTTGAACAGTGTGGATAGCCTGTATCTTTTTACAAGTCCAACACAGCTAACAGTAAATTGGGTTGTTGTAGGTTTTTCGGGCTGTATGTCCATGTTCTAGAATGTGGTTCTCAACCTGTGGGTCCCCAGATGTTTTGGCCTTCAACTCCCAGAAATCCTAACAGCTGGTAAGCTGGCTGGGATTTCTGGGAGTTGTAGGCCAAAACACCTGGGGACCCACAGGTTGAGAACCCCTGTTCTAGAAGCATTCTCTCCTGACGTTTCACTTGCATCTATGGCAGGCATCCTCAGAGGTTGTGACCTCACAACCTCTGAGGATGCTTGCCATAGATGGAGGTGAAACATCAGGAGAGAATGCTTCTAGAACAGTGTTTCTAAACCTGGGGGTCGGGACCCCTGGGGGGGTCATGAGGGGGCATCTGAGGGGTCAGCAAAGACTGTAAGAAAATACAGTATTTTCTTTTGGTCATGGGGGTTCTGTGTGGGAAGTTTGGCCCAATTTTATGGTTGGCGCTCTTTGATTGTAGGTGAAATCGCAGCAACTACAATTCCCAAATGTCAAGTCGGATTTCCCCAAACTCCACCAGTGTTCACATTTGGGCATATTGAGTATTCATGCCAAGTTTGGTCCAGATCCATCATTGCTTCAGTCCACAGTGCTCTCTAGATGTAGGTGAACTACAACTCCAAAACTCAGTCAATGCCTACCAAACCCTTCCAGTATTTTCTGTTGGTCATGGGAGTTCTGTGTGCCAAGTTTGGATCAATTCCATCTTTGGTGGAGTTCAGAATGCTCTTTGATTGTAGGTTAACTTTAAATGACAACAACTACAACTTCCAAATGACAACTTCCAACCCCACCAGTATTTGGGCGTACCAGGTATTTGTGCCAAAGTTGGTCCTGTGAATAAAAATATATCCTGCATATCAGATATTTACATTATGATTCATAACAGTAGCAAATGTTATGAAATAGCAATGAAAATAATGTTATGGTTGAGGGTCACCACAACATGATGAGGGTCATGGCATTAGGAAGGTTGAGAACCACTGTTCTAGAACATGGCCATACAACCTGATAAACCTACAACTACCCAGTGGTTCCGTCCATGAAAGCCTTCAACAATACATTTAACAGTCAATTAACAATAAATACCAGTTTTTTAAAATTATGAAAAAACAATGATACCCCATACTTAGAAGTCCAATTTTAACTCTACATATGGCCTTCCCACTGTTTTTAATTATGTGTTGTTTTATTGATAATGTTGTGTATTTTATTGTCTATGTTTTTTAATTGCTTGTATTGTTGTTATTATTGCTTGTATTGTTGTATTTGGGCTCGGCCTCATGTAAGCCGCACCGAGTCACTTGGAGAGATGGTAGCGGGGTACAAATAAAGAGTTATTATTATTATTATTATTATTATTATTATTATTATTAGTCCTCTAAGCGACCAAATAAATAATAATAAAAAGTGGGCTTGTTCAAATAACAATGTGCAAAAATGGCAATGGACAAAAATTCAGTGAGAAGCTCCACATCAGAATAGAAGATTACAAACAGAGCCCGCTTGGTATGCCTGTTCTGTAAGTGTTCTCTTTGGGAAATAAGTCAGGCAAATGTTTCAATCAAGTTCATTAAAATAATGAAAAGCACATGCAGTGCATGTATTTCTAAGTGTGTTTGGAAAGCGTATGCAGTCTGAAGCTGCCTTTAACTTTCTTACTTTTGGGGAGATGCATTTATTTGCACTTAATCTACTCCCGTAGAGTGAGGATTAGAAACATTTACTTTTCAGGATTGACCATGATACACTAGATAAAAGATCTGAAAGGACTGAAGTCTTTTTTCTCTCCAAGGGATTTAAAATGACAGAAATGATGTTGACGGAATCTTTCTTTCCTGGTTCTTTGCACACTCACAATTATTTCCCCACATTCTGCCTTGGCTCTCACTTTAAATGCAGGCTTATTATTTCAGTGAGAATAATATCTGTTTTATTTCACAATGAGACACACTTCAACAACATGGAATGGTGACATAGTGAGTGCTGCTGTGATATAATGAGTTCAGAATTACTACCTTGTAAATTTACCACTGTGTATTAAACATATTTATGAGTCATCCTTTTGCCCACCAGGCAAAAGCAATGTCCAGGAGGAGCTGTCAAAACCATATAATCTTTTAGGAATTTCAGTCATCTATTTATAGCTTTTCCCCATAAATATGTTCATTATCCTTCACATTATTATTTAGAACTAAACTTTAATTGAAAAGCATCTTACTAAGTTTCAATCAAGGCATGATCAAAGGTCTGTCTGTGGTATTTTGATTTGGGACATTGTGCTGGTAGGGCTGTACCAGGAGCTCCAGCTTTATTTGCTTTGTATTAAATGTTTGGTTGCAGTCCAACATTTCTAGGAGTCTGCAGAAAGGTGGTTTCCTTTGGTTGCAGTCATAGGGCAAGTCACCTGTCCATCATCGTTAGATTTTGATTCCGCCCCTTGCTCAGGTCAATTGGGAAGGGAAGGGAGCCATTTTTTAGTCAGTCTCAGCAAGGAAAGCTAATGTACAGGACGTGTGCAAACTTCCCCTGTACAAAAGCTTCAACCTTTAAGACTTTCCAGGGGGAAACAGTCTTAAGAGTCTCCAAAGATTTCCAGGGAAACAGCCCTAAAGACCAAAGAACTCCAGCTGGACAATATCTAAACCTTTACTGGTAGGTCCACTCAGTGCTTCGAGATGCAGTTCAACCTGGTAGTGGAGCCCACATCAGTAAGGGTTAGATTACAGTCAGCCTGGGAGAAGTTAAAAAAGGGGATTTTCCTTTAAAGTAAAGAAGAAGTTATTGAAGACAGTTGCCTGTCCTTTGTGGGCAAGATTAGGAAGTCACCAGTTGCATAAAGCCTGGAAGCATTTGTTTAGCTTTATTGAAGACAAGAGAAGTTTCTGTTTGATTGTTCATTAATAAAAGACTTTGTTCTACTTCACAAGCCATCTAAAGATCATTTGTGGTGGAAAACCTCTGAGAACTTCTCCTTGGGCCCCCTGGCTTCCCGCTGTTGCACATCCTGTTCTAAAGGAAATTCTTTACAGGCCCAGCGCACGACAGAACAGACATTATTCTGTAAAGGCGGCAAGCCATGTGTATCCTACGGCTAGTGTGTCTCCTTCCCATGATAAACCCATTCCTTGAGATTATCAGGCAAATCCCATAATGGCTGCCAGTTTTGCCACTATTCCCAAGGCAGTAATTATGAGTTGTATTTCATTTTTAAAATTCACCATACCTGAAATTGCAGGATGGCTTTCATTTTTTTTAAAAAATTATAGAGCAGTGGAAGTGCATGAGGAAGGGTTACAAAGTTATATAGAAGTAGGAGTGCAGGACCTACTGTGCAATGGCAGAAATACAGAAAAGTGTGATAGTAAGGATGCTCTTGCCAATATGTAGCAGTGGTGGAGTAGCGGCTTCATGCAATATTTATTTATTTATTTATTTACAGCATTTATATTCCCTCCTTCTCACCCCGCAGGGGACTCAGGGCGGATTACAGTGTACACATATATGGCAAAAATTCAATGCCAATTTTAACAATACAACATATACAGACATAGACAGAGGCTATTTAACTTTTTCTGACCACCAGGGGAGCTGTCGCTTTCATCGTCCATCTGCGACACTGATGAAGTACTTCCGCATTCCCCACATGATTTTTGCTGGAGTGCTTGCTGGAGTCTTTTTTATGGCCTCATAAATTAGTTAATTTAGCCTCCCCACACTTTAAGGTGGTACCTAATTTTCCTACTTGACAGATGCAACTGTCTTTTGGGTTGCAAAGGTCGACAACAGGCTACACAATTGGTTGGAAACCCACTCCAACCCGGGCTGGCTTCTAACTCATGACCTCATGGTCAGAGTGATCTTAATGCAGCTGACACTCAGCCAGCTGCGCCACAATCCCGGTGCAATAAAGTCAATGGGATTGCTGGTTCACACGCACACACTGTTTGTCTGATGCTTCTATCTTTGACTGATGAGCTTTCATACTTTAATGGCATTTAAGAAATCTAATCACATTTTAAACACTAAAAAGGAAACAAAAAGGTTTCAAAAAAATTATCCTTGTAGAAAATGTCTTGTTGAAATTCAAAATAGTCCCAAACATCATAATGATAGTTATGTTGATTATACTGTGTCAAGTGCACTTAATGTGTCAAGCACATCATAAATTAGAAATATTAAACGATCAAAGCAATGTGAGACCAATGTTATGTTAGCTAACCTGAAACCTCTGGGTTCAGGAAAGATAATCTAGTTTCACTTAAGGTACATAGCTAAGGTGGGAGGAAGGAAAAAATAATAATAACTGAAGATTATTTAAAATTATAGCAGCATGATATGTAACACTGAAGAAAATGTATTTGTAGTCATTCCCATATTCTTGAGATGTGATCATAATTAAGCAGGCTTAATGCATTTGTAGGAGATGTGACTGAAATCTAAGTATTCCAATATTAAATTGGACAAAACAGATGGGTGATTAAGAACCACACAAAGCATTCATATTATGAGAGAAATTGAGCTTTCAAACAAAAGACCATGATGATTTTGGGTGATTTTTTTAGAGAAACCATGATATTCACCAGAAGTCAGTGAGCATTGTGAAGACTGCTAATTCACTGTGAGTGTGGGTTTTTTGGATTTATATAGACAAGTCCCAGATCAGGATCTCACAACATTTCTATGTCAAAAACTACCTGCAATATGGGTTGTTGTAGGTTTTTTCGGGCTATATAGCCATGGTCTAGAGGCATTATCTCCTGACGTTTCACCTGCATTTATGGCAAGCATCCTCAGAGGTAGTGAGGTCTGTTGGAACTAGGAAAAAGGGTTTATATATCTGTGGAATGACCAGGGTGAGACAAAGGACTCCACAGATATATAAACCCTTTTGGTCAAAGGTTACAATGCACTGCAGAGCACTAACAATATTTGAAACAGAGTATAAATTTAATAACTAACCAATTAATTAAATAACGTCCACACTGAATATCACAAAACAAATGAACTGAAAGCAAAATGTAGCTTATATATTCAGTCCCATGTCTTAGATCTGATAGTTTCAAGATCCATCAAAATAGCTATAAATGCAAACAGTAAAGTATTATACAAGGAAAAGAGCAATTTAAAATGTCCTGAGGAATGTAAGATACAAAGATTACTTTCACTGGAGTGAGTTTCCATTCAGTTAGGAGCTGTATTCTTCTACCAATTTGAATGAACCAAATCTTTCCCTGCCAGTATGCTATTAGATGAGATGTCAGCTCTTATGAGATATCTGTCTATGGCCCTGGATCGGAAATCATATCTCCAAGATGTTGCAAGACATTAGAGATGAATCTGGCTCTGTAATGTAATCCTAAGGGACTATTTACATTCACACATTTGACTGTCTCCTTTAAAAAGCAGTTCTCGGGATTCTTCCAAAAGAACATAACTAGTAGAGTTGAGAGTAAAAACAATAGTGAATGCTAAAAAGGTGTATAAGAAAGGCAAACAAGAAACTATCTTGCAAACATTTGCAAGATTAATGATGTATTTTAACACTACGATAGATGGTTGTGATGATTCTAGATCTGATGAATCATGGCAGGCTGCAGAATGTCACCTGGAGATTGCTCTACCTAGTCCATTTACTAGGCATTGAACTGAAATTTATCTTATAGAAAGGAATCCTATTTTGACCTAATTATTTTCACATATTAATAAATGTTCAGACCCAGTGGGAACCAGTTTATGTTTACATAGCTTGATGCTCCATCTAAAACAAGCTCCAGGACTGTATCCAGTATCTAATTGCTTATTGATTCATATTTGCTCAAAACAGCAGAGTTTTTTCTAATGGAACAGACGTATGTGTAATTACTAACTAGCAGTTCAAGAATTATGACTGCTAACATCTATGAAATGGAATAAGTGGATTCTCCACCAAAATCCAAATAAGATAAGAAGCCATGAACCAAGAGCTTGTTACAAATGATTTTTCAGGGATGATAACCAATGTCCATACTGCCTAGGTCATTATGGAAGTTATCATTCAAAAAGTCACTTTTTCATGACTGTTTGCCTTGAATTCAAATGCTTTCTGTGAGCCAAACTTTTGACTTGAAGCTGTGTTTGTGTGTGTATGTATTACTTACTTACTTACTTAGGCGATCCCTCGTTGGACGAGTAAGATGGTCTTCCATCATGGGTTTCCTTGTGGGTCCGCATGTGGCTGTGGAGCCCTATTCTTGCTCTGCATCTTCTTCCGCAGTGAGGGCATTGGTTTCCAGGTGGAAGGTGGTCCCGGTCGGGGTTGGCTTGACGTGCCTTCCTCCTGGCACGTTTCTCTCTTTCACCCTCCACTCGTGCCTCCTCGAATTCTGCAGCACTGCTGGTCACAGCTGTCCTCCAGCTGGAGCGCTCAAGGGCCAGGGCTTCCCAGTTCTCAGTGTCTATGCCAGAGTTTTTGAGGTTGGCTTTGAGCCCATCTTTAAATCTCTTTTCCTGTCCACCAACATTCCGTTTTCCGTTCTTGAGTTCGGAGTAGAGCAACTGCTTTGGGAGACGGTGGTCAGGCATCCGGACAACGTGGCCTGTCCAGCGGAGTTGATGTTGGAGGACCATTGCTTCAATGCTGGTGGTCTTTGCTTCCTCCAGCACGCTGACGTTTGTCCGCTTGTCTTCCCAGGAGATTTGCAGGATTTTCCGGAGGCAGCGCTGATGGAATCGTTCCAGGAGCTGCATGTGACGTCTGTAGACAGTCCACGTCTCACAGGCATATAGCAGGGTTGGGAGGACAATAGCTTTATAGACAAGCACCTTAGTATCCCTACGGATGTCCCGGTCCTCAAACACTCTCTGCTTCATTCGGGAAAATGCTGCACTTGCAGAGCTCAGGCGGTGTTGTATTTCGGCGTCGATGTTGACTTTGGTGGAGAGGTGGCTGCCAAGGTAGCGGAAATGGTCGACATTTTCTAATGTTACACCATTAAGCTGTATCTCTGGCATTGGAGAGGGGGCGGCTGGTGACTGCTGGAACAGCACTTTGGTTTTCTCGATGTTCAGTGACAGGCCAAGCTTTGTGTATGCTTCTGCAAAGGTGTTGAGAGTGGCTTGTAGATCTTCTTCTGTATGCGCACAGACGACATTGTCATCAGCATACTGGAGTTCTATAACAGATGTTGTTGTGACCTTGGTTTTGGCTTTCAGTCTGCTGAGGTTAAATAGCTTGCCGTCTGTCCGATAGATGATTTCCACTCCGGTGGGAAGCTTCCCATCAACAAGGTGTAATATCATGGCGATGAAGATGGAGAATAGAGTTGGGGCAATAACACATCCCTGTTTGACACCCGATTCCACCTTAAATGGGTCACTTTGGGAGCCACTGCTGTCCAAAACTGTTGCCATCATGTCATCGTGGAGGAGCCGCAGGATGTTCACAAATTTGCTTGGGCACCCGATTTTTTGGAGGATGGTCCAGAGAGCGCTGCGATTCACTGTGTCGAATGCCTTTGCAAGGTCGATGAATGCCATGTACAGAGGTTGGTTTTGTTCCCTGCATTTTTCTTGGAGCTGTCGTGCAGTGAAGATCATGTCCACGGTTCCTCTGGAGGGGCGGAAGCCGTTCTGGGATTCTGGGAGGGTGGCTTCTGAGAGGGGCAGAAGGCGGTTTGCAAGGATTCTTGCGAGGATTTTCCCAGCAGAGGTTAAAAGGGAGATACCTCGATAGTTTCCACAGTCTGTTCTTTCCCCTTTTTTGAAGAGGGTGATGATGGTGGCATCCTTGAAGTCTGCTGGGATTTTCTCGGTCACCCACACTTTTTCTATGAGCTGGTGGAGTTGGTGTGTCAGCGCAGGTCCTCCCTCTTTAAAGATTTCAGCAGGGATCCCATCCGGTCCGCTGGCTTTGTTGTTCTTTTGTTGGCTGATGGCATTGCTGACTTCTTCCAAACTAGGCAGTGCTGCAAGCTCATCCCTGGTTTGTTGTTGCGGGATTTGTGAGAGGACCTCTTCGGCCACACTGGAGCTGCGGTTTAGGAGGCTTTGGTAGTGTTCTTTCCAACGTAGTGCAATTGACTTTTGGTCCTTCAGGAGTTTGGTTCCGTCTGATGAGCGTAGAGGCTGTATGCCATGGTTTCTTGGCCCATAGATGACCTTTGTGGCTTTGAAAAATCCTTGAGCATTATGGGTATCTGCCAGGTGTTGGATTTCTTCAGCCTTCTTTGTCCACCAGATGTTCTTGAGTTCTCTTGTCCTTCTTTGGACCTCAGCTTTTGCACTGGCGTAGATCTTTTTCTTAGCAGCACAGTTGATGTCTCTCTGCCATGTTTGGAAGACTTTCCTTTTCTTGTCGATTAGCTGTTGGATCTCGATGTCATTTTCGTCAAACCAGTCTTGATGTTTCTTGGCTTGGTATCCAATAGTTTCTTCGCAGGCTTGGATGATGGAGGTCTTCAGTTTGTTCCAATGTTCCTCAACATTTTCGGGGTGTACTGTGGGTAGATGGTCCTTGAGTGCTGTTTGGAGATGGGCTCGCCTGGAGGGCTCCTGAAGGGCTTGGGTGTTCATTTTGCGCCTTGTCTTTCTTCCTTGGAGTCTGCGCTTGGGGGCGATCTTGATAGCCATGGTGGATCGGATTAGTCTGTGGTCGGTCCAGCAGTCGTCAGCACCTGTCATGGCTCTTGTGAGGAGTACGTCACGGCGGTCTCTGGCACGTGTGATTACATAGTCTAGGAGGTGCCAATGCTTTGACCGGGGGTGCTTCCATGATGTCTTGAGCTTGTTTTTCTGGCGGAAGAGCGTGTTGGTGATGACAAGGTTGTGCTCCGCACATTTGGTGAGAAGCAGGATGCCATTCGAGTTGCTGTTTCCAACCCCGTCTTTTCCTATGGTGCCTGGCCACAGGTCGAAGTCTCGCCCGACTCTTGCATTGAAGTCCCCCAGGAGAATGATTTTGTCCTCCTTAGGTATCCCCGATAGGACAGTGTCCAGCTGATAGTAGAATTTCTCCTTGATGTCTTCATCAGCGTCTAGTGTTGGTGCATAGGCACTTATGATGGTTGCCCGTTGGTTTTTGGCAAGATCGATTCGGAGGGTGGAGAGTCGTTCGTTGATGCCAGTGGGTGCTTCGGACAGATGCTTCATCAGATCATTTCTTATAGCGAAGCCAACTCCATGCATTCTTTGGTCTTCTTCGGGCAGTCCCTTCCAGAAGAAGGTGTAGCCTCCTTTTTCTTCCTTCAGCTGTCCCTCTCCTGCTCTCCGGGTCTCCTGAAGGGCTGCTATGTCGATGTTGAGGCGTCCCAGCTCCCTTGCGATGATGGCAGTTCTGCGTTCGGGGCGTTCACTGTCACTGTTGTCCATCAGTGTCCGTACGTTCCACGTACCGAAGTTCATTTTTCTTTTTTGGCCGCAGGATGGTGACCCCACTGGACGCGGCAGTCCAGTCAGGGATAAGTGAGGCAGACTATGTTTAGGGCACCTTTTCTAGCCCCCTCCCCGTGTGGGGTGAGCAGAGTGGGTCCTAAAAAGGGCTGCTCAGTCGCGGATACAGCTGCCGAACTACTCAACTGCCTCGGACCTTGAGGTAGAACGACTGAGTCCGTACCCACCGCCCATGTGCCAGTCTGTGACTAGGGGCTTCCAGATTTCACAGTCCTGCCCCCGTCGCCACTCGCTGATCGCCATGGGACTTTGGTTGCTTGGTTTTTATTTTCTTTGGAAGACGCCTGTGCGTGGGTTTTTTTAATGTGTGGAGGTCAGTGCACAACTGAACAACACACAGTCTTCACAGATGAGGTTCCACTGGTGATGTAGTTTAACACAATGACCGTGGCTTCTCAGTCTGTTGCAGCCTTCTTCCGCCTTCGCAGCCGTTGTAACATGTGCCATGTTATCCTCCGCCTGCTCCGCCGTTGAGGTCTTTGGGTCTTCGGACTGTGCTTGGTCTGGGACCTCCCCCGCGGCCACTCCTGGGAGTGCACGACTCCAGTTGTTGTGCCCACAGGTTCATCGGAACACGCAAGCCCCCTCACCACGACAAGGTGACAGTCATATGTATGTATGTATGTATGTATGTGTGTGTGTATGTATAAAAATGTGTGTGTGTTTGTGTGTGTCTGTGTGTGTGTGTGTATAATGCTGGTGAACAAGAGCCATCATCTAGTAGTGACTTATAAAGACATAAGTCTATCTTATACCTATGTAGCTCGCTTTTTGATCATTGTGAAGGTCAGAATTGTCTCACCTTGCAGTCACCAAACTCCTTTTAAACTCACCTTTTCAGCTTCTGCAGTCCCACTACCCAACCACTTTAGCTATGTTCCAATATCTGTGTTACTCTGATCTCATCCTTAGAAGGTCCCAAGTGATATTTGTCACAATGTGATCTTTCTTCATGAATCATCAGTCAACAGCTACTTGTCATCTGCAGCAACTTTAAAAGTAGGTTGAGCAGGTGAAAGGGAAAGCTATGGAGCTTTAAAGTTAAGGTAAAGGTTTTCCCCGATGTTAACTCTAATCGTGTCCAACTATGAGGGGTAGTGCTCATCTCCATTTCTAAGCCGAAGAGACAGCGTTTGTCCTTATTATTATTAACAACAGCATAACGAATACATAATAAAACTCATAAAGCAAACCAAAAACATTAAAGCAACAATAGAAACAATAAAACATAGACTCCTCCAAGGTCCTGTGACAGCATGACTACATGGAGCGCCGTTACTTTCCTGCACAAACTATACCTATTGATCTCCTCCCATTTACATGTTTTTAAAACTGCTAGCTGGGCAGAAGCTGGGCTTAACACTGGGAGCTCACCCCGTTCCCCGGATTCAAACCGCCAACCTTTGGTCAGCAAGTTCAGCAGCTCAGTGGTTTAACCAACTGCACTACCAGGGGGCCTTGTGGAGCTTTATTCCAAGACAATTTTTTACAATATGTGTCTTGACCTAAAATTTCAACCAAGGTTAAATCTGACCAGAAAAAAAAATTATAACTTGCTTCTGTAAGTGTGAGAAACACCTGGATATGCCCCATGACCAAATGCCAGCTTTCGCAGAGATATGCTGAAGTCTTGATGGATGTTATCATTGGTCTGCATCTGGCTATGGGATGTAGCTGAAAACTTCTCTGATCTGCAATGGCCATTTGGAAGGGGAAGCTAACATAACAAAACTGTGAGTCCTAGGGAAGCTTTGCTGAAAAGAGTAATAATAGTAATAATAATAATAATAATAATAATAATGATAATGATGATAATAATAATGATAATACTTTATTTGTACCCTGCTACCATCTCCCCAAGGGACTCGGTGAGGCTTACATGAGGCCAAGCTTGCAGTACATCAATAAAACAAAGGCA
Source organism: Anolis sagrei (assembly GCF_037176765.1). Classification (NCBI taxonomy): domain Eukaryota; kingdom Metazoa; phylum Chordata; class Lepidosauria; order Squamata; family Anolidae; genus Anolis; species Anolis sagrei. The sequence goes on along the minus strand of NC_090021.1, from coordinate 172,747,265 downwards.
ATAACAAAATAATCAATACAAAACAGTAAAATAAATCTCAAAACAAAAATAAGCAATAAACAATGACATACAAGCATTTAAAAACCTATGGCTGGGCCAAATGTAATAATTTAAAATTTAAAAAATAATGCTGGGCATGAACAAGGTAGGGTATAACTAGGATAGGGTTTTCAAAGAAAGATGAGGGTGCACAGGCGATCCTAAATCAATGTTAAAGTGCATTTGAGGACATATTGCTAAGAGTTTTCCTTATTCTGGGAAGGCACACTGGAACAACCACGTTTTCAGGCTCCTCCTAAGAACTGGCAATGTTGGGGCATGCCTGATGTCCTTGGGAAGTGAGTTCCAGAGTCAGTGGGCCACCACCGAAAAGGCCCTCTCCCTTGTCCCCACCAATCGCGCCAGCGAAGCAGGGCCTCTCCAGATGATTGAAGAGATCACATGGGTTCGTATACAGAGATGCGGTCACGCAGGTAGGCGGGTCCCAAACCGTTCAGGGCTTTGTAGGTAAGAACCTGCACCTTGAATTGGGACCAGAAAATGAACAGCAGCCAGTGGAGCTCCTTGAACAGGAGGGTTGACCGCTCCCTGTAAGAAGCACCAGTTAGCAACCTGGCTGCTGCCCTTGTACCAATTGAAATTTCCGGGCCGTTTTCAAGGGCAGCCCCACATAGAGTGCATTACAGTAATCCAATCTGGAGGTGACTAAGACATGGACCACCCTGGCCAGATCCGCCTTCACGAGGTACGGTCTCAGAGTAGAAGATGATAGCAACTTCATTGTATTATTTACATCTTTGAAAACATAACCCACCCATTTCAAGGTGGTCACTGCATTTTCAGGTTGGAAAATGTAGATATGTATCTGTCTACATATTCCAGAAAAACTAGGGCGTGCTTCAGGAGGAAGAAAGATGTTGCATTTGTTCTGGTAGATATTCACAGAGTCTTGAGATAGACCCCCCCCCCCCCAACATAAAAACAATATTTGCTGAAATTTGTGGGGATTCTCAATTTTCCTTTTACCAGTGCATTACGAGGTGTGGGTATTAGACTCAATGTGGCAGTGGAATGTGTGGATTAAATGTAACATAAAATCTAAGAGAAAGCCAGAAAGTGATAATGTTTACATGTGCCAACATGTGGCTTTTTAAGGGAAGGTTTTTCTCTCTGCTACAACTACAAGAGTTTTTATCTGGGTGACATCACATTGGAACTTGATTGTTTGGAGCGTGATCTCCAGGGAGGACCTTAGGTCCCATAGGAAAATATAGTGGGGAAACTGGCATGATTTGAAGGCAAGCGGAAGAAAATGTAATTTGTTCATTTTTCATGTACCAGTCACTCACTCCTTTGGAAATCTTTCATAGAGATGGAGGATTCAAAAAGAAAATGTACTTTTCTGAATTTTATCTTTGGCATACTTTGGATCCCCAAAAGCCCAGGAAGCCAACATAATTCAAGAGTTGACTTGAAGGTACTCAACAACATTACAGACAGAAAGAGGGAACTTATCGATACTCAGCAAAGAGGTTTATGGTAGAGGCAACAATCACATTTCCTGCTCATTTATTTATAACGAGTGGTCCCCTTACACATGTTGCTGTGGCCCAGTCTGGTGATTTGGAAAAATAAAGTAATTAGAAACTATTGGTTTCTAATATATGTAATTTCTTTATGCTTGTGGATAAACAGTATTTCTTGCTGTGTTTTTGTCAATGTTGATGTGGAGAATGTCTGGTTTGCCTACTCTGGAACATGCAACATATAATTGTCCTTCTTTAGTGGTCCCTTACAAATCTATGATACTATATCACTGTGTGAATTATATCAATCTATCTATGGCTGGATGACTCTTTGTCAGGAGGGCTTTGATTATGTTTTCTTGCTCTGGTGAAGGGCGTTGGACTGGATGGCCTAAAGTATGGGGTTCTGTGTGGGAAGTTTGCCCCAATTCTGTTGTTGGTGGGGTTCAGCATGCTCGTTGATTGCACGTGAACTATAAATCCCTATAATAATAATAATAATAATAATAATAATAATAATAACAACAACAACAACAAAACAACAATAATAATGTATTTATTTATACCCCACCCAAAGGGGACTCGGAGCGGCTTACATGAGGCCAAGCCCAGTAACTACAACTTCCAAATGTCAAGGTCTATTTCCCCCAAACTCCATCTGTGTTCATATTTGGGCATATGGAAGATTTGTGCCAAGTTTGGTCCAGATCCATCATTGTTTGAGTCCACAGTGCTTTCTGAATGTTGGTGAACTACAACTCCCAAATCAAGGTCAATGCCCACCAAACCCTTCTAGTGTTTTCAGTTGGTCATAGGAGTCCTGTGTGCTACGTTTGGTTCAATTCCATCACTGGTGGAGTTCAGAATGTTCTTTGATTGTAAGTAAACTATAAACCCCAGCAACTACAACTCCCAAATGACAAAATCAATTTTTGAGTGATAGTCACTCCTTGGGTTAGTAGGTGTCTTGTGGCCAAATTTGGTGTCAATCCGTCCAGTGGTTTTTGAGTTATGTTAATCCCACAAATGATCATTACATTTTTATTTATATAGAAGAGCAGAGTTGGCAAATATTATGTTTGAGGCTGCCACCTTCCAGTCTTGTACAATCAGCATAGTCACTGGGATTCCATGAGTTTTAATACTTGTTGTCAGTACCTCCAGAGCCTCTGCATATCAGGTAGCAACACATTAAAGTGTCACAGAGACCATGCATTGTGCATTAGCTTCTTAATCCTTGTGCCTGAATATGCTTCTGCTGCTTTTTCATCAAACAGTGGACACATATTTAATGCCAAATAATCTAGATATCCAAGATGAGGTGGCTTTACGCAGTCATTCTTCGTTTTAAATGTCTCAGCGGGTTTTGGGATGGATAAGAGCTTGTCTCTTCTTTCTTCTTGTTGAATTATGTTAGAGGTAGCAACCAGTCCATACCTATATTTCCTAATTGCTGGTTTACTTGTTACTCTCTGTGAGAGTATATTGATATAGTATTTGAGTGTTGAATTGGGATTCTGAGAATCCAAGTGAGGTTGAAGAGGAATTTAGAAGGGTCTCACCCTGAAGGAGAAACCCTGCGGACTCACCAAAGAGGGCTTGCTACTTTGGTGAGCAAAAGAAAGGAGAAGCCGCAATTAAAAGGTTTTCCTAAGTTCCCCAAAGTATCTTACCAAAGCTGAAGGAAGTGCCACCAAGTTGATTTATTGCGATCCAGCTGGAAAGGATGCAAAGCCGTAATAATTCAATCAATCAAAGCATACATTGAATACAAAATAAAGCCTTTTCATACATATACAGAACTGTCTGATTGGTTGGCGCTCTACAGCTGGTAGGAGGCTTGGCCGCCTCCTGAGCTCCTTAACCAGTGGGTGAGCTCATGCCACTTCAGCCTCCTGGCCAATCAGGAGAGAAGGAGGAGGGATGAGAGGGAAACAATGAGAACTGGAGTGGATTATGGAAATATGTGGTGTCCATGTGGTCGGCAAGTCCACAGGGGGCCTTCTAGCCAACCAGCCTGTTGTCTTGAGGGGTGGCAATCAACGTTGATGTTTGGCGAGATGGCCAGAATCCGGATTTTTCTTGAACTGAGATATGGAGACAATGGGGTAATCCTGGCTGTACTTTTGGTGGATGGAAGATAACTGAGAGAACAAATCAGAACAAATTGTGGCTTTCCGAAGGCCCTTTGTCCTGTTGAGATATGATCTATCATGCCAAGTGGGCACCTTCCGCTGGGGGGCCAAACTCCGAGCCCCAGGGTCAAAGCCCATTGTATTGCCCATGCAAATATGTCTTTTGACAAAGTTCTTTTCAAACAGGAGATTTCCTCCTTTCAGGGTCACTGAGAGTGGCTTCTTATATTTTTTATACATTTTTTTTATAAAAGGGAATAGGACAGAAGGGTCAGGTAAAGGTCATTCATAGGGGGCTTGAAAAGGTAAAGTTTCCAAAAAGTTTCTAAGAGCCTTTCAGAAGGGAAAAAGTCCCATAGAAGTTCAAGAGAGTATATAAGTGTAAAGGGAGGTGGTTTCTCAGTAATAAATGTGTTACCTTCTGCTATATATGAAACATAGGGTTTAAAACCTTGATTAAATGTACACACGATCTAACACGGGAAGGGTCCTTGTTGTTGTTGTTAGTGTCTTGGCAAATTGACCCTTATTATCCAGTCTGGTGTCCTTGTCCTTAGCAAAACTATAAGTTACTATCTTTTATGGGGGGTCATGTTCGACTTCACAAGGCCCCAATCCCCTTCAGCAAGAGCAAACCCCTCTCAGAATAAATCTTGCCAAGGAAACTCCTCGATAGTTTGGTCTTAGGGTCACTGCAAGTTGTAAAACACCTTGAAAGACCAGAACTAAACCATAACATTAATCTCGAAGACTTTAGCCATTGTATATATTTATAAGGAGCCCTCGGTGGGTTAAAGTGCTGAGCTGCTGAGCTTGTTGACTGAAAGGTCGCAGGTTCGAATCCAGAGAGTGGCGTGAGCTTCTGCTGTCAGCCTCAGCTTCTGCCAACCTAGCAGTTCAAAAACATGCAAATGTGAGTAGATCAATAGGTACTGCTCCAGCAGGAAGGTAATAGCACTCCATGCAGTTATGCTGGCCACATGACCTTAGAGCTGTCTATGGACAATGTCGGCTCTTTGGCTTAGAAATGGAGATGAGCACCACACCCCAGAGTCAGACACGACTGGACTTAACCTTTACCTTATATATGCTTTCTCCTTCTCTTAGCCCATATTTGATTATGGGCACATACTGTAAGTAAAACTACTTTCATAAATGATACCAAGAAGACTAAAATTCTTTTCTTTTTTCCCTGGCAGACTGGGGAAGGAGGGATGAAAACTGCTTCTATCTTGCCAGTTAAAATACTCTGCTTGAGAGAATCATTACTTTTTCACATTTCCACCAAAATATCTTCATTGAGACAGGTTCTCGTATCTAGTTTAGTAAACTAAAAATTTTTTTAAAAAATTAATTTTGTTTATTTTCAAGAAGGGGAATCCGAGAAGGCCAAACAACCATTCAGAAATACTGAGTTTTCCAAAACAAATTCACAGTATAAGAAAGGACAAGCTAAAATAACACACTTACTCCCTCTTGTGGCTAAAGAAGTATGGAAAATTTCAGCATTTGCAGCTTTGACTAAGGAGCTCATCATACTTAGCAATCTAAGTGAAATGGCACAGGTGTGTGTGTGTGTGTGAGAGAGAGAGAGTGAGTGATAAGGTCCTAAGAGAAGAATCTTTTCCCTATGCTTGAAGGGAAGATTTCTTTAGATATTGTGAGTATTTTTTTTAAAGCTCATTTTCTCACTCATTCTATAAACAGATGTATTATGCCATATTCATGTTTTAAATATATCGGGAGGGAGGGAGGAGCATTCCAAAATGAAACTGGAATCTCATAAGCTCCATACTGACATTTCTCAACCTGGGGGCATTGCAAATGGGTGTCAGAGGGGTCACCAAAGACCATCAGAAAACACAGTAGTTTCTGTTGGTCATGGGGGTTCTGTGTGGGAATTTTGGCCCAATTCTATCATTTGTGTAGTTCAGAATGCTCTTTGGTTGTAGGTGAACTATAAATCCTAGCAACTAAAACTCCCAAATGTCTAGGTCTCATTTCCCCAAACTCCGTCAGTGTTCACATTTGGGCATATTGAGTATCCGTGCCAAGTTTGGTGCAGATCCATCGTTGCTTGAGACCACAGTGCTCTCTGGATGTAGCTGAACTACAACTCCAAAACTCAAGGTCAATGCCCACCAAATCCTTCCAGTGTTTTCTGTTGGTCACAAGAGTTCTGTGTGCCAAATTTGGTTCAATTCCATTATTGGTGGAGTTCAGAATGCTCTTTGATTGTAGGTGAACTATAAATCTCAGCAACTACAACTCCCAAATGACAAAATTAATCTCCCCCACCCCACCAGTATTCAAATTCGGGTATTTGTGCCAAATTTGGTCCTGTGAAAATCCTGTGAAAATACATCCTGCATATCAGATATTTACATTACGATTCATAATAGTAGCAAAATTACAATTATGAAGTGGAAACAAAAATAATTTTATGGTTGGGGGTTACCACAACATGATGAACTGTATTAAGGGGTCACGGAAGGTTGAGAACCACTGCTCTATACAGATGGTTACACCATAATAGGATTGACCAAACGCAGTGCCCCAGAATTCTCCACTCTATTTATGGGAGAAGGCTGACACTATCTATCTATCTATCTATCTATCTATCTATCTATCTATCTATCTATCTATCTATCTATCTATAGAGGTTGGTGTTCTTTGGTTTGGGTCTCCAGAACAACAACTCCCATCACTTTTGCTTATCTGCCATGTGCGCTGGTAAAAATGGGAATTGCAGCCCAACAACACTTGTGCTCTGAGGTTAGGAAAAAGTTAAAGAACATTTTAGAGTCAGACACCATGTCCGCAAGTCCTGCATCTAAATTCAAACCCAACCATCTGGACTAACAAACTGCATCCTTCCAGATGTTATGATATCCCAACTCAGATGTAGTCATGATGTCCAATGATACAGGAATTGTAGTCCACCATCTAGAGAACCACATAAAATGACATTGTGGACCATATTTGGCCACCAGCCTTGCGTCTGACACCTATGCTCTAGAAAATAGGATATGGAGCTATAGCTTTGAACTGAATGAAAAGAGGTTCCATCTCTACTTTAGAGAAACTTACTCGTGATAAGAATTGTTCAATAGTCTCTGGAGGTTTTAAAACAGAGGCTGGATTGTTAGGAATGCTTTGGTTGTGTATTTCTGCAAGGCATTGGTGGTTGAACTGGATAGTGTTTGTGGTTTCTTCTAACTCTATGATTCTATCTTCATCCTGTTACATAAAGAAAGCAAAACACTAAGAAAGTCAGAGAGAAATAAGGTCCAGGCTCATCAACAATATTAAAATGTATTCTATTACATCTAAAGTTGCATCCAAAAATGACTGTGCTGTTAGAAAGGTAAAGGTTTCCCCTGACATTAAGTCTAATCATGTCCAACTCTGGGGGTTGGTGCTCATCTCCATTTCTAAGCCAAAGAGCCGGCGTTGTCCGTAGACACCTCCAAGTTCATGTGGCCAGCTTGACTGCATGGAGTGCCGTTACCTTCCTGCCAGAACGGATCCTATTTCTCTACTCACATTTGCATGTTTTCAAACTGCTAGGTTGGCAGAAGCTGGGCCTAACAGCAGGAGCTCACCTCGCTCCTCGGATTGAAATCATGGACCTTTCGGTTAGCAACTTCAGCAGCTCAGTGCACCACCAGGGGGGACCATAACTGTGCTGTTAAGAATGGTAAAACAGAGAAATGGGAAGCAGGTTTCTCTGACTAGTTGCAGCATACAAAGACTATAATGATCCAAAAAGCTACAGACCAGCCTCCCTGTTGTGCCACTTCTACAAAGTTCTGGAGAGACTTATTTTACATAGAATTACGGAAAAAATAGACCCCTGTCTGATTCCACAGCAAGCTGGCTTCAGGAAAGGCAAAGGCTGCACATCGCAAGTGCTGAACCTGACTCAGCACATAGAAGATGGCTTTGAAAAGCAGCAGATCACAGGAGCTGTCGTCATAGACCTGTCAGCGGCTTATGAGCCGCCGCAAACTACAGGAAAGCGGGAGCGAGCTTGCGCTCGCTCCGAAGCCCCGCCTTTTTCCCCCCAAGGCTGCTCTCTCTCTTGCTAGCGTGCCTGTTTTCCCTTGCTAGGCCAGCGATACAAGCGTACTCTCGCTGTTGACAGAATTGAACAGCGAGAGTACGCTCGCATCGCTGGTCTAGCAAGGGAAAACAGGCACGCTAGCAAGAGAGAGAGCAGCCTCGGGGGAAAAAAGGCGGGGCTACGGAGCGAGCGCAAGCGCAAGCTCGCTCCCGCTTTCCTGTAGTTTGCGGCGGCTCTATGATACTGTGAACCACCGCCTCCTCCTGAGAAAAATGTATAATATCACAAAGGACTACCACCTCACCCGCCTCATAGGAAACCTGCTACAAAGCAGGAGCTTTTTTGTTGAGTTCCAGGGCCAGAGAAGCAGATGGCGGAAACAGAAGAACGGCCTGCCTCAGGGGAGCGTGCTCGCTCCATCAATGTTCAACATTTACACAAATGACCAGCCACTGCCAGAAGGGACAGAGAGTTTCATCTATGCTGATGATCGTGCCATTACCGCAGGGAGCTTTGAGATGGTTGAACAGAAGCTCTCCGAAGCTCTAGGTGCTCCTACTGCCTATTACAGGGAAAACCAACTGATTCCTAATCCATCTAAAACACAGACATGTGCCTTTAACCTTAAGAATAGACAAGCATCCCGAGCTCTGAGGATTACCTGGGAAGGAATCCCACTGGAGCATTGCAGCACACTCAAATACCTGGGAGTCACTCTGGACCGTGCTCTGACCTACAAGAAGCACTGCCTGAACATCAAGCAAAAAGTGGGTGCTAGAAGCAATATCATACGAAAGCTGACTGGCACAACCTGGGGATCGCAACCAGACAAGGTGAAGACATCTGCCCTTGCGCTATGCTACTCTGCTGCTGAGTACGCATGCCCAGTGTGGAACACATCTCACTACACTAAAACAGTGGATGTGGCTCTTAATGAGACATGCTGCATTATCACAGGGTGTCTGCGCCCTACACCACTGGAGAAATTACACTGCTTAGCCGGTATTGCACCACCGGACATCTGCTGGGAATTAGCAGCCAATAGTGAAAGGACCAAGACAGAGACATCTCCAGCTCATCCCTTGTTTGGGTGTCAGCCAGCACGTCAACGACTTAAATCCAGACATAGTTTTCTAAGATCCACAGAGACACTCGCTGGAACACCTCAGCAAGCGAGATTTCAAAAGTGGCAGGCTCAAACCCAGCACCTCAATTCGTGGGTGATACCAGATGAGAGACTCCTCCCTGGGCACACAGAAGACTGGGAAACTTGGAAGGCGCTGAACAGACTGCGCTCTGGCACCACGAGATGCAGAGCTAACCTTCAGAAATGAGGCTACAAAGTGGAATCCACAACATGCGAGTGTGGAGAAGAGCAAATCACAGACCACCTGCTGCAATGTAACTTGAGCCCTGCTACATGCACAATGGAGGACCTCCTTTCGGCAACACCAGAGGCACTCCAAGTGGCCAGATACTGGTCAAAGGATATTTAATCAACTACCAATTTGCAAACTTTGTGTTTTTTTTATCTGTTTGTTTGTTTTGTTCTGTTAGAAATGTAATACAATGGTCTGGTTGCGGATGACATGATAGATAAATAAATAAGCATACTATTTAGTTGTACTGAAGGATTTAGATTTTTCTCTCTAGACCCCCCCCCCCCCCTAAAAATTGGTTAGATTCTTCTGTGCAACTCTATAGTAACTTCTGGAGAAGTATATTGTATCTACAGAGTAACCCATACATATTTCTTTATTTATTGTGTCAGGAGCAACCAGACAGTTGTATTACATTTTTAACACAACAAACAGACAGACAAAACACAAAGTTTGCAAACTTGGTAGTTGATTAAATGTCCTTTGACCAGTATCTGGCCACTTGGAGTGCCTCTGGTGTTGCTGTATCTGCAGAGTAACTGTAACATACTGTATCTGCAGAGTAAGCCATACACATATACATGAGTAACCCATAAAGCAGTGCAACTATCATATAGAGTTATTCTGAAATATTGAACTGGACACCAGCACATTTAACCCATTTATTTTAGAGTAAATTAAAGTAAAACAAGCCTTTGCAATAGTGAGTGCTTCTTTTGACAAACCTCCACACTAGCAAGCAATCGAAGGCCAATATGGCCAGATTTAATTATTTTAGGCTTTTCAAAGTTCCTTTTTTTCATTAGCTAATGCTTAAAGGCATGGTTGGTTGCATTTCTGAGAATGGCTTCTTTGGTATGATTTGTTCCCATTGGGAAAATATTATTGAATGTCAGTTAATAGTTCAATGAGAAAGTCAGCATAATGCTAAAGCATCTCCTTCACTAAATGAGATTGTGGCTTTGGGCCACAATATCTTCTGACTTCTTCAGAAATTTGTCTGGAGAGGTATATGCCATTCTTCAAGTCAGAGAAACATGGTAGTTAATCACTTGTCAGCTGTGGTAACAGGTCATCTCTTTTTTTAAAAAAATTATTCAACTTGTCCAGCAATTGGGAGAAGGTGTGTGAATAACAGAGCATAAAGGGAACAACACCACACAAGATCAGCAATGCAGAAGGAAATTATCAGCCTAATGAGCCATGAAATGAAGCATTCCGTTGCATGGGACGTTAATGGCAGCCCCCATTAGATTCTTTCATGGTTGACAACAGCCCAGGAAAGTAACAGGAAAAGATTCCATGTTTCCATGCATGCTTCTGTCACCCATTTGCAGGGGGACTTTCGCATGGTTTTTAACAGTACACTGAAAGTATATGCTGAGTCCAGGGTTTGGGTTGTGTGTGTGTTTGTGTGACGCAGACAGCTCGTCCCGTAGGAAAAGCTTCATTCCTCAAGATCATCTGGGGATCATCCGGGGACCATCCGGTGATCATCTGGGGATCTACTTCAGGGAAGTAGAAACAGAAGGAAACGATCCCAAAGGCTCTGGCTGAGAGCTCACAGCCTCTCAGCCTCACAGCACCAGAGGGGAAAACAGCCCTGAAGTTCCCACAGGATAGCATTACAGAACCACGGAATTCCAACTGAAGTATCTTCAAGCTTTGGCTGGTAGGTTTACTCGATGTCCAGACGCATTTGGGATCGGTAGTAAGACCCAGACCAGTGAGGCCCAGATGATAGACAGCCTGGGAGAGATTATAAAGGGTTCTTCCTCATGCTGAAAAAGTACAGCTAATCCAAGTCAGTGCCAGTCTCTTAAAGACTAGAATAAGAAAGCCTTGAAGTGTTGTTTGAAGATTTGTTATTTGTTCCTTAATAAAAACATTGTTGTACCATTAAAGACTCCAAAGACCATCACTTAAGGAAATCCCTAAGAATCTCTCTTTGAGGCACCCCGGCTTCCCACTGGGTTTAAAGTATATGTCCTATAGAATAAAGACAATTTGTTCAGACCCAGTGCGCGACACAACAAGGTCTGTGAAACATGCTTGTTACAACCTCATCACAAAGGTGAAGTGTCCTGCTTAGCCTGGCTTCACAGAAAAAAAGGATGGGCAGCAGGGCAAATCCATTGCCCCACATGCAGTTCCCTCTCTGCAACACCTTCCCATCACATGTGGGAAGCATCACCTGAGCACCAAGGATCTGTGCGGGCTCCATTGGAGCCAGCACAACATGGGCAGCCTCCCGTGTTTGAAGGGAAGTGTCATCCAATGTTTTCACTCCACTTGTAGGTGGGGTCTCTGCCAGAAGTCCAGCAATGTTGTGGGGTGGGCAGTGTGGACTGCTGGCAAAATGTTCTACGATGCTTAAAAACCCACCTCTGATGAGGTCATGAGTCTCTTCAACAATAGACTTTTCAATTCAGAGCCACCATGGAACTTAATAATTTCAGGTCTGCCCCTTCCCTGCTGCAGCCTTCTCTCTGTTGCCCTACCAAAATCAGCTAGTGGGATTGACAGGTGATGTTTCCAGTATCTTCTCATACCGTTTTTCAGTTGATGGAGTTTTGATTTAGAAACAGTATGACTTTAGCTGTAACTAGTTCCAGTACACGGTCAGGTGAAGCATACTCTGTGTCCAGCTTAAATGAAGACAGGTTCAACAAACTGGTTTGGACTACTTGAATGTATTGATTCATTTCAAATCTGAGTGGGAAAGTTAAAATATTTGTATTCTGTAATAATAAATACCATGGCGATGATTAGCATGGTGATCTCAATAACCCAGCTTCACGTGCTTTAAAGAGCCAGTCTTACTCTTGGTATCTGATGTGACCCTAGATTCACACAGAGAAAAAGAATGGTTCGGTGACAATTGTGAAAAGGCTTTGGAAGAATCTGCCACCAAAGATCCACCAAATCCCCATAACGGGAGCCTCCCAGAGGCTTTTAAAAACAGAAGAGGGAGAAGCACGGCGTTGGTTTTGGCAATATTCCTGTTTTATTTCTGTGCCGTTTCTTTTTTCCTCCCCTTCCATATTTTGAACAGCCCAAAGCCTTTCAGATAGTGAGGTGATTCAAATACAAATAAACAGAGAATAAAATTTATTTATGGTAAGCTATTTGTTTGACTTCACCTCAGCTTTCTGCCAAGAGGGATTAACTTTGTGTTTTCATAACCTCTGTTCTATCCAGGTTAGTTGTTGGAATGATGTGGGTGTTGGTTTCCTACTCAGGCCGATCATGTTGTTGGGGTTTAGTGTGTTTTAGTGGCTTGTGTGTTGGACTAGGATACCGAGGATGCATCTACACAGCAGGATGACTGCAATTTGCTACCACTTGAACTGCCATGCCACAGTGCTATGGAATCATGGGATCTATAGTTTGAAAAAACAGAAGCATTGTTTGGAAGAAAATACCTTTTAAAACTGCAACTCCCAGGATTCCTTAATATTGAGACATGACAGTTAAATTTGGGTAAACTGTACTGATTGTACAGTATAAATGTGGCATGAGAGTTGTTGTTGTTGTTGTTGTTGTTTATTCATTCAGTCATTTGTGACTCTTCGTGACTTCATGGACCAGTCAATGCCAGAGCTCCCTGTCGGCCGTCACCACCCCCAGCTCCTTCAAGGTCAATCCAGTCACTTTAAGGATGCCATCCATCCATCTTGCCCTTGGTTGGCCCCTCTGTTTCCCTTCCATATTCCCCAGAATAATTGTCTTCTCTAAGCTTTCCTTTCTTCTCATGATGTGGCCAAAATACTTCATCTTTGCCTCTAACATCCTTCCCTCCAGTGAGTAGTCAGGCTTTATTTCTTGAAGTATGGACTGGTTGGATCTTCTCGCGGTCCAAGGCACTCTCAGCACTTTCCTCCAGCACCACAGTTCAAAAGCATCTATCTTCCTTCACTCAGCCTTCCCTATGGTCCAGCTCTCACATCCGTAGGTGACTACGGGGAATAGTGGCATGAGAGACCAGGGTTCAAATCTTTGTTCAACCCTGGAAACCCACTAGGTGAACTTGAGCAAATCACACTTTCAGCCTCAGAGCAAGGCAAACCCTCCCCACAAACAAATTTTGCCAAGAAAATGCCATGAGTAATTTGCCTTCAAGTTCCCATTACTCGGAAATGGCTTGAAAGCATATATAATGGATTTAGAGGGATATCTCTGGCAGGGGGGAACAACAGATCCCACCGCTGCCACCAATATAAAGGAATTAAAGATACCTGGGGCAGGGGGGAAACAACCAATCCCACCTCCGCCCTTCAATATAATAAAATCAGAGAGTTATCCGGGCAGGGTGGTCAGACAAATCCCACCGCTGCCACCAATATAATGAAATTAGAGGAATATCCGGGCAGGGTGGACACCACGATCACACCTCCGCCCTTGGATATATAGCGTGGAACAAAAGGCTGAGCCTAAGTGACCGAAGCACTTGGTAAAAATAGCTGCCACCACCTCAGAAATACCGGCCTGAGGAACCAAAAAGGTGTGATTGTATTTTAAAGAAAAGGATGTTTGAGCACTGAGACTTTTCTGGCTGACTGGAGAGTAAAAGGTGTGTTGAGAGAATGATTTCTGAGGGAAACGAATGGATTGAGGCGAACAACAGTTAAGAGTAAACTAATAAAGAGTTTATTTTAACTTGAGAATAACAACAACTCATTGGAATGAGTGGTACAAAATCTTGATGCAGTTGCAGTAACTTGGTTGCATAAACCCAAACAGTTCTCCTGACAGAATAACTTTTATATCTGAGAATCTCTTTAAACCACTGTTCTACTATTAGACACAGTATTCCCTGGGATACAGACCCAAGACAAATGGCAATAAGGTATCTGTGAAACCTTTACCAGGCTCCCTAAGGCACAGCCCTCCTTTACTAGTTCTTCTAACTCAGTAAAGCTCTGGCTTCCTGCCTTCCCCTTATTCCAAAACCTTAGAGATTTCCTCAAAAGTTCTCTCACTTCTGTCAGTTCCCTGCTCTATCTTCCTCTCTAAAAATCTACATCCTTCTCTGTCTAAATCCCAGACTCTTCTCCTTTCTGTCAGATAAGACAGCTCCTTTCCCTCCATCCAGCTGACTCCTCCCCTGATTGTTGCACCCAATCAGGAGTCAGCCTGACTCCTCCTCCTTCTCTGTTCAACAACCAGGAGGCCAGCCACTGCCAAGCAGGCTTCGGCCTAGCCAGCTAAAAGGTAGTTTTATTACATACCTCCCCACCTTAAGTTCTTTCTGGAAGATTTTCAATTTCTAATTGAAATCTGTAAGAAAGGGTTTCTCATAAAGAGAGCTCTTTCTTACCTAACTCTCCCTTCCTGTACCTAACTATCTTACTCTAACCTAATCTAACCTAAGGCACAGGCATTCTACCTATCCTCCTAATCCTGCATGCTATCTAAACTATCTAAACATCCTATCTAACATATCTAAACATTCCTATCTAACAGGTTATCTATCCTAACTAACATTGCATATCCTAAACAGCAATTGCAAACAATACAATTATACTATGCATGTTATACAAGCAAATCCTGCAATGTAAACAATACAGTCAATACATTTATACAAACCTGCAAAAGAAAAGCATGTTAAATATACTATACATTACATCATACAATACCTTATATCATATACTCTATCATGCAATTACCTGTATAATTATCCTATCATACTTGATAATGCAATATACAACATCTATATACAGTCAAGGTATTGCTCTAACCTGCAATAAAAATGTTTTAAATTGCAAATAACCAGTTTCGTTATAAGCAAAGAAACTTTGCAAAGTTACCCTGGGGTTTCCATTGGTTTAGCTGGTACACTCAAATTACCCTGGGAACAACCTGGCATGGCAAAATATATAGAGTCTGAATCTTGCAATACTTCACCCAATGCCACAAATTCTCCCTTTGGTTCTTAAACTAGTATCACCAACGACTATTTTAAACCCCATATTTCTATCCTCAGATGTTTCCTCCCAGGATGGAGCTGAGACAGTGTCATCCCCGTATAACACTCTCTGAACCTTACGCACCAGTTCCACCTGCTGCTTTTGTTCGACATTGCAATCATTACATTTTCCCTCCAAATCCAACAAAGACTTAATAAAGTACACTCTTCCTCCCCTACACAGTCACTTTCTCCTCAGGTTTTGGTAAAATTTTTACAACAAAGTTGGACCTAGGAAAATAAGGCTTAAGTCTATTGATGTGCAGCTTCTTGCACCTCTGGTCTCCTCCATCTTCTTGGACTATGTAAGTCACCTCAGAGTCTTTGGAAACAACGGAAAATGGTCCTTCCCAAGCCACATCTAGCTTCTTCTTGTCTCTGGGCTTTAATACCAACACTTTGTCTCCAACGGCAAAGCTTCTGTGCCTAGCCTTAGCATCAGCATAGTCCTTCTGTCGGCTTTGAGCTGCTGACAAGCTCTCAGCGGCACAGTCCCGGATCAAAGTCAAATGTCTTTGAAGGTCCTCGATATACTCACCCACGTCCTTCTCAGGAATCTCCTCACGTCCGATCCACGCCTCTCTCACGATGTCCAGAGGTCCACGCGGGGTTCGGCCATACAGCAGTTGGAACGGGCTGTATCCGGTACTCTCTTGTGGTACCTCACGATAGGCAAACAGGAAATGCTGGATTCTTCTGTCCCAATCATTGGGGTTGCGATGTATGTAGGTTCTCAGCATGTGGTTCAACGTCGCATTGAACCTCTCCGTCAGGCCATTCGACTGTGGATGATATGGAGTTGTCGTCACGTGTTGAATCCCACAGGAACGCAGCATCTCTTTCATGAGAACAGACATGAAGGATGTTCCCAAATCAGTTACGATAGATTTAGGGAACCCTACACGCGCAAACAACGTCAGGAGTGCGTGTGTTACTGTCTTGGTGTCAATCTCCTTCAGGGGAATCGCCTCAGGGTATCTGGTTGCAAAGTCTACCGCTGTGAGGAGGTAGCGATGTCCATCCTTGGTCACAGGTGACATTGGACCAAGGATATCTATCCCTACTTTTTCAAAAGGAATTGACACAACAGGAATGGGTTGCAGCAGTCCTTTGGTTTTATCTTTTGCTTTGCCCACAAACTGACAGGACTGACAAGATCTGCAGTGGGTGGCAATGTCTTGTGCCATTCTGGGCCAAAAGAACCGGCTCTGCACCCTATCCTTAGTCTTCTTGATCCCTAGATGACCACTAAACGAAGTGTCATGGGCCATTTTCATGATCTTTTCCCTGTACTTTGGAGGTATTACTAGCTGTGTAACTACCTCATACAGCCCTGGGCCCTTTTGATGTCTCACTAATCTGAACAGCTTGTTATCGATATTTCTAAAGATAACTGGTTCTATTTCATTGGGTTCAGTTCTTTCGGTTTGAACTGATTCCCACAGGCCCTTTAAATCTTCAGCCTGTCGCTGTTCCCTCAGGAACTCAGCTGGCTGACTAGATGGCAACATCACAGGGAATTCTTCAGCGTTGTTACTTTCAGAGCTATGAGCCATTTCTGAGGCGATTTCTCCCTCCTCAGAAATTCCCACTCTTTCTGCCTGGCTCCTAGTTACAGCATTGATCTTCAGTGTATGTTCTGACAGATCATTTCCTATTAACACAGGGACCTCCAGGTCCGATAGAATTCTTACACTCCATTTACCACAAAAATCTTTGTATTTGACAGGGATTTCTGCCACATCCACTTCAAAGCTGGGACCAGTTATTCCCTTCAGTGTCCATTTCTTTCCTGGCACTACCTGGTCCTTCTCAACTATATGAGGGCGCACCAGAGACACGTCAGCGCCTGTGTCCCTCAGTCCCATTAGCGTTTGGTCATTAACTTTGACCTCTTCTAAGTATTCTTTATTTACACCACGTTCCATACTCCAAACCCTCATTATTTTGATGGGCCCTCCCTCAGGAGTAGGCTCTTCATCTTGTGGTTCAGTCTTCTTGACCACTTTAACAAATTTTGGCGGGCTTCCAGCTCTCTCCTTAGATAGCTTTGGGCATGAGGCTTTAACATGTCCTTCTTGGTTGCAGAAGTAACATACAATCCTACGTGGCACAACCTTAGAGATGGCATCCCCTTGCTTGGCTCCCTGACTCTCCTTGTCAGTTCTACCCTTCGGGACCCACTCTTTCTGCTTTTTGAACATGGGGGGGACCAACTCAAAATCTCCCTCCATCCCGTCCAAAATCGTCGCACACTCGGCCACCGTCCGGATCTTTTTGTCTTTAATGAACCAACGCCACTGTACTGGAATCAATTTGTAAAACTGCTCCAGACAGATCAGGTCTCTTAAAGCCTCAAAGGTGTCCACCTTACTACCCTCCAGCCATCTTACTAGAGCTTTTTCAATCCTAGCCCCCACTTGGGAAAATGTCTCCCCAGGCTTCCTCTTAATTTCTCTGAAGGTCTTTCGGCTTTGCTCTGGGGTTAGCCCAAACCGAACCTTCACTCTTTCTTTAAAGACAGAGTAGTTAGACCATTCTGTAGTTGTCATGTTGGCATAAACCTCACTCAGTTCGCCACAGATTAATGGTCTCAAGTGTGCCATTCTTTTTTCCTCTGGCACCCCAAAATCTGCACACGCACGTTCAAAACTAGAGAGGAAACTCTCGGCACAATCCCCCTTTGTGTATTTGGGAAAGTGTTTTAGATAGGAAGCTACGGGTTCAGCAGGGATGGCACTTGGGTTGGATGTGGGTTGACTATCTCTGACTTGTAACTCCATCATCCTTTCCTCATGTTTCATCCTCTCAGCTTCGTGTCTCATTCTCTCTCTTTCTACCTCAAGCAGCCTATCTTTCTCTCTTTCTCTAGCCTCAAATTCCATTCTTTCTCTTTCAGCCTCACGTTGTCTTTCTCTTTCTCTAGCTTCTAACTGTATTTTTTCCCTCTCTTTCTCAAGCTGTCTTTCTTTCTCTCTTTCCTCAGCTTCACGTTGTCTCTCATTCTCTCTGGCTTGAAACTCCATCTTTCTCAACTCCATCTCAAGCCTTAACTTCTCGATTTCTAAAGAGGTTGCCACTGTCTCTGGGCTTTCTCCTCTTTCTACACCCTCAGCCTCCATTTCGGCTCCCTCCTCTGATTGTGTGTGAACCACAAGAGCTTTTTTTCTGCTTTGGAGGTGCCATACTGCTGTACAATGGTGTATTTAGGCAGTCTCTGAGGTAAAACTTCCTCAGAAACGCTTTGGCTCAAACTTTTACCTCACAAAATCACACCACCCCACTGGATTTAGGCTTTAAGTCACGTATCCCACCGCTGCCACCAATATAATGGATTTAGAGGGATATCTCTGGCAGGGGGGAACAACAGATCCCACCGCTGCCACCAATATAAAGGAATTAAAGATACCTGGGGCAGGGGGGAAACAACCAATCCCACCTCCGCCCTTCAATATAATAAAATCAGAAGGTTATCCGGGCAGGGTGGTCAGACAAATCCCACCGCTGCCACCAATATAATGAAATTAGAGGAATATCCGGGCAGGGTGGACACCACGATCACACCTCCGCCCTTGGATATATAGCGTGGAACAAAAGGCTGAGCCTAAGTGACCGAAGCACTTGGTAAAAATAGCTGCCACCACCTCAGAAATACCGGCCTGAGGAACCAAAAAGGTGTGATTGTATTTTAAAGAAAAGGATGTTTGAGCACTGAGACTTTTCTGGCTGACTGGAGAGTAAAAGGTGTGTTGAGAGAATGATTTCTGAGGGAAACGAATGGATTGAGGCGAACAACAGTTAAGAGTAAACTAATAAAGAGTTTATTTTAACTTGAGAATAACAACAACTCATTGGAATGAGTGGTACAAAATCTTGATGCAGTTGCAGTAACTTGGTTGCTTAAACCCAAACAGTTCTCCTGACAGAATAACTTTTATATCTGAGAATCTCTTTAAACCACTGTTCTACTATTAGACACAGTATTCCCTGGGATACAGACCCAAGACAAATGGCAATAAGGTATCTGTGAAACCTTTACCAGGCTCCCTAAGGCACAGCCCTCCTTTACTAGTTCTTCTAACTCAGTAAAGCTCTGGCTTCCTGCCTTCCCCTTATTCCAAAACCTTAGAGATTTCCTCAAAAGTTCTCTCACTTCTGTCAGTTCCCTGCTCTATCTTCCTCTCTAAAAATCTACATCCTTCTCTGTCTAAATCCCAGACTCTTCTCCTTTCTGTCAGATAAGACAGCTCCTTTCCCTCCATCCAGCTGACTCCTCCCCTGATTGTTGCACCCAATCAGGAGTCAGCCTGACTCCTCCTCCTTCTCTGTTCAACAACCAGGAGGCCAGCCACTGCCAAGCAGGCTTCGGCCTAGCCAGCTAAAAGGTAGTTTTATTACAGCATACAACAGAAAATACTATACTTCTGTGGATGAGAAGGGCCATTTGGACTCAATAAAAACTCAAGGTGTTCACTTACAAGGCCTAGATAAAAAGTTAGTCTGTTTTTATTTAGATGTTTAAGATATTTTGATAATTTTTTAATAAAGCAAAAGTGCCCATTGAGGTGCTTACTTCATTCATTCTTTTGATGTGTCTTTTATTCTTCAAGCAAGCATATGGTCCACTTTGAGATAATGGAAAGCCATACTTCCAACCAGACATGTGAGGGATCCCAGAAACCTCCTTAGTTAAGTTTAGAAACAGATTATAAGTCAAGGGCAGCCAACTCTTTCCTCTCCATTTTCCTCCCACCGTGACTCATCCAGCCTGCATTGACTCAAGGTCTACAGCAGTGTGCCTGGGAAGGAAAATAATGAATTTTCAGCATTTGCAATAAATGGATCATTAGATGGCCACTGTGTAACTTTGAGGAGAGAAGTCGACCAGAAAATTGGATTTCCTTGGATTCTTTGCCAACCTTTCCTTGAAAGAATGCTCCATGATTACTTACTTGTAGCAGATTATTTGGTTGTATCATTACCAACGACATCTAAAGTGCAAAGGCCTTTAGCGTGTTCCTTTGGTGGGCAGCTTTATTTTTAGATTTAATTTCAAATATGAGTATAGCCTTTGTACTTTCAGTAAAGTTTTACAATTTTCTGCACCAGCTGTGAATCTATATGACCTTTGCAACACTTGTCTTTGGAGGAGGGATATAACAATGTTAACATTGATCTTTCTCCTGCAAACAGCACGCCGCTTCTTTCTTTCCCAGTGGCCCTGACTTTGCCTTTGTGTACTGTTTACATATTTGAAAAACTGCCTTTTCTTTACTTTGCAGTGTAGAATTTTATAGGGATTTTTCTTTACTTCACTACACACTGCATGTGTGTGTGTGTGTGTGTGTGTGTTTTATAATTTGGTGAACAGAAGCTGATGTGGGTGAGGTGATTGGAAAATCTCATCCTAAGCCTCATCCCTCTATACAAGGTGCTCGAAGGATAGTGGCAAATAGATGCTGTCTCCTTATCAATCATACACCATATGTTATTTTCCATAAATGTGCCGTCACGCTTGGGGGCTATTTTTCTTAATGAAGGAGGGATGGATGTGGCATCTTTTCCCCAAGGGATTGCTTCTTGCCCTCCTATAGGAAACTGGAACTCTCAAAAATCCAAAATGCTGTAAATAACTCAAAATAAGTTTTATTGATCACAAAGAGTTATTTCTTTAAAGCAATGAGCTGGAAACTTCAGAGGGGTGAAGGAAAATATATGTTACAGTCTCAATTAGTCCTGAGTCCAAGGTGTTTGAAGCTGAGAAGCCTCACCAAGTTTCCTCTTTCCTCAATGGCTGTGAATGCTGGAGCAAACAGATGGCCTATGTTTTGAAGACTCAGAATCTTCCTTTGGTGCCAAAAGAACTGGTTTGAAGGTGCTTGAGAATTCCAACGTCGTTCAGGTTGGTCTGAGCATGAAGCACAAGTCTCAAGGGTAAAAAACCTCAGAAGTGATGCTGAGAGGTAATTTAAATCAGGGTCTTTTAGAGTCAAGTCTCTTACTCACGTCCATCTGGTAGAAACTCTGATGGCAGAATGAAAAGAAAGGAAGCACTCCCCTCCTGCAGGAAGAGGTGGAGCCAAACAGTACTGTTTGACAGCTATAAGGAACCAATCCATCCAACTATACATAAGCAGGGTAAAAATGCAGGCTTAAGTATGATACAACAGTTTAAATCTTGCAACTAACAGTTCTACACATAGGTGGCACCACTCGCGCTATCACAATAAACATATTTCAGGACATCATAGAAAGGGATAGGGTTAGCCTCACCAAGGTATTGGGCTTCTTTTTGCTTTATTTGTTGCCAGTTCAGAGCAGAAATACTTTGGACTGGTGCCAGAAGACAACCACACACTCCATGCTCACCCTGAGTTGGTGGCAAAGTTTACATTCAGTCCTGCTAGATTGTCACCTTTCCTTCCCTATCATTATTGCCACTACCAGATGATTACAGAGCTTTGGGATAATGCATATCTGTCACATGCAGCCTGTGTTGACATTGGCAAAGACATCTGCATGACCAGGGAGAAGAAGAGAGACAGTCTTTCTTCCTTCTCCCTGGTTGTGTGGGAGACTTTGTTGATATCAATATAGAGCACCTTTGATATACAGAAACTATCCCGGAGCTCTGAGGCTTTAGAGCACTGGCAACAAGGATGACAGGGCTCTGATCTGCCCACTTTTCCCTGTGCTGAAAAGCGCAAGGAAAGGGGGATGATGGTGCCAGCCCCTGTGACAGTTAACTTACATGCATCAGCCTGGTTGTGCTGGCCACCATATTCCCAAAGTGAAGCACTGCTCCAGATTTTCATCCAAACTCTGGAGCATTTCTCAACTTCCTCTAGCATTGTGCTACACTCATTTAACCCAGTTTACCCTGCGACAATGACAGGAAATTCCTCAATGTCATGTGGACATTCAGGATTGACTTCTTGGCCACTTTAGGTTTAAGGGCTTATGTAGACAAGCCCATTGACTGAAGATAAGATTGGTACTGTGACCATACTATGAACTGAAGTAATAAAATGTGTGCAGCAGTGAAAGTCAGTGAAAATGGGGGGATGGAAGCAAATGTTTTTGAAGTGCCAATGAAGTTTATAGCCATGCTGCAGAAGGAGTGTGCAATGCAGCCAGTAGGCATGGTTAGGTTCGGTCGGAATCTTCGTAATTTGGAATAAATTTGGAAAGATTTGCTTTTTGAAGTGATTTCGAAGTTTTTAAGGAAGTTTTTTAAGCTTGCCCTTCCAAAGCTTTTTCCGCTATTTCTGTTATTAAGCAGTAAGTGAGTCGGAAATGATTCAGCTTTCCCCTGCTTCTAGTCTCTGGCTTTGGCTCAAGCCTGGGAAGCTGTTTTAAACCAGAGTGGATGAATTTCCTCCCTCTCCTCTCCCCTCGCTTCTCTCTCAAGCCTGGGAAGCATTTTAAACCAGAGTGGATGAATTTCCTCCCTCTCCTCTCCTCTCGCTTCTATCTCAAGCCTGGGAAGCATTTTAAACCAGAGTGGATGAATTTCCTCCCTCTCCTCTCCTCTCGCTTCTATCTCAAGCCTGAGAAGCATTTTAAACCAGAGTGGATGAATTTCCTCCCTCTCCTCTCCCCTCGCTTCTATCTCAAGCCTGGGAAGCATTTTAAACCAGAGTGGATGAATTTCCTCCCTCTCCTCTCTCCTCGCTTCTATCTCAAGCCTGGGAAGCATTTTAAACCAGAGTGGATGAATTTCCTCCCTCTCCTCTCCTCTCGCTTCTATCTCAAGCCTGGGAAGCATTTTAAACCAGAGTGGATGAATTTCCTCCCTCTCCTCTCCTCTCGCTTCTATCTCAAGCCTGGGAAGCATTTTAAACCAGAGTGGATGAATTTCCTCCCTCTCCTCTCCCCTCGCTTCTATCTCAAGCCTGGGAAGCATTTTAAACCAGAGTGGATGAATTTCCTCCCTCTCCTCTCTCCTCGCTTCTATCTCAAGCCTGGGAAGCATTTTAAACCAGAGTGGATGAATTTCCTCCCTTTGTTTCCACATCCCCCCTCCCCCGGCTTCTGGAGTAAAACAACTACTTTCAAAGTAAAGAGCACCCAATGAAACAGGAGATAATACTTTCAAACCATTAAGGAAGGATTCAGAAGTCTCAGAAGTTTTGAAAAGTTTTGAACATTTTTTCTGTGAAAATCGGAATTGACTTTAGAATCAAACCTACATCCGAAATGAGTTTTGAACCATTTTTTAAATCAAACAAGCCTAGTAGCCAGGTCCAAAGCTGCTTGATCTATCCCTATCCATATATGTTCCTTGGTCACAGATGGAGAACCCATATAGTTAGTCCCAGTAATAGACTATTAAGAAAAGGCTAGAAAGATTGAAAAATAACAGTCTTTCCTATTGTCTATCACTCTGTGTTCTCTTGCTGCTTAAAGCCCATATTTCCGATTGTGCAAAAACCAATTTCCTACTGTACAGTTCATTATCCCAAATCTATACAATTCTGATATGAAAAAGGAAAAGAAAACCCTCTCTTACCATACTACCACAAAGCCAGAGAACCAGAAGTAAGTGGGAGACAATCAAATGCTATAGAGGGGACTAAGACAAACTTAGGTGTTGATGAAAATGATGGAGACCACTGGTTCTTGCTGTTTATGACGATTTGCTATCAAGATACATGGTGCTGTACAACAAAAAATAAACCAGGCAGACAGCCCTGCCAAAGATATGTTACCTCATTGCAGTCTAACAACCTGACCAGTTTCACTTTTGACACCTCTGATTCAAGATTCTCCAGTTTTGAATGCTCTTCAGAAGAGAACTTTGCTAAAATTCCAAATAATATGTGAAATGATTGATGTGTTTTTAATTGGTCAAGCTTGGAAATAACTTGCGAGACCTCAAATTAAATCATACTTTCTTTGGAGAATTATCTACTTTGGATTCTGGTCCAAAGACAATTGAAAGTAATTGTCTGTAGTGGATGAAGCCCCTATTCAACATGTTGGTTTTTTTCAGTTATTGTTGCCTAATAAAAGGTGAGGCATAACTGAGCTACCATCTAACTATGTAAAGTAATTGTTTCTTTTCAGATCATTTCATATAATTAAGCAATAATTCCTCTTGGCACAAACATTAGTGGGAGAAAATGGATCACAGATTGATTTAGAAATATTGAACAAGTGGTGAAATCCATTTTTTTCAGCTCACAAGCTGCAACAAGGGATATATATGTTTTAAAGGAACGTACTTTATTAGAACACTTAATCATGCCTTAATGTTGTAGTACATCAATATGTTCATAATATGGTTTTTGCCTAGAGACTAAACAACATTCATATGAAGAGAAAATGCCATAGAATATATGAAAAGCCCTCAAATTTCCACAGGGAGTAAAGTTTAGAAGATGGAAAAATAGTTTTCATTCACAAAAGGACACGAAAGATGAATTTACATCATATTTAGTTTTGTTGTTGTCATGAGCCTTCAAATCATTTCTGTCTTGCAGTGATGCATCCTAACACAAACTTATATTGAACTAGCCATCTCTTGCCACACGTTGCTGTGGCCCAGTCTGTGTATATATGTTTTGTGTGTGTGTGTATATTTGTGTATATGTGTATATATGTGTGTTTGCATATATATGTGTGGTTTTGTGCATGCATTGTAATGTGTTTTTTTTTTTGTTTTTTGGCTTTTTTGGCTGATCTGGCCAGGGTGGTCCATGCCTTGGTCACCTCTAGCTTGGACTACTGTAATGCGCTCTACGTGGGGCTACCCTTGAAAATGGCCCGGAAATTCCAACTGGTCCAACGGGCGGCGGCCAGGTTGTTAACTGGTGTTAACTGGTGCTCCTTACAGAGAAAGGTCAACCCTCCTGTTTAAGGAGCTCCACTGGCTGCCGTTCATTTTCCGGTCCCAATTCAAGGTGCAGGTGCTTACCCACAAAGCCCTAAACGGTTTGGGACCCACCTACCTTCGTGACCGCATCTCTGTATATGAACCCACATGATCTCTCTGATCATCTGGAGAGGCCCTGCTCACGATCCCACCTGCGTCGCAAGCGCGTTTGGTGGGGACGAGGGACAGGGCCTTCTCTGTGGTAGCCCCCGACTCTGGAACTCTCTCCCCAAGGACATCAGACAAGCCCCAACGTTGGCAGTCTTTAGGAAGAGCTTGAAGACGTGGCTGTTCCAGTGTGCCTTTCCAGAATAAGAAACTCCTCGCATCATGTCCCAAATGTACTTTATTAGAGATTTAAGATTGTCTGCACACCGCACCTACCTCTAAAAACCTATATATTCCACCTGTCATGTCCAGCACTTTTTAAATTTTATTCATTACATTTGGCCCAGCATTTATTTTAAATGTGTCATTGTGTTATTGTTTTAATGTTTATTGTTATTGCTTTAATGTTTATTGTTTTGCTTTATGAGTTTTATTGTTGTATTTGTTATGCTGTTGTTTTAGTGAGGCCTTGGCCTTTTGTAAGCCGCACCGAGTCCTTCGGGAGTTGTTAGTGGGGTATAAATAAAGCTAATAATAATAATAATAATAATAATAATAATAAAGTCTCATCTGCTGTGCTTTTCATGAGTGATTGTCACTCGTTGGACTGATAGGTGTCTTGTGTCCAAATTTGATGTCAATTCATCCAGTGGTTTTTGAGTTATGTTAATCCCACAAAGAAACATTACATTTTTATTTATATAGATTTTCTGGGACTGAGAGTGTGACTTTTTGGTTCCCCCCAGTGGGTTTTCATGGCCAAGTAGGAATTTGAACTCTGATTTCCAGTGTCATAATCCAATACTCAAACCATGACTCTAAAAACTATTAAAACACATTTCTGTAGATTGAAGGAGAGGCATCTTTACACTTATTTTTATATTCAAGTGTATTTTGTTGATAACTTTTGTAGTATCATCTTTATATGCAGCCATATCCTGTGCATGTTTACTTAGAATTAAGTCTCCCCGAGTTTACTCTCTGCACCATTAAGTATGCATAGGTTTGCAACCTTGATCTGCATGCTGCTGCTGATAACTATTTTCCAAGGCCAGACTCCCTTGGAAACTGAAGAGAATGCTTAAAGGATTTTCAATAATTTTCATTTTACAGGACAGAAGGCACAGGCAAAAGTTAATAGAAAACCTAGTGTAGATTCCAGGCATTTTATGTGTGTATTTTCTTACATGTATGGAAAGAATGCTGGAGTAGATGGACCTCAATTCGAACAAAGTAGTTTTTATGCTCTCGAGATTAACTGTCGACTCAAGACTCAGAAACATAGGTTAGCTATTTGTTTTTATTCAATAATTCAATGTGTGCTCTTCTACTTTAGGGATGCAAAAGATACTGAATGACCCAGGAGGATGATATAAAAATAAAAATAAACTACACTTTACTGATCATCCCTCTCTGCTCAGTATCCTGTTGACTCTTTGATGATCAAGCTTATATCCAATTGTTAGTTCCAAATAGAGCAGGCCCATTAAATCTGTGCAACTTTTACATATGTGTTTTCATCTATTCACTTGGTCTACTGGAACTGACAAATAGACAGACCTTTCAGAATGACCAGAGTCATAACAGAGAAGAAATGTCAATCTATCTCTAGTCTAAGAACAATCAAAGGATCTTGACAGGTTAGAGAGATCCCCAAAACTAACAAAATGAAGTTCAACAGGGACAAATGCAAGATACTCCACTTAGGCAGGAAAAAATGAAATGCAAAGAATGGGGGATAATGCCTGGCTCAAGAGCAGTACGTGTGAAAAAGATCTTGGAGTCCTCGTGGACAACAAGTTAAACATGAGCCAACAATGTGATGTGGCGGCAAAAACAGCCAATGGGATTTTGGCCTGCATCAATAGGAGCATAGTGTCTAGATCTCGGGAAGTCATGCTACCCCTCTATTCTGCTTTAGTTAGACCACACCTGGAATATTGTGTCCAATTCTGGGCACCACAATTGAAGAGAGATATTCACAAGCTGGAATGTGTCCAGAGGAAGGCGACTAAAATGATCAAGGGTCTGGAGAACAAGCCCTATGAGGAGCGGCTTAAGGAGCTGGGCATGTTTAGCCTGAAGAAGAGAAGGCTGAGAGGAGACATGATAGCCATGTATAAATACGTGAGAGAAGAAGTTGTAGGGAGGAGGGAGCAAGCTTGTTTTCTCCTTCCCTGGAGACTAGGACGCGGAACAATGGCTTCAAACTGCAAGAAAGAAGATTCCATCTGAACATGAGGGAGAACTTCCTGACTGTGAGAGCCGTTCAGAAGTGGAACTCTCTGCCCCGGAGTGTGGTGGAGGCTCCTTCTTTGGAATCTTTTATACAGAGGCTGGATGGCCATCTGTCAGGGGTGATTTAAATGCAATATTCCTTCTTCTTGGCAGGGGGTTGGACTGGATGGTCCATGAGGTCTCTTCCAATTCTTTGATTCTATGATTCTATATAGTAAAATAAATAAACATTTCTTGAGACTCCACAAAAAAACTTTTGCTTCAAAAAGGGCCCAGTGACTGAAAAAGTTTGAAAACCCCTTTAGCATATTTAGATGATCAGAGGAGACAAGTTGTAACAAACATTGAAATCTCAATAAATTTAAGTAAAACAGTGACACCTAGTGTTTAAGATTTGTGACTCAGAACTATGAATTATAGCACAGCTCTAAATAGGATTGATAATAAATGTTGTGAAATATGAAGGGTTTTTTACATCAAATTATTGGATTGCAGTCATATTGTATCGTGCTCTATACAGTTTCTACTCTCATAGTAATAGTGTGTATTGGAGACTGGTAGTAGGATACTATATAGTAGTTATGAAGGAAATGGAGAAATGATAGCAATAGAGCAAAACTTAGAGGTTACATGAATCTGTCTTTTACACAGTGTGACTCTATGTAGATTTGCTTGTACATAAGCACCGCTGAGCTCTATAGACCTTACTCGTATGAAAGTGCACATATGTCTGTAATGTTCTTTATAGGGACAATAAGCAGCTTTTGTGTCAGGAACTATCCAGAGTTCTAAACTTCTTTCCTCCAAAGAGATTCAGCACTTTGGATAGTTTATTTAAACCCAAAGTTATTTTTGATTATTGCAATTAATATTGCAAAAATATTGTTAGATACAATTGATGAGTAGGTAATATGCATAAACTATACAAATATGTCCATAAAGTTTTACAGTGGTTTTACTTAGGTGATCCCTCATTTTCCGAGGAGGATTGTCTTCCAGTATTCTTGTGGGTCCGTATGTGGCTGTGGAGCCCTATTCTTGCTCTGCATCTTCTTCCGCAGTGAGGGCATTGGTTTCCAGGTGGAAGGTGGTCTCAGTTGAGGTTGACTTGACGTGCCTTCCTCTTGGCACGCTTCTCCCTTTCACCCTCTATTCGTGCCTCTTCAAATTCTGCAGCACGGCTGGTCACAGCTGACCTCCAGCTAGAGGGGTTAAGGGCCAAGGTTTCCCAGTTCTCAGTGTCTAAGCCAGAGTTTTTAAGGTTGGCTTTGAGGCCATCTTTAAATCTCTTTTCCTGTCCACCAATGTTCCGTTTTCCGTTCTTGAGTTCGGAGTAGAGCAACTGCTTTGGGAGATGGTGGTCGGGCATCCGGACAACATAGCCAGTCCAGCGAAGTTGATGGCGGAGGACCATCACTTCAATGCTGGTGGTCTTTGCTTCTTCCAGCACGCTGACATTTGTCCGCCTGTCTTCCCAAGAGATTTGCAGGATTTTCCGGAGGCAGCGCTGATGGAATCGTTCCAGGAGTTGCATGTGACGTCTGTAGACAGTCCACGTCTCATAGGCATATAGCTGGGTTGGGAGGACTATAGCGCTATAAACAAGCACCTTGGTCTCCCTACGGATGTCCCGGTCCTCAAAAACTCTCTGCTTCATTCGGAAAAATGCTGCGCTCAAAGAGCTCAGGCGGTGTTGTATTTCGGTGTCGATGTTGACTTTGGTGGAGAGGTGGCTGCCAAGGTAGCGGAAATGATCAACGTTTTCTAATGTTACACCATTAAGCTGTATCACTGGCATTGGAGAGGGGTGGCTGGTATATGCTGGAACAGCACCTTGGTTTTTTCACTGTTCAATGAGAGGCCGAGCTTCTCGTATGCTTCTACAAAGGTGTTTAGAGTGGCTTTTACAGTGGTAGTCTAGGCAAAATGCGACAACTTTCCAGGCCTTAAGTTACAACACCGTTTTCACTGGGATAGCGCTAGAATAATTTCAACTGTAGTTTTGACTTGTATGTAAAATAATTCGTAGTGGTTATATAAAATTAATGGCATCGATATATGCTTTATAATGGACACTCTGATTTTATTGAAGGAAAGTGTGTTAGGGTTTGTCAAACAGTTCTTTGTGAGTCCAAACAGTCTGCATATTCTCTAGCAAATTAGTCATTGAAAGCACGAGTGAAATATTAAATATAGCATTTGCTTTTAATAAGAATAGTAGGAGAAATTCAAACAATTTAGTGCAGAACATAATTTAACAGTCACACTTGAGTGTATTTTGTGGCCACATTCCCTTAGAGGTCTTTAAAAGAAAAAGTCTTATAAATATTACTTTTAAATGTAACTCTACTTACATGACTCTGGACTGTAGTCACACATTTAAGTTATGCTGGTTGCATTCTGAGCTGAATGGTTAGCCAGATCTAATGTAGGATTAAACTTAAGTATGAAACTTCATTATTTTAGGGACTCTCGCCATCAGTTTCTCCCAAGTCCAAAAATACATATATTTGTGATTTTGTTTAATATCATCCTTTCTAGAGGTCATAATTGTTTAGCATTCTAGACAGCCCTTTTGAATCCCATTTAGGGGGAAAGTGGGATATACCAAATCAATCACTCAATAGATATTGTACACTGCAAGCCCCAGCGGCCTTAGCAAGCATCACCATTATTAAGGAATGTAGGAAGTGCAGTCCAACAACATCTGGAGCGACTTTGATCCCCTTCTCAGTTTGGAAAAAAAAATATTGCTGATAAATCCTTGATTGACAAGAGATGTCTTGTCAGTAAGAAACAAAAAGGAGAGCTAGTGTAGTATAGCAGTGTAAGTGACGGATGAGGTATCTGAAAGATTAGGTTTTGAATCCCTGCCCAGTGATGGAATTCAGTGGGCAAATTACAGTCATCCAGAAGAAATATTACTGCAGATGCAGACTGAAGCCAGGAAATCAGAAGACATTTACTTTTTGGGAGGAGAGTAATGACCAATCTCGATAAAGTAGTGAAGAGTAGAGACAACACACTGGCAACAAATATCCACATAAGTTAAAGCAATGGTATTTCATGTAGTAACCTATGGATGTGAGAGCTGAACCATAAAGAAGGCTGAGCAAAGGAAGATAGATGCTTTTGAACTGTGGTGTTGGAGGAAAGTTCTGAGAGTGCCTTGAACCGTAATATCCAACCAGTCCATACTTTATGAAATAAAGTCCGACTGCTCATTGGAGGGAAGGATATTAGAGGCAAAGATAAAGTACTTTGGCCACACCATGAGAAGTTAGGAAAGCTTAGAGAAGACAATGATGCTGGGGAAAATGGAAGAGAAAAGGAAGAGGGGTCGATCAAGGGCAAGATGGATGGATCCATCTTGACTGAAGGAGCTGGGGGTGGTGATGGCCAACAAGGTGTGGGGTGGTCCATGAGGTCATGGAAAGTCGGAAGTGACTGAACGAATAAACAAAAACCACCGCAGAAAATGAAGGAAGTAGTATAAGGAAGTTGAATAAATCTGGCTAATGAAATCCTACAGTGGGGTAGCCCTATGTCAGAATCAACTTTAAGGCACATAGTAAACAAAAAACAACAAGAAAAATGCTTGATTAAAATGTAAGATTTCAGACACATGGAATAAAGTTACTGCATCTGTGGACAATGATAATAATAGTAATGGTTGTAGCGATATGATACTGTCACGTTGCCAGGGCTCTGCCTTATTCAGAGGCAGAGATGAACCAAACAAAAACCCAATTTGTATAAAACAATTTAATTAAAACAGCACTTACTTTCTGGCTGTTTTAATAGTCCAAAATATAAAACATAAAGATAGCACTCAGCCACAGAATAAACAAAAATAGCAAACACTGTTGAAGGTTCAAGATAACTCCGTAGTCAAAGGTCCAGTCCAGTAGTCAAACGCCGAGAATTCAGTAAACAAAGTCCAGGGATCAAGAGTCTACCATAGTCAACAGCTAGTCCAAACATTCAAGGTTCCAGGATTCTAAGAGTTCAGGAGACAGGTCAGTATACCGAAAATCCAGAGACCTGGAGGAAACCCAGCAGCATCCACCACCAAAATATGACAAATACTTTTCTCCCAAAGATCAGTCCCAAGGCTAGCTCCTTATATCCAGAAACACCCAGCTGCAACCTATCTCTTGCATACCTCTGCCCTTAATTGTTTTCACTCATGAACTCTTACTTACAGATTACACAACGCTTTAGAACTAAGACTCACATTAACCCTTCCATCACCATCTGCTAGGTCTACCACCACCAGCCACCAACAACTGCAGAACATGATACATGACAAATACTGTCAATATGCATGTAAAAATATTAAGTAAGAACAACGTCTGCTTTGAGTTTGCAACTTAAAATTTATCTCAGGATAGGAAGGAAGACAGAAGAGAAGGTGAACTGGGGAAACCTCAGCTATACATACTCAGGCAGAGTTTTAACAGGGAACAAGGACTAGAGCGATTATAACAAAAGAATGCATAGACACTGTGAGACCAGGATTCAAATCCCTGCTCCACTATGGAAACATACTGGCTGACTTTGTATAGGTTACACTTCTCTCAGTCTCATAGGAAAGGCATGGTAATCTCATTCTGAACAAATATTGACACTCTGAACAAATGTGATAGGATCTTCTTAGGGTCACTATAAGTCAGAAACAATTTGAAGGAAGAAACCAACAAACAAGGAAGGATGAAGGTACAAGAGTCATCTGAAGCAGAAATACCAGACATGCAACTGGAGATGGGATAGGACATTCTGGACTAGAAAAGTCTAGGAATGGGAAAAATATTTTGAACAGCCTTACATAACTGTCTACTCCTTACATAGTTTTTAGCAATGATTTGAGGACAAATACAGGGATGTATTTTAAAAACATTTTAAAAAAATTACAACAAAACATTCCATAACCATTTTCCCTCATTTTTCCAAAGTAAAATACTTCCAAAAATGGGAAAACTAGGGCTGGGAGGTTTCGTTTCATAATTTCGTAATTTGTTAAAAATTCGTTATTTTTTTGATAACGAAGTGATAACGAACCATTCAGGAGCAACTAAAAAACAAAATGAATTTTTAAATTCGTTTCGTAATTGTTTTGAATTTGTTTTGTATTCGTTTCGTTATCGTTTTGAAATCGTTTCGTTATTATTTCCGCATGTCTGGGGCAAGTTTTATAGTTGTTGTTTGTTTAATCAGTGAAAAAAAATTATAAATATCACACCAACAGTCAACAACAGAGGGAGAGGGAAGCTTCAGAAGTTCCCCCTGTCCCATTTGGAGGTTTTTTAGCATATTGTGCGGTCGCGTCCGCCATTAACGAATCGATTTGTAATTGTTTCGTAATTGTTTCGTATTGTTTTGTAATTTTACGAAATTTCGTAAATATCGAACTTTTCAAAAGAAAAATTTCGGAATTCTTTTAAAAATCGAAATGCAAAAACCCCCAAAAAACTAATCGATTTTAGAAACAAATTTTTCCGTTGTTACCCAGGCCTAGGGAAAACATCACCTATACACTCTGTAATTTTTCTCCCAGCTGTCAAATCCCTACATACATCTCTTCATTAAGTGAGGAGCAAGACGTGTTCCAGGATGAAATTCACACAGATCTAGACCAATCCTTCTCCTTCAAACATAATTTGAGGTTATAGTCAAGGTCTTATTGGCAACACAGAACTGAATGCAGCTGGGAAGCCGAGTGAGGCTATAGGACTAAGATTGGCAACAATTATTTCCAGCATTAGAAGCAATCTTGTTTATCTCCATTTGGAATCTCCTGTTAATGTTCATACTTTCCAGATTGCTTTTTGCTGATACATAAATGGAACAAAGGAAGTGATGGGAACATTGCAGGACTGGCAGTTATTGACAAGTTTTGCCAGTCAGTGGATATAGTCAAAGATATGGTTCTACTTCAATGCCAGGTTGCCTCCCTCATGCAATAAAGTCTTGAGACTATATCACTTCCACAAATGTTTTTAAACTGCAGTTCCAATAATCCACCATATGAAGCTGCCAAACACAAAGTGCTTCTGACACAGACTCTCAGATATTTAGGATATCTGTACTTCTTCATCTCAAGTAGTTAACCTGGCTGTTAAATCAGTAATTTGCCAGCACAGCTGCTTGGGATAATTCTGGACCATGTGTTTTGGAGCCTTGTTTCAATAGCATTAAGTCCATAATGTATTCTAATGGTATGAGTAAAGATCATTTGGATTTTTCCCATTGAGATGATTATATTGATGGGATTAGAATGCAGAAAAATGTTTGTTTTGCGCCTGGAATTTGGCAAATGGCCATTCTGTTCAGATGCCAGCTTTCTTGTAAAATATGATAAATATCCACTTGCTTAACTGGTTTTTAATAGAAGAGAAATTAAATGAACATGGGACGTACAATATGATTCTTTGTAAACACTGACAAAAAACACAGAAATGCAGATGCTTGGAAGAAAATTAACTGTGTTACGCCATCAGAAAAATACACAATTGTGAAAGATACAGTACATAAAATAATGGGTCTCAACCAATAGAGTTTGACCAAAACAAAGAATCTTTAATTGAGTTGGAAAATTATTTTTTCTTCATTACAACTTCTGCTGCTGCTTCTTCATAAGAGTTGTAGTTCTTTAAGATCTCCATTCTCCTCTGCCAAAGAGTGCTGGTGCCTCACTAAGCTTCAAATCCCATGATTCCATAGCATTGAGCTATTTTTTTTCGTGTCAGGAGCGACTTGAGAAACTGCAAGTCAATGTATTGTCGAAGGCTTTCATGGCCGGAATCACTGGGTTGTTGTAGGTTTTCCGGGCTATATGGCCATGTTCTAAAGGCATTTTCTCCTGACGTTTCACCTCCATCTATGGCAAGCATCCTCAGAGGTAGTGAGGTCTGTTGGAAGTAGGAAAATGGGTTTATATATCTGTGGAATGACTGGGGTGGGGCAAAGGACTCTTGTCTGCTGGAGTTAGGTGTGAATGTTTCAACTGACCACCTTGATTAGCATTTAATGGCTTGGAAGTGCCTGGGGGCAATCTTTTGTTGAGAGTGATTTGATGTGCCTGATTGTTTACTCTCTGTTGTTTTGCTGTTGTAATTTTTGAGTTTGATCAAATCACTCTCAGCAAAAGATTCCCCCCTAGAAATGCCTCTAGAGCATGGCCATATAGCCCAGAAAAACCTACAACCCAGTGATTCCGGCCATGAAAGCCTTTGACAATATTTGTCTTTCCCAAACTCCTGATCCAGCTGGTCCTTATTGGAATCTAGTCTTGTTCCAACCCGCTTCTGTTCCACCACCATTTGTAAGAGCCATACCGTGTTGTCAGAGATGCTTTCTAAAAACAAGTAACCTTTAAGGAACATCTTCTCTTGCAATAAACGGTAGAACAAATGAGACTGCTACAGAAGTCGTTGACACTGAGAAGCCAATACAGTGCCCCGTGAACAGCACACGTTCAAGGGCAAGTCTATTGTGAATGGTCCATTAGTTAAGGCATGACCTGAGCGGTTATCCTCAACCTCCATTTACTTGGTTGACTGTCAGTTGTAGATAGCAGCCTTACGAGTCCACCATCTTCACTGACCTGCTACTCAGAGACAGATGTCTGCTGAAAGAAAAATAAAACAGAAGATGTTTACCAGCAGCTAGGTTTTTAAAGAATGTGAAAAACTAAAAGATTACATAGAATCATAGAATCAAAGAGTTGGAAGAGACCTCATGGGCCATCTAGTCCAATCCCCTGCCAAGAAGCAGGAATATTGCATTCAAATCACCCTTGACAGATGTCCATCCAGCCTCTGTTTAAAAGCTTCCAAAGAAGGAGCCTCCACCACACTCCGGGGCAGAGAGTTCCACTGCTGAACGGCTCTCACAGTCAGGAAGTTCTTCCTCATGTTCAGATGGAATCTCCTCTCTTGTACTTTGAAACCATTTTTCCGTGTCCTAGTCTCCAAGGAAGCAGAAAACAAGCTTGCTTCCTCCTCCCTGTGGCTTCCTCTCACATATTTATACATGGCTATCATATCTCCACTCAGCCTTCTCTTCTTCAGGCTAAACATGCCCAGCTCCTTAAGCCGCTCCTCATAGGGCTTGTTCTCCAGACCCTTGATCATTTCAGTCGCCCTCCTCTGGACACATTCCAGCTTGTCAATATCTCTCTTGAATTGTGGTGCCCAGAATTGGACACAATGTTCCATGTGTGGTCTAACCAAAGCGGAATAGAGGGGTAGCATTACCTCCCTAGATCTAGACACTATGCTCCTATTGATGCAGGCCAAAATCCCATTAGCTTTTTTTGCCACCACGTCACATTGTTGGCTCATGTTTAACTTGTTGTCCACGAGGACTCCAAGATCTTTTTCACAGGGATTGCTCTCAAGCCAGGCATCGTCCCCCATTCTGTATCTTTGCATTTCATTTTTCCTGCCAAAGTGGAGTATCTTGCATTTGTCACTGTTGAACTTCATTTTGTTAGTTTTAGCCCATCTCTCTAATCTGTCAAGATCGTTTTGAATTCTGCTCCTATCCTCTGGAGTATTGGCTATCCCTCCCAATTTGGTGTCATCTGCAAACTTGATGATCCTGCCTTCTAGCCCTTCATCTAAGTCATT
Organism: Anolis sagrei; assembly: GCF_037176765.1. Classification (NCBI taxonomy): domain Eukaryota; kingdom Metazoa; phylum Chordata; class Lepidosauria; order Squamata; family Anolidae; genus Anolis; species Anolis sagrei. The sequence goes on along the minus strand of NC_090021.1, from coordinate 172,711,335 downwards.
AATAAAGATGTTGAACAGGACCGGGCCCAGGACGGAGCCCTGCTTGTGGCACTCCGCTCATCACTTCTTTCCAGGATGAAGAGGAAGCATTGGTGAGCACCCTCTGGGTCCGTCCATTTAACCAATTACTGATCCACCTCACCATAGTTTTGCCTAGCCCACATAACACAGAGTATGACATAAGAGGGACCCAGCTAAGCGGTTTTTTCTTCTTCTAGAGATCTTACATCCTAATGTTTCAATAGCTTAACACAACTCCTCAAGTACCTTAATTGTTCCCAGGTCCCAGGACATTCAGAAACGCAAAATGCCAAGGGCGCAATGTGCAGGTGCAGACTTGTGATGACAATAGGCTGTGACTGATCAGCCTGAATCTCTCATGAATCCATAGTAGCAGCTGTTCCTAATCTCCTTGCAGAACTCTGTGCCAGCCTCCTGTCCCAAATTACCCATCAAGTCGATGCCTATGATCACCATGTAATTAAAGCAGATGAGTGTCAAGAGATTACAGAAATGATACCAATAATTTGGGGGCTGCTTGCATTTGTGGAAGAAGAATGGAGCTATATCCAATGCAAACAGACACTAGTGCCAGTTGCTAGAACTGCAAGATTGGCAAACTATAGGTTTTCAGTGGCATTAGAAAGAAGCTTATACATGTAAATTGGTTTGTATATTGTGGTAACTGGCATGGGGGAGGCTGTTGAGGGTGCTCGGGTGTATGTATGTGTATGGTCTTGTTTTGCTCCTTATTCTTTTCTGAGCTTTTGGGATTTTACCAAAATGATACACATGGTACGAGGGTTGAATGAAAAGTACTGCCTCCACCTTCATAACTCAATGGATGGCAGTACTGGTATGTGGCAGGTACCGGCTTATTCAGTAGACTCTCCTCTACAGTTCAATCTTATCGGAAAGCCTTAGCATTGAACGGTTGTGTTGTTAAAGTGCAAAGTATGGAAACCTGCGCAGACGGTTGGTCAATGCAATTTAAGCAACGTGCAGTCATTGAATTCTTGAGAGCAGAAGGTGTCACCCCAAAGGAGATTCATCAGAGAATGCAAGCAGTTTATGATGATTGTGTTGATGTGAGTACTGTGCATCACTGGACAAGTAAGTTTAAAGATGTTGAGGTGGGAACATCTCACTTGCGTGACAAACCCTATATGGCTCCGGTCCAGCATGCCTGTCCAAACGTATCTCCTTCTACGTCCCACCTCAGAGCTTAAGATCATCTGGGGAGGCCCTGCTCTTGGCCCCATCTTTGTCTCAAACACGCTTGGCGGGGACAAGGGACAGGGCCTTCTCGGTGGTGGCCCCCTGGCTGTGGAATTTGCTCCCCGGGGAAATTAGGTCATCATCATCCCTACTAACCTTTTAAAAAGAGGTTAAAACATGCTGTGGGGCCAGGCCTTCGGGCAATAAGGTTAAAGGACAATTGATAATGTTGACTATGGCATGGAAGAGGATTTGGAGAAGTTAAGTGGAGTAATCATTAGTAGATGCCTAGCTAAACAGCCACCAGGTGGGCAATAGCTAATCAGAGTGTAAGTATACTGTTTTAATCTTTATTTAATGTTCATATATAATTGTTATATTTGTTATTCTGTATTTTATGATGCGGCATTGAATTATTGCCAATTGTAAGCTGCTCCGAGTCCCCCCAGGGATAAAAATGTTCAAAATAAATAAATAAATAAATAAAACAAAGAGTTGGACGTCCTGTGACAGCAACCACCGGGTTTCACAAGCAAAAAGTTGATAGATTGATTCAGGATGATCGTTGTAACAGAGAGAAATTTCAAGCATAATCAGCATTTCACATGAATGTGTGAGTCACATTATTGCTTTGCTCAGAAGATCTGTGCATGACGCTTTGTGGAAACAGAGTATCGACTTTTTCCGTGATGGCTTCAGAAAATTTGTTCATCATTGGCAGAAAAGAATCCAATTGTCTGGTGATTATTTGGAAAAGTGAATAGTGGTAATTAAAGAGCACATTCTAAGGATTATTTCTGCGTTTGATTTATTAAAATATTCCAATCCAAACCCAAGTAACAAAGGTGGAGGCATTACTTTTCATTTAACCCTCCAGCATTTCTGTTGATATTGTCCACATGCTTGTGGGTTTCAATTGCTTCTCTGTGTAGTCTGACATGGTGGTTGTGAGAGTGGTCCATTCTCACAACCACCATGTCAGACTACACAGAAAAGCCACTGAAATCCACAAGCATGTGGACAATTTCAACAGAAAGGAGAAAACCATGAAAATGAACAAAATCTGGCTACCAGTATTAAAAAAAACTCTAAAATTACAACAGCACAACAACAGAGAGGAAGGAGGCAGGGACATCTAATTACCTCTCAACAAAAGTTTGCCCCAGGCACAGTCAGGCCATTGTATGCTAATCAAGGTGGTCAGTTGAAACATTCACAGACAATAGTCCTTTGTCTCACCCTGGTCATTCCACAGATATATAAACCCCTTTTCCTAGTTCCAACAGACCTCACAACCTCTGAGGATGCTTCCCATAGATGCAGGCGAAACGTCAGGAGAGAATGCCATATAGCCCGAAAAAACCTACAACAACCTATTATTATTATTATTATTATTATTATTATTATTATTATTATTAGTAAATCCCTCTCCTCCCTGCAGGTACCCATATCACCCAAAAGTCTACCTCAAAGCTTTGGTAACCCTCTGGAACAGTGTGCAGGATGAAATGAAGACTGTAGGAAGAAGGGGAAATCTGCAAACCTTTCTTTTTGACCCATTTGGAACCTTGACCATAGAAAGTATTTTCTATTTGCAGAAGTAATCCTTCTATTCATGGAAAGGCAACATTTATTTCAGTGAAGGTTGAACAGCATATCTTTTGATGCGTTGTGTTAAAAAAATCTCCAAGAGATGTTTATTTAATTCAATACCTGCCAATTTACAGGAGGCTTTGTGTGCAAAATGATACTGTACTCCCCATTTATAACCGTTATAAGCCCAGGAAGCAGCAAACCAAATGCCATGATTAATACAGTCAATTACCATACCTTCATAGTTCAAAGCACTGAAAGGGAACCTACCTCCTGAATCGTTGCAGCAGCCGCAAAACATAGTTATTAGAATTAAAATATACACACAATATGAAAGGTCTGTTTAAACTATGTTTCAAAAATGTATTTGCTTCTTCAGAAGTGTCAGTATTCTATGGAGAAGGATTGGTTCCACCTTTACTGAAGCACATCAAACATTAGTTAGAACAGTTTTAGTATTTTAAGAAAGCATGACTCATTGGAAGGAAAACTGTTTAAGGAAACATTCAACTGAGGAAATATAAAATCAAAAGAAATAAATGCAAATTGAAGCTATCCCTGCCAAAGTAACACCATTAAACCATGTCAGCTGGTGGTTTCTATGTCAGTGGGATGGCAAATTCCTTTGGATCTGAGTCTGAAAACTTTAAATGAGCTAGCCAAGGTACTGAACACTACCTTCAATGGCTACTTTAATATTCAGACTTAAATGATGGCATAAAACAAAACTACTCAAAGTAGTACCATGGACCAGTGCTGCACAACAAACCATTGTAGCCAATAAATTAGAGGAGAATGCATAAAAAGTTGCATGTATCTATATATATCTATATATATAAAAATGCCCTGTGCATAATGAGTACCTTAAAAACAAAAGAACCAATGAACGAAATCACACCAAATTTGGCAACAAAATGTCTCACAACACAAGGAGTGACCATCACTCAAAAATTGTGATTTTGTCATTTGGGAGTTGTAGTTGCTGGGATTTATAGTTCACCTACAATCAAAGAGCATTCTGAACCCCACCAACGAGAAAATTGGGCCAAACTTCCCAAACAGTTCTTCCATGACCAACAGAAAATACTGGAAGGGTTTGGTGGGCCATGTCCTTTGGTTTTGGAGTTGTAGTTCACCTACATGCAGAGATCCCTGTGGACTAAAACAATGATGGATCTGGACCAAACTCTACATGAATACTCAATATGCTCAAATGCAAACACTGGTGGAGTTTGGGGAAAATAGAATCTTGACATTTGGGAATTGTAGTTGCTGGGATTTATAGTTCACCTACAATCACAGAGCATGCTGTACCCACCAATGATAGAATTGGCCCAAACCTCCCACACAGAACCCCCATGTGGGCCACAGCAACACGTGGCAGGGGACAGCTAGTCTATATAAATAAAAACATAATGTTCGTTTGTGGGATTAACATAACTCAAAATCATTGGATGAATTGCCGCCAAATTTGGCCACAAGACACCTACTGACCCAAGGAGTGACCATCACTCAAAAAAATTGATTTTGTCATTTGGGAGTTGTTGCTGCTGTGATTTATAGTTTACTTACAATCTAAGAGCATTCTGAACTCCGCCAATGATGGAATTGAACCAAACATGGCACACGGGACTCCCATGACTAACAGAAAACACTAGAAGGGTTTGGTGGGCATTGACCTTGAGTTTGGGAGTTGTACTTCACCTACATCCAGAAAGCACTGTGGACTCAAACAATGATGGATCTGGACCTAACTTGGCACAAATATTCCATATGCCCAAATATGAACACAGATGGAGTTTGGGGGAAATAGACCTTGATATTTGGGAGTTGTAGTTACTGGGATTTATAGTTCACCTACAACCAAAGAGCACGCTGAATCCTACCAATGACAGAATTGGAGCAAACTTCCCACACAGAACCCCCATACTAAAGGCCATCCAGTCCAACGCCCTTCACCAGGGCAAGAAAACGTAATCAAAGCCTTCCTGACAAAGAGCCATCCAGGCATAAATAAATATAGTATCCTAAAATTGAAAGGGACATTTAAAGAAGGACAATTATATATTTGAATATTCCAGAGTAGGCAAACCAGACAATCTCCACATCAACACTGACATAGAAACAGCAAGAAATACTATTTACCCACAAGCATAAAAGAAATTACATACTGTATATACTCAAGTATAAGCCTAGTTTTTCAGACCTTTTTTTAGGCTGAAAAAGTCCCCCTCGGCTTGTACTCGAGTCAAGGTAATTTATTATTTTACTCTGTTGTGAATACATAATAAATGCATTATTATTATTACATTTATTATTTTACTTTATTGTTGTTATTACTGCATTTATTATTTTACTCTATTATTATTGTCAATATTACATTTCCATTATATTGCTCTATTATTATTATTACCTTTATTATTTTAATCTATTTTTATTGGAAGTTTACACAAGCACATTTACACTGAAGGTCAGAATGATTTAATCAGAGTTGGGCAGCCTTATCTTAAATATTCAAAAACTGATGCCTCAGTTAATGTAACTTTATTTCTATCTATTTTTATTTTGAAATTTGCCAATAGCTGCTGCATTTCCCACCCTTGCCTCATACTCGAGTCAATCAATTTTCCCAGTTTTTGTGGTAAAATTAGGTGTCTCTGCTTATATTCGGGTCAGCTTATACTCGAGTATATACGGTATATTAGAAACCAACACTTTCTCATTACTTTATTTTCCAGATCACCAGACTGGGCCACAGCAACGTGTGGCAGGGGACGGCTAGTAAATAATAATTAATAAATGTGCCTGTTATACTTCAATGAAATCAGGATGATTGTATACTAAAAAATATGTGTTTCCTGCAGAATTAAAAAATGGCAGCCAGAGGTGAAAACTGCACCATTTTTCCTTTTTGGTTTTAATGATAATCTTAGTCAAACCAGACTTCACAGACTCATCCATCTCTATGTTGATGTCTCAACACTAGTTATGGCTCCTGACATAAAAATACACCTTTTGTGTTCCAAATAGTACAATTCTTTAATGATAGTAATGGCCTTGACTATGATGGATAGAACTACGCTGAAAGCAGGAAAACAATACTTTTCATTTTGGACACTTGAGGTAGGGCAGAGCATCAGTATTTGTAGAGATGTATAGACATTATCCACAGGGGATATGTTCCAAGAAAATGTGAGATAATCAAGGACAGCCATTATTCAGTTTTGATATTCAGATGAGTTCTTGGTTGTAATAGAAATGTCCTTCCCACTAATTCCTTCAATTTTACACTAATCCCACACCATACAGAACTAATCAAATGCCACTGTAACAGAATCACTGCCATGATAATTTCAGATTCAGTTGCGAAAGAAATAAATATATAATACATTTATTAAAAAATCCAATGCTTGGTCATCATAATATGATGATGGTGATGGCCATCTAGGAAAGCCTTTACACATGTTCCAAAATATACAAAAGAAATATAGATTATGAACGAAAGGGTAAACCACTAATATCTTATTATGAGCACATAAATGAACAGCCTATCACTCTTCTTGCTAATAATATAACCTTCCTTTTTTATACATTAACTAGCTGTGCCCTGCCACGCGTTGCTGTGGCCTATAGTAAGAATTTTCAAAGTAGAGGTAGATATCTGGACTATTATGAAAGAGAGGTACCTACCTATTCCTTTCCCCTTTTTCTTCCCCTTCCCCTTTCTCTCCTTTCTTCCTTCTCTATCTCTTTCATTCTTTCTTTTGGTCTTTGGTTTCATCCTTCCTTCTCTCTTTCCTTCCTTCCCTGCCCCTTTCTCTACTTCTTCCTTTGTCTCCTTTCGTCCCTCCCTGTTTCCTTCCTTCTTTCACTTTTTTATTCCCTTTTCTCCTTCCTTCTTTCTTTACTTCTTTCCTGCATTTTCCTGCATTTTTCTTTCTTTTCTACTTTCTCTTCTTCCTTCTTTCGGTACCTCTTGCTTTCCTTCCTTCTCTCCTTCCTTCCCTCTTTCCTTCCCTCCTTCCTTCTTTCCCTCCCTCCTTCTCTCTTTCCTTCCTTCCCCCTTTCCTTCCTTCATTCCTTCCCCTTTTCCCTCCCTCCTTTCTTCTCTCCTTCCTTCCTGTCTGTTTTTCCCCAATACCATGGTAGAGTTCCTTCTAACTCTATTCTAGGAGTCTATTTAATATAGTAATATATAGTAGTAACATTATATTATATAGTAGTACAATTACTATATAATTATATTATATAGTAACAATAATAAATATAATATAATATATTTCTAAACTGTGCAATGAGGCTTGTTGATAGGGCAGCAAACAATGAAATAAATATCTTACATTTTTCATTGTTCATATAATTCAGTTAATTACTACTGTATTCTTTTTTGTATATATGTTTGAGTAGCTGTATTATGTTATTTTTCTCACTTTTTTGCTGCACATTCTAAGTTTCTAGGATGGCAATCTGCACAGATTCTGATCATTCTCTTGCCATCCTTGGCTTTGGGTTCCCAGAGTTCAGTTTCTTGCCTTGAGTCTCAGGATATTCAAGACCTTGATGAAAAGACCTTGCCATAAACTCAGGTGCTGTTTATGTCCCCACATCTACCTGGGTACAGTCACCACAGGATGTAATAATGTCACCCACTATATTACGCATGTGTTCAATTATTCATTCTCTAATACAGTGGTTCTCAACCTGGAGTCCCCAGATGTTTTTGGCCTTCAACTCCCAGAAATCCTAACAGCTGGTAAACTGGTTGGGATTCCTGGGAGTTGTAGGCCAAAAATGTGTGGGGACCCCACGTTGAAAACCACTGCTCTAATATGATTTATGCAATCCTTTTCAACAATGCTCAGCACTCTACATTGGACAAATAGGACAAATGAACATAGGTTGCACATTATGATTGGAAATATGCAAAAGCCAGTTGCAGAACAATCTTTCTGGACATTTCACCTTGGACCTTAGGATGGCAAGCCTTGAACAACAACACCAACAACAACACCAACAACAACAACAACAAAACTTTCAAAGAGAGATTGGAATGAGAAACACCTGAAGTGGGGTGTATCTATGAACTCTCATCCACTGACAGTGAGTTCAACAGAAACAATGATTTCCCAGTGTACTACACATATTATGACACTAGTTAGTATTCTAGCTACAAGCAGTGTGTCATGTCCAATTTGTCAAATTTCTTTTCTAGCCCAGAGACAATATCATACAACATTCCAAGAACTCTCTCCACAATGTAAATGTTTATCTATTTGTCTTTAGGTAAAATCCTTTTGCTCATCATCTTTGACTCCTAACTACTCTTTCTATCAAAGAACTATCACTCCTCTTGGCGTCCCCCCAGCAACAGCAAGGATATCGCTCTGGGCAGCGAAATCAGGAAATCCCAACTGGATGGCCCCCCGTGAGGGTCTTCCCCAGGGGCAAACCAAGAATGGACAACTTGGCAGTCCCTGAACAGACTCAGAAGTGGAGTGGGCAGATCAAAAGACAACCTGGCAAAATGGCACTACCTAAAAGAATCCCACACCGTGTGTGACTACAGAGCAGAACAGACAACTCTGCATCTGTATGCTTATCCACTATGCCCTGCCTCATGTGCAGAGGAAGAATTGCTGTTGCCTGTTTTTGGTCAAAAGATATTTAGCCGCCTGTGCTCCTTCATAGAATCGTAGAATCAAAGAGTTGGAAGAGATGTCATGTGCCATCCAGTCCAACCCCCTGCCAAGAAGCAGGAATATTGCATTTAAATCGCCCCTTCTATTTTATCAGTTTTATACTAATTTATGCAATGCTTTTGATATGAAATAAATAAATGATTAAAATTGAACTTGTCACACCATCACCATACCTACGTGTACCTTAGGCCTTCTTTGGTAGAAAGGTCTTTCCATAGGCTTTTCACTCTGTGCAAGATCGATGCTTTTGAGCTGTGGTGTTGGAGGAAAGTTCTGAGAGTGCCTTGGACTGTGAGAAGATCCAACCAGTCCATCCTCCAGGAAATAAAGCCCGGCTGCTCACTGGAGGGAAGGATACTAGAGACAAAGTTGAAGTACTTTGGCCACATCATGAGGAGACAGCAAAGCCTAGAGAAGACAATTATGCTGGGGAAAGTGGCAGGCAAAAGGAAGAGGGGCCGACCAAGGGCAAGATGGATGGATGGCATCCTTGAAGTGACTGGACTGACCTTGAAGGAGCTGGGGGTGGTGATGGCCGACAGGGAGCTCTGGCGTGGACTGGTCCATGAGGTCACGAAGAGTCTGAGATGACTGAACGAATGAACAACATTCACTCTGTGCATCTAATGAGGTAGACTCAGTCTAGGAAAACAGATTTCTTTTCCTCAGTCCCTAAGGTGCTACAAGATCCCTTTGCATATTGAAAAGTGTGTTTAGCCGTTCTTTGTTAGGCTTGGTCTTGTTGTTTTATTTATTTATATAGGAGACCATGTAAAACTGTTGACGTTTAATATCTCAAGCTTAATGATATTACTAGGCGATTTCCCTTGTGATACCACTTTCTAATATCATCAGTGCCTACCCCTTACAAGGTGTCATCCCTATATCTCCTGGATGTGGTGATGCGATGTCAGGTCCTGGGATATCCGTGAATTGGCAATCCTATTTCTATTTGCTGATCAATGATAAGTTCTATGTCTGTGTCCCACATAAAACAATAGCCACAATCAATGTCCAGGTCTTCAAAAAGTCCAGAAATGATGGCATAATAGAGAAAGTAGAGGGGCTCAGTGCTCCTTTTAGGTTATTCTGAGATGGACTAAGCTCTTGCCTCTCGCCACTCAACTCAGAGAAGGGGATGATTCAATTTATGATTAGAATTAAGGTACAGAACTTATATTGACCTGTGAATAAGTTGACCCAGGTTTGGGGGTCATTTTTTTCACTCAAATGTATAGATCAGTGTTTCTCAACCTTCCTGATGCTGGGACCCCTTAATACAGTTCCTCATGTTGTGGTGACCCCCAACCATAACATTATTTTTGTTACTGCTTCATAACTGTAATTTTGCTATTATTATGAATGATAATGTAAACATTTGCAGGATGTGTTTTCATTCACTGAACCAAATTTGGCACAAATATCCAATACGCCCAAATTTGAACGCTGATTGATTGATTTTGTCATTCGGGAGTTGTAGTTGCTGGAATCTATAGTTCACCTGTAATCAAAGAGCATTCTGAACTCCACCAACAATGTTGTTGAACCAAACTTGGCACACAGAACCCCCATGACCAACATAAAATACTGGAAGGGTTTGGTGGGCATTGAACTTGAGTTTTGAAGTTGTACTTCACCTACACACAGAGCGCACTGTGGACTCAAATGATGGATCTCGACCAAACTTATTATTTATTTATTTATTTAAAATGTTTATGTCCCGATCTTCTCTACCCCCATAGAGGGACTCAGACCGGCTGATAGCAAGGATTCAGTGCTAACAGTATAAATCTAAAACATCATACATTGACAGTGAATTAACAAATACATATAAGATAAATTACATAAAAGCCGTTCGCCAAGATAAAAGCATGTCCAACTCAGTCTGTATATTCAGTCCATATATTGTGGTCAATAACTTTGGTCGATTACCGGTCTCAGCCATCATTCTGTAAAGGCCTCATACACAATATGCCCAAATGTGAACACTGATGGGATTGGGGAAAAATAGACCTTGACATTTGGGACATTTGACATTTGCTGGGATTTATAGCTGAACCCCACCAAGGATAGAATTGGGCCAAATTTCCTACACAGAACCCCCATGACCAACAGAAAATATTGTTTTTTGATGGTCTTTGACGACCCCTCTGACACCTGCTCACAACCCCCACAGGGGTCCCGACCCCCAGGTTGAGAAACACTGGTATAGTGTTTCTCAACCTGGGAGTATATACAGTTGTTTAAGCACCAGCTCTTTGTAAAGTAGCAGATAAAAGACTCATGGTTTTGTACAAGATTTTCTAAATTGTGATGATTGCTTTTAGCATACAACCCACTAGAGGCCAGTAGTGTATTACATTAGAAATGTAGAATCATCAGCTGAGCAGGTTCTTCCTTCTCCATTATGTCAAGATAGGAACCAATTCATCTACAGCAATGAAATGCTACAAGCAGGGTCCTTTGTTAAAAATAGAGCAAAATTGCTGATGTTGTTTTTTAAGGTCGACAACATTCAACAATGATTTCACACACATTCTCTTCTTGTTTTGTTACAGTAAGTAGATAGAAAGAACACTCTCCTCAGCAGAAAGCCTTCAGCGACAGCCGCACTAAGAGCTAAAGAATGAAAGTTAAAAGCAATTTTCAGGAAATTAGTGTCTGGGAGCTGTATTGAGTGTTTTACACAGCAACTGTGAGGTAGTGTATTTATTAGGCACTTTAATGTAGTCTTTATTCTGTCAGTCAGAGGTATGAAGGCACTATATTATAGGCATAGAAGGGCACATAGCCAGATCTCTCCTTTTCTAGTCTCTTGCTTCACTTTAGAGTAATAAAAAAAGTAAGGTTGGAGAGAACGTGATGCAATACACAACATCTTTCATTGCACAAACTTAAAGTTTGAGCGATGCAAGAACTAAAGAATGCTATGAGAACATAGCTGTGTTCCCTTGGTAGTCCCCCAAACAAGTCTGTTGGGAAGTCTGGGAAGTCTGACTTGGCCACGGCAGTCCACACTTGTTATATCCCATATAGCAGGGGTCCTCAAACTAAGGCCCGAGGGCTAGATACAGCCCTCCAAGGTCATTTACCCGGCCCTCGCTCAGGGTCAACCTAAGTCTGAAACGACTTGAAAGCACACAGCAGCAGCAACAACAACCTTATCTCATCAGCCAAAAGCAGACCCACACTTCCCATTGAAATACTAAGTTTATATTTCTTAAAACTGTTCATTTTAATAATTATATTGTTTTAAAGTGTTTTTGCACTACAAATAAGATATGTGCACTGTGTATAGGAATTCATTCATGTTTTTTTTCAAATTATAATCTGACCCTCCAACTGTTTGAGGGACTGTGACCTGGCCCTCTGTTTAAAAGGTTTGAGGACCCCTGCTATATAGACTACTGCAACACACTCTACATGGGGTTGCCTTTGAAGACTGTCTGGAAACTTCAACTGGTCCAACAGTCAGCAGCCAGGTTACTAACAGGAGTGGCTCTCAGGGAGTATACAACCTCCCTGTTGTGCCAGCTCCACTGGCTGCTGGTTTGCTGCTGGGCACAATTCAAAGTGCTGGCTTTGGCCTTTAAAGCTCTAAACGTTTCTGGCCCAACTTACTTGTCCGAACGCATCACCCCTTATGAACCATTGAAGACTTTAAGATCATCTGGGGAGGCCCTGCTCTTGATCCTGTCTTTGTCACAAGCACGTCTGGCGGGGACAAGAGACAGGGCCTTCTCAGTGGTAGCCCCTCGGCTATGGAACACCCTCCCAAGGGAAATGAGAACGGCTTCTTCACTCATAACATTTCGGAAGAAACTCAAGACATGGCTATTCGAGCAAGCATTTACAAATATTGAGTAATGGACATAGGAATCGGAACAACTACACGATGAGACTGGACAATGTTTTTAATGAGAATTTATTGATTGATGTTTTACTGTTACTGTTATTTTATTGATGTTAATGTTTTTGATATTGTACTTGTGTTTCTATGGAACTGAATGTTGTCTTGTAAACCGCCTCGAGTCGCCGGAAGGCTGAGAGGGGCGGTATACAAATATAGTAAATAGATAAATAAATACATGCTGACTACCCTCTTATCGATAGTCCCCAAAACCTTCTAAATGTATGTATTTATTTATTTATTTATTTACAGCTTTTATATTCCGCCCTTCTCACCCCGCAGGGGACTCAGGGCGGATTACAGTGTACACATATATGGCAAACATTCAATGCCAATTTTTGACATACAAACATATACAGACATACACAGAGGCTATTTAACATTTTCTGGCCGCCAGGGGAGTTGTTGCTTTCATCGTCCATCTGCGACGCTGATGAAGTACTTCCGCATTCCCCGCATGCTTCCCCGCTGGAATGCTTTGCTGGAGTCTTCTTTATGGCTTCATAAATTTGTTAATTTAGCCTCCCCACACTTTAATGTGGTACCTAATTTTCCTACTTGACAGATGCAACTGTCTTTTGGGTTGCAAAGGTCGACAACAGGCTACACACAATTGGTTGGAAACCCACTCCAACCCAGGCTGGCTTCGAACTCATGACCTTTTGGTCAGAGTGATCTTTAATGCAGCTGACACTCAGCCAGCTGCGCCACAATCTTGGTGCGCCATAATCCCGGGTAAACCCCAGGGTAGGAGAGTAGATGGAAAATGCCATAGTATTTTTCTTTCTTTTCTTTTTTTTAAATAAAATGTTCCATGGATAGGCCAGAGAAAGGTTTTTGTGGCACTTGTTAACTATAAAGAATTCGGTGCAAACTTTCTATCAGGTGATACTTATGTACCTACTGTATATAGGAGATACCTATGTAGCTCAGGAATGGATAATTGGATTTGCTGAGACTAAAATCACAGGCGTCCTGAAACTAGACAAAACAGTTTTTTTAAAAATCAGCTTTTTACAGCAGAATTGCTTGCGGGGGTGATATAATCTAAACATTTTACTGACAGATGCACGGTCCCCAGTGAGATAGCAACAGCATCTGGAAAGGCAGCAATGTTTGCAAATATATGCTGAGAAAGAGCAGGCAGAATTTTCAATATCCATGAGATCTCAAAGTGATATCTTTGGGATAATTGTCTTCATGTCCAAAGTAGGGATCTTGTTCACAGAAACTAAACATTTCTCATTTCAAAACTTCCACTACTTTCCCCCAGTTTCACAACATTTCTTGGATTTGGGCTTGACTATTCTTCCAAATTTGCCTCATTTATTTTTTACATTCAAAATCCTGGATTGTCCTTAAACACAACAAAATGCTGATTAGTCCATTGGAACCAGTTGTTCTTCATTTGCAATTCCTGGGATGACTGTTGCAAGTAGGAGTAGTCAGTTTTGCTTCAAACTGAGCTCTAGCCATAATTTTGGATTTGTTATTTTAGTCGAGGCTGCCTTCCAAAACATTGTTTCATCACCCTGAAAGAATCAAGAGCCTCCCTATTTCAAAAGACTGTTGACTGTGTAGTTTCAGAGAATCCAGGGAGTCCTTTAGGTTTGAAACCTTAAAGTTAAGTTGGCCTCTCTATAGGATTGAGGAGAACATTAATTAAAGATAGTGGTATGTGAGGGTTGTATATTTTGACTACACTCAACTGTTGCTTTCCAAAGCCTCTGAATAATTGGTTGGATTGGATGAACTCAAGTGTTCCCTGGCATTCCCAAACCCAACCCAACAGCTCTGTTGCCCAAATCTAGAAACTGTAGTTCCAGTAATCCCTCCAAACCAGTATTGCAAGCCATAGTTTCATCCTGGTCTGAAGGGCTATGGTTAGAAGGATCAGTAATTCGTTAAATGGATGAACCCAGAGGGTGATTCTCCCCAATGCTGCCTCTTCATCCTGGAAAGAAGTGACGAGCAGAGTGCCACAAGCAGGGTTCCGTCATGGGCCTGGTCCAGTTCAAAGTCTTTATTACTGACTTAGACGAAGGGTTAGAAGGCAGGATCATCAAGATTTCAGATGACACCAAATTGGGAGGGAAAGCCAATACTCCAGAGGACAGGAGCAGAATTCAATACGATCTTAAAATATTAGAGAGATGGGCCAAAACTAACAAAATGAAGTTCAACAGTGACAAATGCAAGATACTCCACTTTGGCAGAAAAAAATGAAATGCAGAGATACAGAATGGGGGACAATGCCTGGCTCGAGATCAGTATGTGTGAAAAAGATCTTGGAGTTAAACATGAGCCAACAATGTGATGTGGTGGCAAAAAAAGCCAATGGGATTTTGGCCTGCATCAATAGGAGCATAGGGTCTATATCCAGGGAAGTCATGCTCCCCATGCTCTATTCTGCCTTGGTTAGACCACACCTGGAATATTGTGTCCAATTCTGGGCACCACAATTCAAGAGAGATATTGACAAGCTGGAATGTGTCCAGAGGAGGGCGACTAAAATGATCAAGGGTCTGGAGACCAAGCCCTATGAGGAGCGGCTTAAGGAGCTGGGCATGTTTAGCCTGAAGAAGAGAAGGCTGAGAGGAGATATGATAGCCATGTATAAATATGTGAGAGGAAGTCACAGGGAGGAGGGAGCAAGCTTGTTTTCTGCTTCCCTGGAGACTAGGACGCGGAACAATGGCTTCAAACTAAAAGAGAGGAGATATCATCTGAACATGAGGAAGAACTTCCTAACTGTGAGAGCCGTTCAGCAGTGGAACTCCCTGCCCTGGAGTGTGGTGGAGGCTCCTTCTTTGGAGGCTTTTAAACAGAGGCTGGATGGTCATCTGTCGGGGGTGATTTGAATGCAATTTTCCTGCTTCTTGGCAGGGGGTTGGACTGGATGGCCCACAAGGTCTCTTCCAACTCTATGATTCTATCTGAATCTACACTGCCAGATTATCCAGTTCAAAGCTGATAATCTGGATTTTATACAGCTGTTTAGAAGATGCCTTCGTTAGCTTGGTGACAGCAGTGTTATATAATACACATTTACAAACTAATTTGACAAAATGGGATATGTATATTACAAATATTTACTACAAATTGGGATAAGGGAAAACTAATTGGGGGACTGCAGAGTTTTGCTTCATTTTAATTGAAATCTGGCATAAAACAGATTTTAAAGATTGTAGGTGTTGTGTCTGGCCAAAATACTTTAAAAGCACGAGATCCCATCTGATCCTGGGAGCTAAGCAGGGCCAGCTCTAGTTAGTACTTAATGGGAGACCACCAGGGAATAATAGCTTCTGCAGGATATATTTCAGGGAAAGGAATCAACAAAGCCATCTCTGCATATACTTTGCCTAAGAAAACGCTATGCAATTCATGGGCCCGACATAACTGACAAGCAACTTGAATGCACATACACATAACATGCACATGTGTTGTATGTGGTATTACCACTGGAGAGGGCTTCTGCACCTTTTATAAGTGTGTAAAAGAAGGATTTATCTTGCTGCCTGATATGACAAACTGCTCTGCTGAAATTCCTTCATCTACAGGATCATTAAAACTACAAAAGCCCAGTTTTCACTCTGGCAACCTTTGTTACCAGTCAGATCATAAGAGGAATGATCAACATCATCCCAGGCAATGCCAGGTAAATTTCCTAGCATTTGATAAGCCTGCTTATAAAACATTAACAGTGCCTTGCAATATTCTGAGTCAATGAACTTTTACTGGAGCAATGAATTCCTGGCTGCATAAAACCTGGACAGTGAACCTACGCCAGGGCTCTATAACTTTTGACAACAGGTAGAGGCTCACCTGATCCAGTGTTTCCACAAAGCAAACAGTTCCTTCCATAAGCAAACCTAGCATGTTAGGGTGGACGGTTCCACCCTAGCTTTATTCTTGGCATTCTGGTTTCTGATATGCAGAAGCATTCTGCCATATGAGCAGAGGCGGCCCTAGGTAATTTTCAACGGTAAGCAAACAGTATTTTGGTGCCCCGCCCCCCCCAACCAATCACTGATATATATTTTCTGTTCATCGTGGGAGTTCTGTGTGCCATATTTGGTTCAATTCCATCATTGGTGGAGTTCAGAATGCTCTTTGATTGTAGGTGAACTATACATCCCAGTAACTACAACTCGCATATGTCAAGGTCTCTTTTCCCCCAAGAGCGCCCCTCTTTTCCCCAGGGCCTCAAGAGTGCCCCTGGGCAAAATCAACTATACTGCAAATGCTTACTTTGTGTAATGGTTGAGCCTCCCCTGCATATGAGCCCCTGTCTGTGGTCTACAGCGGTGTGACTCTGATTTAGGGTAAAGGTTTTCAGGACATGAAGTCCAGCCATGTCCAACTCTGGGGTGTGGTGCTCATCTCCATTTCTAAGCCGAAGAGCTGGCATTGTCCATAGACACCTCCAAGGTCATGTGGCCGGCATGACTGCATGGAGTGCTATTACCTTCCTGCCTGAGCAGTACCTATTGATCTACTCACATTTGCATGTTTTCGTATTGCTAGGTTGGCAGAAGCTGGGGCTGACAGCGGAAGCTCACATCGCTCACACCGCTCCCCGGTTTTGAACCTGCGACCAGGTTAAACTATTTATTCACTTGACCATTTAGAAATTGCTTAACAGAGTAAATGAAACTGTCAGTTTAATTTACTCTTTGACTCTAATCACTTCCTGTTGTTGTTGTTCATTTGTTCAGTCGTTTCCGACTGTTCGTGAACTCATGGACCAGCCCACGCCAGAGTTCTCTGTTAGGCATCACCACTCCCAGATCCTTCAAGGTCAAGCCAGTCACTTCAAGGATGCCATGCGTCCATCCTGCCCTTGGTCGGCCTCTCTTCCTTTTTCCTTCCATTTTCCCCAGCATCATTATCTTCTCTAAGCTTTCCTTTCTCCTCATGATGTGGCCAAAATACTTCATCTTTGCCTCTATTATCCTTCCCTCCAGTGAGCAGTCAGGCTTTATTTCCTGGAGGATGGAGTGGTTGGATCTTCTCGCTGTCCAAGGCACTCTCAGAACTTTCCTCCAGCACCACAGCTCAAAAGCATCTATCTTCCTTCGCTTGGCCTTCCCTAAGGTCCAGCTCTCACATCCGTAGGTGACTGCGGGGAATACCATTGCTTTTACTATGCGGATCTTCGTTGCCAGTGTGATGTCTCTACTCTTCACTATTTTATTGAGATTGGACATTGCTTTCCTCCCAAGAAGTAAGCATCTTCTGATTTCCTGGTGCTTACTTCTTCCTAAATCACTCCCTAAAATGTATTTATTGTTTTATTGTATAGTATATTAAGATGATGATGATAGTAATCATGATGATGATGATGATGACTGTTATTATTATTATTATTTTATCTGCCTGTCCCTGCACCTTGAGGCAGGATACAACATAATTAAAACAAGAGATAAAAGGCATACAGCAAGACACAGAGAGTTAAAATACCAGTTAAAATCCACTGATAAAATACAGATTAAAATTCACAATTTAAAATTAACCAGGTAGGCCTGCCAGAAGAGATGAGTATTCAATTGTGTCTCAAATTCCATCAGCTTCCCCAGTTTGGGTTTTGCATGCAGGGTATTGTATATTGTGTGCCTTCCATGTGTGTTTGATGTATGGTGACTTAAGGTGAACCCTTCATGGAGATTTCTTAGAAAAAAATTTCAGAAGGTGTTTGCCTTTGCCTTCCACTGAAACTGAGTGAGTGTGAGTTTCCCACTCTGTGGAGTGGTCCAACACTCAAACCACTATGCCAGGAGTCCTCAAACTAAGGCCCGGGGGCCGGATATGGCCCTCCAAGGTCATTTACCTGGCCCTCGCTCAAGGTCAACCTAAGTCTGAAATGACTTGAAAGCACACAACAATAACAACAACAATAACAACAATCCTATCTCATCAGCCAAAAGCAGGCCCACACTTCCCATTGAAATATTAATAAGTTTATCTCTAATTTATCTATATCCAAATGGCCAAACTGACAAATAGCAGCAGAGGTGGTAGTAATGAAGAATTTGTTAAAAAATGGCAGTTGGCAATTGGATATCTTGAAAAGAAGACAAAAGTAGATTTGAAGATTGCCATAAAGGGGATTCAGTGAAAGAAGATACGTGGGTAGTTGCGGGTTAGTTATGTGATCCATACGGAGTGGTGTCGGAGGTCACAGGGGTTGGGTTCACGGGTGTGGGGTTAGAGGGACAATAAATGTTAATGTATTATAACTGTACAGTCAAAGTTGATTTTTTATATGTTTAATGAGCGCTGACTGTATACCATTCTGCTAACTGGCATACTCTTTTGTATTTCTTTTTTTTCCCTTTTTTCTGCTTTTTTCTCTTTCTTTTTTCTTTTTTACTTATTTCGGTTTTCCTTTGGTGTCGGTTTTGTTTTCTGTATGCACCACAAACCAATAAAAATATTTTTTTAAAGAAATATTAATAAGTTTATATTTGTTAAAAGTCAGGGGGGGGGGTGCACTACAAATAAGTTATGTGCACTGTGCATAGGAATTAATTCATATATTTTTTTCAAATTATAATACTGCCCTCCAACAGTTTGAGGGACTGTGACCTGGCCCTCTGTTAAAAAGTTTGAGAACCCTTGCATTACATCATGTTGGCTCCCTAAATTGATACATAGTATTTTAAATAAATAATATGTACATGTGAACTGCAAAGGTGTACCTTTTTGTCAAATAATGGGATGGAACAACTATCTTTTAATGCTGTGATAAATTACCAGAAATTTGTGAGGCGTTCCTGAAGTCTGTGGTATAATTCATATTGTCATCAAAGAAGCCAGCCATTTATTCTAGGTCATTAGGAAATTTATGCTTTTAATCATTTACTGTAATCAATATAAATAGTACCGGGGATGAGCTATCTGTGTTGTGTTTGTACCCGCATCAACTGTGTTGAATCCTGAAATTGGGAGGCATTAAATTAATACTAATTAGTGTCAATTAATAATGGAACAAAAATGATAACTATGTCAACAAATACAAACTGAAGCTTATCTGGAAGTCTGGTTTCTAGTCTCACAGAATGAGTCACAGAGGTTCCATTTTCATTAAAATTTTAACAAATCATGTCTTAATTAGCACAAATTCCTTGGTCTCATTCATGTGCTTCTGGTATTTCTCTCATAATTTGCAGATGACAGCAGTGTGTGAAATGTGTAACATTCAGCCCGGAAACCGAACCTGATATTACAGAAACCCTAAAGCGTTATTACCCCAATAAACTGATTTTTTTTTTAAAAAAAAAACCCATACTGCACACAAATGAATTGGTTAAAGTTATAATCTGAACTTTTGCTATCAAGGTTTACAACTACTGACAGCAAAAATATGTGTCACAGGTTGTGTGGTCTACTTTTTCATCCTGCCTAGCTTTGTTTCCATTGGATATGTGCATGCACACAAAAACATACATACATACATACATACAAAAACACGCATACATGTGAAAAACAATGTGTATTTTGTGTTATCGAAGGCTTTCATGGCCAGAATCGCTGGGTTGCTGTGAGTTTTCTGGACTGTATGGCCATGTTCCAGAAGCATTCTCTCCTGACATTTTGCCCACATTTATGGCAGGCATCCTCAGAGGTTGAGAGGTCTGTTGGAAACTAGGGAAGTGAGGTTTATATATCTGTGGAATGTCCAGGGTGGGAGACAAGCAGACAAGAGTTCTTTCTCCCACCCTGGGCATTCCAAAATATATAAATCTTAGGAGATTCCACCTGAACTTTAGGAAGAACTTCCTGACTGTGAAAGCTGTTCAGCAGTGGAATTCTCTGCCTCGGACTGTGGTAGAGGCTCCTTCTTTAGAGGCTTTTAAGCAGAGGCTGGATGGCCATCTGTCAGGGGTGCTTTCCTGCTTCTTGGCAGGGGGTTGGACTGGATAGTCCTCGAGGTCTCTTCCAATTCTATGATTCCATCATTCAACCTCTGAGGATGCCTGCTAAAGATGTGGGTGAAATGTCAGGAGAGAATGCTTCTGGAACATGGCCAGGCGTTTAGCAAGAGGTCAGAAGTTTAGCACAGCTGGTAAATCATCAGCAATTATAAGATCTATCAACCAAAAGGTTGAAAGTTTGAAACCCCGGGTTGGTGTGAGCTGCCAACTGTCAACCTTGCTCATTGTTTACCTAAGCAATTCAAAAACAGCTTTAGCTGTAATTAGAGAAATTAGGTACCGCTAAAAGTGGGGGAAGTATTTTATGACGCCATAAAGAAAGAAGATCAGAAAATGCTGGGTGACCAAAAGGAAGTAGGAAGTCCTGACGGCTCTTCGTCATAGAGGACAGAGCAACCTCTGGACTCAAGCCCAACCTTCTATGGCACAAAAAAAAAATCAAACAGCTGAAACAAACCACCTCCTGTTCTGTCTGTGTGTGTATTGTCTATACAAAGCGGCATTGAATGATTGTCTAGCATATGTACGGTGATCCACCCTGAGTCCCCTTTGGGGTAAGAAAGGCAGAATATAAATAAAGTGTCGTTATTATTGTTGTTGTTGTTGTTGTTGTTGTTGACACCAAAACACAGTATGTCACAGCAAATGAGATCTATATGCTGGATTTCATATCACAAAATCACAAGTCGAACACTTCCCAAGCGTCTAGGACTGTGTGATGTATTTTCAAATGATGCGTGCAGATCCAAGTAAGGTGGCCTTTTGCAGTTGACAGATCGTGATTTTGTCAATGTTTATTGTTTCCAAATGGCGGCTGAGATCTTTTGGCATGGCACTCAGTGTGCCAATGACCACTGGGACCACTTGTACTGGTTGATGCCAGAGCCTTTGCAGTTTGATTTTGAGGTCTTTATAGTGGCTGAGTTTTTCCTGTTGTTTTTCCTCAATGCGACTGTCACCCGGTATGGTGACATCAATAATCCAGACATTTTTCTTTTCCACAATCGTGATATCTGGTGTATTGTGTTCCAAAACTTTGTCAGTCTGGATTCAAAAGTCCCACAGTATTTTTGCATGTTCATTTTCCATGACCTTTGCAGGTTTATGATCCCACCAATTCTTTACTGCTGGCAGGTGGTACTTGTGACATAAGTTCCAGTGAATCATCTGGGCTACAGAGTTGTGTCTTTGTTTGTAGTCCGTCTGTGCGATTTTCTTGCAACAGCTGAGGAGATGATCCATGGTTTCATCAGCTTCCTTGCACAGTCTGCATTTTGAGTCATCTGTTGATTTTTCAATCCTGGCCTTACTTGCATTTGTTCTGATGGCTTGCTCCTGGGCTGCAAGAACCAGGCCTTCTGTCTCCTTCTTCAGGGTTCCATTTATGAGCCATAATCAGGTCTTCTCCTCGTCAACTTTTCCTTCAATCTTCTCAAGGAACTGCCCATGTAAGGCTTTGTTGTGCCAGCTGTCAGCACTGGGTTGTAGTGCAGTTTTCTTGTACTGACTCTTTGTCTGCTGTGCTTTGAGAAGTTTCCGATGATTGACTTCAATTAAAGCAGGTTCTTGGCTTTCCTTGACATATTCTGCCAGGGCATGTTTTTCTTCTTCGACTGCTTGTTTGACTTGTAAAAGTCCTCTGCCCCCAGACTTTCAAGGCAGATAGAGCCGGTCAACATCACTGCGAGGATGTCATGAATTATGAATGGCCATGAGTTTTCTTGTTTTTCTGTCCAAATTGTCCAGTTCTGCCTGTGTCCAGTTTATGATGCCAGCAGTATATCTTATCACAGGTATGGCCCAGGTGTTTATGGCCTTCATGGTGTTGCCTCCATTGAGCTTGCTTTTGAGAATTTTTCTGACCCTTTGAATGTATTCTTTGCTGACCACAGTTTTCATATGTTCATGTTTAATGTTGTCCATCTGTAGTATGCCCAAATATTTATAGGCCTCTGGCTGGTGACACTTTATCGCTTGTCCATTGGGCATATTTATGCCCTCACTTTCAATGATTTTCCCTTCTTCAGTGCCACTGTCGAACATTTGTCATTATTATTATTATTATGATTATTATTACTAGCTGTCCCCTGCCACGCATTGCTGTGGCCCAGTTTGGGGATCTGGAAAATTAAGTAATGAGAAAATGTTGGTTTCCAATATATGTAATTTCTTTATGCTTGTGGGTAAACAGTAATTCTTGTTGTTTGTTTGTCTGTGTTGATGTGGGGAGTGTCTGGTTTGCCTACTCTGGTATATGCAACATATCATTGTCCTTCTTTAGGTGTCTCTTTCAAATCTATGGTACTATATATCTCTCTGTGTGTGAATCATATAGATCTATCTCTATCTATGGCTGGATGGCTCTTTGTCAGGAGGGCTCTGATTACATTTTCTTGCCCTGGTGAAGAGAGTTGGACTGGGTGGCCTTAAGTATTTTCTGTTGGTCATGGGGGTTCTGTGTGGGAAATTTGCCCCAATTCTGTTGTTTGTGGGATTCAGAATGTTCTTTGATTGTAGGTGAAGTATAAATCCCAGTAAGTACAAATCCCAAATGTCAAAGTCTATTTCCTCCAAACTCCATCTGTGTTCATATTTGGGCATGTGGAATATTTGTGCCAAGTTTGGTCCAGATCCATCATTGTTTGAGTCCACAGTGCTCTCTGGATGTAGGTGAACTACAACTCCCAAACTCAAGGTCAATGCCCACCAAACCCTTCCAGTGTGTTCTGTTGGTCATGGAAGTCCTGTATGCCATGTTTGGTTCAATTCCATCATTGGTGGAGTTCAGAATGCTCTTTGATTGTAGGTAAACTACAAATCCCAGCAACTACAACTCCCAAATGACAAAATCAATTTTTTTAGTGAAGGACATACATTGGGTTGTTAGGTGTATGCATTGGGTTGTTAGGTTTGGGGCCCGCCTACCTGCGTGACTGCATCTCTGTATAGGAACCCACACGATCCCTTCAATCATCCGAGGAGGCCCTGCTCTCGATCCCACCAGCATCGCAGGTGCGATTGGTGGGGACGAGAGAGAGGGCCTTTTCGGTGGTGGCCCCTCGACTCTGGAACTCACTTCCTAAAGACATCAGACAGGCTCCAACCTTGGCAGTCTTCAGGAGGAGCTTGAAGATATGGCTGTTCCAGTGTGCCTTCCCGGAATAATGACCCATAGCACTTTGTCCTCCAAAGCACTTTACATTTCTCTAAGTCTGTTCATATGCCCTTCCACAAACACCAGTATCACCTTCCGTTCATGTCCCAGCATTATTTCCAATTTTAACTCTACATTTGGCCTTCCCACTGTTTTTAATTATGTGTTGGTTTTTTGATAATGTTGTGTATCTTACTGTCTATGTTATTTTTAATTGCTTGTACTGTGTTGTTATTGCTTGTATTGTTGTGTTTGGGCTCGGCCTCATGTAAGCCACACCGAGTCCCTTGGGGAGATGGTAGCGGGGTACAAATAAAGTATTATTATTATTATTGTTATTATTATTATTATTATTATTATTATTATTATTATGCCATCCAAATTTGGTGTCAATTGGTCCACCAGTTTTTGAGTTCTGTTAATCCCACAAACGAACATTACATTTTTATTTATATAAGATTATTATTATTATTATTATTATTATTATTATTATATATAGCCTGGAAAACGCACAGCAATCCAGATATGTATTTTGTTGCATACTGTTCTCAAGAAAAATCACAAAGGTGCTGCCTTGAAATCTACATTTTCCCAGAAACAATAGTTTTGTTTGGCTTGATCTTACTCAAAGAGCCATTCTACTTCCCAGTGGGGTTTTTGATCTGCCACTCTGAAAATCAAATTCCCATCCCATGTTGCAAACTGCTTTCCAGAAACATAATGTTTGAGACACATAAGCCTTGCTCTGTTCTGGCTTCTCTCATTCTTGGCTCACATTTGCCTTTGTCTGTTCATGGAAGAGGTGTTTTCTGTTCAGATGAGAGGAAGCAACAGATCTGCAGCGGAAAGCAATGCCTATGGAATGCAGCTACAGAAAGAAAAATGTCCGTGGCGCACATAGCTTGGGACACTTGCTTGTTCGTTTTTTAGAATGAAAGCTATAGCCTCTTTACTTACATTTCTGCAAAGTTCATAAATATTTCTGTCTCGCTAAAGACAGAGGGCATTTCGTTTTCCATAAAAAACTCTGCCACAATCGTGTTATTAAAAAAGAGCAAGAAAGGAGGGAGAGATTTATGGCCACGGCAAAGCTGCTTGGGCACACAGTCGTTTCCATTGAGTCAGTGCATCTAAATGGCCTTTCAGAGTATCCTGTAGTACAGATTAAATTGTTTATTAGAATTTTTGTGCATTATTAAAAAAGAAAGGAAATTGTAGCCCTTTATTTTAAAGATTGCAGCAATAAAAAATTAGATGATTCAAATTTATCAAGTGTATTGTATAAGGCAGTAACTGCTGCTATTTCTTTTTTAATACTGCTCAGAGATTCACTGGATTTTCGCATCTTGCTTGCAGTCATAAATAAGCCGGCTGTTTACAAGATGTTGCAATGCAAGAAAGAAAGGAGAATATGTTCCATGTATACACTTTTTTATTTCAAAAAAAGAGCCAGCCAGTTGCTTCACCTGAAATGGAGGTCTTTAAATAGAACTTAAACCCAAACCTAACAAAAGGGTACTAAAGTGCCCTCTGTGAATTCATTTACATTTAATTTTATGTTGTGGATATTTTCCCATATAAAAACAAAGAGTCAACACACGGACTGAGATTCAGCGACACCAAAATAGTCTGTACATGTTATTCTACAATGGCAGTTTATTTCCAGAGGTAGTTTCACATGATTCATTTAAAATATAAATGCATAGTGCGGTAATGTGGACAATGTTTTTAACAAGGAGACGCTAATGATGTGGGTTTTATTGTTTCTGTTGTGGTTTTATATTGTTTTTAATGTTTTTATTTGTATTTTGATATTATGTGTTCTGATTTGTTGCAAACCTCCTTGAGTTGCCGACAGGCTGAGAAAGGTGGCATACAAATACACTAAATCAATCAATCAATCAATCAATAATTTGTGGGTCTGTGTGTGCATGTATATAGTATATAAACACATGTATTCCAGTGTTTTCTTGCTACACAAATAGGTTATTGTATAAGCTGTGAAGCTGGTGTTCATATCCTGCTTGACATGTGTTTACAGCAGGGGTCCTCAAACTACGGCCCGTGCGCCACTTCCGGCCCGCCAAGGGCACTTATCCGGCCCGCGGAGGAGGAGCGCCCCCCCCCCCCCACACACACAGTGCTCCTCCCTTGGCAGGCTCACGCTATCCGTCAGGCCCGATGGGCAGCGTGAGCCAGCCAAGGGCAGCTACCCCGCATGGCCTACTAGCGCGTAAAGCACCTCATGAGGTGCTTTACGCATGAGTAGGCCGCACGGGGCTGCTCCTCCCTTGGCAGGCTCACGCTGCCCATCGGGCCCGATGGGCAGCGTGAGCCAGCCAAGGGAGGCTGCCCCAGCACTCCATGCAGTCATGCCAGCCACATCACCTTGGAGGTGTCTACGGACAACGCCGGCTCTTCGACTTAGAAATGCAGATGAGCACCACACCCCAGAGTCAAACACGACTGGACTTCATGTCAGAGGAAAACCTTTAACTAGGAAAATTGTGGAAGATCCAGGCTGGAAGGAAGAACTCTTGTCTGTTGGAGGTAGGTATGAATGTTTCACCTTGATTACCATTTTATAGCCTGACAGTTTTTAGGGAGAATCCTTTGTTGAGAGGTGATTAGCTGGCCCTGATTGTTCCTTGTCTGGAGTTCCCCTGTGTTTGAGTGTTGTTCTTTATTTACAGTTATAATTTTATTTATTTATTTATTTATTTATTTGATGCATTTGTTAACCGCCGTTCTCAGCCCTAGGGCGACTCACGGCGTTGTACAAACATATAAAAGACAATTTACAAAAGCCATGACGACAAAAACCAACATATCACTAATACACAATCATCTAATTACACTAAAATAATCCGCTCCGTCTTATCGTAGAATCATAACCAATCTCGTAGTCCATATTCCGTTCCAGTTGTCATTTCCAGTTACTGTAGCACTCAGTTAAATGCCTTCTCGAATAGCCATGTCTTCAGGCTCTTACGGAAGGACATAAGGGAGGGCGCCTGTCTGATGTCAGCAGGGAGGGTGTTCCACAGCCGGGGGGCCACCACCGAGAAGGCCCTCTCTCTCGTCCCTGCCAGACGTGCCTGTGAGGCAGGCGGGATCGAGAGAAGGGCCTCCCTGGACGATCTCAAGGTCCTCGTGGGCTCATAGGCCGAGATGCGGTCTGAAAGGTATTTTGGGCCGGAACCGTTTAGGGCTTTGTAGGATAACACCAGCACCTTAAATTGGGCCCGGTAGCAGATCGGCAGCCAGTGGAGCTGGAACAACAAGGGCGTTGTATGCTCCCTGCGTCCTGCTCCTGTTAGTAACATGGCTGCCGCGCGCTGGACTAGCTGAAGCTTCCGGGCCGTCTTCAAGGGCAGCCCCAC
Organism: Anolis sagrei; assembly: GCF_037176765.1. Taxonomy (NCBI): domain Eukaryota; kingdom Metazoa; phylum Chordata; class Lepidosauria; order Squamata; family Anolidae; genus Anolis; species Anolis sagrei. Next base: position 172,684,441 of record NC_090021.1, on the reverse strand, counting down.
GTAGAGAGCGTTGCAGTAGTCAAGGCGGGATGCTTTTTTTAAATACTGGTAGCCAGATTTTGTTCAGACTAGAAATAGGAATATTTCCCATTCTCTGCTCCTGGAATTACTGCCTAAAGAGGGCCAGAAAGAACCTCCTCAAAGGGCCCTTCCACACAGAAAAATAAGATATGTGCAATGTGCATAGGGATTTTTTTAATTGATTTTTAAAAAAACTATAGTCCAGCCCTCCAACGGTCTGAGGGACAGTGAACTGGCCCCCAGTTTAAAAAGTTTGAGGATCCCTGGTTTACAGGATGTGCAATGCATGTTTTCTGTCTCTTCTTGTCACCAGATTTCACCTAAAGGGAAGTTTTGGCAAGGCAGATTGGGAGGTTCCTTTTTGAGAATTGGAATTTTAAAAGACAGTCCACTAAACTAAAACTCTTGTGTGTTATTGTCTACTTATGAGTTATATTAATTATATTGTTTATTTTGTTTATTGCTTGTTATTTTATTATTGTTTGTTGTTTTGATGTGCTGTTGGGCTTGGCCTCATGTAAGCCGCTCCGAGTCCCTTGGGGAGATGTGGCGGAGTATAAATAAAGATTATTATTATTATTATTATTATTATTATTATCATATAAGACCATGGCAGATTCTATGTTGTTCATTTATCCCGAGACCAATCTAGAGTGGTGTTTGCCACCACTCCCATTGGCTGCTATGGTTTGGAGAGAGTTCTAACCATCCATCATTGCCAAACGTGATTTGGCACCATTGGATGGCCACCCTTATCATTCCTCATCATTTTTTTTATCATGGAGGCCAGAGCAATGGGGGAGTGAGCCAAAGAAGGAGTGATTTCTTAAACAATGTATCCACTGGCTGCCGGTCCACTTCCGAGCTCAACTCAAAGTGCTGGTTTTGACCTATAAAGCTCTATACGGTTCTGGCCCAGTTTACTTGTCCGAACATATCTGCCTCTACGTCCCACCTAGTAATTTAAGATCATCTGGGGAGGCCCTGCTTTTTCTCCTGCCAACATCGCAAATGCACCTGGCGGAGACGAGAGACAGGGCCTTCTCGGCTGTGGCCCCTTGCCTGTGGAACGTCTTTCCAAATGAGATACGATCAGCTTTATCCCACCTGACTTTCAGAAAGAAATTGGAATTGTGGTTTTGGGACCAGGCTCTTGGACAGCAGACATAATTAGCACTTTGTTTGGAAATTGACTGGAATGGCGTTACAGCTGATGATACTGTTTATTGTTTTAATTAATGTTTTATGTACTGTTTTTAATTAATGCTTTATATATTTTAATGGTTGTTGTATTGCTGTAATTGTTTATATGTAGTGGCATCGAATCGCTGCCAAAATGTAAGCCGTCCTGAGTCCCCCTCCTGGAGTAGAGAAGAGATGGGGTAGAAATAGCACAAATTAAATAAATAAATATCACTACCCCATTTGGGGTCTCCTAACTGAATGTGGGGGCATGACTAAAATGTGGGTCAAGTTCACAGCTTCATTGTTGTGGAAACTAGCATTTACCACCAAGGCCCCTTCTACACTGCTACATAATCCAGATTTTTTTTTGTCGTGTCAGGAGCAACCTGAGAAACTTCAAGTCGCTTCTGGTATGAGAGAATTGGCCGTCTGCAAGGATGTTGCCCAGGGGACACCCGGATGTTTTTTGTTGTTTTATCATCCTTGTAGGAGGCTTCTCTCATGTCCCCGCATAAGGAGCTGGAGCTGATAGAGGGAGCTCATCTGCCTCTCCCCGGATTCGAACCTGCAACCTGTCGGTCTTCAGTCCTGCCAGCACAGGGGTTTAACCCACTGCGCCACCGGGGGCTCCATAATCCAGATGATCAAAACAGATAATCCACATTATCTGCTTTGAACTGGATTAGGAGTCTACATGGCCATATAATCTAGTTCAAAGCAGATTATCTGGAATTTGTATGACAGTGTAGAAGGGACCCAAGTGAATTCCTGTGAATGCAAGCTGTCCATCTTTGTGATTAGATATGAAAAGAGAAAATTGATGTTTTGTGCGATGGCCAGCAAACACAGCCCTGTATTCACATGCTATTCAAGAGAATTGATGCTAGGCATAATCAATGAGTTTTAGAGAATAAAGATTTCAGAATGGCACCTTTCTATAAACAACGATTAAGGAGCATTAACTGTAAGTTTCTCCTAAATTATATCTTTATTATCTTTGCTTTATCTAATGTAGAGCAATGAATTTCTAAGTGCCATAACAATGTGTTTGATGTGCCCACAGAATTTCTGTTTCAGTCAAATGGGAGTTATCAATAAAATGGTGAGGCTGATAATATATGGCTCAAAGTTAAAACATATCGATTATGTCTCACACTTTGGGCAAAGCAGTGGAATTTATTTATAGGATGGATGTTATTTCCCCAGTCGCTAGATATAAATCCCACTGTATGCTCATGTAAAATATTTCTGATGAACCCCCCCCCCCAATCTTGTTTACCCCATGTGACTCAGTTAGCGGGACGTTGCAATAGCCTGAAGGGATATCCTGCGATTTGGTCAAACTTCGAGAGAAGGTTTACAGTGGCAGGGGAGAAGGAAGGTTAGTGATGGCAAACAAGCTGTTATGATGTAAGTGCTTGTTATCTATTGGCGGCGCTTGTTAAAAATGACATTGTAAGCATTAATTTTCCCACCTGAAAAATCTAGTGCTGCAAGGCAGGTGCTGCCATGAAAATCAAAATAAAAAAATAGCAAGTTGGTTTGTTTTTAGAAGGTGTTGACATCCCATTTCATCTCACACACGCTTACATTTTATGGCTATATTTAGACAACCACTGAGCCTAACTTGTACGAAGAGTGTAGTCCTATCCCTTATATCAGGGGTGTCAAGCTCATTTTCATCGAGGACCACATTATTTATTTATTTATTTATTTATTTTTATTTACAGCTTTTATATTCCGCCCTTCTCACCCTGCAGGGGACTCAGGGCGGATTACAGTGTACACATATATGGCAAACATTCAATGCCAATTTTGACGTACAGACATATACAGACTTGCACAGAGGCTATTTAACTTTTTCTGGCCGCCAGGGGAGCTGTCGCTTTCATCGTCCATCTGTGACGCTGATGAAATACCTCCGCATTCCTCACATGCTTCCCTGCTGGCGTGCTTATGGTTGCCTTAAAGAGCCATTTGTAATTTTAAGACAAAATTTAAGGCACCATCCCTTTTGCCAAGCCCTGACTATGTGCTCTGTGTCTGTGGTATCTGAAATTATTTACTTACTTAAGTGATCCCTCGTTGCCTGAGTAGGATAGTCTTCCAGGATCAGTGTATTGGCGTTGGATCCGTAGGTGACTGTGGAGCCCTATTCTTGATCTACATATTCTCCTGCAATGAGGGAATTGGTTTCCAAGTGGAAGGCAGTCCTGGTCACGCCTTCCTCTTGGCACGCTTCTCCCTTTCGCCCTCCATTCGTGCCTCTTCAAATTCTGCAGCACTGCTGGTCACAGCTGACCAACAGCTGGAGTGCTCAAGGGCCAGGGATTCCCAGTTCTCGGTGTCTATGCCAGAGTTTTTAAGGTTGTCTTTGAGCCCATCTTTAAATCTCTTTTCCTGTCCACCAACATTCCATTTTCCGTTCTTAAATTCAGAGTAGAGCAACTGCTTTAGGAGATGGTGGTCAGGCATCCTGACAACGTGGCCGGTCCAGCGGAGTTGATGGCGGAGGACCATCACTTCAATGCTGGTGGTCTTTATTTATTTATTTATTTATTTATTTATTTAGCGATTTTGTATACCGGTCTTCTCACCTCTGCCGAGGGACTCGGGCCAGTTTCCAACAGTAATATCACAAACAGTCATTAAAACATCATATTACATATTAAACTAAAACATTAAAATAGCAAAATGCAATCAAATAATTACAATGGTCAGTCATCACAATAAAATCGTTGTTCGTCATTCGTTGTCATCCATCCATATCACAGAATATTGACTCACTCGTCGAATGCCAATCGCCATAGCCAGGTTTTCACCTGTTTTCTGAACGTCAAGATGGAAGGGGCAGTTCTGATCTCCAGTGGGAGAGAGTTCCAGAGTCGAGGGGCCACCACCGAGAAGACCCTGTCCCTCGTCCCCACCAAATGCGCTTGTGAGGCCGGTGGGACCGAGAGCAGGGCCCCTCCAGACGATCTTAACAATCTAGATGGTTTGTAGGGGAGAATACGTTTGGACAGTGCACTGACATATGTCCACTTGTCATCCCAAGAGATTTGCAGGATTTTCCGGAGGCAGCGCTGATGAAATCATTCCAGGAGTTGCATGTGACATCTGTAGACAGTCCATGTTTCACAGGCGTATAGCAGGGTTAGGAGCTTTATAAACAAGCACCTTGGTATCCCTACAGATGTCCCGGTACTCAAACTCTTCCTGCTTCATTCAGAAAAACGCTGCACTCGCAGAGCTCAGGCGGTGTTGTATTTCAGTGTCAATGTTGACTTTTGTGGAGAGATATCTGAAACACAGAAAACAGTGGCAGCCTGGGGATGATAGGAACTGCAAGCCAAGAGCACTTGTAGAGGGGCACACCTTGTTTTCTGCTGCTCTGGAGACTCGGTCACGCAGCCATGAATTCACATTGCAGGAAAAGAGATTCCACCTAAAAATTAGGAAGAACTTCCTGACTGTAAGAGCTGCTCAAGAGTGAAATATGGTGCTGTCTGGGAGTCCAGTAGAAGAAAAAATTGGTTATTTATTTATTTATTTATTTACAGTATTTATATTCTGCCCTTCTCAACCCGCAGAGAACTCAGGGCGGATTACAATGTACATATACATGGCAAACATTCACATAGACGCAGACATGTAGCTGGGGGGGGGGGGGCTTTGGGGGTTTCAGCCCCCCCCCCCCGAAATTCTCATGGTGGTCTGTGAAAAGCCCTTACTGGTACATTATTTAAACTGTTATGTTTATTCATATCATGATCTGATCACCATGCTCAGTATATCCCATATGCATGGGGGTATTGGGGTAACAATACAAAAGGTTTGCTAAGGTAGACCCTCTTAGACTCAGCCCCCCCAATCAAACTTACCCCCCCCCCCCGAATCAAAATCCTGGCTACGGGCCTGCATAGACACACAACATATATAGACAGCCGCAGAGGCAATTTAACTTTTCATGAGGGTATTCTGGCCACCAAGGGATGTGTTGCTTCACCGTCCATTTGTGACACTGACGAAGTACTTTCTCATTCTTTGCAGGCTTGCTGGAGATTTTTATGGCATCGTAAATTAGTTAAATGAGCCTCCATACGTAGGCAGTACCTAAATTTCCTACTTGACAGATGAAACTGTCTTTTGGGCTGCAAAGGTCGACAGCAAGCTACAGAAATTGGTTGGCAGCTCACTCCAACCTGGGCTGGCTTCAAACTCATGCAGCTGACTCCCAGCCACCTGCACCACAGTCCCGGTTACTTTGCTTTGGTACGTCATCTAGAAGGAGTAATTTTTCTGTTCTTCCTCTTAAATATCTGTATTCAGTATCAAGGGCTGAAATTGGGACTTTATGTGTGCGACACAAATGCTATGCAGTGATCCCCTCCCCCCAGACACATGAGATCAGCTTTGAGCCCTTTCATGCATTATTACATTATAATGAAAGAGCCCAATCGTTATTATCATTTCATGTCTGGAGAATTAAGAGGTTTTGGGAAACCTGGGAATATTGTCTTGGCACTTTTTTGTTGTTTTTTTTTTTGGGTGGAGGAATGGCTTGTAGAGTTCTGCCAGTGTTCGTGGGAAAGAAATTCCTTTTCAAACTGTTGCAAAGCTGGCAACAAATTTAAAGACAAGATCACAGGTTATCCCATGGGATTCCCAGAGTGGAACGCAAAGTTCTTGCTTTTGATAACTCTGTTTTAAACTTGATAGCAGACCTACTTGCCATTTAAAGAACAACAAAGGGTGATCTGTTCCCACAAGTCCAATAGAGAACGACAGAGGCAGAGTAAACTTTCGCACCACTCCTCTGCCTCCCCCCTCCGTCCATGTCAAAAATAAATAGATGACTGTACACAGACTTTACACAACTAATGGCCATAACTGGTATGAAAGGGGTATATTTTGTAAGACTCCGTTGAATGGGTTCACTCTTAGTAAGGCATTCAAACTAGTATAAATCAACACAGCGGTGTTATAATTTTAAGCAATTTTACTAAGAGTAGCCAAAATGCATCAAATAAATCACTGTTTTTAGATGTCACTGGGAAATCTACTTAAAGAAATATAAAGGGGGCTACATTGTTCTGTTAATACATCATATCAATCAGTATAAAACCTTTTGCTCACTGATTTATGTGCTGGCCTTTAAATAAAAACTACAAAGTACCAGTTCCTACAAGAGGCATCTTAACTTTCTACTCAACCAGAAAGTAATGTCTCCTTTGAGGCCAGTGCTTTCTGTAATGCTTAGTGCCTTCCAGCAGTCACCAGCCAATCCCTCTCCAATGCCAGAAATACAGCTTAATGGTGTAACATTAGAAAATGTTGACCATTTCCGCCAGGCATGTAGCCCCCCCCCCCCCCCGAAATTCTCATGATGGTTTGCAAAAAGGTCTTACTGGTGCATTATTTAAACTGTTATGTTTATTCATATCATGATCTGATCACCATACTCAATATATCCCATATGCATGGGGGTATTGGGGTAATGATACATAAGGTTTGCTATGGTAGACCCTCTTTCACTCAGACTCAGCCCCCTCCCCCCCAGAAACAAACTCACCCCCCCCCCCCCAATTGAAATCCTGGCTACGGGCCTGATTTCTGCTACCTTGGTAGCTACCTCTGCACCAAAGTCAACATTGACACCAAAATACAACACAGCCTGGGGTCTGCGAGAGCAGCGTTTTTCCGAATGAAGCAGAGAGTGTTTGAGGACCAGGACATCCGTAGGGATCTGGTCAGGGTGGCCCATGCCTTAGTCACCTCTAGATTGGATTACTGTGATGCACTCTACGTGGGGCTGCCCTTGAAAACGGCTCGGAAATTCCAGATGGTCCAACGGGCGGCAGCCAGCTTGTTAACCGGGGCTCCTTACAAGGAGTGGTCAACCCTCCTGTTCAAGGAGCTCCACTGGCTGCCATTCATTTTCCGGACCCAATTCAAGGTGTAGGTTCTTACCTACAAAGCCCTGAACGGTTTGGGACCTACCGACCTGCGTGACCGCATCTCCATATATGAACCCACATGATCTCTTCGATCATCTGGAGAGGCCCTGCTCATGCTCCCCCCTGCATCGCAAACGCGATTGGTGGGGATGAGAGAGAAGGCCTTTTCGGTGGTGGCCCCTCGACTCTGGAACTCACTCCCTAAGGACATCAGGCATGCCCCAACTTTGGCAGTCTTTAAGAGGAGCTTGAAGACATGGTTGTTCCAGTGTGCCTTCCCAGAATAGTGATCCCATAGCACTTTGTCCTCCAAAGCACTATATATTGTTTTAGGTCTGCTCGTATGTTCCCACAAACGCCACTACCACCTTTTCGCCCATGCACCAGCATTATTTTCAAATTTAATTTTACATTTGGCCTTCCCACAGTTTTAATTGTGTGTTGTCTTATTGTTAATGTTGCATATCTTATTGTCCATGTTTTTTAATTTTAATTGCTTGTATTGTTGTTATTATTGCTTGTATTGTTGTATTTGGGCTCAGCGTCATGTAAGCCGCACCCATCACTTTTTCGCCCATATCCAGCATTATTTTTTAATCTTTTAATTTTAATTACATTTGGCCTACCCATAGATTTTAAAGTGTGTTGTCCTATTGATAATGCTTGTATTATTGTTTTGTTGTTTTTAAATTGCTTGTATTGTTATTGTTATTGCTTGTATTGTTGCATTTTGGGCTCGGCCTCATGTAAGCTGCACTGAGTCCTTTGGGGAGATGGTAGCAGGGTATAAATAAAGTGTTATACCAAGGTGCTTGTTTATAAAACCACTGTCCTTCCAACCCTGCTATACACCTGCAAGATGTGGACTGTATACAGACGTCACATGCAACTCCTGGAATTATTCAATCAGTGCTGCCTCCGGAAAATCCTGCAAATCTCTTGGGAAGACAGGTGGACAAACGTCAGCGTGCTGGAAGAAGCAAAGACCACCAGCATTGAAGTGATTGTCCAACTTCACTGGACTGGCCACATTGTCCGGATGCCCGACCACCATCTCCCAAAGCAGTTGCTCTACTCCGAACTCAAGAATGGAAAACGGAAAAGAGATTTAAAGTCAGGCTCAAAGCCAACCTTAAAAACTCTGGCATAGACACTGAGAACTGGGAAGCCCTGGCCCTTGAGTGCTCCAGTTGGAGGTCAGCTGTGACCAGCAGTGCTGTAGAATTTGAAGAGGCACGAATGGAGGGCGAAACAGAGAAACGTGCCTAGAGGAAGGCACGTCAAGCCAACCCCGACTGGGACCACCTTACATCTGGAAACCAATGCCCTCACTGTGGGAGAAGATGTAGATCAAGAATAGGGCTCCACAGTCATCTACGGACCCACTGCCAGTATACTGATCCTGGAAGGCTATCCTACTCGGACAACGAGGGATTGCCTAAGAAGAAAAAAGTGCCTAATCTAAAAGCAGAGTTTGGAAAAGTTGGTTTTTGTTTTTGTTTTTGTTTTGGTCTGCTGTTGTAGGACACAGCTCTGTTTTCAGCTCTGTAAGCAGTACTGATCTAGAGGGACCATCTCTAGCTATAAGGAATGGTCCTACATTCCAAAATCAAGGTTTATGAGTGGGATTGATGGCAAAGTTAGCTTCCTTGGGTCATACTGTTAGATGTCAGTCAAACATTCTACTATTTAGCTATAAATGAAAAGAACACTGTATTATTTGGAAGAAAAATAAATAAATTTATAAAATAACCCACCTTCAATATAACCGTGACATGAAATTCATTATTTGAGGAATTTAGGCTACAATCATATGCCTAGTTTCCTGGGAGTAATTTTTGTGGGACTTGATCTTGAGTGCAAAATGATGCAACCATTAAAATCTAATTTGAATTTCTATACCAGCCACAGTTTTATTTAATATTCTGAATGAAGTACAGGGGGAATCATGGAAGTTTGATCCACAGGAGGGAAAATTGAGCAAAAAAAAAAATTTTCAGCAGATTCAGCTCAGACTATTTATTCCTAATGGAAAAAGAGATTTATTTCTCAAAGAATTACATATTTGTAACTTTCTCCTGAAATATGCAAAAGCTTCCCTGTACAAGGCAAAGCTACACACTTTCATTTAGGATAATTAATCCACTCTCTCATACTAAAATGTAATCTTTCTGTAGCAATAATTACTTGGCTTGAGATTTGTAACTGCCTGAAGCTGCAACCAGTTAAGATGAAGTTTTTAAGGTTTATTTATTTCAACGGATAATTTTTATTGAAGTCAATTAGACTAAATCCATTTTAATTAGGCATGTGCGGAACTCCCCTAAGAAATTTTGGTAGTCTTTCTCTCCGTTCTTTTTGCTTCACTTTTTCTCCCAAGCATGAATCTCAAAGCTTAATAGAGATGTTCATTTTAGGTATGGTTACAGCTCCCACTTAGGATTGGTCCTAGCATAAAGAGGATCTTTGGTAACCTCGGTTGACCTTCTTCAGAAGTCCCCTTTCCATCTCAACCGCAATAACAGATGATCCTCTCTTCCGTTGTCCACTTTTCTTCTTGCCATTCAGTTTTGCTGGGCCAGTGGGAAGGGTGACCAAAGATAACCACACTATATTCTGGAGGTAATTCCCAAAATATTTGTCTGTCATAGAATCATAGAATCATAGAGTTGGAAAAGACCTCATGGGCCATCCAGTCCAACCGCCTGCCAAGAAGCAGGAATGTCCAGATATTTTGGTCTACAGTTCCCATAATTATTTATTGTTGTCAACGAAGACTGAGTTTAAAAGCTGTAGGCTAAAGCCTATTAGAAGGCTAGAGAGTTTTGCCACCCCACCTACTTATCCTCACAGTGAAAAACCATCAGGTTCCCAACACATACACACTCACAAGGAAGCATGATTATGAATATGTGTCGGGTTTTACAATGTATTGTAATATAATATAGCTGAGTCATGCACTGTTAATGGGCTTGTATTGGAAATGCTGAGTCATGCATTAACAGTATATAGGGAATCATTTGGGGAATGTGTTATGGCCTAGTCCAGGTGATTGTGAATGATGTAATCCTGGGTCTGAGTTAAGTTAATGAGTTGGGAACCAATCAGAGATTGCTATGTGTAATTCTATAGAATTGTATATAAGGAAGTCATGTAGAGTGTATACTCTCTCCTTGTGCTGTGATGCTGTTTGTTGAAGGCTCTATGTAATTGATTAAAAGAACCTGTCTGCTAAGACAAGATATAACTGTATGCTGTGGTAAGTTTTTAATGTCATCTAGACTGGGGGAAAGACAATGGTAAAACTGACAATGGCCGGTCATGTGCTCAAGTGTCTGTAAAAGGTTCCAGAGTGACTGCAGTTTGTGGGAGCAGTTGACTGAAAATACTGTGCAGGAAGAAGCTACTGGAAAGCGCTGAAGTTGTGCAACTGATCTGCTGCTGAATTGTGAAATTAATCTCCAAGTTCAGGAGCACCTGGTGCTTTTCCAGACCTGCCTTTTTTTTAAAGGTAATTATTGTCCTTCAATAATTACCTTTTAAAAAAAGCAGGTCTGGAATTATTGTCCTTCAAGTGGATCATAATAAATTGTGGCAAGTTCTTGGTGGTATGGGGATACCAAATCACCTTGTCTCTCTCTTGAGGACTCTGAATAAGGACCAAGTAACAACAGTAAGAACTGACCATGGAACAACAGACTGGCTCAAGATTGGGAAAGGCATACAGCAGGGTTGTATCCTCTCACCCAACCTATTCAACTTGTATGCAGAACACATCATGTGATGTGCGGGGATTGATGAATACAAGGTTGGGGTTAAAATTGCTGGAAGAAACATTAACAACCTTAGATATGTGGATAATACCACTTTGATGGCTGAGAGTGAGGCGGAGATGAGGAGCCTCAAGGTGAAAGAAGAAAGTGCAAAAGCTGGGTTGCAGTTAAACATCAAAAACCTCAAGATTATGGCAACAAGAATGATTGATAACTGGCAAATAGAGGGAGAAAACATGGAGGCCATGACAGACTTTGTATTTCTATGTGCAAAGATTACTGCAGACACAGACTGCAGTCAGGAAATAAGGAGACGTTTACTTCTTGGGAGGAGAGCAATGACCAATCTCGATAAAATAGTGAAGAGTAGAGACATCACACTGGCAACCAAGATCCGCATAGTTAAAGCAATGATATTCCCCATAGTCACCTACGGATGTGAGAGCTGGACCTTAGGGAAGGTTGAGCGAAGAAAGATAGATGCTTTTGAAATGTGGTGTAGGAGGAAAGTCCTGAGAGTGCTTTGGACTGCGGGAAGATCCAACCAGTCCATTCTTCAGGAAATAAAGCCCGACTGCTCATTGGAGGGAAGGATAGTAGAGGCCAAGATGAAGTACTTTGGCCACATCATGAGAAGACAGGAAAGCTTAGAGAAGACAATGATGTTGGGGAAAATGGAAGGAAAAAGGAAGAGGGGCCGACCAAGGGTAAGATGGATGGATGGCATCCTTGAAGTGACTGGCTTGACTTTGAAGGAGCTGGGGGTGGTGATGGCTAACAGGGAGCTCTGACATGGGCTGGTCCATGAGGTCATGAAGAGTCGGAAGCAACTGAACGAATAAACAACAAAATTATCCTTCAAAAAGTCAGATCATGACGGATCTGGATGATGTCTCAGATCCAGGGTGAGCAAGGCCTATGTTTTTCCTTCCATGATAGACTCTTTTATTAACAGTCTTTCTTATTTTAGTAGGTAGGAACAAACAAACCATAGACTCATTCATCCTCTGTGGGAGTGAATTTACCTTTCTTGGCTACAACTTGTTCAGATTATTGAAATAGATATTCTGTTACATGATTTCTGAAGAGGGGTGTGAGCTTAAGGCTTTATGCATGAATCATGGCAGGTGATCTGTGACAAAAGAAACTTCATCATGTGTTAGACAGGGTGTTAGACTTGCCTTCATCCTGTGTTAGACTTGCCTCACTCAGCCATATAACCCAGAATATCAAATCAGAAAATCCCACAATATCTGCTTTGAAATGGTTTATTTGAGTCCACACCACAACATATTCCAGTTCTAAGCAGATATGAGATTTTTTTCCAGTTGTGTGGAAGGGGGCTCAGCTTCATGGAGATTCTCTACTTTCTATCACCATTGAAATGTACCAGATATATTGATCTTCTTGACTTTTATCCTGTTAATATTGTTGCAGGAAGGAATTCCACATTGAAAAAATGTCAAAAGAGCAAACACTACACCAGACTTCTTAGTTCATTTTAGGATAACAATTCCTTGAATGGGTTCCTAAAACTCTGGTGGTCATTTTTGTTCCGCAACAATGAATCAACAAGGAGGGTAACAACAAATGACAATGGATCCAGTGTTGATATCAGAGGAATTGGCACAAATTAATTAATTGGTGAATAGATTACTTCACAATCCACTTGTAGTCATGTTTTGTTCTGGCCACTTGTGTTATGATATCATCTTGAAGCCCAGCAAATGCAGCTGATGCCAACACAGTTCTTATTGTATATTCCAGTTAAGGGAAAAGGGAGTTTGCAAAACAAGCAGAATCGTTGCATGCATTTTCCAGCATAGATATGTACCCATACTCATTCTCTTCCATTTACCCTGTTATTATCTGGGAAAACAAAATGTGCTTTTTTGACTTTTAATTAGCTAGTTCTCGTACCAGAAAAAAATGTGCCTCTTATGCAACTTCATATAACTGCCTCTGTTTGTTTATTTACTTATAAGAAAACTTTTCTGTGTTGCAAAGCAGTGCTTGGGAAAGTTCGTATTTAAGAGTACAATTTTCAACTATCAACAGCACAACCAATATGTCCAGCACCTTAGATGGCCAACATATTTGCAGAGCCATAATACAAAAAAGTAACTTCTAAAAGCTCAGCTGTGAGGATTTCTTAGTGATTTGCAAAAACAATCAGAAATGTTTTAAACACATATTATAAACACAGTGGAGTGGGGAAGGAGGTTATTCCTGAGGTTGGCCTGGGGGTTGTGCTCTCACTTATAGTCCTGGGAAAGGGGTGGGAGTACCAAGGAGCTTACTTTTCAGTAAGTGGTCAGCTGGAATCAAACCAATTACTGGGTTGTCCCTAATGCTCAGAAGTAGTAGAGAGATGTTGGGTGAGGAGGGTTTTCTGGGAAAGGTGAGGTTGAGGTGTCCTGAGACAAAAGGTGATGATTCCCTTCAATCAAGGCTGAAGAGTTAGCTTGGCAGCAACCTCTCCCTCAAAGTCAACATCGACACCGAAATACAACACCGCCTGAGCTCAGCGAGTGCAGCATTTTTCCGAATGTAGTAGAGAGTGTTGAGGACAGGGATATCTGTAGGGATACCAAGCTGCTTTTTTATAGAGCTACTAGCTGTGCCCTGCCACGCGTTGCTGTGGCCTATAGTAAAACTTATCTAAGTTGAGGTAGATATCTGAACTATTATGTGTGTGCAGTGGCGGGGGGAATGATGGAGCCTGGGGTTGCGTGTGTGTGTGCAGTGGCGGGGGGAGTGGGGTTGCGTGTGTGTGGCGGCGGAGGGAGTGATGGAGCATGGGGTTGCGTGTGTGTGTGTGCTGCGGTGGGGGAGTGATGTAGCGTGGGGTTGCGTGTGTGTGTGCGACGGCGGGGGGAATGATGGAGCCTGGGGTTGCGTGTGTGTGTGCAGCGGCGGTTGGAGTGGGGTTGCGTATGTGTGGCGGCGGAGGGAGTGATGGAGCCTGGGGTTGCGTGTGTATGTGCGGCGGTGGGGGGAGTAGGGTTGCGTGTGTGTGTGTGCGGCGGCGGGGGGAGTTGGGTAGCGTGTGTGTGTGCGGCAGCGGGGGAGTGATGGAGCGTGGGGTTGCGTGTGTGTGTGCGGCGGCGGGGGGAGTGATGGAGCGTGGGGTTGCGTGTGTGTGTGTGGCGGTGGGGGGAGTGATGGAGCGTGGGGTTGCGTGTGTGTGTGTGGCGGCGGGGGGAATGATGGAGCCTCGGGTTGCGTGTGTGTGTGCGGCGGCGGGGGGAGTGGGGTTGCGTGTGTGTGTGCGGCGGAGGGGGGAGTGATGGAGCGTGGGGTTGTGTGTGTCGGCGGCGGGGGGAGTGATGGAGTGTGGAGTTGCGTGTGTGTGTGCGGCGACGGGGGGAGTGATGGAGCGTGGGGTTGTGTGTGTGCGTGCGGCAGGGGGCGTGTGTGTGCGGGAAGCGCGGCGGGGCTTGGAGTGGGCATGGCTTCTGCAGAGGGAACATTGGCCGGAAGGCTGTGTGCGTGCGCCAGGGAACTTGCGGCTGGGCACCAATGCGCATTCTCAGTTGTTTTGCCGTTTTGTGAGTGTGTTGTTGTGTTGTTTTTCATTTTGAGTAGATATGTTTGTACCTTGTGGGTTGTGTTATGGGCATGGGAATTTTGGTTAAGTTTTGTTGGGGGGTTTGTGAGTTTTGTTGTTTTGCCATTTTGTGAGTGTGTTGCTGTGTTGTTTTTCATTTTGAGTAGATATGTTTGTACCTTGTGGGTTGTGTTATGGGCATGGGAAATTTGGTTAAGTTTCATTGGGGGGTTGTGGAGTTTTGCTGTCCGGTTGAACCAACCTAACTGATTTATATATATAGATTGTCCTCCCAACCCTGCTATATTGCTGCGAAACATGGACTGTCTGCAACTCCTGGAATGATTCCATCAGCGCTGCCTCCGGAAAATCCTGCAAATCTCTTGGGAAGACAAACGGATAAACGTCAGCGTGCTGGAGCAAGCAAAGACTACAAGCATTGAAGCGATGGTCCTCCACTATCAACTCCTCTGGACCAGCCACGTTGTCCGGATGCCCGACCACCGTCTCCCAAAGCAGTTGCTCTACTCCGAACTCAAGAACAGTAAACGGAATACTGGAGGACAGGAAAAGAGATTTAAAGATGGGCTCAAAGCCAACCTTAAAAACTCTGGCATAGACACTGAGAACTGGGAAGCCCTGGTCCTTGATCACTCCAGCTGGAGGTCAGCTGTGACCAGCAGTGCTGCAGGATTTAAAGAGGCACAAATAGAGGTTGAAAGAGAGAAACGTGCCAAGAGGAAGGTGCGTCAAGCCATGCAATCCTCCTGCGTTACCTTTATGACTGCAAGTTTGGAAGTAGTGAACTGTGTCAGTTGCAGAAACCTCTCTTAGCTTCTTGGCAGTCTAAAGAGGCAACACACTCCAGGGTTGGCCAAATCAGGTTGGAATGAGATTATTTGGTCCTTTTTTATTCCTTTGTCTTAGCATTCTTAGCATTAGGTATGGTGAGTGTTACACTAATCCAGATCTTTCCCAATCAAAAGTACACTCACCAAGGTTGAAAGCAGCAACAGAGGTTTATTCGCAATCTGGCCTGAAGGGATATGTGTAAGGCTTACACCAAAATGAATGATAACATGGTTCATCTGACAGCTATTCAAAACTTTCTACTCTGCCCATTCCCTTCCCTGATTGGCCAGCAGGAGGACGGGTTAGGCTCCGTGCTCCCATTGGCTATTGTCTTTGATTGTTTTTAATTGCCCTGATGTTGGGTGAGGAGGATTTTCTGGGAAAAGTGAGGTTGAGGTGTCCTGAGACAAAAGGTGATGATTCCCTTCAATCAAGTCTTGGGTGTCAGACAAAGGTATCCAATATGTGTGTATTCCTGCTTTCCATCGTTGGCTCAATAGAAGCAATCCGCTGGTGAATTACCAGATGGTAGATGTCAGATTTTGCAGAGGAAACTGGTTGTTGTCCAGTCTGTGCCCATAATGGATCTTGATAGTCACCTTTGTCTCATGATGTGCCCATCCCTGATGTCTCAGGAAATTCCTCAGCGGGACTAGCAAGGGATGTTGACCTCTGTGTCTGGCATTTTGCAGAAATCACATTTGATTAATATATTTCATAAACTATGGTATAAGGGGGAAGTATACAGTCTAAGCAGATTGTATTTGTTATATTTCATTGAAGAAATTAAGAAACATTTTTCTATATTTT
Organism: Anolis sagrei; assembly: GCF_037176765.1. Classification (NCBI taxonomy): domain Eukaryota; kingdom Metazoa; phylum Chordata; class Lepidosauria; order Squamata; family Anolidae; genus Anolis; species Anolis sagrei. Next base: position 172,668,293 of record NC_090021.1, on the reverse strand, counting down.
TGTTTTGGTTCCACTTGTGCGCACGTATGCAGACGTATGTAGGCTACGCATATATGCATAGGCATATGGGGGACGTCCAACAAGCTGGCTATAAATGTCAGCACGATAAGCCCAGGTATTGAATTTAATTGATATAAAGGACAAAAGGAATCCATTCTAAGGTCTAGATATATCATTTCCTGATTCTGAGTGAGAAGCTAAGTAAAGTGGCCTTATTGTTGCATCACAGACAAATGCCAATTGAATATGTTGGCCAAAATGCCAAGAATGTAGAAACCAAACTTTATTGAGATGGATGAAATGTTTAGTACATGTTTCTGTCTTGTATAAATAATTAATGTTCGCTCTGTAGTGCTTATACTCCTTTAAATTATTTGTTTCAAAACATCATAAAGGAAAAATGTGACCCTTTTGTGAACTAAAACTACAGCTTCAAAATCTAAAGAAATTCCTGTTTCATCATGAGATCCATTCCATGTTTAAAAAGAGTATGAAACAGCAGTACTTCAAACAAGGACAAGTATGCAATGTGTTGTTGCTGCTTTCACTATGAGACAAGCTTTCATAAAGGTAGGAGTGAACAATTTTGAAGTATGTGTTAACATGGTGTTAATTAAATCTGAAGATGGAGAGAAATTGAGAAACCCTGAAACAGCACTAGAGGGAATGGAAAAATTTAACAAAGAAAACAGCAATATTTGAAGTTGAACATAACACAAAACTCAGCCCAAATAAACAGCAGATGAATAGAAATTATGCAATATAATTTAAAATTCAGTGATTTGGGGTTGGTTTCAGGATAATATAATACATCATTTCCCAAGATCAGATATATATTAGAACATCCAAATGCATACACATGCAGTGTTTCAAGAGTCACACACTCTGAATATTCAGTTGTTGAAAAATGTACCCTCATGACCTCTGCCTTCATCACATTTCAGTTTGTGGACATCCAAGAGTTTAATATGATCTCAGTCCTGAAAGGAACACATATAGAAAAGAAATAAACACAGAAAAGGTTATATCTTTCAAAAAATGTAGGTCTGGTACAAAACCCTGCCAACACTATTCTGGAGATATGAAAGAAGAAAGCATCATCTCAGACAGGTTGAGCATATCCAGAATTGTGAACTCAAATTGCCCATATGGGTAGCTGAGACTGGTTAAATGTACACAAACTTTGTTTCATTTAAGAAAAATGGGATAAAGTTATCTGTGGTAGGTATTTGTCTCACGATTCCCATTTTCTCTTCAACTCCTCCAAAAAGAGGCCCTTTGGAATTAATCTGACCTGGGTTGGGTACCTATGGCAAGGCCAGGGTCACATTTCTGTCCTGGGGACTTTTGGGGTCCATGCAGGTGGCCAAAATACAAAGAAACTCCAACAATATCAAACAAAACCAAGGTAGCTACTTTTGACAGCTGAGTAATTTGTTGTTATTGTTTATTCATTCAGCAAAAACAAATTACTCATCTGTCATTACTTTTAACAGATGAGTAATCCTTCATGGTAAATGGGCTACAATCTGTTTCCAAGGGAGAGGGGCTATAGAAAGAGGTCTAGGGACTCTGGAGATGTTAGGGGGTTGCAAAAGAAACCATTTTAGGGGGCTGCATGTGGCTCTGTAGTCACCAGTTTATATGTCCCCAATATAGCCCAACACCCTGTTCCCAACACTGGCCATTTGTTTCCTGGAAGCTTACAAACAGTAATACCTCTACTTTATTTTTTCTGAGCAATGCAATTCCTTGAAGGTATAATGCTTATTTTTTTTCTTTTATTTTATACATCCCAACAATCAACAAAATTTTGCCATACAGGACTTATTTCAATATACATTTATTCAAAAATAATATTCCTTAAATAACATTTTATACATTCCTTAGTTATGCATCACCCAACATCCATTTTCCTTAAGTGCCTTAACTAGATTCCTGAATGTCTTGTCCTTATTTTCCAAGGTTTCTAATGGGAAAGGGTCGATTTTGTTTATTTGTAATTTATTTTGATATTTTTTCCAAATTAACGTTGTTGATAAACAGGGGGCGACTTTTAAGTTCTTTAAGTCTTTTCTGTCTATTCTCTCTCCCATATACGTTCCCCTTTGCCAACTATTTGCTTCCTTTTCTATTTGCACCCATCTTTTCGACCCTTCCAATTCAAATTCTAATAATCTTGCTAACTGACTTGCCTCATAATATATTCCCAAAGAGGGAGCCCCCCCCATCCACCCATTTCTTGTTTACTATAATACAGTTTATATGTCCCCAATATAGCCCAACACCCTGTTCCCAACACTGGTCATTTGTTTCCTGGAAGCTTACAAACAGTAATCATAGAATCATAGAATCAAAGAGGTGGAAGAGACTTCATGGGCTATCCAGTCCAACCCCCTGCCAAGAAGCAGGAATATTGCATTCAAATCACCCCTGACAGATGGCCATCCAGCCTCTGTTTAAAAACTCTACTTTATTTTTTCTGAGCAATGTAATTCCTTGAAGGTATAATGCTTCTGACCATGGAAATTCCATATTGCAACCTCTCATAGTTCATAGGTGATGCCGACAGTCTATTCCCCCCTGTAGCATTCTTCCCCTCTCTGACTCAAAATGTTGATCACAATTCTGATAGTGTTGTGGGAAATGGTAAATGATAGTGTCATGCAAGCAAAATCATTCAGACACTTTGTTTTTCTCTTTAAGTGGAACACACTGTTTTCAAGTAACTTGAGGGCCAGTTTGTACATTCAGGATGAAGAAGTAGTAAGGAACCTAAGAGCCCTACAACGCTCATCTGGTCAACCAGAATCTTCTTTTCCATGATGTAGGAGCACATAATGATAAAAGACCTTTCTTGTAGCTGTTTAATAGTACAATGCCTCTTGTGAAACTCCCATAATCATGATCAAGAGACTTTGATAAATTTCCGTTTGCCAAAATTGTCCCATAAAGGCATATAACCTTCTGATCAAATTCCATAAATCATACACTGTATGGAGCAATTTCTTTCATGAACCTACTTATTGCCATTCCCTTTCATCACAATGTTTAATAATATGAAAGAGCTCCTCCTCCTTATTGTGTCTACTTTATATGCATTTATAGATAGCATCACATAAATTGTATCATGTCCCCTCTTGCTTTTTAAATAAAATAAAATACACCCTGAATTTTTCATCCTTTCTTTGTGTGGAAGGTACATTACAAATAACAGCTCTCCCACCTGAGGATACAGGTGGGAAGCTGTAATCTTATCCTCTCTCTTATCTATGCTAGTTTTCAACATGGCAAAAGTGTGTGTACTGTCTGCTTGGGAAACACTCAGATACATTTTTATCCCACCAAAATAACATGTAAAGTATGATCAAAATGAATTTAACATAGTCCAATGTGAAATGCTCTCTCTTTTCCTTTACATTTCTTTACATGTTAACAAATATGGTAGATTTTGGGGGGGGGGGGGGGTATGTTTACTTTTATGTAAGAAATTATTCTGATGTCATTGGTATAAGATTTATTTCTCCTTCAGTATTATTGTTGTGTGCCATCGTTTTTGATTGATGGAGACCCTCAGGAACTTGGCAAGGCTTGTTTGAAGAAAGAGTCACTTTCTCTTATGGCTTAAAATCACCCAGTAGGTTTCCAGGGCTGATTGAGGGTTCAAACCTTGTTCTGCGGGGCCATAGCCCAATTCAAAACACCATGCCATGGTCGTATTATTTTCATGATGATGATGATGATGTAAGAGACTCTGTCACGCTTTATCTCACAATTCAGCAGCAGATCAGTTGCACAACTTCAGCACTTTCCAGTAGCTTCTTCCTGCACAGTATTTTCAGTCAACTGCTCCCACAAACTGCAGTCACTCTGGAACTCTTTACAGGCACTTGAGCACATGCCCGGCCATTGTCAGTTTTACTATTGTTTTACCCTCCAATCTAGATGACACTACAAACTTAGTTATATCTTGTCTTAGCAGACAGTTTCCTTTAATAAATTACACAGAGCCTTCGGCAAACAGCATCACAGCACAAGGAGAGAGAGAATACACTGTACATGACTTCCTTATATACACTTCTGTACATTTACACATAGCAATCTCTGATTGGTTCCCAACTCATTGACTTAACTTAAACCCAGGATTGCATCATTCACACACACCTGGACCAGGCCAGAACACATTTCCCAAATGATGTCCTATATACAGTTAATGCATGACTCAGCATTTCCAATAGAAGCCTATTAGCAGTGCATGACTCAGCTATATTACATTACAATATATTGTAAAACCTGACAGACTCAAAGCAGTTTACAGTAAAACCAAATGAAATGCATTTTAAAATCTAAAAATATGCAAACATTAACAAATTAATGGTATTAAAAAGTAAACAGTTAAAAACCTTAAAATCTGATGAGCGAAATACCATTAAAGCTTGATAGTACCATGTAATACCAGGTGGTGTGGGTTGTATTTTAGAGATGGGAACCTGCAAAAGCACATGTAAATATTTTTTTCCCCCAGAAAAGCCTGTGAAATTCATGAAACCATCATAAGTTGGCAGATGATGTACATAATTTTGTTATAATAACTACATTTTTTTAAAAAAAGAAGAAAATGTTCATTTTTACATGCAAAAAGTGTTTTCCTCTCATGTGAGATGGAGGGTCATTCCTCTGCCTGAAGTGTAAAGTACTACTGTCACGGGAAAGCTTTATCACTTTGCTCACTGGTTTTTCAAACCAGCTCCCAGAAGTGAAGCTATAAAGCTGGAGTTTATGTGAAGCGTGACAAGAAGCAAGTATCGGGACTTAAAAAGAAGGATATTGTTCTCCTGCTTACGTCTGGCCAATTTATGTAAAAGGAAATAGGAATTGTGCCTAGTCTTGTGCTTGAAAGACGGCCACTGCAGGGACAATTAGCATTTCAGCTAATTCACTCTGGTAGGGAAAACTTAAGGTGGCTTTTGGCTCCCTGTTTAGTTTCACATCCAATGAAGCAACACAGTCTGGAAAACTGCGAACAAAAAGATAAAGACCTCGCCTGACGCATTACTAAGCAAGCCAATGCCACAAAAAGGTCCAGGCACACTTGTTTTTAGCGGGCCTTTCTGTCTGAGAACACAAAGCTCCCTGCTTTGTGTTTCCCTTTGCCTGGCAATAATTACCGTTTTGCCACCACTGATGTATGTCGAGCTGTCATAGGGCAACGCAATGCGGTGTGCTAAGTGCAGTAAAATCTCATTGTTTACAAGGACTTTCCGGCAAAGTCTGGTTCATTCTTTGCAGCTCAAACTTCTGAGAGAGGGAAGTAAAATGAAAGAACCGTAAATCCTGCTTGTAATACAGTCTTGGCGTTGGGATTTAAAATAGAAGATAACCTCAAATCTAATTGGAAAAGCAAAAATAAAAAGAAAATGGGAAGCACACAAAAGAAGTGACCTGCTCTCTTCTTAATGGACCCTTGTATGAAGCATCCTACATTGAGGGCATTGTAGAAAATAATTAGTAAGATAAAGAAGATTAAAGTGAGGCATTCTTTTAAAAGGCAAGCAAAGTGCTTAGCACAGAGAGGCCCCCCGTTCCAGTAGTGCTAATAGTTGATGATGCAATTGGCTGCTGTTGGCAGACAACAAGCAGTGACGCAAATCAAGGGAAACCCTACACCAGGCATGAATAAACATGCATTATAGGTGCAGACCTCTGAAATGAATCGTAAAGGAGCTATCCAAGGTGCTGGAGCAATCTGGAGAATCAGGTTCAGTTTCATAGGTATGAAACCTTGGGCCGTTTCACACTACACAATTATAGCACTGTGATCCCACTTTACTCCTGTGGAATCATCCTTAAGTGTGCATAGAAAAGATCGTGGGGGGGGGGAGTTCGGGGGGCCAGCTGTAGTTTCATCAATAATAGTTTATTACTGACCCTCCCCTCAGTTTTTTTTAAAACAATACCATCAGCAGCAATGAAGATATAAAAGGCAGCCATGCAGACACTTATTTATTTCAATGATGCTTATTTACTTTAATAGCTTCATTATTCAATTCATTTTAGTGGTAATTTTAATACATTTATTGTGTAATTTATTTTTACTCATGTTGTTAGACACCTTAAGTGTGTGTGTGTCTAAGATAGAGAGAAGGTTGGATAACATGCAATAAATAAATAAAAACTTAATGTGCTTATGAATTGTTCCTTAGTGAGTGCTGGAGACAATTTACAAGAAAAACATTTTTAAGAAGACAAATGCTGCCTTTCCAAACAAGGCCAATAAAATGCCTTCAGAGAAATAAATGGCTACCCTCCATGAAAAGCAATTCCCCTTGGTTTAACCTCAGCGTCCCTGTGAGCATGCTTCTGATTGGGTTGTTGTAGGTTTTTTCGGGCTATATGGCCATGTTCTAGAGGCATTTCTCCTGACGTTTCGCCTGCATCTATGGCAAGCATCCTCAGAGGTAGTGAGGTCTGTTGGAACTAGGAAAAAGGGTTTATATATCCATGGAATGACCAGGGTGAGACAAAGGACTCTTGTCTACTGGAGCTAGGTGTGAATGTTTCAACTGATCACCTTGATTAGCATATAAAGGCTTGACAGTGCCTAGAGCAAACTTTTGTTGAGAGGTGATTGGACACAGCATTTTATTTGAGAACACAAAAATGCTGGACCACTCTCACAACCACCATGTCAGACTACACAGAGAAGCCATTAAAATACACAAGCATGTGGACAATTTCAACAGAAAGGAGGAAACCATGAAAATGAACAAAATCTCGCTACCAGTATTAAAAAAAAACTCTAAAATTACAACAGCACAACAACAGAGAGGAAACAAACAAGGACATCTAATCCCCTCTCAATGAAAGTTTGCTCTAGGCACTGTCAAGCCTTTATATGCTAATCAAGGTGATCAGTTGAAACATTCACACCTAGCTCCAGCAGACAAGAGTCCTTTGTCTCACCCTGGTCATTCCATGGATATATAAACCCTTTTTCCTAGTTCCAACAGACCTCACTACCTCTGAGGATGCTTACCATAGATGCAGGCGAAACATCAGGAGAGAATGCCTCTAGACCATGGCCATATAGCCCGAAAAAACCTACAACCCAGTGATTCTGGCCATTAAAGCCTTCGACAATACATGCTTCCGATTGTCTTCCTAGGAAATGCCCACGTGTATCTCTACCCCATCAGAGCTATATCTAGCTAGGCCTTAGGTTGTAGTTGACACGGCCCTCTGCAACACATCACTCATCACAACCATTGCTCCAGATCAGCTGACTCTATTCTTGGTCAGCTAAGATTCATTTCCAGCAAACAGTAAGCTTACTGAGGGAGGCCCTTGCAACCGCTTCTTTCTTCCCCGACCTGGCAGGCCTCATGCTATCAACACCATTCCTCATGCAAGCATGCACTAGTTGCAGTCTTAATTAGTTTGTAAGAAATCTGAAGTCAGGGAAGACTCAGAATTGCTCACTCTCATATTTGTATTCTATGTTGGATAACTTTCAATAGCTCCATAAACAATTACCGGGGAGGGAGCTCTGTTCCATTGGAAAGATGCAGAAAAACCAGACTGATTTTAATTAGAGGCACAGTGTAAAGCTCAAAACAATTTACTGTAATGTGCAAGCATTTGCTGTTTTGTTTTGTTTTGATGGATTTATTTCTGATCTTCGCATTATGGTACCGAACACATTTGAAAGGAACTAGCCAAGAGACTGTGTGCCACGTGCCCATCAATGTATAGAATGGGTTCAAACGATTTATGAATCACATAATCAACTGGAATCTTGGCTTATAGAAAAAAATAATGAAGGAAACAGAAGAAAGCATTATTTCTTTAGTTTTGACCCAAGATATTTCATCTTACTTTGAGGGTTACGTAAGTGATGTTTCCAGGATGTTCAGGGCTGTCTTTTTTCTCCTTTTTTCTCAATGGTCTGGAGAACCAGCCCTATGAGGAGTGGCTTAAGGAGCTGGGCATGTTTAGCCTGAAGAAGAGAAGGCTGAGAGGAGATATGATAGCTATGTATAAATATGTGAGAGGCAGCCACGGGGAGGAGGGAGCAAGCTTGTTTTCTGCTTCCCTGGAGACTAGGACACAAAACAATGGCTTCAAACTACAAGAGAGGAGATTCCATCTCAACATGAGGAAGAACTTCCTGACTGTGAGAGCCGTTCAGCAGTGGAACTCTCTGCCCTGGAGTATGGTGGAGGGTCCTTATTTGGAAGCTTTTAGACAGAGGCTGAATGGCCATCTGTCAGGGGTGATTTGAATGCAATATTCCTGCTTCTTGGCAGGGGGTTGGACTGGATGGCCCATGAGGTCTCTTCCAACTCTTTGATTCTATGATTCCTTCACAACAGTTTCCATGATGGCTTTCCAATCCACCTTTCATCATGTTCTTCTCTTCCATACAATTTTTTTCAAATTCAATTTTCCCACAACCAAATTCATCATAAAACGTTTAAAAAATCAAACAAGCTGATAAAAAACACAGAAGCTTCCCAAATTAGGTTTATTTGAAGAATGTATGACTATGTACACAAAAATTTGCTCCAGACTAAGTTTTGTGACTGCTGGGAAGTACTACCAAGAGGCTTAGTCCTGCCACATGTGTTACCTCTTCCCATATGTTTTATCCTCTACATCCCACTCTTCCTTGCTCAACAGAGATTTTTCCCCTCTCTTTCAGCCTTCTCTTCTTTCCCAACCCCCACATATTAGACAGTAGAAATCCTCTTTCTTTGTAGAGAGGGAACTATTTGTACACCCTGCAGAACAAAATATAGCAGGCTTGAGGACCTAGAAATTCCTAAAGAGAACATATTAATCCAATCTGCAAATGTTGAGAGCCAACTGTAGTTAATGTTGCCACCTAGAGATCCTCAAGAGAATTGAATCTCCCAAGCCCTCCTCTGTGTATTTGGAACAGACAAGAGGCACCTAATGCCAAAAGATGATAGTGCGGCCTACAATGGTAACAACAGGACTCCTCAGAGTAGAGAGTCTTCTCAAAAGTAGGGTGCCTTGTGGTTTGGTCTAAATGCTTACTGATGGGTTTAGAAGTGTTTTCATTTCCAAAGCTGTGTAGCTCATCTTTCTGTTGAGCCTCATCTCTTCTGGAATCTTGGTCTACATGGATATATCCATGCACAAAAACATAAAGAAAGCTGTGGACAAGTCTACATAGGGACCACCAAATGCAACATTGCCCAAACACAAATCAAGGAACATGAAAGGCACTGCAGACTACCTCAACCAGAGAAGTCAGCCATAGCAGACCAACCTGGACACAGCATTTTATTTGAGAACACAGAAATGCTGGACCACTCTCACAACCACCATGTCAGACTACACAGAGAAGCCATTGAAATCCACAAGCATGTGGACAATTTCAACAGAAAGGAGGAAACCATGAAAATGAACAAAATCTGGCTACCAGTATTTTAAAAACTCAAAAATTACAACAGCACAACAGAGAGGAAACAATCAGGCACATCTAATCACCTCTCAACAAAAGATTTCCCCAGGCACTGCCAGGCCATCAAATGCTAATCAAGGTGGTCAGCTGAAACATTCACACCTAGCTTCAGCAGAGAGCTCTTTGTCCCACCCTGGTCATTCCACAGATATATAAACCCATTTTCCTATTTCCAACAGACCTCACTACCTCTGAGGATGCTTGCCATAGATGCAGGCGAAACGTCAGGAGAGAATGCTTCTAGAACATGGCCATATAGCCCGAAAAAACCTACAACCACCCATAAAGAAAGTAGATGAAAATGACTACTCTGTAATACATGCTGTTTTCTCTTCTTTGCTGAAATAGCAGCTCTTTGTATTTTTATCTGCTTTGGCTGGTGGATCTGCATGATAATCCAGTTCAAAGCAGATATTGTGAGACTTTCTGCCTTGATATTCTGGTTTATATTACTGTGTGGAAGGGCCCTGCGTATTCTGACTTTAAAGATGGGATAAAATGTATATAAAAACAAATAGCCTGGAAGCATGATTCCCAAAGCTGTGGCTTTCCTATTTCTGGGAGAACTCTATCCATTTCTTTGTGGGAAGGGGTGAGAGAGGAAGTATAGGAGGTCCCCAAGTTGCGAACAAAGTACATTCTGTAGGTTTGTTCTTAAGTTCACTTTGTCTGTAAGTTGGAACAGGTACTTTTGTAAGTATAAATATAGCAGAGTACCAGAAGTAAACTTCATAACCAGCAGAAACTTAGATGTGATGAGCTGGGATAAGCTTCTATTCCTTAGAAGGGCTCAGGATTGCAGAGTTAAAAGATATTTATTGAAGTAAAAGAAATACATTCTAGATAGCTTACTAAGTCTCGTGTTCTAAAGAAGTTAAAAGGGTAAAAAGTAAAAAAAAATCCATGCATCTAGATTTTGCCTAAAGAGAGAGGCAAAATGAGCCCTTACTGAAAAAAAGGCAGAAGAGACAATGGTGGAGACCATGTGGTCAACCCAGGGCAATAAAAGGAAGTTCCCTCACAGAATTCCATTCCTACTTATCATAGAATCAAAGAGTTGGAAGAGACCTCATGGGCCATCCAGTCCAACCCCCTGCCAAGAAGCAGGAATATTGCATTCAAATCATCCCTGACAGATGGCCATCCAGCTCACAAAGTTTAAAAGCTTCCAAAGAAGGAGCCTCCACCACACTCTGGGGCAGAGAGTTCCACTGCTGAACGGCTCTCACAGTCAGGAAGTTCTTCCTCATGTTCAGATGGAATCTCCTTTCTTGTAGTTTGAAGCCATTGTTCCATGTCCTAGTTTCCAGGGCAGCAGAAAACAAGCTTGCTCCCTCCTCCCTATGACTTCCCCTCACATATTTATACATGGCTATATCTCCTCTCAGCCTTCTCTTCTTCAGGCTAAACATGCCCAGCTCTTTAAGCCGCTCCTCATAGGGCTTGTTCTCAGACCCTTGATCATTTTAGTCACCCTCCAGCTTGTCAATATCTCTCTTCAATTGTGGTGGCCAGATTTGGACACAATATTCCAGATGTAGTCTAACCAAAGCAGAATAGAGGGGTAGCATTACTTCCCTAGATCTAGACACTATGCTCCTATTGATGCAGGCCAAAATCCCATTGGCTTTTTTTGCCGCCACATCACATTGTTGGCTCATGTTTAACTTGTTGTCCACGAGGACTCCATGATGCAAAAGTCTGAAGGAAGACACCATAAGACTAGGATTCAAGTCCCTGTTCAGACACGGAAGTCTACTGGATGCCCTTGGATAGCTCACAAAGTCCCTGTCTTCCGAAAGCTAAACATGCCCAGCTCTTTAAGCCGCTCCTCATAGGGCTTGTTCTCAGACCCTTGATCATTTTAGTCACCCTCCAGCTTGTCAATATCTCTCTTCAATTGTGGTGCCCAGAATTGGACACAATATTCCAGGTGTGGTCTAACCAAAGCAGAATAGAGGGGTAGCATGACTTCCCTGGACCTAGACACTATGCTCCTATTGATGCAGGCCAAAATCCCATTGGCTTTTTTTGCTGCCAAATCACATTGTTGGCTCATGTTTAACTTGTTGTCCACAAGGACTCCATGATGCAAGAGTCTGAAGGAAGACACCATAAGACTAGGATTCAAGTCCCTGTTCAGACACGGAAGTCTACTGGATGCCCTTGGATAGCTCACAAAGTCCCAGTCTTTTGAAAGCTAAACATGCCCAGCTCTTTAAGCCGCCCCTCATAGGGATTGTTCTCAGACCCTTGATCATTTTAGTCGCCCTCCTCTGGACACATTCCAGTTTGTCGATATCTCTCTTGAATTGTGATGCCTAGAATAGGACACAATATTCCAGGTGTGGTCTAACCAAGGCGGAATAGAGGGAGAGCATGACTTCCCTAGATCTAGACACTATAGTCCTATTTCCTTTCCATCTCGAAAAGGAAAGCGCTGTGGTTCTCCAGAAGTTGGGATCGAAGGCAGCAAATAGCAATCAGCAGAAGGAGGAAGGGATGATGCTCTCGAAAGGGAATGGTAGGTCCTGGAGAGAGGAGTGCGTTTATCTCTCCGAAGGAGAAAGTTGGCGATGGAATATGGTCGAATCCCTGGGAAGGAAGGCGGAGGGAAGCTTGGGTCTGAAGGGACCTGAGCCAGCATCAGGCGCTTGGGTGGATTCCTTCCTTTCGGCTGCTGCTGCATTTCTCCCCCTTCCAAAGGCAATGCATCCCGAACTGATTCCAGTCCACAGATTTCTCCTCAAAATCATTCCAACACCTAAGAAAAAGCCAGCCTTGCAAACGAGCCTCTCCCTCCTCCTCTTCTTCTTCTTCCCTTTCTGGGAACCCGCGCGCCACAGCTCGAGCGCGCGCCCGTGACAGGTGTTTCCCGGGTTGCAAACAGAGAGGAGGGGGAGGAGCGGAGTGGGCGGGGCTTACTCTTTGAAGAAGCCCAGAGGGGCGGGGCTACGGCTGTTGGGTCCCTCCCCCTCCTCAGCTGTGTTGGATTTTGGGGAGGGGAGAGAGCGCGCGCGAGAGAGAAAGAGTGTGTGTGTGTTTGTGAGAGAGAGAAAGAGGGGAACGCGGCTGGTTGATCTGCGCCGCCGCCGCCGCCGGAGTGGTTGGGAGCCCATGGCATTGGCGCTGGGAGGCTTTCCCCGCTCCGTCAGCCGCGGGAGGAGGCAGCAGGGGCAAGCGACGACGCGACAACTCTCCTCAGCTCGGGGGGCCTCTTGGGTGAGAAGTGCGCGAGGCGGAGGCGCGCGCCTCGAACTGCGGCGGCAACTTTGGGGAGTTCTTTCCGGGCGTGGGAAAGAGGGCACCTGGGCGCCTGAGGGGAGCTGCTGCGTCCTCGCGCTGCCGCCCGCTTGGAACATGTAACTGGGGAAGCGCGAGAGGAGGCACGCGCACACATACAATCCAGAGGGAGAGAAAGAGAGGGGTCTTGCTGCTACTGCTCCTTCGCCGTCTCCTTCTTCTTCTTCTTCTTATTCTCTCCGAAGATGAAGCTGTCCCTTCTCCTCCTCGGCTTCCTCGCCGTCGCCGGGACCCTCAGCGCCGCTCAGTCAGGTGCGTCCCATCCGTATAGCGGTTTTCTTCTCTCCTTGGCGTCCCTTTCCCCCCAAAGTTGCCTCCTTCGAGGGCTTTGACCTGCGGCTCGCGCGTGGCCCGGCTTGGTCTCCCCCTCCCCTCCCTTGATTATGTTTCCCCAACTCAGCAAGACTCTCTTTCCAACCCGATGATTGAGATGCTGTACAGCTGTGTCCTTATAAGATCCACCTGGAGCTGGATTGTAAGGCAGTGTAGAATCAGATCCACCCAATATCAAAAGCGGATATTGGGGATTGTCTGCCTTGATATTCTAGGTTATGTGGAAGGTCCCTGAGTGGCTTGGGACTAGGACGTTTGAAGAGCCCCCTCTTCTCATATGAACATTCTCCATCACCTTTGAGGGCAGAATGTATATTGCCATAATGCAATTAGTAGGGGATACTGGCTATACTTTTCTCAGGCTTTTGGGAAGAATATAAACTCATTTGAAAGATGCTGCTGGACAATAAATGGGGATTGTCTGCCTTGATATTCTGGGTTATATGGCGATGTGGAAGGGCCTTGAATGGCTTGGGACTAAGACGTTTGAAGAACCCCCTCTTCTCATATGGACATTATCCATCACTGGGTTGTTGTAGGTTTTTTCGGGATGTATGGCCATGGTCTAGAGGCATTCTCTCCTGACGTTTCGCCTGCACTTTGGCAAGCATCCTCAGAGGTAGTGAGATATTCTCCATCACCTTTGAGGCCAGAATGTATATTGCCACAATGCAATTAGTAGGGATACTGGCTATACTTTTCTCAAGCTTATAAACTCATTTGAAATATGCTGCCGGACAATAAATGGATCTGGGGATTATCTGCCTTGATATTTTGGGTTCTATGGCTGTGTGGAAAGAGGCACCAGAGAGCCCAGTTTAAAGCAAATCTTATGCGTTATCTGCCTTGATATTGGGTTGTTGTAGGTTTTTTGGGCTATATGGTCATGTCCTAGAGGCATTCTTTCCTGACGTTTCGCCTGCATCTATGGCAAGCATCCCCAGAGGTAGTTCTAGTGGCATTCTCTCCTGACGTTTCGCCTGCATCTATGGCAAGCATCCTCACTACCTCTGAGGATGCTTGCCATAGATGCAGGCGAAACGTCAGGAGAGAATGCCTCTTTCCACACAGCCATAGAACCCAAAATATCAAGGCAGATAATCCCCAGATCTATTTATTGTCCAGCAGCATATTTCAAATGAGTTTATATTCTATTGTCGAAGGCTTTCATGGCCGGAATCACTGGGTTGTTGTAGGTTTTTTCGGGCTATATGGCCATCAGAGGTAGTTCTAGAGGCATTCTCTCCTGACGTTTCACCTGCATCTATGGCAAGCATCCTCAGAGGTAGTGAGGATGCTTGCCATAGATGCAGGCGAAACGTCAGGAGAGAATGCCTCTCGAACATGGCCATATAGCCCGAAAAAACCTACAACAACCCAGTGATTCCCACCATGAAAGCCTTCGACAATAGAATATAAACTCATTTGAAATATGCTGCTGGACAATAAATGGATCTGGGGATTATCTGCCTTGATATTTTGGGCTCTATGGCTGTGTGGAAAGGGCCCCAGAGAGCCCAGTTTAAAACAAATATTGTGGGTTATCTGCCTTAATATTATATGGCCCCATGTGCTCAGCCTCCGGCCCTTCCACACAGCCATATAACCCAAAATATCAAGGCAGATAATCCCCAATATCTGCTTTGAACTGTGTGATCTGAGGTCCCTTCCACGCAGTTGTATAAAATTCCAAAATTATCTGCTATGAACCGGGTTATATGGCAGTAGGACTCAGATACTCCAGTACAAAGTAGATATTGTGGGTTTTTCTACCTTGGGCCCTTCCACACAGTCTTGTATCCCAGAATATCAAGGCAGCACATCCCACAATCTCTGCTTTGAGCTGCGTGATCTGAGTCCACAGTCAGATGATGTGGGATTTCCTGTTTTGATATTCTGGGATAGAGGGCTGCGTGGAAAGGCCCTGAGTCCACACTGCCATATATTTCAGTTCAGTATGCATTTCATATAGCTGTGTGGAAGGGGCCTCTGTCTTTCCTCCCTTTCTTTTTTGTGTGCCAAGGATGGCTTGGCACCTGTGGCTTTGGCGGTTGGCGGTGAAGAGCCGCGGGGCTTGGCAGATGGGATCCCTCGGAAGGAAGGTCTTTTACGGGGTGCTGGTGTTGGAAATCTCACGGGGAGGGCCCGATCCAGCTTCTTCCCATTCTCCCCCCTCCCCCAAGACTCCTTTTCCTTTCCCAGCATGGCCGCGGGAGATTTCATACCTTTCCCCAAAATATTTTCAAGAAAGCTGAACTCTGGAGGGAAGATGTTGCCGTCGCGGAATATAAATGGGGAAAGGGGGGGGGGTTACTACCACATTTACTATTACCTCCCTCCCATTCAAGGGCGCATTTCCCTTCCCTTGCGGTGTTTCCCCGAGTTTTTGGCGTCCTCTCAAACTGGAGCAAAGCGGAGGAAGAGGAGATTCCCGGCCGCCTCCAGCAAGAGAAGTTGGGGACACTTTGCCTTAGTCTCCGGGAGAAGCTGACCCATCTGAACTCGTGGGGGGGGGGTCACAAAAAAGGGGCTCCAGACTGAGTCCAAGGCGGCAGGGGAAGCAAAGGATGGAGAGGAGAGCTGTCTCCATTTGGCAAGCGTCCTCTCCTCCACGGGAGACCCAGGAACTCCAGCTGATTTGCAGAGCAGGGCTTTCCCCTTTCTCCAGCCAAGGCGTCCCTCTCCTCAGCATCATCGTCGCTTAAAGGCGGCTTCCCCGCGCAACAATCTGGATCCCGGGTCGCTGCTTCGTTGCCCGATGAGTCCCACTTCGGGATCTGACTCCAGAGTTGTTGCTCTGGGCTCCAGAGAAGGCGAGAAGAGTCCTGAAGGTTTTCCCCATCTTATCCTGGCCTTGGCTTTGCTTTTCCCGTTCAACTTTGTCTCCCCTGCTTTGATTTGGAAAGGGGATGCCTCTGGCTGGATTGACACTGCCATATAACCCAGTTCAATGCAGTTAATCAGGATTCAGAGTAGATGGGGCCTCAGAAGCCAGGGGTGAAGCCTGACCTCCTTCCTACCGCTGCCACAGGCAGCTCTCACCTGGGTGCCTGATCTCTGGAAGTTTGAGGATGAATCTGCTGCACCTGTTTACACTCCTGCTCTCCCTTCCTCTCACTTTTTTGTGTGAAATACTTCATATCATGCTACTAACATGTGTAGCACTGTCCTGGTCTTTTTCATCAGGGGTGGGTTGCCTTCCCCATGTTTTTACAATGTGGGGTTCAGATTTGAAGGAAGACACATTGGGAAATGGTGACTTTGCCGTCTATAAGTTATTTGCAAGGGCAGTAGTGCCAAGATATGTGTGTGTCCTTAGAGAAGGGAACTGAAAAAAAAAAGCCTAAAGGTGTTTTATTCTTTTTTTGCTGGACCATTTCTGGGGCTCCATCAATTCCTCCCTAGGAGAGACGAGGAAAGTTGATGCATATATCTATGGTTACCTGTATATTTGTATTTTATTTTAAGAGGACTAGATGTATGTTGCATATCATGTCTGCACTATCTATTTTTGATAAGGCCAACTGGCTAATCAATAAAAAAATGTTGTTGTTGAAGGCTTTCATGGCCAGAATCATTGGGTGGTTGTAGGTTTTTTCGGGCTATATGGCCATGTTCTAGAGAATGCCTCTAGAACATGGCCATATAGCCCGAAAAAACCTACAACAACCCATTGTTGTTGTTGTTGGAATGAAAGCGGAGCAAGTTCAACTGCAAAAAGGAGAAACTTGTGTACATGCACACACATTATGGTAGTAATGAGGATGCCTGCCATAGATGCAGGCGAAACATCAGGAGAGAATGCCTCTAGAACATGGCCATATAGCCTGAAAAAACCTACCACAACCCAGTCATTGCAGCCATGAAAGCCTTCGACAATACATATGGTAGTAAAGATGGCTAACAGGGAATTCTGTCTTACTCCAAAGCTTGCCCATGCCTTTTCCTGCAGGGGCTAATAAAAAGCACCATTTTGGTTTTCTCAGTGTAAAAACAAAGGTTCTCCTGACTACCTTTCACTGGAATTGCCTGTGCCTTCTTCATACAGTTTCCCCATCCATTTCACATCTGTGTGGAACACCTTCCCCATGGATTGTGCCTTTCTTGCTGGGGGCCCATTCAACCACAGCAGCCTCTGTCAAGCTTTCTGTGTGTGAACCTCCTGGTAAATCTACCCAACAAGGTTTTTCTTCCCCACTTCCCTTCAGCCAGTGGCAGTTTGGAGGAGTTTGTTTTGGTCCAAATGAAAAATTAAGTGTGGATAAGTAAACTGAGCTGCCAGAGGGCGACAAGATGTTGAGTGAATTGCTTTTAGATGAAACAAATTAAGGAAACGAGGGGAGACAATCTGCTTCTTGCATTATTAGACACGGCTTGGAGTTTGAGGAGGGGGGCCAGTGGCATATTTTTGAAATGCTAATTTCTTAAGAAGTCAGAGGAATGCACCTTATTTACTGCTCCGTGTGAACAGCATGGGGAAATAGCTCTCTCTCTGTTTCATTTGTGTTTTGTTACAGTAAAAGAAAACAGGAAGTAAATTTTGTTTTGTGTTTATTCCTCTGAAGGGAACAAAAATTATCCTTGCCATTTTTGTTCTCTTCCCCTCTTGACTAATGTATTGACAGACTTGCATGCTTTGGGCTATGTTCCAAAGGAATGATCTTTCTGGGATGTTTCGTGATTATCAACCTAGTGCAGAAAATATTTAAATCTGATTATTGACTTGTCAGGCCCTACAGTATTATAAAAGCAAAATCCATGAAGAAAAAGAATGCTTTTTACTGGACCACGTGTGTCAGAATCTTGTCCTCTTCTGCCTGAGTGAAGTGAGTCTGTAAAATGTATCATTTCACCAAATTCCTGGAATTACGGAAATATGATTTCATATTAGATAATGAGGGATATTCTTATAACTGCAAAAATTACACTGTACTTTATTAAATATGATTAGCATGGGGCTCTATTTCATCATGAATCCTTTTGGTCTGGCTAATCTGGAATGAGGGAACGCTGCCTGATTCTTTTCCACAGCACACACCATCAAGACACCATACATGTGTGATTTTGGTGTACTGGGCACATTTGAGCAGGCGTTTGGATTCACGCAGGTTATGTTGCATTGTGTAATTTGGATCTCTGCCTGAGGCATTTGGGCAAGCCATTTTTTCTCCCTTAGATTTCAAGGTGTCTCCAAATATTGTTGAGTAAACCCAGATAAACTAGAAGTCTGATTGCATGCGAGCCAAAAGCTAGATAAGGGTATTGGAACTGAGAAGAAGAAAACACAGTCTGAATTAAAGCTCTGTTTACCTTTAAGGCAACGAACGCTGGGAATAAGTGGCAGTATTGCTTTCATTTCATTTTTGAAGGAAATTCTGTCTTGTATATTTTTGTGAGCTTTGATTGTATTTGATACATTATGCAGAACCAGAATACTTACATTTATTGGAATTTACCGTATTTCTCAAGTGGGACTAATCACTGTTTAAGTCTAGCTTAGTTAGAACTAAATGTGAGAACTATAATATATTTCAGTGGACAAGGTTATGAAATAAAGTTTGGCAAATTCTACATTTTGGATTAGCAAATACTGTGGTTCTTGGTTCTGTTTTTATACCACCAAGCTTCTTGGCACTCAGAGAGAGAGAGAGAACGAACAAAAATATTTCCTTTTTTGAAATGGTTGTTTTAGGAAAAATCTTTCAGGCTAGTATTGTTTTCCTCTTTAAAATTCTATTAGATTATAGCTGTTTTCTTTCCTTTTGCAAATGTTACTGTGGTTCTCTTTGTCTATTTTTAAATTCCTGTTTCTCTTGTATTTCCTTCTGTTACATTTTTTTCCATTGGTAATTCCAGGATATTAATAATTCTACTTATTTTTGCAGAAGCCTTTCTTCTCTGTTAGCACAGTTGAAATATCATTTCTTATTCCCTCTGTTCCCCCCCTTCCTTTGTTCTCTTCTTGCTGGCTAGCCTTCCCTTATTGACTCTATATTTCTTTTTCTGTTTTCTTTGCTTAGCCACTTTCCCACCACATTCCTTCTCTAGGTATTATTCTTAT
The DNA here is from genome assembly GCF_037176765.1 of Anolis sagrei. Taxonomy (NCBI): domain Eukaryota; kingdom Metazoa; phylum Chordata; class Lepidosauria; order Squamata; family Anolidae; genus Anolis; species Anolis sagrei. The sequence continues at coordinate 172,649,106 of NC_090021.1, read as the reverse complement.
CATTCTAGTGTATAATTGCCCCAGTCCAGACCTAACTAAACCAGTGAATCTGGAACTGAACAGGGTAACCCTAAATATGTTTACTCAGATGTAAAACCCATGGCAAGGTTACTTTCTGAGTAATCAGGTTACATGTCTCAATTTTAAAAGCTTTTGTGAAGCCATTTTCTTCACCACCTAGAGAGGAGTAGCCTATTCAAATGTGTTGATGCTTTTCAACCTTAAGGTTTCTCAGTGATGGTTCCACTGACTGGATCGTCTTAATGCCAAGCCCTGCAGGATAATATGATTCTGGATTACTGCCTGAACCACTTTCTGTTTACCCATCTCTGATCAACCTGATACAGCTGACAGAGTGGACAGTTGTAAGGCTATTCTGCTGTCCAGATTTATTATTGAAATAAAATAAAATGGAATTGATCCAGGGTCAGATGCATTTTAAAAGTACTGGTTCTCAAGGTAGAATGTGTCTTCAAAGGGATGCCTTATAGACCTCTGGGGTATTTTAACTTACCGTCTCTCCTGAATCAAGAAAGAAGAAACATGCTTTTGTTTCAATATATGAAGGTGTGTAAAGAGAATGGTTTTAATTATGAGTGCTGGCCAATCCAATCTTAATCTTATTCCATGTTGGGTATATTCCCTGAGGAGTTAACTGTGACAAGCTACAATCTGCAGTCTGCTTTGTTCCTCCTGGTTCTTGATTCAGCCTTGCATATTCCAGTGGGGATGCTATGGAGCGGATGGCTCCTAGCTTTGGGGCCGTATCTAACACACTGGTATATTTATCACAAACATCAGAGAGCCCACTGCAGGAGATGTTCAGGATGAAATGTAGGCAGTTCCTACTGATATTTTTGAATTACATTTTAAAGTGTGTAGATAGGACTAGAACTATCTCATAGGCAGGCACAGAATCCACCTGCTTACCTGCTCCCAGGAACTGTGTGTACTAAAGGGATTTGTGATCCATGTCTTGACTGGGAGAAACTATTACCTTCTTCAGGATTGTGCTAAATAGTCAGATGTAGAGAGTGTATGAAACCTTTTGACCCATATGGAGGAATTTGTCCTTCATTTCAGATATACTGGTGTTTGGATAGAATCAAATTTCACAAGTATTAACTAGTGGTTTTAGTAACCTGAATTAATTTTCTTAGTTTGAGATAAAATATCATTTTCCTCATGATCCATTGGGAATGTCTTCTATGTAAACCCCATCAAAATGAACAGGGATTATGCAAGAACACGGAGAGCACTGGTAATGAGAGTGTGACGGGGTAACCTTGGCCAGTAATCCTCTATCAGCTTGACCTCCCTCACACAGCTGTTGTGGGGACAGAGGAGGTAGCAGAGAATAATGTCTGTTGACTTGAACATATTGGAATAATGAAGGGAAATAAATAAAATTAATAAATAATAAAAGTATGCATTATCTTATGTATTTGCAGGCTATCAATGCCTAATGTATCTATGCATAGTAAAATAGTTGGAGTTTGCAAAACTCATTGGACCACCAAAGGCTTGACTGTGTATAAGGCTCTTTACAAGGCTCTTGTAAGAATGAAGGGGAGTCGTGTACATGCAGGTGTAAAAGTTGGGGAAATGTATATATTTATTGTATTTCATCTGGTCCCCCTCTCCCCAAGGCAATAATGACATTTGAGTTAATTGGAGGGAAGATGGGGACATTAATGTACTTCATTAATAACACTATCTGCCAGTATTTGGACATTAAGCAGTCGCTAAATGTTCAGACCTTGGCAGACAGTGATATTAATTAAGTGCATTGATAAAGGCACAGATGCAGTGACCCCTTGTGAAGCCCTACCATGGAAGGATACATTTTTTCAGTTGATCCAGGCTTTTGTTTCATTTTGAAAGATGCATCACAAGAAATAATAGCTTATACAAGAAAACAATCAAGACTAATTAACAAAATAATTTGCTCTAGTAATTCAACAAGAAGGGAAGAGTTGTGACAAATTAATTTTCCTTTCCTGTATAGGGATGGCTCTAAATTTTTCTTTGTCTGATTTTTTATTCATTGTGGAGCTCTGAATTATTTGGACCCTCCTCCCTTCAAATGAAATGCTCTAGAAATCCTCTCCTATTTTGCTATTGTAACTTCTTTGTGGCCTTGTCCTCTACCTAAATACATGTGATCCCACCGATTAATGCATGTGACCCACACATTAAGGGTTAATTTACTTTGCTCATTCTGTTAAGTTTCCTTGAGGCACATTTTCAGCAATGCAAACATGAAACACTACAATGCAAAGTTGATTCAAGTGTACATGGAGTTGCATCAAGATTATTTTCATGAGGTGGTTTACCAAGTTGCAGTACTAAGCTTGTACATCAAGTGAAATACTAAAACAAAAATACCCTAATCACATGTGGCATTGGTTCAGTATTGCTTATCTGTCAGTGTTCAATGTATGTCTGGACACAGAGATGAAGAATGATGTAAACCAATAGGCAGAAGTAAAAGATATAGCAAACTAATGCATCTACAATATATTCTGATGAAGCTCAAAGTCAGGAGATACAGAAACATAAGGAAGAGCAATGTGTAGAAAAATGAGATAATGCTATGGAACAGTAGAAGCCATCTGTATGCATGTATATTATTACTGTGTGAGTAGTGCTGCTATATTCAATCAAGTATTAAATCAAGTATATTAAATCAAATATAAAACATAGATGGCAGCCATTTGATGCCACACAAATAAAAATACAAATATTTAATAAGTTAAATACAAATAATACAAACAATTTATCATAACTAAACATAATAATGATCAATAAAACATGATTTTCAGCAAGATTAATCTTGGGTGATCAGAATAAAGCAATTATGGGCAAGCAGATCACTTTTTCCATTGATGGACATTTGATAAGTCCTCAAATGTTTCCCCTAGAATTTTTGATATTATTTTTCATAGATTGTCAATCAGAAAATCCTTTGGATCGACATTTATTTTGAAACTAGAATAATTTCTTTCTTTTTTTAAAAAAAGAAACCATTCAACCGACACAATGCCGTTAAAAAGCAAGTTTACAGCAAAAGCAGGGTTTCCCTCTTTACTCTGAGTGGGAAAATATTTTACCCTTGCTTCTCAGGCCCACATCCCTTCCCCACCACAAAAAACATCCACATGAAAGAGCATAATTCTTTAAAAAAATGTTCCCTCTTCTGCTTTGGCTGAGCCTTATCCTCATTTTAAATACAAACACTGCGGAGTTGTTAAATAATTGAAGCAGGTTTAACTCTGCACAGTTCGAAGTATCCAGCTGCTCTGTCAAACTGATTGTGGTTAATTTTATTTTTGTGCTTTGTTCTTTCATAACAATATGCATATCTGATCTGACATATTGCTTGGACTTTGTTTCCTACAGAAGATGTTTCTCTTTGTGGGGTTTTGTTAAGGGGCTATATCACCTCTCAGCCTAAGAAACTTTCTTAAGTGCAGTTGATGTTCCCCATCAGGCTCACATTGAATCTGGATTCAAACAGTTTTTGCATTAAATTCATGAACAATTATGAGCATAGTCTGAATGCTACTTTATGAAAAATTTAGATTTGTTTCTGAGTTCTTACAGTGACAGGGCTGTACTATTCAGAGTTCTACTCTGTTAGGAATGGACTTTTGAAACTCTGCAAACGCATATATCTTTAGGCTCTTTTTAAAAAGTTAATTGATTAATACTATTTAATCCAAGAAAGAATGTGGAGTAGATAAGCACTTGTGGGATGTATACTGTCAACTGATAATAATTCTTTACAATGTTGTGAGAAACCCTTGCATGCTACTCAGCCTTTTTGGCTTGACACAGTTGAGGTCAAATAACCCAAATGCAATTGAAGAAACCATGGGTGCAATCCAAAGGAGGTTAAGCATGCTTCACTCCCATTGAAATAAGTGGGGCTAAAGCACTAACTGCCCTTTGCATTCTGTCCTCTGGTCATTGTGCTATATATAGTTTGGCTTGGCAAGAGGAGTAGATCATTTGGAACTCAGCTTTCAAGTCTTTAGAGTGACGCTGTAAAGAAAATATAGTAACTGGTGAGTCAGACATTTCATTGCCTTCAGTTTGACTCAGGTTGCACAAAGTTCCTGCAGGGCAGAGATCAAATAAGCCAAAACAAAAGATGTTACATTAGGTATTCATAAGGAACAACCGATTTACAAAACTACAAGTGAGACCACCAAGATAGCATTGCAATTTGTCATTTCACTCTAAGCCAGCCTTGAAAAGAAGCCTTCAGTAGTAGGCTCTTAGTCCCCCCTTGGTTAGATTCAAGGATCCCCATGGATATCAAAAACTGTGGATGCTAAATTCTCATTGTATATAGTAGTGTAATAAAATGTTGTCCCTTATAAAAATGGCTTTCTGGTTTGTTTGTTTTTGGTAAAACTATTTGCAATCCTTCCCCCCCTCCCTCTTGCCCCCATTAAGTGCCTGGACATCTTGAGGGCCAGGAGAAGCTGGTCCACCGTGGAGCCATTATTGGGCTCCAGTGACTGGAAGATGATTTACTCAACATATTGAAACAAGCAGGGCTTCAGGGGACATGGAGAGTGTGTGAGCCTCATCTAGCATCTCTCAACTTGTTGCAGACCAAACTGGCTATCAAATGCTTTTTTTTTAAAGGTGCATTATTATATCAGTCTCCACTCTCACCCTGCATGAATGGCTGCACAACTGTTGTATTGATTGATCCAGAAACTCTTTGATTGTGTGACCAGGACTACATCCTTCTGTAAAATGTGATAAAATAGTTCATTTCTCTTGCTTCCTCTCTCCTATCTGATGAAGTACCCAAAGCTGTCACTGGGTGGTTTCTCCACTCTTCAAAGAAGGTTTTTTTTTTTTTTTTTTTTTGCAATCCATGGGCATCTGCAGTTGGGATGAAAGGGGGAGACAGAAGTTGTTTGATTTAAATAAACAGCTCTTACTGTTTTGAGAGGAAGGTATCAGCCATGACCAGAGAAGCAAGACCAGGAGATAGAGCCGGATAATAAGTGCTTCCAGAGATCGGTGTTGCAGAGGAGATACAGCAAATAATAAGTGTTCAGCATTGATAACTCTGCCCATATTTTTAAACATCATATAAAACATTTACATTCTTCTTTTAGATATAGTGTATAGTGTTCTAAAAAACCACCTCAAACTAATAAAATCTATCTAAGAAATAACAGCATCTGCTGTCCTCCTGAATTTCTTATGGCTTCTAACTGTATAAACGGAAGCCAGACTTAATAAAAATGTCTTGCAGATGTTTTGAAAACTAAAAACTAACAGCAGCAGTAGCAGCAAACATTTTCTGCAAATCAGATTCATGTGATGTTCAGATTACATACAATTCAACTTTTCTTGGCACAATATTTTTAAAGTTTACTTTGCAGAGTAAACTTTATTCTGATCAGTTATAGAGGCAGTTCCAGGACACAATCTGCTCGGGGATTATTTGGTAGATCTATTTGGTGTGGCAAGTGGTCAAATGTTTATTGCTTCCATTATTTCATTCCCTGCATGAACCGAAGGCTCTGCAACTTGACCAAATCCTGAGAAAGAGTTAATTGTCCATAAGAAGCTTGTTGTTGCTTAGGTACCAGTATTCACATGGTCAGTGTATATTTGCTTTATGCAAACAGAATATGACTACAGCTATTAATGTAACTGCAAAGAACTAGAATTCAAGAGACATCCATTTTTATTATGAAAGATTTAATTCAGGGACTTTGGGTATTTGAAGTAAACTGTGGAAGTTTAAAATATACTTTTCATTAGAGAACCCAACATGTTTTGGAAGTCTGTAGGTACAAACTAGGAAAAGACTATGAAGTTTAGCTTCTTAGGAAAAACAAGTGGTGTGAGTCAGCCAACATTTTGAAGCCAGGTTTTCAGAGGGTAAAAAGTGTTGTGTTTTGGTTTTTTTTAAATCATGGTTTTTCCATTTTTGCAGGGGAAAAATACATATTTTACAGAAAACAATATTAGACCCCCCCCCCTGCACATTAAAAAAAAACTACTCAAAAGGGCCCGATCCACTGAACATCATTTCTTTGCTGCTGAACTGGTTGCTGGCATGTACATTCTCTCCCTTCTGCCCTGCCATTGTCCCCAGCTATGTGTAACACTTGGATATGCTCAAATACATCTGGCAAGAAAACTTATTTGTGGAAAGCCCTCACTCCTTTATAGATCTATTAATATGCATAAAAGCAGAGCTGTTGACATGGCCACCATAATGGTTTGTTTGGATTTTTTTTTCACAGTGCCCACTGTGTAAATATGTTTAAAGCTGGATAAACAGATATTATAGTTTGAAGTAGACAGCATTGTTTAGCTGCTCAACTAGCTACAAATCTGGAAGGGCAATACCTCTTCAGTGGAGTGTGTATTTGCCTTACACGTGGACTTAAATAAGCTTAGGAGGATTCAGCTGACGTAATGCTTAAATATTGTCTTGTAGCTGGTGTAATAATTTGAACTGTGTTGGTAACCTTGAATCCAGATTTCCCCCCAGTAGAACAGAAGACAGTTTGATACTTTTACATCAACTCTTCAAGGCTAACTCTTTATGCAACATTGTAGTATTCTTAGATATACAGTGGACACAAAATCATGGAGATGAAAGATAACTCACAGGTCATATCGTTCAACAATGTGGTGATGTAGGAAATAAGATGATATACAGAATTTTCAGATAGAATGATTAGGGGGTCCTTGTTAAAACTCCTTATATTCCAGTGTGAACTCCTTATATTCACCGTATCATCACTGCATTAGAAAGTGGGAAAGGAACTCGCACACTGTGGTTGTTGTTTAGCCTTGCCCCATCATTTCAATCAAGGGTTTGGGTACTGAGTGGGTAGAGACATGAAATTTGCAACTGAGTGGAAAAGTGCATCAAATATGATGGGGGAAATATGTAACTTTCTATCTGCTGTTGGATTGCAGCTCTAATTATATTTCACCATTGACTAAACTGGCTGTGGCTGGTGGGAGCAGCAGTTTATCAACATCTGGAGGGCCACCAGAATGTAAGATGGTAACATCTGGCCAGAGGAGAAAGAGCCTGGAAACTAATGCTATTCATCAGTATCCAGTTGTCTTGGCCTCGAACATTTTTGCCAGGGGCCTGACAACATCAACTTGTATATGTACACATATGCATACACAAATACAATGTATTTGTATTGTCTCTAACTCTTGTTTGCTTGATATGCATCAGAGGTAGGGGAAGTGCAATGGAGGTTGATTTGTTCCCCACTGAAGCCCTCCATTGTCCTCATACACATTTTTTTAAAAAGAGTAACTTGCATTCTTTCCACATCCTAAAATCATTGAAAACAGTGTCTGAGATCCTGCATCAGTTATGTAGCTCTGATGTCATGAATATGCTCTGACTCCTGACCCACCTGCCAAATCCCGTTTTACAGTCTAGATAGCTGTACAGAGAAATGGATTTCTACAGTACTGGTGAGCAGAGCATTGAGAATTACAAATTCAGCCCTAGCTGAATTGGAGCGGGGTACAAATAAAGTTGATGATGATGATTATGATGATGATGATGATTATTATTATTATTAGCTCCCTCATAGGTAAGGCTATGTCTGCATAGGTCAACTAAAGCAGCCTTATCTTGCAATGGTTGTGAAGAGTCCACAGGATGTACAGCTAGATTCATAGCAGAGGCATTGTTTTTAAAACATTAATCCAGGACAAGTAAAAAAAACTGGAAATTCTGGAGTGATTGTGATGTTTTTGAATCTGTGCACACATCTGACACACCCACCACTGGGTCATTGGCTAGAAGCACCTCCTTCACAGAGGCTTGTTGGCAAGGTTGTTTCTGATGATGTTACGACAGGACACCCAGCCATGAGACCAGCAGAAGTGATATCACTAGCAAGCCTCTGTAAGAGAACTGCTTTTGATGAGTGACACAAGTGGGTGCTCAAATGTGTTGCCAGGTCCATGTCCTAGACATAAAAAGAGCTCCAGGGATGTTACCGTGTTGCATCAGGCAGTTCTATTGTTCAGTGTATGTGTTGCCTTAGGGGCAGTGTGATGAAGAATTGGTACAAGACCCTAATGCAATATAATTATTTCCCTTGATATGTTTATCTAGATTTAAAGATAGAGTTTGGGAGGCATTCATCACAATGGAAATGGTGCCATGCCAATGTAAATACCAAGCAGTTACCAGGTCATTATAACTACCGTACAGAATGCCATCCACTGTGTCTACCATGATTTCTTGATGAGTTATGGCAACCTCCTCCCATTTCACTTCTATGATTTCCCCTATTTGGAATTAAGTATTGTGTTTTAGATTACTATTGTGTGCCTTCAATTTTTTCTGAATTATGGCAAGCCTATCACTGTTTCCTTAGCAAGATTCATTCAGCAGAAGTTTGCTTTCTGTTTCTGATGCATGCTGTCAATTTGTAAAGATCTAACCATTCTTCATAATCCCTTGCCCTTAAGGTCTAGGGCCAGAGAGCCCTTATTTATTTATTTATTTATTTATTTATTTATATATTTACTATATTTCTACCCTTCTCTTCTCACCCTGAAAGGGACTCAGAGAGGTTTACAGGTATGGCAAGATTCATTGCCCTTCTTCACTTCCATTATCAGTGGGTCTGAATAGGTGGCAAGCACTAGGCATGGGACTTCTGAGTAAAGCAGACGGATATGTTTAATATGTTTTTTATAGTGCTGTTTTTCCCACTTGCCTCTCAGGATATTAATGACAAGTAAATGACAACCTTCACCAATTTTCTGACATTTACTATAAAGTACTACATATTTTAAAAACCTAATATCTCAATAAAGCTACTAAATGGCTTGTCTAATAATAGCCTCATTTCCAACAGATGAACAATTATTAAAAATTAACTATCCAAATAATTAAAGAAGATGGTATGAAATGCTGAACAAATTATCCAAAATGAAGCATGTGTGTATATATGTTCATACGAAGATGTCTTTGATCTCATTTATGACAGAATGTTATGTTTTGAGATTTATCTCTCTTCTGAAGCTGGGCAAGCTCTACTTTTCTTTGGGTCCAGGACCAAAATAAACTTGCGTACTCTCCACCCATCATTGCGGTCCCACATGTCATCTTGGGATTGAATCTAGATGGAGGGATTAAAGAGAAGAAAGTGAAGCTGGCTTAAGTGGCAAGAAGGATGAGTAACCATCTACTATCATCTAATAGAGCGTGAGGGAACTAGCGGCCACTTGACAAATTGGAACTCAGCAGTTTATGACTTTTTTGAATTTCTAATCTGGGCATTTAATTGGTTTTGCCAGGGCCCTATATATTCAAGGAATTGCTCTATCAGTAAGTCAGAGTTTTACATTGTTTCTTCTTTTGGACCACAGATCCCATGCTGTACTCTGGAAATTGTAGTCCAGAAATAGTGAAACTTCTATGTTCTGCAGTAACCGATGATTCACATGCGTATGTAAACATAGGACTCTTAGTATATTTCAAAGTTTTACAAACTAAGCCTTTCTCCATGATGTGACTTGCAAGAGGAAGGGCAGCATTGTGAAGCAGATGCCATGGAGCAAAGGCCCTATGGATGATTCACTTCCAGTCCCCAGTGTGGCATGGAGCCATTGTCATGTTCTCTTTTGGATTTTCCTCCCCTTTCTGGAACAAGATCTCCTTAGAATTTGAATAAAAAGGTAGCATGCTGTGAGTCGTGCCAATCCCTTTTCAAAATATTTCCATACCACTTTTTCTGATGCTTTATTTATTTTCTGTTCATGTGCACTCAGCAAGGAATGACAGATTGATAGTTTTTTTTTATCCTGGAGGGCCTTGAAGAAGTCTGGAGCTGGCCCTACACCAGAAGAAACCATTTTATTACATCTTGTAAAGCAACATGCTACCTGATAGTACTTTTTAATAATATAAAATAATCAATAGCCAGATATTACCAGCCTTTCCTCAAAGGAGTTGTGTTGTTGAACTCCATTTTTTGAGTCTTCTTCTTGGCAGTCATTCCCAAAGGAAGCTTGCCATTTTTGATCCACCTTGCCAAATTAAAAAAACTTGAGATTTCTGTTCATTACTTTAGATTGAGGGGGAAAAATCATTGGTAGAGCAAAAAGGGCTGTAAATTGAAGTTTCTTGAAAATCCCTAGAGGCCAGGATTATTTTTACGTCTTGTATACAGAAGAGAAAATAAAGGCCACTTTTTTGAGAGAGAGATGTTTTTGCACCGAGCACAAATGCCGGTATAGTGACATTCTATTGTTGTTTCTTGCTTCCCATTTTGTGCAACTGTTGTTCTTTGCAATGTATTTAATGCACTAAAAATGCATCTCCACTGACTTGGGCTCAAACAGTCAGTAGAGGACGTTCTTTTGCAGCTATTAACGAAGTGTGGAGGATGAAAAGAGAATGTTGAGCAAATCCCTGCAGCTGCACAGGATGACAAAATAACATATGTGGCTGCTTAACATCTTGAAAGATACATTTTATTATTCTTCCCGCACATACTGTAAATTATTGTTGCCTGAATTAGCACTCCATGAGCAAGAGAAATTGATACACAAACAGGCTGGCATGCAGCTAATTTTGTTTAGTAAATTGAGATCTGATACCTGCTATTTCACGCCCACTGCAAGTGCAGTCAGCCGCTCATCGCAGGCAGTGTACATATGAAATACCTATGGGATGAATTCTGGCATCCATTGGCAGACCTGAAGCAAGTTCAGTGGAGTTAGCAGCCATAACAGAGAACATTTCATATGTAGGAATGAATAGACTTTATATGCACAAAGGCTATTCACAATGCCTCCCAATATTTGTCAGCTCTAAGAAAGGAAAGCAGGCCTTTTCAGCTGGAGACCCATTCTTGTTTGAGAGTTATCTGCTCTAAAACAGAGATGGCCTAACTGGCCAATGTGTGCTCCCTCCATGGCACTTTTTGTTGGCCAAAATGCATCCCTGAAAACATTCTCTAAAATAGACTAAAATCTACTTCTCCTTTTTTTTGGGGGGGGGGGGGGGTGGGCTTAAGCCAAAATGGTATCATACCATGGCTTTCAGAGGTTGGAAATGGCTCATGGTTTTTCCTTAGTTGTACATCCTCTATGCCTTGATTATAAACTCCACACTGAAGAACTGCAATAGGATTCAACAAGGATAGTGAACATCTACCTATAAGTATAATCTAGATAATTAATCAGGCATTGGAATCCAGCCCGTGAGGCTTTTCTTGCCTGCCACTACCTCAAGTACTCCCTGCCCCCACCAATTTGAGTCTTCTTTGCTGGTGTTTCTTCTTTGATTGAAGATCACTCAAACATTGCCCAAACTGTAAGTCTTCTTTCTGTCCTGTTTATACTGTCATGTTTATGTCCTTGCTCCATATTCTGGAGTCCTTTGAAAGTCTTCCCTTTGCTTAGAGGCTTCTTGTGACTCGGCAGAGCTCTGTGCTGCCATCTGGATCATTGTTGTTGCTGTACAATATCATCCATGGTCAAAGGTTTGTCTAGGGATTCTGCATGGAAGAGAACACATTTGAAAAATTATGAAGATCTTTTTATTCTTTTAAAGCCACTGGATATTTTAGCTTTTACCAATTGGCCTGTTGGTGGTTTTTTATGTATTTGTTGTTTACTCTTTATTATTTACTGACTTAATTATATGGATTTTAACTTGTTATGTAGAGCAGGGTTTATTAAAAGTGTAGATGTAATTGACATCAGGGGTGAAAAGCATATTTACCAATATTAATTTCCTAACTGAAAAAATAATTTCCTTTAATTTGGGAAACCATGTCAAGAAATTCCATAATGTGTGCACAAATATCACACTTATATTTCTGCAGTGAATAATTCCTAAGAATATTGTGTAAAAAACTTAGAGAAATATTCATATTTTCCAGCAACCAAGAGAAAATTGGGAAAATAATTTTTCTAATTTGGGAGCAAAATAATTGAAGATAAACATCCATAATCTATGCATTAAACGCACAACAAAACAAATTTTTGGCGAACATATATAATACTATACTGTGAGATGTTTCTTTTATTATTTGGATGGAAATCCACACCTTAGCTCTATTTTCGCATTGCCTCTCCTACTTTGTCTTTAGCAGCTTCTTGCCACTGGACTGTGGCCCCTGAATGCTTGACCAGATAGAAATTTGGCCCTTGAGCTGGAAATGATTTTCTATTGCAAATGCAGGAATATTCTGGGAGGGAAGTTTCATTCCCTGATCTTTTTATTTCAATATAATGTGCATAATATTCACAGCATTCTACGGATTTTGAAGGTTGGGTCCTGAGTCATCAAGGAATGGTTTACTTCCTCTGAAATATGGCCCATTTCCTTTAGTATGTATGCCCTACTCTGTCCTAAACTCTTCTGTCTCAGTAAGGGGGATGATAAGTTGATAAGATTTCAGAATGTTTGAGCACCACAAAAATCAAAAGCCCATTTTCATAATTAAGATTATGCAATGAGGTAATTGTGCATATAATTGCATGCACACCCAGTCATTTAATTCTCTAACTGCCCCTTTGCATGGGATATTTTTTTTGCAAAGTTAGGTTTAAAATATTGTGCAAAGTAATTTTTGTTGGAAGAAGGTGCATATGGGAAATAGAGGCATAAATTAATGAGATAACATTTACGTGAGAAATATTAGGTTTCATTGGATGAAAGCTACATTGAGAAATTCTGGTTGTTCTTCTGATCAATATCTTGTTCTTCCTGATATGTTATTAGTTAATCATAGGTACAGTAACTAATTATCTCATTGATTGAAGTAGGTCTGTGTAAAATATGACTTTCTAGACTGAATTCTTTTGACTGGTTACAGTAGCCTCAGGAAGACCTAATATCTCCTGAGGATTGCCTCAGAATATATATTAGTGATGTTTCCCACATAACCCAAAATGACACAAACCTTTATTAATATATTGTGAAGACATCTGGGTTCCCAAGATAAGTAGTTGGGAACAGAACGAGTGCCCTTCCACACAGCCCTATATCCCAGAATATCAAGGCAGAAACTCCCACAATATCTGCTTTGAACTGGGTTATCTGGGTCCACACCCAGATAATGTGGAATTTCCTGCCTTGATATTCTGGGATATAGGGTTGTGTGGAAGGGCCCTGAGTTACATGAGATGAGTTAGGCTTTTTATCAGTTTCAGAATTCTTGTATTACTATTTTTCATATTTAGATAGAAGTGCTGTGATGAGTTCTACCATGCTAAAGCTCTTGAACTTCTACTGATGTCAGCATGACAACACTAACTTATTATATGTATAGGCCTGGTCCTGATCATACTTCTTAAAGGCACAGAAGATCTGTCACAAAATATACTAGCATTGCTTGCACAATTGTAACTTGAAAAATTTAAAACACATAAGACTGGGGTCAAGACTGATTCCAGAATCCTGGAGTTCAAAAGCCTTTTAAGTGAAATGCCATCTAAAGATCAATGCATGTTACTCTTACAACTTTTGTATCTTCATATATGGATTTGTGTCTCTTAGTAGGGATGCAAATACTGACATATTTCATTCTTGCTAACAAAAATGATATTTTCAAATGTTTCTTCTCTTTTGGACTTTTTTGGACTTTGGAATTTACTTGTGAATATTTTTTCTGTAAAAGACTTAGTTTCCCCATACAAAAAAGCTTTTTGTGAAATAACATGTGATGACTTATGACCATTTTAATCTTCTCATATAAGTAATAACTACTAGTCTTCTTAGAACGACTGAATTCATATCCACCGCCCATGTGCCAGTCTGTGACTAGGGGCTTCCAATTTTCACAGTCCTGCCTCTGTCACCACTCGCTGATCACCATGGGACTTTTGTTGGTTTGTTTTTATTTTTCTTGGAAGACGCCTGTGTGTGAGTTTTTTTTAATGTACGAAGGTCAGTGCACAGCCAATCAACACACAGTCTTCACAGAGTAAGGTCCCATCCAGTGGCATGGTTAACATGACGACGATGGCTTCTCAATCTGTTGCAGCCTTCTTCCACCTTCACAGCCATTGTAACATGCACCATGTTATCCTCCGCCTGCTCTGCCATTGATACCTTTGGGTCTTCGGATTGTGCTTGGTCTGGAATCTCCTCTGCGGCCCCTCCTAGGAGTGCATGACTTCGGTGGTTGCACCTGCAGGTTCATTGCAACACGCAAGCCCCCTCACCATGCCAAAGTGACAATCCATCAAGGGGAATAACTACTACTAGTAGTATTACTCTTGACATTAGGTATCTTCCTGATTTTAAAAGTATTTTTTGTAGGAAAAAATGTCTTACATTTAGAAATGTAGTGTCTCCCTTCATTTCACATGGCTACCATGTCCAAATTCTGACCCTATTTGCTCAGCTTCCTGGATACACTTGCTTACTTAATTCTAACAATTGAGCATTATTTAGCTTCCCTTGAATTTATCATTCTTTTGCATATTTTTGCCCCAAAACTAGTCTCCAGTATCTTACTTTCATTGAAATTGACCTCTTCAGATATTCTGTTTACAGCCCAAACCCTATTCCACTTCAAAATTTTTAAAAGAGAGAGAGCAAGCACACCTAGTACTTACATGTGGTGTAAGCAGTTTCACTGCTTACACCAAATGTTGAAAGATCACATAGGTTTTGTGGACATTTCTGCCACATTGAACAAACAGGCCCCCGCTACTTTAAAAAAGATGATAGTCTAGGTTTATAGAACCTGAGATGCAATACTAAATTTAAACTTCTGAACCACACTCCCAAAATGAGGGTTTATACACTCAGATATTACACCATGCTGATTGATGTTTATACATGGGGCTTAGGTAGAGTCAAAATGAATAAGACTATGGTGTTTATAAAGTGAATTATTTACATTAGGGAATAAGCTGACACTAAACAAATAATAGACTGTGATTGCTCAATTGTATTTGGATGAGATATTGGTTATCACCGTCCCTGATAGATAAGCAAGACTTCCCCTGCTAGTAACTTCTTCCTCAGGCTAGATTTTCGTGAAGTCACAACCATCCTATTGGTGAAGATTTGAACAGACATTTTAGCAAAAGACCCAAACCAAACATTAACACCATGGCTATTTTGTAACTTGTAGAAATGACTGCTTTGGACTACAGCCTCGGATGATATTCTACCCAGCATGGCTGTCTACTTGTTAAGCTTTGTTAAGCTCATTGTGGAAATCTGTGAGTTGTAGCCCGAAAAGCCCTTCTCCTGGGTTCTGTGGGTGTTTTTTTCCTTCCTTTGGCAAAAGTCTGGAGCAGATGCTGTTGATGGTTGTGTGACTGACTTTGGCAAGGTCACAGTGGGCAATAACAAGCATCCATCTATTCACAGCTGTCTTCAAGAGGGCAATAAAATATTTCAGGGTCAGGGATCAAAGTTATGTTCCCCACATATCTTTTCAAAATGCTCAAAGCATCCTATCAAACCAATTTCAAAATAGACCATTACTTTTATTTAGGAGGGAAAAATGTGTTCTTCATCCCCTAGGCAGTGTCAGTGAAAACTGAAAAAGTACTTTACGGTAATTATGGTTTGTCCATTTAGTCACAACAGTACAACACAGTGTTGTTGAGGGTGAATGAGATTTTTAAAAACTCCCTACAGTTTTATCCTGCAAAACTTCTACTGCAATTCACTGACCATCTATCAAATAATTCTTCTTCTGAGTATTCACATACATGGAAGGCCATTCTCTTTCTCTCATGCAAATACACACATATAAAGAAAAGCCGGCCTTGGTACCAGTTCAAAATATATTATTTCTCTACCCTGAAAAATAAGCCATAATAGCTAAGATTCAGCACGTGAATCAAAATTCCTATGGAATTTAGAGATTATTGAATGAAAAAAGCAACAGTATAAATATATAGAGTTTTCTCAGTGCTGAGCACACACATTTCTTTCTACTAGCTTTAGCTGAGTATGAATTATCCATTCATATATATTTTCATTTCATGCCAAACCAAATATGATCATAATATTTTATCAGCATGTAGTGCAATGGAAAGTATGTAAGAGGGAAAAACCATCTTGACTTTTTAAAAAACTTAAAACGAGGAACTGATATAAATAAATGAATTGCCCCTGAACTGCAACATGTTGAATTTAGTCTAGTACCGTAATTTATTGAGGAATGCTATTGCTAAACACTGTTTCTTTAGAATAAATTTGGATTGCTAAAGATGAAAAAGATCTTTAAATAATGCAAAATCAAAGGTGTTGAAAGTGAGTCCAAACTTTGCTGAGTATCAAACTTTGAATGCCATTTGATCATGGTCTTGAAAGCTATCTAAAATTAATGAGGGGTTAGTTTTATATACATATAATAGGCAGACATTTTTTGTCTTGTTCATAGAAACACATGTTCTACAGGAAGCTTTACAGTCTTGGCTGCAGCATTAAGGCAGGCCTACATCCACTGTACTGCACTATAGTGCAACTTTTCTTCAGCACAACAGACTAGAAAGGATCGACGGCATTAAGAGTGCATATGTATTATCATATATTTTTCAGCATATATGTTGCCTTATGACCACTGTATTTTGTACTTGAAATTTGCCTATGAGTTGGAATCCCCCCCCCCCCCCCCCCGCTATGAGTTGGAATAGAGTAGGCACTATGTTTAACCACTTAGGACAGATGCAAAGCATTCCAGGATATGGAAGCAGATTTTGTGAAAAGTATTGTGATTGCTCCCTTGCTTGCCCATGATCTGTTCCTTTGTCCCCAAGTTTAATATTTCTCTAGATGTGAGTGAGTTTACCAAAATCTTCACCTTCATATTTCTCCCAGGATTTTGAAGATTACAAATAACCTGAGTTCCTTTGTGGAGCAGTCCCCCACTTCCATCCACTTTTTATGGTACTTTGCATTCACACTTCTAGACATGCCTTTGCAGTTCAGCTTTCTCTTGTTATTTGCAGTTGAACAGCAATGCATGCACACAATTATTAAACTATAGCACAAAAATATTATATCCACATTCTTTTTGTCAATGCACATGTATAGAAATACCCCTTAATACGATTTAAGAAAATGCATTAGAATATGTGAGTTGAAAGAGAAACAGAGTCAAACGCAAAGCTGCCTACTAGAATAAGCAAAATGGAAAGTGGGCTTATCACGAGTTTTGAATCATGAAACCATTTCAGTTGTCTCACAGAATTCACATGAAAATACTTTTACTAGCCTAACAAGGAGGAGACAGGTGGGTAGGTGGTTTTCAGAATTTGAGGACTGCATGTTTGGCCTTTTCCAGATATGGTGCAGTTCCCTTTAAAGTTGAGCTATTTTTCTCCTTGAAGTATACATTACAGATTCATTAAAAAGATTAATAGGAGAAAGGATCATCAATGAAAGAGGAGTTTCATAGAATTATAGAGTTGGAAGAGACCTCATGGGCCATCCAGTCCAAGCCCCTGCCAAGAAGCAGGAATATTGCATTCAAAGCACCCCCGACAGATGGTCATCCAGCCTCTGCTTAAAAGCTTCCAAAGAAGGAGCCTCCACCAAACAAAGAAGGAGCCTCCACCTTCTGGGGCAGAGAGTTCCACTGCTGAACAGCTTTCACAGTCAGGAAGTTCTTCCTAATGTTCAGGTGGAATCTCCTTTCTTATAGTTTGAAGCCATTGTTCCATTGTGTCCTAGTCTCCAGGGCAGCAGAAAACAAGTTTGCTTCCTCCTCCCTATGACTTTCTCTCACATATTTATAGATGGACATCCTATTTCCTCTCAGCCTTCTCTTCTTCAAGCTAAACATGTCCAGGTCTTTAAGTTGCTCCTCATACAGTTTGTTCTCCAGACCCTTGATCATTTTGGTTGCCAGCTTGTCAACATCTCTCTTCAGTTGTGGTGCCTGGAATTAGACACAGTATTCCAGGTGTGGTCTAACCAAGGCAGAATAGAGGGGTAGCATGACTTCCCTGCATCTAGACACTAGACTCCTATTTATGCAGGCCAAAATCCCATTGGCTTTTTTTTTGCTGCCACATGACATTGTTAGCTCAATTAAGATGTTTTTGCTTTATTTATGCTTTGTTCAATAGAAACTCAGCCAACTGATTATTTTACTAAATGTTCTGTAAATTTACATCAAGAAAGAATAGAAAACAGTACAAAAGTTTCATGTTCTGTTCACTAATTCTTCTTTAAAAGCTAATTTAAGTTTTTGTGCATAACTATTTACAAGTATCACTTTAGAATACACATTAGATAGCTGCCTCCATTAAGTGGACCTAAAAACACAGTTAGAACCCTTTCTCAATACAAGAAGATTGCCTGCACTCATTTTCATATTGTTACTGCAACACACATGACAATACATGAAGAAAACATAAATTCCATTGCCTGGTAGGTGTATATAATATAATGTACAGAACAGTGTGGAGTTTCCATTATTACTAAGTACTGATTTTATTTGGAAACAATGTGTGCATATTCGATGTGTCCAAGGGTACAATTTGGTGTGTCCAAGGATACAATTACAGCTCATGTGGAAGAGCAACAACTCGCATGAAATCTGGCCAGGGCCCCAGAACACTGTGAACTTTGGAGTATGTACCAAAATCTTTTACTGTACACTAGGAAGAGAGCTGTGGTTCAGTGGCAGAACACAGGTAACGATATCTCAGATTCAAAATGTTTCATTTCCAAGCAGTACTAGGCAGGGGTCCTGTCTGAAAATATGGAGATCTGCTGTCTATGAGATGTGAGATAGAATGGGCTGGAAAGTTCATATCTTACAGACTACAAGACATCTTCCTCTGGGAGACGTTCTGTAATATCTTCTCAACAAATGCAGAAGTAATTCACTGAAGCAAGAAAGTTTGAAAGCCACATTCCTGTTAAAAGAGATTTGAAATGCTGCATTTTTAGTACAACTTCAGGAAACACCCACTGCCTTCCAGTCCCCAAAGGCAAAAGGAGTAACCTGTGTAAGCTACAACAATTAGGATTTTTTTTAGTGGCAACACCAAATTAGTCTCTTTCTGAAACTGGAAAACAGTTGATAAACATATTGCATTTAAATAACAACCAATTTTCTTGTGAAATAAGCATTTGTGGACATTGCCATTTTAGACCTTAAAGTGTTGCAAGAGACATTGTGGTTTTTCCTCTTAGGATGAGTGGACAACTGTGAAAGTCTTATACAAATCTTATAATTGTATGCAGGGCTGCAAACACCTTTTCTTAGCTCAGGGTTTTGAAATATGCTACCTTTCAATGAAGAATTGCCTTTATTTATGCCAATATTATATCTAATGTCTTTTGACCTGCCATCCATCAAGGAAGTCCAGAGAGAGAAAATATTAATGTTTGCACACAAGTGTGGAAATTAAATATGTCAACAAAAATTCATAGCTACCTCAGAGGGCCACATTTTGAAGGACTTCTAAATATACATTTAGTGACTTTGACAGTGATTCACTTGCTAGAAGAAGGAAGTGGACAGACTTATGAGAGGCAAGATGTCCTTTCCACTAACATTGTTGCGACATCACAATATTTACTGAATGTTTGGTAATCTTTAATGCTTTTAATAACTTTATAATAATTTACATTTATGTGAGCAATGATATATATGAACTATCAGTGTATAGCTTTATTATATATACTCTGAATCATAAAACTGGTGGGATAGTGCTGCTTGAACTCTGCCCTTGTACCAGCCAGTGAAAGTACTTAGATCTTACAATATTTACTCCCTTTAATTGATGCTACATCATATGTAAGTTACAGCAGCCTACCAACCTAGTGTGTTAATATGACTGTTGTACACCCAGCAGAATGGTGGTAGGTTGTGTGTTGAGTATGCATTTAGTGGGGAGATGATGGGGTTCCATCTACCACTCAGTCCATGAAGTTCCAACCATAGAATATTTCCATTTTGAAATCTTCAGTGAGCACAACTTTGAACATAGACATATAGTGAAGCAAGTCAACTAGAATAGGAAACTCTCCTTCCTTCTGGTCCAGAGAAACTGAAGGGCCGGCTTTATTGATTTATTTAGAACATTTATATCCTGTCCTATTCTTGACCTCCGAAGAGGGACTTAGGGCAGCTTAGTTCAGGATCTGAGGACACTAGGCTATCCCCAATAGTGAACTGATTGCAGAACCAAAGACTACCTTTGTATCTGATTTATGACATTTATATGCAGATTTAATAACAAAAAATGTTGGGGCAACTTGTGATGAAAGTTAACAAAACCATAAAAGTGATGTAGTGTAAAATGGTAGCTACATGGAGTTTATTGCTTTAAACAATATTGATATTAATGCAAATTCTCATGTGTAAACAGCTGGATTCCGTAGTAAAATACTACTGACCCCAGGTAGAGTACACATGTGGATCTGTTTTGGAAAGTGTACAGAATTTGGAAATGGTGAATGAAAGTGAAATATAATTTGTTACATCTATTAAAGTAGATTTCACTTTCATTCACCATTTCCAAATCTACTTTGATACATGTAACAAATTATATTACTTTGCATGTAAAGAAAGCCAAAGTGGTTTACAACATAGCAGGACAAAAATCTAAAACAATAAAATCGAGTGATAAAAAGTAGAACAATAATGAAAAAGTAAACTATATTACATTACAACTGGTGTCTTGGGAAATGCTGGTGAAAACAACTTTTTGATTGGCAACAGAAACACTACATTATGAAGCCACCTGATTTCAGTGGGCAGATTTATTATTTTCAGTTAAATTAATCACTTGTGATTTATGTGGTTAGTTTCAGGGAGTAAAAAATTGAATCAAGGTATATGAGGAGGCCAAAAACAGATAGATAACATCCTTTGATGGCAATCTGGTCTTCCATCTATTCTGGAAATCTAGATGGACACTTTTTCCATTTTCACCTTAATTCACTTTTTTTTTTAAATTAGCTCACTCTTTGATATTTTATAATCTGACTGCAAGATCAAAATCTACATTAGAAATAGGTTTTCTGGAATGAATCTGGACAGCCTTTACTGTCCAGACTGTTTATAAAGATGTCTTTTAGCTGTCTCAAGCAATAATGTCTAGTGGACAGGTGGTATAAAAATGTAATATAAAAATAAGCATAACAGAAGTACACACAGCTAAATATGTACAGCATAAAAACAGATCCAGTCATGATTATTATAGACATTTTTCTCAATGTATGTGCGCCAGAGCAACAAGCATGCAAGCAATGTGTTACTTATATATTTAGCTCCATGTGTCAGAACAGAAGACATAAAGCAACAAAGTTGGGTTCAGTGTATTTCTACAATGTATTACTTAACTAAATTGCATTAAAGTGGTTTTATAGCTTCCCTTTCCATTTTATGTGAAACTATGAATAATATCATCGTGAATTATACTCTGTAAAGCATAGTGATGGCACTTTATATACACTAAATCATAAAAAATAAATAACATTCATATGAATTACAAGAATTGCTCTACACATAACAAATGTTGCCAGATGGTGGTTTAGCACAGTTTGCTTGGTAGATATTTCCATGTCCCAGAGCCTCTCTAGAGCTCTACAAAAATTGTCTGGAAGAAAGTTCGTAGTCCTTGTGAGAATAGAATGGGATGCGGGAAAGCCGTTGTCAGTCTGCTGTCCAATTGTTTTGTGAGAATGTGTGAACTGTTGAATATGCTTAGCTAATGAGTGTAGTGTCATATCGGGCTTCATTTCACAATCAGGGGGGAAGCAGGTGAAAGTAAAGGACATTGGCTTACTCAATTCCCTTCTGTCTTTATCTTCAGGGATAGCCAGCCATTCCATAGCCTTACTGAGCCAATGCTTGTCTTTTCCTTGATCTCCCCCACTTTTCTCTGTTACATAACTCCTGAAGATGGATTTAGAGCTTCTCCTCCATTCCCTGCAGAAGCAGAGCCCTATAATCCCAGCGGAAGTGCCCTTATGTCATGTAATGGCCTTCATGGGACTCTCATGGGGCTCCGTTTCTGAAGTGCATGGAAGCCACCCATTGGATGAAATCCTATTATTAGTGTTTAAAATAAAATTATAAGTTCAGTTTTAATTTCACACAAAACTTATTGTTTCTCAAAGTCACCGTGGTGTAGTGGTTTCAGTGTTAAACTGCAACTTTGGAGATTAGGGATTGGTTCCCAGCTAAGCAATGGAAACCCAATGGGAGACCTTGGGAAAATTACACTCTCTTGACATCAGAGGAAACACAAATTACATTTGAACAAATTTTAGAAAGTAAAAACACTATGATAGTTTAGCTTATGGATGTGAGAATTTGGATATGGATTGAAGGCACATGGCAACAAAATTATTTCTCTTTTCCAGTTTCTGGTTGCTTGGATCAATATTACAGTCCTATATTAAGTCGGTTTTATAGAATACAATGGAAAAATAGTATATAAAACAATGAAGCCCAAGTAATGAATGTATATGAGTGTGAAATAGAGTAGGGTAAAACCTGCAATAATGATTAGTACTTAAAATTCCATATTATGTATTTGTTTTAATGATTTGCTTATGGTAGTAAAGGTTCTGAGGGAGAAATAAAGTTCCATTTTTTATACATTATTTAGATTTTATGAGTCACTTGATGAATAAGGAAAAAGTCAACCCCACTAATTTCACTTTTTCCCATTCCAACTTCCTTCATCCGTCTACTGCTGGCAACCCATCTTCTTTCCTCCACCCAGATTTACTTCCCCATTTCCTTCTTGTTTTGCAGCAATTAATCAATTCTTTTCTAGTTATCCTAATATGTGAATTCTGTATGTGTGAAAAAAAAAGTTTTTCCTCTCTTTGCAATTATTATTTTTCTTTGGTTTATGCTGTGAATCAGATGGCAGCCACTCTTTTTGTGAGATTTCCATGAGTCTGTAGCTACAGTAAAAAACAAAAACAAAAAAACCACACACACAAGAAGTGCCTCTCTATGACAAAATGCCATGGCATTATCATTATTATTCCTGCGCCAGGAATTTCCCTGGCCACTTTTAATAGTTTCTGGATCATGATTGTCTTCCCAAAGAACTCTAAAATAGATTTCCAAAGTGATGGCTCATGGCCACATGATTAAGTCCCTAACCGAGTGAAGAATTGGGTCTCCATGTTTGAAGAAATTCAAACTTTTCCCCCAATATTAGTTCTCTCAGAACATTGGTGACTATAAAAATGTCCTAAATGTTGAAGCAAAGTGATAGAAAAATGCAATTATTAATACTTGAATATTTATATTTTGAAATTACCGTAGTAATATGTCTAATTATAATATTTTGTATAATATGCAAACTAGATGCCTAAAGTTTAATTAATCAATTAATGTAATTTGATTTTATCACTTTCACCAAAATCAGACTCAAATTGGTCTTATACTATGAGTTAAATCAAATACCTAAAACAATATGTAGTACAATTTTATGTAGTCAAGTTTTAAAAACATGAAACCACCAATCCAATTAAACAGTGCTCTTAAGACAGGGGTTGGCTGTGGGAGGCTGGGGAGCCACATTAGTCCCATAGGAAACCTTGGTGTCTGTATCACCACCATACCCCCCTACTGCAAAGGAATATTTTTGAGTCCCAATGTCCTTTAGGAGCTATGGTGGGCAATTTTAAGCTCCTCCAGGCCATTTTAGGCTCAGAAGGGGATCTTTTTCAGATTATGAATTATCAGTAGCCAACTGAGTTTCAAAGTCTTGGATCAGTCATCAAAGAAGTCTCTCTCCTGTGCTATCACCATGCAGACTTGGTAAGATGATTGGACAGAGAGAATGTTTTTTTCCTGAAGACTGTAGAACACAGACAGTGTCATATGATGAAATACGGGCTTTCAGATAGTTTGGACCTGAGTCATATATTTATTTATTTATGAAAACAAGCAGAAAAATCAATAAAGCTATTTAGGGTTTTACTATTCATAACCAGCATTTTGAATTGTGCCTAAAATGAATGGGCAAATAGAGAAGATGTATCCATAAGGGAGTTATTATAATATGTGTATATAAGTACATACAGCATACTGTAGATATAAGGAGAAGTTGAGGACAGGCTTTGTGGCCAAAAGTATGGATTTTGTTACGAGCCTGAGATAAGCCGAGGGTCATTCCTCATAGAGAGAGGGGATACCAGTGCCTCCACTTCTCTTTTTATACTCAGGCATTTTTACAAAAACAGCACCATGGTGGGAAAGAGTAGAACAGATCAATGTTTCTTGTACGGTTTTGTGGGATGGACTAAGCTCTCACTTTATGCTACTCTCATAGTGTGTCGTTTTTAAATAAGTTAAGATGTGCTTACATTGACCCATAGATAAGACTCAAGGTTTCTGGGGTCACTTTTTTGACTAAAATTTCTTGAGTATATACAGTATATGGCTCCTATGTTTAGGGATGGATTTGAGGGGATGAAATATGCCAACCCTGTTTATTCATTCTTGGCATCTCTCCCTGCTTAGTAGCAAGTTTCCTCTGCTCTTCCCTTTCCTCGCTTTGAAGATGAAGCAGCTGTTAAGCACAGAGAAGAGTGGAACAAGTAAAGAGTCAAATAGTTATTTAGTCTATTTCCAGGCTTTCTGTAGTGGGTACAACATGTAGGTTTTCAGATAAAAGATACACTTGCTATTCAGGACTTGGGATGACACTCTCCCACATTTTCCCACCCTAAATTCAAGATTTTCAATTTATTCCTTTCTCCTTGGAATTCACCAGAAAAGACAAATTAATTTTCTGGGATTTTCTCACAGAAGCTGTGATATCGAATGTGAGGATTTGCATCTGCAATGGACATAAAGCCCAATTTTACTATGCATACCTGTGCCTTTCACAATTGTTGCATGGTCAAAGAGGCTAAACGTGTAGATTCAGCCACTTTTTGGTCTCTAGTGACTGCTCTCATTTTAGGTTTTCCCATTCATTTTGAAAGAAGAATTATACCTGCCCTCTAAAGAATATTTTATTTTTTCCACAGATGGCTAATTTTGTGTATATGCAACATCTTTTTTAAAAACTGCAACTGGGGATTTTTATAAATTTCTCTAAACTATAAAAGTGCAGTAGTTTGCTTTCCCAGCAGAAAGTTGCAGAAAATGAGGTGATTCGGTTTAGTTGTTAGGAGCATATTTTTAAAAATGTGTTCTGTGTATTTAATGTAAGTGAGAAGAGGCTCAGGAACATTGGGGGAGACACTGATGTGTAATAAATAGTGCTACAACAAGAAGTGACAGTCTCATTCACCTTGCATTCATGCAGAAATAACTAAACTCTTTTTTCCCTGTGTTTTGAGGAGGAAGAAAAAAGAAAAATGTCAGGTGCCCGGGGGGGGGGGGGAGGGCTTAAAGTTTGATCTAGGCTACCATCAAAGAGACAGAAGTTTTCATTGGCCTCCTCCTTGTTCATAAGATTAGTATCAGTAGCAAGTAACTTGTTTTTACCTCCTGAAACCTGAAAGACTTCAAGTGGTTGATTTATATATTGTCCCTCTCTGGTTTCCACAACAAACACAGGTTAAAATACATACAAAGGTATCAGTTTTGTATCTGTTTAGCCATTTTGAGTCCCTTAACAAGGGAGAGAGGGCAGGATATAAAACAAAGTAAATGAATAAATAAATCATTAAAAGTATATTAAAGTTATTTTAATATACAGTTCAAGCAATCTATACAATTATAATTGTTTTAATCCAGTACTGAAAACTAAAGACAACACATAGTTAAAAATCATTTGCAGTGGTTTTCTAAAAGCCCATTGGAATAATTGGAGGGAGAGGAAAAGGGGAGCCATCCTGGCCTCCCTATGGAGGGAGTTTCAAAGTAATCACTGAGAAGGAAGGATGGACCCATTTCTCCCTTGTTCCCACAAAACAGCTGGTTGGCTCTATTTGACATGGCCATGCACTGTATGGATGCAATATGTGCACAGGTTTGTCCTTTCTGTCATGGGTGCAAAAAAGTTTCATTTTAGCAGATATGTACCCATATGACCTTGTGACATGAGCAGCCAGAATTGGGCAGTCTTGCTGCCCGTGCAGGGGGCGTGGGGGATCTGGCACCCTGCACCATGATGGCTTCCCTGCTGCCTTATCACACGGGGGAAGCTTCCTAAATCTGACTCAGTGGTTTATTTTTGGCATCAATGGGGGTTTTCCAGTGACAGAACTGCTCCAGAAGTAGTTTTACTGGGTATGATGGAAGCTGTCAGGCTCTGTGACCAAACTTACAAAACCCTGCTACCAAAAAGAAGTCTGTGTGAAGAGGTCCTGTTGGAACACATTTTAAAAAAGCTGGGATTCAGATCTGAATTTCCTCCTGGATATCTGGATCTCTCTCTCTCTTTCCCTCTTTCCTTGTGTTGGAAGAAGGAAGGAAGGAGGGAAAGGAGAGGAGGAGGAGGTAACACATGGCATGCACAACACAGAGAAAGCAGGAAGGGAGGAAGGAAGGAAGGAAGGAAGGAAGGAAGGAAGAAAAGAAACCCCCCAGAAAATGCATGAGACACAAAGGATCACAACATACTGCCTTTTTGCCTTGTTTTTTTACTCGTGTTCTATTTTGAAATGGTCATATGACCAAATAAATATTATTATTATTATTACTACATACTGCCAATTGTCCCTCCTCTGTGAGCACAAGGTAATGGTAGAGCTTTTTCCTCAAAGGGGCATTTTGACTCCTCCCACAAATTGTGTAACCGTATCATTTTAAATCTGAGAATGATGAATACCATCATATGACAGAATTGGCCATTTTGCTCATATCTACCTGGATAACTTTCAAAAAAGTCACTTGCCAGCCAGCTTAGAAAGCATCTGAAAAGATAACTCTTTGCAATGCTTTTTAAACCCCAAGCTATGTCTACCTTAAAGCCGTCACAAACTAGGTTCCTGCGGGAGCAAACCTTGCTAGCACGTCCCTGATGTCATGAGCCTGCGCCTCTCTCCCCGCCCCTTTCTCCGCCCCTTTCTCTTTGCCAGCGTGGTTTTTCCTTTGCTAGGGCAGCATTGCCCGCATTTTCTCTCAGTTGAATTCTGCCAACTGAGAGAAAATGCGGGCAATGCTGCCCTAGCAAAGGAAAAACCACACTGGCAAAGAGAAAGGGGCGGAGAAAGGGGCGGGGCGAGAGGCGGAGTCTCGTGACGTCAGGGACATGCTAGCAAGGTTTTCTCCCGCAGGAACAGAGTTTGCGACGGGCCTTAGACTTGAAGCCTATGCCATGTGATGAACACAGTAAGTTGTGATTTCTTAAGTGGGATGGCTTAGTAGTGTTTAATGAATGTGAAGTGGTAAGCTGGAGAAAGGTGGAGCTTGTGCTTTCCATTTTCATTTGGGACAC
This sequence comes from Anolis sagrei, assembly GCF_037176765.1. Taxonomy (NCBI): domain Eukaryota; kingdom Metazoa; phylum Chordata; class Lepidosauria; order Squamata; family Anolidae; genus Anolis; species Anolis sagrei. The sequence continues at coordinate 172,621,752 of NC_090021.1, read as the reverse complement.
AAACCTGACTGGGTTAGGTTTCTCAGACACAAATGTACAGGTTCTGAAGACAAAGATATCTGTCACTTATGGCTTCCTTTTACAGGGCCTTTGTTACAAGTAGTGCTAGTATTTATTCTGTGTTCCTATGTGGATGTACATGATTGTGTGCCTTCAAGCCTACTGTCAACATGATAACCCCATGAACTTTCTAGACTTTTCTTAGGAAATGAATATTCAGAGGTGATTTTGTCAGTTCCTTCCTTTGAAATATAGCCTACAGCACACCTGCCATTCGCTGGCAAACATTTCACCAAAGAATACCAGACTGACCAGATTTAGCTTCCAAGATTAGACAGGATCTTGTACATTTGGGGTATTTATATGCACCACCACTCTTAGTTTATTCTGTACAGGTGAGCCCATAATTCAGTTCTTAGTGCAGAGTACCATCAGTATGGCATGTGTATGCTTTTCTAAAGCTGAAAAGCACACTAATTTGCCCTGAAATAGGATAAAAAGGAAAGTACCTGCAAATCTTTCAGCCATTAACAAAAATAAATTATTCAGGTAATAAAATGTACTACTTTATTGGATAAAGAGATTTTATACAAGATGAGATACTAATTAACTGAAAACTTTTATTACTTCACTCTAGTCATAATTTTTCTTTCATTAAATGGTTTTAAGCAAATGAGCATAGATATTTTTTTTCCTCTGTCACTTCAACATGTATTCTGTAATTCTGTCCTTCAATTATTCTTTATGCGTAGATTTATATGCACTAACACTGGCCATTATGTGGGGTTTTTTAAATTGTGCTTTTTGCATTTTTACTTATTGGCTCTCTGTAGTCAATAAGGAGATGCTAAAAGCAAATGAAACTGGCTGCACTATTATAGCAATAGAAAGTGAGCAAGGAAAAGCTTCTTGTGTTTAAGCCTGATATCCTCTTTGGACAATGGCCCACCACTATCCTTTCCCCACTAGGTTTGCTCTTGTACCTTTAATTATTTTGTAAAGATAATTTCAGCAGATGTTACATGTCGATCAGCAAGGCAACAAATGACAGATGCTGAGGCTCTATCTTTTACACAACCATTAAAGCCACCGTTTTAAATTTGGCAACCCTACTCTTAAGACATCAAGTATCTGAACTGTTGTATGAATTTCCCAAAGTGTTCTGCATGATGGAAGGTTTAAATTACAGTTCTGGAACATCTACTTGGTGCTAATCACAACCATTGCTGAATTCACTGCTTTCCATTGCTGTCCTCATATGGTCAGCCCACTGTACCCTTTTTAATCATAATAATAGTTTTGACAAAATCATAAAAAGGCATCTGCTCTGAACATGCACTCCTACGAAGCAGGATCTCAATGATGCTCCATTTTGTTACAAAATTATCCAGGATTGGTGGACCACTTTATATGGTCAAAAAAATAGGTTTCCCTCCTCACAACATTAGAGATGTAATCTCAAAGGTAAATTGCAAGGTGGAACCCAGATGTGCTTGATTCTTCCTCCTCTTCATTTCTGTTGTTGAGTAGTGTTAGAGGAAACCATTTGAAACAAAAAGGTGTGCTTTGGAAAGATGACTCCCTTCTGCCCATCTCTCCCCTCCGACCATACCCCATATCAAGTAGTCTATTACAAATTTCCCCAGAAACAGTCAATTCCAGAGCAAGATGCTTTGCAGTAATATTATAATATTGAATTAACGTTTTCTTCTCATTCATTATGTTGCAATTCCAGATCCCAAATCTAGTGATATATGTCATTTAATAGTCATAATACAGTATTTATAGCCACTATATTTAGTCTTGTTTCATTTTGTCATAATATAGTGACTTATAATCACTATTAGTTTAAAAATAGTATAGTGCTAGACAAAGACATCTTTGATATTGAACCAGCATGGTGATAGTAAAGGACGAGGGTCTCCCTTTGTTGTTTAACTCCCTAAATTGGTATGTATTAACCCAATTTAATATAAATGAGTCACCCTATGTGCCTATTAGGCCTGGTTAACAACGGAAAAATTTGTTTCTAAAATCGATTCGTTTTTTGGGGGGGTTTTGCGTTTCGTTATTTAAAATAATTACAAAATTTTCCTTTTAAAAAGTTCGATATTTACGAAATTTCGTAAATGTGAAAAAAATTACAAAACATTAACGAATCGATTTCCGAAACAATAACGAATCAATTCGTTAATAGCGGACGCGACCGCGAAATACACTAAAAAACCTCCAAAAACTTCTGAAGCTTCCCGCCCCCTCTGTTGTTGACTGTTGGTGTGATATTATATATTTTTTTCACTAATTAAACAAAAAACTTGCCCCAGACATGCGGAAATAATAACGAAACGACCTCAGAACAATAACGAAATGAATACAATAACAAAATACGAAGCATTTACAAAACGTGTTTAAAAATTCGTTTTTTAAAAAAATTGCTCCAGAATGGTTCGTTATCGTTTTGTATTTGAAAAAAATAATGAATTATTAACGAATTACGAATTAACGAAACGAAACCGCCCAGCCCTAGTGCCTATGCTTGTCTGTGACTGAAAGGAGGGAACCAGTTTTTCCTCCTTCCAAATCAAAAAGAGTTCAAGACTTTAGGATGATAGTAGCATGCTTGCAAAGTTTTCCTCTCCTTCTAAGGATGCTGTTGGTGTAAAGTAAATAAAAACAAAAACAAATAGAGATAAGAGAGAAACAGACCACAGCAGAGATTTTGAAGAGTGTTTGGAATTTAAGGATAGAATGACTGAAGATGAGATCTTCTCCAGCTGCCCTAGCCATTGAATTGCTTGTTTTACCACCTCATTTGAAATTGAAGATATTTCTGTATTGCTGCCTTTTCATCTTCTCTGACATACTATATATGAATTTAGAAAGAAGATGAATAATTAATGACTCAGAGTATTGGCTCATCTTGTTCAGTATTTTCTGAACAGTTCTTCAAGTTTTCAGACTAAAATTTTCCCTATTTATGTCTAGCGATACAAGAATATCATATTTCATCGCTTATTAGTTACCATCACATAATAGTCACACACCTCTTTTTGGGGTCCCTGTTCTGGTATTTTATTATTTTACTCATAATAACCACACCCCAAATCATTTTCAAATTATGACAGCTCCTCTACAAAAAAAAAAGTTTGTCCCAGGTTGTGCATGCCTTTGTTTTTCTGTGAGGCTGAGAGAGAGTGACTTGCCCAAGGTCACCCAGTAGATATTCATGGCTAAAGAGATTCAAACCCTTGTCTCTGGAATCATAGTTCAAACCACACTACACTACACTGATTGTTTAGCCCCATATTCTAAAGGGGTGTCTGTTTGGAGCAGGAGTCCAAGGTCATTTACCCACCCATCCACCCACCCCCATACTAAACTTTAGACTTAGGGTCACCCTAACCAATGGGATATGTAGAGTGTGCATAGGAATTCATTCATGATTTTCTCAAACTATAATCCAGCCCCCAACAGTCTGAGGGACTGTGAACTGGCCCTCTGCTTAAAGAGTTTGAGGACCCTTGATTTGGAGAATAAAAGTCTGTTCAGGACATCACTGATTCCTATAGAAAATGTTGGAGTGCTTGACTGTTCCATAAATAAATGAGATACTTTTCACCATTGCCTAATACATTTAGTCCTTTATCTCATCATTAAAGGTTGTGTATCCTTTACTTTTTCATTTTTATATGTTCCTCGCTCTATTGTCTCTTCTTTCTAACTCTGACAATATTATTTTTTCTGTTACACATCCTTCATTCACCTCTTGGAGGCCTCAGTTCTTCTTTTCATAACAGTAGCTATAAGTATTCCAATAATAGACCAGCATTTGCTGCAAGTATCTGTTGGGTCACAATGACTAAACTCTGTCATTGGTTTAGCCTGAGAAAGACAAATGCCAGCTGTCATATTGCTTTAGCATCAGGTTACATTGAAACGTAACACTTGGTTTATTTTTAGTGGTTATGTGTGTAGATTTCTCTTGGTGTGGGTTTTGTCAGCTTCCAAGTGTACTCCAACCACTGTAAAAAATTCAGGATAATTGCTGTCAGATACAGAATTCATTTTCATATCTTTAAGAGTTGAGGACATAAAGGATAAGGGGACTTCAGAGTACACTTTGTCTCAGGGTAGTAATAAAAAATAATTTGTGCCTGATGTTTAGTAATATTCCTCACCCACTTGGCTGGACATCCATGACCAAGTTACTCTGGTGTGAAAAAGCTTAGCTGACTGTAGGTTGCTAGTCTGTATGGAACTATCAGTAACCACTATGTACAATTCACAACCATTACAGCCAATTTGCAGATTTTTCATTAACCTTAAGGGAACAGATGTGGAGACCTTATTTTTACTGATTTTTTTTCTCTAGGGAATGCTGGTGGTTTTCACTTATTTGATGGATGAACTGCATAGAGTTACTGTCAGTTAAGATTCGGTTTCATCTTGTCAAATATCCAACAAATTGCTCTGCAAGGGAAAATATTTGAGTTTTCTAACGTTGTAAATGAATGACTACTGTATCTAGCTGAGATCCAATATGATTTAGTGGTTTGAGTATTGGACTATGACTTTGGAGAACAGGGTACAAATTCACATTTAGCCATAGTAACTCACTGGATGAGTTTTGGCAAGTCACTGTCTCTTAGTCTCAGATCTCTTCCACACAGCTGTATAAAATCCACATTGAGCTGGATTATATGGCTGGTTTGAACCCAGTTCAAAGCAGATATTGTGGATTATCTGCCTTGATAATCTGGGTTATATGGCTCTGTGGAAGGGTCCTTGGATACAGTTATTTTCTCTTCCCCTCCTCCATATTAAAATAAATATGACTTTTTCCAACTGTAAAATGCCATGTGTTTAGGACAGTTCAGGAAAAATGAACAGCCTGGTCTTCTCTCTGTTCTTGTGCACCATTGAGAAACGCAAGAGGAAAATAGCTCTCTCATAGATTGGTGAATCTACAAGTACAAATTTTGATCCTCAAGAGACAATGGCATTATTTGCATCATTTCTAGTTAAGCAGAGACATAAGGGGCATCTCTTTCTTCGTAGTGCTTCTTAGCAAAAAGTAGGAGAGAAGGTAGAAGAGAAGTTAGGGGAGAATTTGCATAGGGCTCTTTCACATAGCCCTATATCCCAGAATATCAAGGCAGAAAATCTCACATTATCTGCTTTGAACTGGAATATATGGCAGTGTGGACTCAGATAACCCAGTTCAAAGCAGATATTGTAGGACTTTCTGCCTTGATATTCTGAGATATAGGGCTGTGTGTGAGAGCCCTGCACCATCTTGAAATGATCCAGGATGTAGGATAGGAGAATCTTTTCTAAATATGTGTTATGGCTATCACAAAATCAAACCATAGGATTGTGTAAATGTTACATCTCTTGGCCTGTATATGCTACCATGTGAGAGGAACATTTGTGGCTTAGCTGCCAATTATGAGTTAGTGGTTGTCCATGGAATGGGAAATAAAGACTAAGCCATATTTTTTGTGAAAACAGATATGTATCATCCCAATCGCATGTGGTAAATGCTAGTAGAGGGCAGTTTGAAAGTAACAACATTTTTAATATTCAACTTTCTGACTTCCTAATCTTTCTTAAAATGCTAAAAAAAATCCATATTTGTTGCTTTTTTTGTTTTTAATCTGCAAGGTGTGGATTTAAATATTACTGGAGAGAAATCTTAACAACCTCTGCCAATTATGACACTGATTCTGTGCACACTTACCTGGGAACTAGCACCATTGAATGCAATAAACATTTGAAACACTGACGTTCTCAACTTACAGATGAGAACCAAACCCTTTCGTCTCTTCCTTCTTTCCCACAGAAAAGGCATATAAATCTGTGCTACATATGGAGGAGGCTAATATTAGCCACAGAAGAAGGAACTTTGTGTAGCCTTCCTCCCCTGTAGAGTTGGAGTAGTTTGAGAGTTTTATTCCTCTGAACAAAGAATTACTCCTGTCAGTTTTATACAGAAACCCCTTTTGTTTAAAATGCCATTTCACTTAGTTCAAGTCCCTTTTCTATGAAGCAGCCAGTTCATTATTTCAATTTGGGCATGCCATCTTCTAAAATACTTTCCTTTCCCTCAGTAGGGGTTCTGCAGAAAAGGCCTAGGCATCCCAGTTCCCATTGATCACTTGGAGAGAAATGTTTGAAAGAGCTGGTCGTGGCATTCCAAATACAGTTACATTTCCAAATTTAAAGTTAGCCCCTAACCCTTGTGCTAGCACTTTGTGAACAGGAGGTGGAAAAGGAAGCCTTGTGTGGATGAAGAAGTTGGAAACAAGGAGAAAGACTGTTTTAAAAATGGACCTCATCATTCCAAATACAAGCTTTATGTTGGAGTGTTGTGTGCTTTCCGGGCTGCATTGCCATGCTCTAGCAGCATTTTCTCCTGATGTTTCACCTGCATCTGTGGCTGGCATCTTCAGAGGATCTCTTCAGATGGCACTATGATTCTGTTATAACTGCCATGGCTGCATCCTGTCGAATCTGGAATTTTTAGTTTGATTGGAGACATTACAGGGGTCCCGTGATTGAAAATTCAAAGTACTCCCTCTTAAACTGTTCCATAGAAAGTTGCCTTTGCAGTTATTGCAGAATGATAATGCTATAACTGTGTAGTGCGAAAGGACTTCCCAAAGTGGGAGTGAAACTTTGGTCAGCAGAGAGTGAGCACCTGGGCAGATTGCCCATACAGCAGCAGGAACTGTCTCTTGTTTGGACTGAGCTTTGGTTTCTTGGACCTTATCCATGGAAGCTAAAATGTTCAGAATGTGAAACAACCTTATACAAGATGTGCTGTTGAAACACAAAGTGCTGTTTATTAATATGATGCACTTTACAGGCAAGGGCTTTGTTTTGGTCCATGCCCTAACTAAATTTTCAGTGTTCAGTAGCTCAGTGTTGTGTATTAATTACTGCTCAACTAGTGTTTCAACAGGATTATAATGGAACAGTGGAAGCGTTTCAGAAAGTCATACAGCCAGCACATGAATTCATTATGACTGGAACAGCTATGATGAATACCAAACAAATGCGGACTGATGTGACACTCACAATATAAATATTATTACTCTCATTAACCATTACAAACACACTTCTCAATATATTTGGAAGAAAGTGCTATTTAACACCTGAAAATGGACTTTATGCTCAAGTGTATATTTCTATATTCTATTGACAGTTTTTATATGTGGAAACAACTTAATTGCCTATCTGTCTCTTTCACCATAATGAGATGTGCAAGTAAGAAGCAGTTGTAAAGCTGATGTAAATATAAATGGTTCATAATGGAAATTCAGCAACTGTGTTTGTCTTATAAAAGTGACAAGTAATTAATAAGGCAGGGCTTTGATTTAATGCCTGTAATATAAAAAAGCAACAAAAGAAAATGATCTTGCATGTCAACATAAATTTCATACTTACTCAAAGTTCATAGCTTGATTTCTGAGACAATTCTTGTCACACTGAAGTCATTGTGTTTTAATTCTTCCAAGCAATTTAGGCATGTTTTGCATAAATATGATTTGATGGAATTTTGACTTGCTTTTAGTAAGCACTATACACCATAGAATATTTATTTTCTGAACTCAAATAGAAATAGTTTGCAGTTACTATTAATTGTATAAGAATCACATGGCTCTCATGTTGCTAAATAGACATTCCTAGCTTTCATTATCATTGGTTGGGTTGGCTAAGGCTGCTGGAAGTTGCAATTCAAGAAAACCTGATGTACCAGATAATTTTCCCTATCATTGTAGTAGATACTCATTCCTAATGGGTAAGCCTTGATGCTAATATGAGGGCCAGGGAAAGTCATATTCAGAGTTGTTGCGACTTGATATGTGGCTTGGATTTCTAAGTTGAGGCATCAGGGGCTATTTAGACTAGTGATTCTCAACCTGTGTTTCCCCAGATGTTTTGGCCTTCAACTCCCATAAATCCTAACAGCTGGTAAACTGGCTGGGATTTCTGGGAGTTGTAGGCCAAAACACCAGGGGGCCCACAGGTTGAGAATCACTGCATTAGATGGAAATCCATTATATAACTTGGAATGGCTCTGGATCATATGGATTAATACCACTTGGCTCTGTAATTATATGGTTTTCTTATTTTTCTGTGTAGATATCAGAGCCCTTATTTTTACTTAAGTATTATGTTCATAGTGATTCCCTTCCCATGTGAAAGGGCACTTGTACTACCTTTGAGACTGGGATAAAGCTGTTGGTAGCATAGGTTTTCATAAATGCTGCCAAGCAAGTAGCATCTGTGAGCCTCAAAGATGCTATAGGATCCCTTTGCATGTTGATCCAGACTGATATGGCTTGGTCTTTGAATTTTACCAAATTGTAAAAGGGCATTAGTCTTGCTGCTAGAGATGATGACTGTGTGTGTTCTTTTGCAGGAGGCTAGTACTATTTCCACTTTTAAGGATACACAGACTATAACTATTCACAGTGTCATCACAGTTCCTGTGAGGAGGCAACTTCATTTTGTTTTATTCTCAGCCCTGGAAGTACAGTCCATGTTTAGAGAAATTTGGGAATTAAAAGAATATTTCATGAAAAATACTTTCTTTTTCCATGCACACAGACAGATCCTGTCTGTGCATAGTCTGTGCCTATACAACAAATAGAAGTTAGAGATGGGGATACAAGGAATTGTACTCTGCTTTAAAGATTCACGCTTCACACTTTCACAATATCTAAAAGAGCTCTTGGTACTGCCTGTTCAGGGTCTGTGACACTCATAGCTGGGAGAGCAGCTGCATTTATATAAAGACAAACAGTCTAGTATTCTCAAAAGGAAAATGCAGTTTTTCTGAATAGCATGTATTGTCTTAAAGCAAAACATGTGGATTATTTGCAACAAAAGAGTAAAGGAATAATAAAATATATTTAGGCTGCACCCCTAAAGCAACTTACCAGAGAGTAAGCTTCATTTAATTCACTGCTACTTAACTGAATATACATATATAGAATTGTATGGCTACTAATACAAAGCTGATCTGTACAAAAGCTCAGAGGATTTCTGCCTTCAAGTCGTTTTTGATGTTTGATGATCTTGAACAGATTTGTTCAGATGGGGGTTTGCTTTTTACTTCCTATGAGGCTGAGAGTGTGTGATTTTCTCACGGTTCCCTGGGGGTGTATGTGGCTGAGTGGGGATTTTAACCCTAGTCTCCACTCAGTATTTCTGTACTCAGACCACCACACCATTCTGGCTCTTTATAGGTATGGTCACTTAAAAAACAAAATACAAGAACCCAGTGGCAGGCTTTGGTATCCAGCACAAGCAAAAACTTATTTTCTCAGCTCCAAATTCCAAATTATGGCTTTAGTGTCCACAAGGTGCCTAAAAAGAGAGTGGGTTTTTTTATTCTAGTAGAAGCAATGGCAACTATATAAAGTATCCCATTAGATGCCATCTATCGGTATTCTAAAAGACAGGGTGCGTTGTTTATCTATGTGATGTATCTCTCGTCTTTCCTCGAGAAATGGGATTCAATCCTGCTGACAACCATATTAAAATGGATACACCTGAAAACAAATAAAACTGGTACAGAGAAAAGCACGCCAAATATTATGTTTAACATAAGCAAACCAAAATATTAAAACAATATTTAATTAAAAAGGAATTTTAAAACACAAGATGGCAGTTTACCTTTTTTGAAACCACCAGTCACATGCAGTAGTGTGGTCAGCAACCTGTCTAACAGACAGGCTGAAATCCTCTTTCTTAACCATCAACCTGTTGTCAATAACCTGCCAAGCAAAAGATAGAAGGACAAAAGGCGGGGGGGGGGGGGATGGTAACCTTGGAGTTTCCCAGTTTGGTGCAGCCACCAAGAAGGCGCTTTCAATATGTTGCAGAAGAAAAGCAACACTGACTCTTTTGATAAACACATTTCTGGTGTTGGTATCAAAGTCTCAGTGACCTTGAATGCATAAATTCAGGGAGGAAAGTGTGGCAATCCAAGTGTGAAACATTCTTGAGCAGTGTCTCCCATAAGTTTTTTTTTTTGGCTCAGCTCCCATAATTTCTACTTGTTGGCCAAGCTGGCTGGAGTTTTTGGAAGTTGATATCCAAAACTGGTGAGAGATCAAAGTTTGGGAACCAAATGAAAAGGAGATTCCCTCGTAAAAATATCCAATCAGTGCTGCATGCCACTGCCACCTGATGATCAGCGGCCAAACAGATGCTTACTAGGAGGGATGCTTTCTTTTGTTGGTGGGATAGCCTGTCAAGCCCCTTCAGCCCATGTTTGATAGTGCCTATTTGCAAGTTACATAACTTTATGCAGCTGTGGGATCCCATCAGATTTCACTATTCTGTGGAAATATACAGTAGTCTCCTGGAGATAAGCTGTAACAGCTGCTCACTTGCCAGAAATACGAAACTGCTCTTTGGGTCATGGTGGTGATGTTGTGACCTTATGCAGACTTCACCTCCTTCTGCCAGGCAAATTTAGATTCCAGTGTGCTTAACTCTGCTCTACTCAAAAACATTTTCTTTGGAGTACTTTTACTGAAGCCAAATGGGTCATGCAGAAAGAAGTGTTTGGGGAACAGTAATGTAATCTATCTATTTAAACAATTTCAAAGGCATTTCCATTCACTTAAGTGGATTAGTATCCCAAATCTTGTCAGATTCTTTCTAATAACCTTTAGCATTGCTTATAATGGGGTCTAATGAATTATTTCCATATGAAATGGAATTTCTTTGAATATATACTGTGACCCTTTAATTTCAGCCTTTTCTGTTCTTACATTTTTAGAAAATGCTTCTCATTTCTGATCTTGCTGTTTTTAAGCATATGGCAATGCTCTCTCTCATCAAAAGCACTTCTGGTTTGTGTAGTGTTCTGGAAGTGCTTGCAGCTGGCCTATCACTACTTAATGGCTTCCCACAATTAGATCGGGCATAAATTGTCAGCTCACCTCCAATTCCCTCCCAACTCACCATTTTCAGTTTACACAAATAAATTCTAGCTTTTGGCAGCTACCAGTCCAACAAAACAAAACAATTGGTGGAAAAGAGATTTATACTTCCATTGACATTAATACTGTAATCATAATGATTGATTCTATTGTATCAAATGTATGTCTACATTACCATCCTGTTAGAGCTATAAGGAGAAATCACATTTCCATGTGTCACTATGTGTCTTCATTGTTGTTGCTGGGAAGCTTGAGATTCCCTTTGCAATGGCCGAAGGATCCAAAGTTTTTCTGTGATATCTCTTCTGAATGGGAATTCAGTGTCTGGTAGAAAGTGCGGGAGGTGGAAAAGAATTTGTGTTCTTATAGCCAGACACAGAATTATTATATAATTTGCTGAGACCTCAAGAGGTCTCTTGTAGATCCCGGTGAAAGAAGTGATCCATCTCTATCTGGCTATGAGGCTTAGCAAGACACTGGTCTAGCCCCACCTCCACTAGCTGTGGACTGTCCATTCAGAAGAAGGGATATTTTCTGCCAAACTGTGAGTTTTGGAGTTGGCAAACATGGAGACTTCATGATTCCTCATGCAGAAGTCTTACAGTAATGTAAGATCTTGGCCAAAGAGTGTTTATATGATGAAATCCTCCAAAATAGTTATTGTACCACAAATATGGAGTCCATGACATAGGAGTGTGGAAAAGTGCAAACCACAGACTACTTACTTCAATGCAGCCTGATCCTTGCCATATGCACAATGGAGGACCTCTTTACAGCAACACCAGAGGCACTCCAAGTGGTCAGCTTCTGGTGAAAGGACATTTAGTATAATGCCAAGTTTTTAACTTTGTGTTTTCAAATACATTATAACTGTACCCTCAATTTGCTTCTGACATGATAAATAAAATCACAAATATAGTTATAAACTCATGTGTTTCATACATATCGATGTCAGTTATCTGTGACACCCTGGTGAACTTTGTATTGAACTTTGTCATCTTACATATCAACAAGTGAGGTCTCATGCAATCATTTTTTTCCCATGCAGTAACATGAGAAACTGTCATGGAGAAAGCTGCTCTCCAACACAGTGTGGGAAAAATACTTTGGGACTTCAGCTCCCAGTTGTCATACCCTGCGGACCCTGGGAAATGGAGTCCACAAAATAACTTTTCCTGAGGCTACTTGTTTGGTTTTTTGTGTGTGTGTGCAGTCTGGGATTTAAGCTCCTACTTTTATTCACAGAAATCTGACATGGTTTGACTACCTCAGTGAGAATGGGGCTCATGACTGAATATCACACATTTGCTCTTGGGTTTTTTTTAATAATATAAATGATTTCTAGCTTGATTGCCAGCAGGTGATTTTTGGTTGTTACAGGCAACCAAGCAAGTGTTTACAAGCTTGAGCTGAATGTGAGAATGAATTATTTGCATTCCTGGCTTGGAGTTGTGCATGCAATGCTTGGATCTCTTTGATTTCAAAGTAACATGCATACTTAATGTTTTGTGGCTTGTAATCTGAAGTGTAACTTGATATAGTTTGAAAATATTTGCCACTATCTATCTGTTGATGATGATGATGATGATGATGATGATGATGATGATGATGATAATAATAACTTTATTTTTATACCCCGCCAACCATCTCCCCTATGGGACTTGGGGCGGCTTACAAGGGACACACCCAAGATTACAATTAAAACACACATGTAAAACACTTTAACCAATTAAAACATCAGATAAAACAAATAACAACACAATTGAAAGCAATATAAAAACAATACGGCTGAAAGAAACATAGCTGAAGTACAGATTCAATGAGTGCAATACATTTTTACAGGAGTGCAGGAAAGTGCAATAATACAGTAAACGTGGCAGGAAATACCCATAATATTAATAGCCGTGCACTAACAAGTTTCTTTTAGGACAGACCTGAACATGAGGAAATGTACACATAACTGGGTGCTCTGGGTGTATCTTTCAGTTCTCCCAACTTGGAACCATCTTTTTTACATATCTGAGAGATGAACAGCCAAAAAGGGGGTATCTAAACAACATTCATGTGGGAATGAAAATGTTTGCATCCTTTAAAGTGACACCAACAACTGCTAGGAGGTACTTAGCACCATGCATCCTGCAAACTTTCCCTTTGGATTAATATTAATAGCAATAGCATTAGCAATAATAATAATTTTATTTCTTACCTGCCTTTCTTCATTACTCAAGGTGGGTTACAACATTGCTAAGAACACATTACCACCTAAAACATTCTATAACACACTCATATTAAAACATATTTTTTTAAAAATACATAAGACATATGTTTAAAAATTTCTGATTAAAACTGGCTGGATAGGACTTCTGGAGGAGGTAAGTCTTCAAATGTGTTTTAAATTCCGATAGCTCATTTAGCTGTTGGAGCTCTTCTTGCAAGGATTCATTTCCACTGTCAGAAAATAGGACTTGAAGGTGGGGGAAGAAGTCTAAACCCTCATTTGACCATAAAGCTCAGATATATGGCATTGGGCCACTCTTTGACTGTCTCTTTAAATTGCTACAAGATTGGTGTGAGGGTAATAGGTTAAAATGAAGTGGGGCAAACCATTGCCTTGAGCTGCTTGCAAGAAATGGAGGAGGAGGAAATTTAAAAAGAAAACAAAAGAAAGAAAAGTAAAACAAAATAAAATAAATGCTATGTAGTTGCACTCTAGCATCAACAATGTCCATGTATACTGTTTCTTTTCCTTCTGTGACTACTACATGATAAAATTGGCACAATAATATAATGTAATACACACATCACACTGTAATTATAATTATCATTATGTGCAAACACACTGTATAAAATACAAACATATTTGGATAAGTCTTTTCCATTTATATTTCTGTGAAAGGAAAAAAATAATTCTCCAAAAGTAGGGTCCCTGAATTTTGAAAACACCCACTCTGCAGCAACCAGCAAGGTGCCACCTGACAGTGCTGGCAAAGGTCACATAGCGCCTCATGTTTTCAACAACATGACACAGCGTGACAGAACAAAGTATTTATCTTGTGTTCCTGTCAGTTTTGTTATGTGAGCTCCGGGATGATGAAATACTACCAAATATGCTACCATTTGTTTTCTAGAGGGACTTGCTCTGATTTGTTTAAAGTGTCACCAGCCTGTAAATATTCCTTTGTTATAGTTGAAAATGTCACCTGTAAGGAAAAAAAATCCAAGAGAAAATGGTTCAACCGAAACAATGGGTCCTTGTCTCCCCTATCTGCCTGGCCACAAACACACAGATCCATGCATTCAATAAGATAAGTGTTACAACAAACTGCATTTCTCTCAGCTGCCACCTGGGTGTGCATTTGTGATTGAACTGCCAGCATATGTGTGTGCGCGCGTGTGATAACTTCTTGATCACATCAGTGACTCTTGATGGACTCAGCAGAACTGTTTGTTATCTTGGTGAGTCGCACACATGTAGCCTTGCCATGCAGCTTTGGCATTTCTCATGATATACTTCACTCATAACAGCTATGCTGATGCCTAGCCAAATAATACATCTTAATAAAAAAAACCTAAAATTATTTTAGAAAACAATGTGGCGTGCCTGTAGAATTAAAGCCTTGGGAGGCCTTCACAGTTATTTGATGATGATAGAATAATGGAAATGGTTGTGGAACATTCTACTCTAATTTTGAGCCTATCAAAATTAATCTGAATCTGAAACTTGTAAAGAATGATGTGACTAAAGACAATGAATGTTGTCACACCTTATTAGCTTGTGTCATTACTGAGAGAAAATACATGAAGAGTTCTACTGTCTGTAATGTGTAGCACAAGACAATTGCATGGCACAATGATGCAAGAAACTAAATACATGCCTCTCCTTTCATATATATGTTTCACATATACCTTAAAGCCAGAAGGTATTTTTATACACAATATTTTAAAGATTTTTGTGCATGAAACTAAGTTGTACATCGGAAGGTAAAGCTGTCACTTTTATGTGGATGGTTTTGGATTTTTGAGTTTTTTCAAATTTCAGAATTTTGGATAAGCAATGCTCGACCTGTATCATTAAAAAAACCCTTCCTTTCATTTTCTAGTTAAGATGATATTTCTAACCCTTGTAATTTCTATAAGAAAACTTTTTCCTCCAAAAGGCTGAATTTTCTTCATTCAGTATAACTTCTATCCCTTACTCAAATTTGTTTGTTTTATATTGATTCAAAACTATGCATATCTCTGCAGAATCCTAAATTCAGCAAAGCTTTTATGTACAGGATCAATGCAAGGGCGTCATTTCAATCCCAAGGGTGCCATCATATATTGATTATCCTCCACATTCCATTAGGTCTGTGGTGTCAAACGTGTGGCCCTCCCGGTGTTTTGGACTTTAGCCTACAGAATTTCTGGCCACTGGACTAGCTGGCTAGGGCTTCTGAGAGCTGGAGTCAGGGCTGTAGCCAAGGGAGGGGGGGACTAGTGGTTCACCCCCCCCCCAACATTTTTCAGGTTAAAAAACTAGTTTACTCGTGAATTTTAACTGATTAAGCAAATCTCCATGTTAAATCTATGGGAAGCAAAAAATAAATGAATCCCTCCAGAACTACAAGCACTATCTCAAGCAAACTTTCATAATTTATTCACACTGTCATTACTTGCAGCAGTAGCTGATGTGGTGGAAGCTACCAAGTTGGCTCACCCATAACTGACAGGCAAAGCCAAAGGCATGGGGAGTAATTTGAAGGCCCTAATGAAGGAGATCAGACTCGGTGGGGGCGGTTGACTGGGATGGAGCTGCGGGCTATTTGAGGCTGCTCTGCCCCCCTGCTGTGCTCTATGCATGTTAGGTTCTTTCTGGAAGAGGCTCTTTGTGTCATTTTCTATAGTGTTTGATAGGACTTGGCAGGTCCTACTTGTTCAGGCTCATAGTCTAACCCCCTGAAAGGCACAGTCACATTCTCTCAGCCATAGAGTAAACTACATACACTCAGGTTAAATATAACACTTCATTATGTTACTTATATTCATTATGGTGAATATCCTAGCAGTGTTTTTTAGGGTTGTGCTTTTGTTTTTTTCCAAGCCAAAAATTTTCAACACATGCCTTCTTTATTGGAATGCATTCCATTTCATATTTCTATATATCTGCTAGCATGTTACTGTAAATATGTATTTGGACATTTTTATTGCAGACAACTCACTGTTAAAAAGTTCTATCAGCCAGGAAAAGAGAAAAAAAACATGGAGGTTCAATGGAGATCGCATTACAGTCAGAATGCAATAAAATACACTTATTCCTTGTTTTCTTTGCTGATCTTGCAAATTTGCAAATGGCAACTATATTGTATATAGTTTTGTTTTACAACTGTCATTACAATTTTAATTAACCAAATGAGATGGTTTTCTTAAGTTCTGGGCTTGCTCTAGTTTACTGTTGGATATTTGTATCCAATCCCTTAAGTGTATGTATTTTTTAACCAGGGAGATATTCCTATTTTGACTCTGAATGTGTGTTTGTGTGCATAAGCCATAGTATGGAGAAACATGCTATTTGTGACACCGGTTCTTCTGAGATCACAGGAGCAAGTACTACCAATCCATACTACTATGGCTGTTACGGTAATTCTAGCATTGGTAGCCTGGAAATAGGACAAAAGTAGTAGCAGGTTTAATGAGGTCTGAGGAATTTAGGGCCATTAGGTGCTGACAAAGACAAATGCAAGCCAAAAATCACCAGGAAGGAGGGTATAGCAGCACGGTGGGGAGAAAACAACTTACCCAATGGGTTTTGTCCAATAAAAACTGTAAATACTAGAATCAAATCTGGTCCTTCAAAACTATCTTTCCTACCCTACTCCTTCCCAGCCTATAGTCAAGAAAGGTGTGCAAAGGAATGATTAAGGTATCATCCCATTTTAGGGGAAGCGACCCTTTCATAAATGTATTGCCCGGGCATTGTTCTACTTCTATAGAATTTAAATGTGAGAAGAATGAATAACTTCATGGTTGCTTGACTAACAGGCAAAGCATGATGATAATAATGATGGTCCCACTTACAAGCATTTTGAAACTTGCAGGTGATTAGAAACTCAGCTGCTGAAGCTGAGCGGGGAAAATATCCCCCTTCATCATCTACACAAGTTATCTTTTAAAGAAATGGCTTGCCTTCAGTGCTGCTTTACAATTGTTTTCAGATTTTACAATGCCGACTATTATTTATCTATGAAAGGTTGAAATGCTTGCAGTTATATCTATGGTATGCATTAGTAAAAAATGCTTTTAAAAATCATTTGTTAGTGTATTTTCAGGAATTTCTTTTCTATAGTGGAAAAATCTATTGCAAATATGCATATTTTTAAATGCCCAGATCGACACTACTTCTGTGCAAATGAGTGCACTGTTTCACTACTGGACAGTGCTTGCTGTTTTTGTGAGCTTTGTCAAATAAGCGAATCCCACAATTCATTTATTAGGCTTGAAATAAGGCATTATGGATGGGCAGCAGCAGGTAGCACAAGGAATCTCCAAAGAAGGCTAGAGCAAAATCCTGCCCAAAACAATAGAGCCATATCTACCAGTCAGACTGGACTGTACAGACCTGTGTCTGCTTCCCATTTTTCTATGGATTATATCTATCTGCAGATGTATAAGTGTTCAATATGAAAATTTATAGATGTAAACAAATGAGATTTTACTGCAAAGTCACATTGCAGATGTGGCAGAAATCCCCAAGGATTTCAATCAAGAGAATGATCCTACAATCTTAGCTGCAGACAAAGAGATTCTGCTTCTACAGACATTCCTCAAACCATTTTATTGACTCATCCAGCTGAAACCAGCAATTGTTAAAAATGCGGATTGAAATTGCAATTCTTTTCTATATTTCTGATAGCAGTTGCATGAGTAATAAAATCTGCATATTCCTTGAGAAGTGTTTTTTTTAACAGTCATGTAGGTGTTAATATTTCAGCCTATCTAATTTAACAGACAGATTGCTGACCACACTACTGCATGTGGCTGGGCTTCTCCCCGGGCCAAATGATTATCCAGTTTTCAATTTGCTCAGCCTGCCAATTATCTGGAGTGGTTTTGCTAATTATGCAGACATCAGAATGGTTAGGTAACCAGCCTGGAGGGAGGAGACCTGCAACTGCTTGGGTGAATCCTTATTATTACTGAAGCCTGTAAAGGCCAATCAGGAACAAAGAGCCATATGATGAGCAAGAGGAGTGTGAAAGAGAAAGATGGAGAGACAAGATGCTGTTCGGACGATTTACCTGAGGTGTTGGCCATCTTTCCCTTGGCAAGACCAAACACCAAAGAGCTATGAAATGCCAGATTGGCAGCCAGTAGCGTGGACACTCATGCATCACTGAAGAAAATATATGATATCTCGAATGAACTCTGATTTGGCAGCCACCAGTCAAGTATATTCAATTATACAATATTGGAGGCAGTTTTAAAAGAAACTGGCAAGCTTAAATGGTATTCCGTTCAAATTTAAGATGAGAGAGAGAAAATAGGCAAAGTATTTTCTATTACCTGAGCTGTTTACATTGGTGTAAACAATGGGGGGGGGGGGGGGGGGAACTGGAGCTGCAAGTCCCCAAGTTCCAATAGGGTGATCAAGATGGTAAGGGATAAGTAAACTGCATCAATTTACATGAATGCCTGTTTTGAGTCCTTTAAAATACCTTCAGTCATATTCCAGTATGACTTTCTTTAATTTAGTAAAGTTCCCAGGACACAAGAATCCAGTTACTGGCAGTCCCCAAATTACAAATAAGATAGGTTCTGTAGGTTTGTTCTTATGTTGAATTTGCATATGAGTCAGAACTGATACATTTTTAAGTGTAACTCCACCACCCCTTCCCACACACACATATGTAGCATAGGGAAGGTTTAACACCCCATGTGGTATTTGTTTTGCTGTTTGGGCCCCTGTCCAGAAGATTTCACCTAACTTTCTGTCCCTGTGATAACTGGATTTTGAAAAATTGGCTTGCTGTGGAAACAGGATTGGTGAGAAAACATGAGTGGAGAGGTTGCCTCTCTCTGAGACTGAGAGAGAGCGAACTGCCCAAGATAGGTTTCTATGATGAAGCAAGGATTTGAACCTTTATCTCTAGGGTTGTAGTTGAACACTCAGATCACTACACCATGGTAGCCTTTACTCTGGAGGGATAATTGCCTTTTATCTTCCTGCTGAGAATCAACTTTCTGCATCAGGGAAAGCTGAAGCAGTCTTGGTCAACTACTTTCTTTCATCTACAAATGGCTAGTTAAACCTACCTCAGTTTTCCCTGAGGCAGGAAGTTGATGCTTTGTGCCAAGAATCCCCCCCCCCCCCCACTAAACTCTGTGTTATCTCTGTGGAATCTGTGCTTTTTCTTGTTCATCTTTGATTCTTCACATCTTCAGGAAGGAAGAGTTCTCTGTGGTGCTGTTGCAGATGGGGCACTGTTTTGTATGGCTTTTCTGAGGTACTCCACTTTGCCAGGATGGTCTTCAGCATTACTCTCTCATTAATGTCCTACAGTGAATTGCCTTCTAATTCCTGCAGCAAACTCCTCAGCTAGGATTGTCCTACCAAGGCAGTTTTTTTTCTTTTTTTTTGGAGTGGATTAAATAGAAGAAACTGGGAAATGTGGGAAATTAAAGGAGTAGAAAGAAGGCCCGTGATCCATACTCCCTCACAACCCTGCTAATACGTGTATATTCATAAATAAGTTGGACCTTTATACAACAATCTAGCATCTAGCCAGCAACAAACATGTGCTGGCTAGATACTATGTGGAGATTTATAAGAACCTCTGTGCTCTCATTACTACTTACTGTGTCCAACTATCAAGAGTAGATCTTGAATTTGTCCAGTTTTCCTGTAAAGCCATCTAAATTGTCACAACATGGCTTTCATTCTTTGTGTTAAAAAAGAGTTCCAAAACTTGTAAGACAATTCTGTCTCTGTCTAGTCACAATGTAATTCCACTGACTTCAGTGACACTTATTTCTAGATAAGTGATGATAGCCAATTCTGCATGAATTGAACTATCTTTTTACCTTACAATGTTGTCAGGTTTTCCAAATGCACATCTTGCAAGCTTGAGGCTATGCCAGAGGCCTTATTAATTTCTTGTATTGTTCACCATGGTGATCACCACTAGGCAAACAAGATCAGCATGGTGTGGCCAATTGAAGGATCTCTTACAACAGCAGTGGGACAAAAACCTTTCCATGAGATCTTCAGTGGTTAAAGATGGAACTCTTTATTGAACTAAAAAGGCATTTTTTGCAAAGCTGTTGCCTACATATGCTCAGCATGAGAAACGTCTCTGTCTAGGAATTCAGGTCATTACTTTTATTTTCAAAGCTGCCACAGCAGCACACAGTCATTATTCTCTACCTCTCTACAACAACATTTCCTGTATTTTGCATTGCTAAAATGGTAAGAAATGGCTCCCAAGAAATGTTTACTTCCAATTCCTTTTGCTGGTAAAATATAAAGCATTCAGTTTTAAAATTCCATAGCTTTTAAAAAGTGCTAATTAAGTTATCGGATTTCCCAAAGGCAAAAGAACTGGGGGGAAGGGGGGGGGATAAAGTATTTACAACTTTCATTTTCCCTCATTTTATTTTAAATGTCAAGAGCGGTAAATAAACTGCTCAAAGCAATTATTGCTTGAATGATAACCCTAACCAGTAAATAAAATGTACTGTATAATCTTTCTCATCTCCAGCCATCTGGCTCTAGGTCTCCCTAATTGACTTAGAACATGACTACAATATCGGCATCCACAGCATGCACTGTTCTGCTTGACTGCAATTCCCAAGCAGCCAATGTCATACATAAATATGAGTCTTGCATAACAATTATGTCCATTCAATAGACAGGACCAATAGTCTCAGATGTTGGACTAGATCCTAGAATGTTGAGGGGGAAACTCCTAAATGTTTCTGATGCTATTAATTCCTTCCTTTGACAAAGAATTCCTCTTTGTTCAGGGAAAGTAGTCAGATCCAGAGAACCAGAAACAAGAAGCTCCTCTCATGGTTCAGGATACTCTCTTGGCTATGATTGAAGATTCTCCCAATATAATTACTATGGAACCCAAACAGAGTGTGGAATCTGTAGACAGAGTATATTTGATACCCATCTTATAATATGCCTAGCTAAAATTATTTGATATAATACTGAGGCATGTATTATGTAATACAATAACACTTTCCAAAATCAATTTAAGATTTTCTGTTTTTTCTATCCTACTGAGCAGTACTCCCATTTGGGTCTATGATCAACTTTGTTAAGACTGACAATGTAGCCTCTAGTACAGCAATCAAAGAGAACAAATATAGATCTATAAATAATGAACAAAGAGGACTGTGCATTGTAAATGTTGATACAGACTTTGTTTTATTAGTTGCTTTGCCAGAAAATAAGAACTTGAGGTAGTACTAAGCCATAATGAAGAAGCAGAAGCAGATTTCATTAACATTATGCAACCTTCACTGCCTCCGAAACAAGTCTTTACTTTCTTTCTGCAGTTTTCACACATCTTGGTGACAGTATATGGAAAGGGACACTGGGACCAATGTGTGCAGGCCAGTTTAAATGGGGCTGGAAGATACATTCCCAAGGCTGAGGTTACTGTAACAGTTCTCTCACACATTGGGATGTGGCCTAAATACAAATTCCATTTTAAAAGCTGGAAAATGGTATTGAGGAACAACATCCAGATGTTTTTCCTCTGCACTTTATGGTTTTCATTGTGATGCGTTTTGGAAAGGTATCCCATATGACTAAAAAGAATACTTCACACATATTCTGGTCCTCTGTGAGGAAGGACTGGAAAGTCTGAGATAACTTGTCAAGAAAATGGTCAACTGCCACAAGTTTTTTTTGCACTTCAGGACATTGGTTGGGGGTGTGGGAAGAAGAGGGAAAAAAACCTGCTAGGTTTTTGTAAACCCCTCCCCCATCCTCTATATTCTTGCACAAAAAACAGTTTCTTTTATGCAAAATATATTATTCTTTGCTAAAAACTATAATCTTTTGCACAACTATTTTTCTCAAGAAGTGGCAAAATGCAGAAATTAATTGAAAAATGACATAAAGACCATCGTAATCTCAACCGCTTGAAGAAAAAAGATTTGAAATTATTTCAGTTATAGGATGATTCTCATGCTCTTTTTTTCTCTTAAAGAGATTCATATGAAAAAGAAAAAATAAGCAAAGATTTACTTCCCATGTTTCTCAATACTGGAGCCCCTGGTGGCACAGTGAATTAAACTGCTGAGCTGCTGAACTTGCTAATCGGAAGGTTGCAGGTTTGAATCCGGGGGGGGGGGGGGGGAGCATGAGCTCCCGCTGTTTAGCCTCAGCTTCAACTTAGCAGTTCGAAAACATGCAAATGTGAGTAGATCAATAGGTACCACTCCAGCGCTCCATGCAGTCAGGCTGGTCACATGACCTTGGAGGTGTCTACAGACAATGCTGGTTCTTTGGCTTAGAAATGGAGATGAGCATCAACCCCTAGAGTTGCACATGACTGGACTTAATGTCAGGGGAAAACCTTTACCCTTACTTCTCGTGTTTCTCAATACTAGACTATTGCCCTTAGCATAAAGCATGTACCCACTCTTCCTAGTCCAAGCAACTTTCCAGAAAGAGAAAAAAAATCTACAAAAAGCTGTGGAAATTGGCAGTAATTTCATGCCTTTAGAAAACACATTTATGTAAAAAAAATGAACTTTATAAAATTTGGGATAGCACTAGTTTAAGATCTGGCATGCTTCCTGCAGGGCCATATCAACCAGTTCTGATATCAAACTGGTATTGTGTTTTGAAAAGACTAGGTGTAATGTTTATGACCAGTTGCCAGTTTTCTGCTCACTATTACCTATAAATCCTTTGAGTTGTACAGACTCAACAGCACAATGTCAGGTCTATAAAAGATGGAAATACTCAAGAGGCGAATATCTTCAGGGTTCAGAAAGAGAGGAAAAGCTCTCTTGATTTATTCAGAATCTTGACAGAGGAGCTGCACAGCTTTTCTTCGCTTGCCTAAATTCACAGTTTATGCCACTTTCGTTATGTTGATTTCTCCCTGGAAAAAGCAGTGCAATAGCAAAATGCCTAGAAATTAGTATCCTGAGTCTCATTCCCTTTCTTTCATTCTTTTCATGGTGGGGGCTGGATGGTGGTGGGGAGAAACAAGGGTGCAGGGGCAGAGAGGGAACAGGAGGAAAGCAGGCATATGTCAGAGCTTTCAGGTTTGATCACAGGGAGCAACTGGTAGAATGGAGCAGTTGCCCAGGAGTAAAATGTAAGGGTCTGAGTGAGTGCATTGCCTCAATAAATAAGTATTTTAACCCCCTCGATAGAAATTTCCATTCCTCCCAAATTTTCTATAGTCACAATGGACTTGATCATACAAGGAAGGCAACCAGCATTGAAATTTATCATATCCTGCTGCTGTTCTGTGAGAGTGTGCGAAAGTATGATTTGTGTCACCAAATCAGTGCCGTTATGTGGATTGAGAGTCATGTGATAAGGAGGGAGCTCATGCAGGTATGTTGTTGCTATTGCTGATTGTGTGACCGAAATAGTGGCTTCATGTGATGAAGCCCAGTAACTTAAAATATCAGTTGAGAATTTAGAAATAGAGTTTGGGCATCCAAACAAAACAAAATGGGGTCAGGCAAATTTAAAGAAGGGAGTACTAACACAGCCAATAAAACATTCCTAGGGATTTTCAGTGTCTCATTTCCTGTGATGCTAGAAATTTGATGCTGAAAGAAAAAAATGACGGGAGGTGCAAAATTCTTATTTGTAGGAGTAGGCAATGCTGTCATTTTGCCTCCTCTAGCTGCAGTTTTGGTGAGGGGCACACCTGGAAGGCCATATATCTCTCACTTTTATTCCATCCCTTTTTCCCTTCCCATGCATGGATTTAAAAAATCAGTGCCCTCCCCCCAAAAAACTTTAGGGGTGATGTACTATTTGGCACCACTTTCTGCCATCACTCTGACAATTTGGGCTAAAATAAGCTTTTTATCATAGCTTGAAGGGATTACTCAGGGTATGATAAAAGTCTATACCATGCTAGAACAGGTTGAGAGGCCTGGAAATTAGGCAAACTGTGTCATCTCAAAGGCTTCAGTACACACTATCAAGCAAAGAAAATTTAGGTAAGTTAGAAGGTGACACAAAACTTGAAGTTATTTTCTGATCAATACTGAAGTTGTAATGAAAAGTGTTCCCCTACTTTAATAGATTCTGTGCTTGGCGCTCCCCCCCCCTCTCTCTCTATATATATAGAGAGAGAGAGAGAGGGAGAGAGAGAGATGCAGTGAGTGGATACCTAGTTTATTGTGTATACCTCTGTGCTTAACCACTGCTGAGTTGGAACATCTGTTGATATGCTACTAAAGAAGACACAATTCATGTATCCTCAGTAGTTACTATGACCACTAAATGGTGATGGTTCTAAGCACATCTCTATTGCCCCTTTTCTATGTGTAGGACCACAGCCTGGGAAGCATGGTTTTCTGTATCACAAAAGGTTCCCTCCAGTCAACAAGTTTGTGTAAGACCTACTTGGTAATAGTGGGGTCTGAGCATTGTGTATGCAACCCCCCCAGCTATGTTTATTTACCATGATTCCCTTAACCTTAGTCCCAACATGAAAAAAGTATAAGTGGATGTACACACCATTCCGTTTAGCAATATTGGTCATATCTGAACCAATGGAGCCTGCAGCAGATGAGTGGGGTGAAATTTGGTAGCAAAGTCTTCTAAGATTTCTTGTCCCCTGGTAAAAGTCTTATGCATTTTAAATGTATTACATCAGATGCTTTAAGCTGAGCATTACAGCCAGCCCTATCCTGCATTCCAAATATATATATATATATATATATATATATATATATATAATTTAAAATGTAAGTGTATACATATTTTCTGCTTTCCTTTTCTGAAGCAATTAAAATTGGTGATTTATTTTAGGTTTGACGTGTAAGTTTTTAGATTCTCTGGATTCCTTGGCAGCTAACAGATTCTACATAAAATACTCTAATGATGATTAATGCAAATTTCTTTGCTCCTGTTTATGGCTATCATACAATTCTATGACAAAGGTAATAATGAAATTCTAAAGCATATGCGTTAAGATGGCAGCTTCCACAAAGCTCCACTAGGACTCACTTTTGAGCATTTGGCTCACACTGACTATTTTAAATCTCATACACTCAAACACAGATTGCTCCCTGCATTTCCTAGAGTATTTTGCTTTTGTCCTTAAAGAGGACACATTTTATGGCAGGGTTTATTTAATGAGGCAAATACTTTGGCTTGCCAATTTCTACAGTCCACATTTTCTGCTTAGTTTATTAAATTTGATTATGCTGTTTGGATAGGGTAAGCTGTCCATGCATTAGGTTTATGTACAGATGGCTTCTAAAAGATAAAAGGCCCCAATTAAAAGTTAACTATCCACATTTTGAGAGAGCTTTTGGCTTAGCTATTGCTGAGGCCTACATGAAACTGAAAATTTTAGATTTATTAAAAACACAATTTAAAAGGTTGCATCTAACTGTATGTCTCTACTAACAGATTGCTCTTTGACCCAGCAAAAGATGAATTGGAAAAACCAGGCAAAGACAGATTTCAGATATTCCTGCCTTTCCCCTGTAGCACTTCCTGAGGTCACGTACCCCTTTGTTACAAAAGATACAGTTCTCCTAAAAATATTACAGGAAAGGATATAGAGGGTGCAAAAAGAGATGGAGTACCAGGTCAAAATAGCTTTTTTCTACTGTTTCATCTCAAAAGACTTTGGAGGGATTTTTGGTAGCTTCTCCGAGGTTCTGGGATTTTTGCCTCTACTGTTCAGTCATCTGCTATTTTTCAAGTAGATGGCTATTTTTTATTCAGGAAGCTTTGTGGAATTTAATCCAGGCAGTGGCAAAAACAGGTTTAACTGTGTGGGTGTTATTATTTCCATTTAAATGAGATGTTAAATATGTTTTTGGTTTTTATTTGAATTTCTGTTACCTTGAGTGCCCATTTTGAGAAATATCAAAGCAGTTGTATCTATGTATGGATGAGCTTCTGTTGACTCAAAAAGTCTTCCATCAGATTCAAATTTGATAAATTTTTAAAATCACATTATTTTCTTAATTTATTAAATTGAAAACTGTTTGCTAGCCAAAAGTGAAGAAAATATAAAAAATAACCCAAACAATAATTCAGTAATAATACTGAAAATGTAGCAATGAATTCGGTGAATTGATGCACTTCTATCAATACTACTATATTTACTCATGTAAAAGTCAAATGTGTATAAGTTGAGGACAGGTTTTGGGACCATTCTACTCAGTGATAAGGATGCTTCCTTTTTAAAATATAAGAGTTACAGTACAGTCTCACATTGACCCATGGATAAGTCAACCCAGCTTTTTTGGTTTGGTCTTCTAACTAAAATTTCTAAACAAATACCTGAATATATAGGATAAATAGCTAGCATGTATCCATCCCATGCAAAAATGCACCACATCCAGGCCTACATTTTGTCCTTTTGTTCTTATGGAAAGCTCAACTGGCTTGAGGGTTGTATTTGGGATACAATGTTTCAAGGAGAATTTAAACAATGGATCTGTGTTTGAATGACACAGTTTCAAACTCAACTTGGTACATTTTAGTAGCTTCAACTCTTATAGCAACTTTCATTGGAAACAGGTGTTATAACAACTTTTACATTGTGAAAATTGATGCTTAACAGTGAGATCCACAAGGGCTTCCTCTGAAGTAGCACCTGCAGAGTTCAATGGGACTTGCTTCCATGTTTAAAGGATTGCAATCCACGATGTATCCTCTCCTGTGGAGAGTGGTGTAAGCTTTTTCTCCATGTGATCTATATATGGGTTTCCATTTTGTCATTGCTGAAACTATGTGAAAAGGAGCACACACTATTTGTACTTGTTATTGAAGTTGCTATAACCAAATTTCTTCTCTGCAAAGACTCAGCACAGCTACTTCTGGAATAGATGGTCTTCTAGATATTGTTGGGCTGCAACTTCTTAATAGCCACATTAAGCAAGATTTCATTTGAACTGCCACGGGAATGCAGGACTATTGCCTTGAAGATAATAGTAATTGAAAATTAATTGAAAATTCGTTATCAGAGGCAGATATTTATTATTATTTATTTACAGCATTTATATTCCACCCTTCCCACCCCTCAGGGGACTCAGGGCGGATTACAATGTACACATATATGGCAAACATTCAATGCCAATTAGACATACAATGTATATAGACATACACAGAGGCTATTTAACTTTTCTGGCCGCCAGGGGAGCTGTCATTTTAATTTTCCATCTGCAGCACAGTTTGCATTGTGTGTATATGTGTGTGTGTGTGTGTGTGTGTGTGTGTGTGAGAGAGAGAGAGAGAGAGAGAGAGAGAGAGAATTAAAATTGCGAGATAATCTTCTGAATACCAAGAACACCAAAAACCTATGGTAGGAAATTCTTCAAAAATGATTCAGTTCACTTTTTTTGTTCTTCCCATAGTTTGATTTCTGCTTCCATAGTTGCTAACATTTAATAAGTACATTTCCTTTATTTAAGTAAGCTCCACCATAGTAATGAAGAAGAGCACAGCACCTACTTTCTAAGCTACCATTTTATTTTGCAGCCAGAAATAAAGCAGAGCTACAGCAAGCAATGGGCTAGAGCAGCTTTATTTCACAGGCCAGTGAATCAATACCCATCTTTGCCCACTCCGTATCGTCTCCTAATAAAATCAATTGTACCATGCAATATTGGCTTTGATAGCAAATCTTGCTTTAGTCCAAGCTTTTCTTTGCTATGTGGCTTTCATTGCTAGCTTCAGCCAATGGTTTATAGTTTCCAAACAACTGGAGTAAATATCAGTTTATGTGTAAACTCCTTTTTGTTGCTGGACAGTGGGTTCCTGATTAGCTACTGAAAACTGAAATCGGCCCAGTGCTGAATAGTAGTAGAGTCATGTGCAAATGATGGAACAATGCAGTTCTACTAAATTAGAAGATATAAAGAATGAAGCTAGGCAGTAAATTTAATCTGATGCATATAAATAAAAAAGAATCAGGAATGTTTAGTATCATCAACAGTAATTGTGGGTAAAGTAGACTTAAAATTACCATCACCATCATCATTGTCGTCATCCTCACCACCAGCAGTAGTACCAAAAAGTATCTAAGAATTGGAAACACACTTATAATAAATGAGACCAGTATTGTAAACTCTGACTGGCAACTGTGCCTTCCAGAATATGATGTGGGAGCTTTTCCTGTACTACTGGGAGAGGCTGGTTAATGAACTTGCATATTAGTGCATGTGCATGAAAAGCTTGGATTCTACATTGAGTTCTGCCCTCTTCCTATGTATCATGCCAATATAATACACATTCTTTTTTCACCCTGCTTCTAAAAACTATAACTTGGACATATTTTTTCAGCTGTGTTGTCCCCCCCCCCCCTCCCCCGTTGTATATTCTGAGTGTTAGAACTGTAGTTGTTAAAGGGGCACACAACTCCTTTGTTGCAACATCTCCACTGGGTGTTAGTTTGTTTCCATATACAACTCAAAAGTGTTGGTTATGACCTCTAAAGTCCTGTACAGCTCCAGTCGAATATGTAAAGGAATCTTGTAACATCTTTGAGACCAATCAAGTAAAAGAAGTTACGCCTAAAGTGTCCCATGTCACTCTGCTTCGTTGTGGCATGTGGGGAAGCCACTATTCCACTCCTCGCATTGCTGGGTCCCATGTAGTATCCCATGTAGTGGACTAAGTACACTTGATCTCATGTAGTAGACTAAGCTTATAAAAGTGCATGTTGCCACTTCTTTCTCTTAGTTAGTCTCACAAGTGCTATGTGATCCCTTTGCGTACTGATATTCCAGACAGTTATGTCTTTGAACTCAGGGTCGGGTTATTAAAGGATAGCATACTTCCATATGAGTCTGGCAGTGTTTTGAGATCCCCTGTGGAGGCCCTTTCCTTACAGGTACAACTGGATGGGACATGGAAAGAGGCTGTCTTGGTGACTGTGGCAAGGCTCTGGATCCCCTTTCTAAGAGAGATTAGACTGGATCCCTCCTTGCTATTTTTCCACAGGGAAGAGAAGAATTTTTTGATAGCCCAGAGCTAGAATGATTGTAGTACTGTAGTTTGAGTGCTGGAAACAAGATTTCAAATCCTAAGTCAGCCATGAAAATGTGTTAGGAGACCTTGGGCAAGTCATCCTCCCTTAGTCCCCGAGGAAGACAAAAACAAACTCTCTTTGAACAAATCTTGTCAAGAAGGTCCTGTAATACGTTTGGATTACCATTAACTGGAAATGAAATGAAGACACACAAAATGACAAAAATGATATCATTAATTTATATTTTGTATACTTTTTGGCTATATATGTTTTAACAGTTGTAAACTGTAAGCTGCTCTGAGTCTGTAAACTGCTCTGAGTCCCCTTCGGGGTTGAGAAGAGCGGGGTATAAATACAGTAAATAATAATAATAATAATAATAATAATAATAATAATAATAATAATCTGCCTAGAATCATAATATTGGAAAATACAAGATAACAATTACAACTACTATTAGTAGCAGCAGCAATATTTTACATGTTAAATCAACAAGGAGATTTCTGAAATTATTGTCTTTTCTGCATAAAATGAGAAATTGGGTATTAAACAGCACAACAACAGAATGAGAAAATATTTAGCAGTCTTGTGTTTACTTTAAACTTGATCAAACAATAAAGTTATTAAATATGTCACTTTTTTAGCATTCCTTCCATCTGTTCTGGATTAGCTGGGATAATCATAAATATCTTGCTCACAATCAGGGCTGTCTCTTAAAAATCCAGGACTATTGTGTTGTTTTCTTCGTGCACACAAGTGTCTCAAGGTTTCTTCTTCTAACATGAACATAGGTACTGCTGCTATCTCAGTGCTCAGAAACTGAAATTTATTGAGTTAATGATAGGTGTAATCAGAAGAAGGTTTTAAGCTGGAAACAATTTGTTTGCCCTTGAAATGTAGTCACTCTCAGTTGAAAAAGCATGAAAGGAAAATTCGGTGCACTTCTCCCTGTTGTGGATTTGTTACTCTTGGTTGTTTTTCATTTGGAAGGAAGAAGTTGTGCTGGCTATGTGCTTGTAAAGGAATCTTTAATTAATCTTAAATCTTACTTTAGAATGTAAAAGGTTTTTTGTGTCTTAGGCACATATTGCCAGACAGGACTTTAGTGGGACTTGCAGAACCCATCTCTTCTCCTTCTAGGCTGCTAGATAAATAAGTGCTACAGCCTTTCCTTGGCTTCTTACCTTCCTTCAAGATGGCATCATGCAGCACTTCAACAGCTCTAGCAGGTATAACCATTGACAAGGGATGCTAGTAGCAGCAATCTGGTGTTTGGGAGGCTATATGATTTCTATCCCAGTTTTATTTTCAATTCATAGAATAAAATAACTTTATTGTCATTGTGCATTGTACAATGAAATTAAATGCTTTCTCCAGTACACATTACAAAAACAATACACCCATCCCTCCACACTTCAACCATCACTGTACAGCCCCCAATGTCACATCACTGCGAAACCATGGGGTTTAGTATAGTTACAGTTATAGGATAAAAGCTATCTCTCAGTCAGTTTGTTCTTGTCCTTGTTCACATTATTAATAAGAACTGTAGTTGTTTCTATAGATTATGGTTTTTGTGGGTCCATTATGCATCTGTGAGGTTTCCACAAGCTCTGAAGGTATGACAGGATGTTCAACTTACATTGCAGCGGAACAGCAGTGACAGGTTCTCTTCCCCTGTCAGCAGTGCAACCATTCTTTCAGTACTTTTTCACTGAGTTCTGCAGGCTGGCAATTCACAGACACAGTCTACAGGAAGGACAAATTTTCCCAAAGGCCTGATTGTAGGCTTCAACTCCCAAATTTGCTGCAGCAGCAAAACAATATTTTAAAAAATGAAAATGAGGTGCATAGGAAGAAGGATCTTGATTACAAGTAGGATTGTGGTTTGGGATTGTGGTTCCGCTCTAAAACAAAGTGCATGCTCCTTAAGTCCCAGGTTTGCAAAGGAATTTTCTCTAGCTGAGATTTTGATTCAGCAGTGTGGTGGCAAATTGGGCAGCAGTAAGTGGGGAAATGGGGCAAAAATTGACAGAAGGCAAAGAAGTGAATGTGTTTGCCAGTTCCCAGTCTAAAGGAAAGGATTAGTATCTGAAAGAGTTCTTATTTTTTCTTCCTCTTTTTTACTTGTTAGGGAAGAGGTAGAAGGGAGGAGGAAAATACTTCATCTTTTATCCAATATTTAAAAGTAGTTATATATTTCCCCGACATATTCATTCCTTTTTAAGCCTATAAAGTAGTTGTTATGTGTGTGACTGTTGCTTTCCGCAAGGTGGTTGATACCAAAAAGACACAAGTAAAGATTAAATCATACCCATGGTTAGTAGCCACACTTATATCCAGTAATTGTTGGTTTGATGTCTAATAGTTTAGGCATACCTTGTATTCTGTTTGGTCTTGACATCACTCACTCCCTTTCTGTATCAGTCTATAATTAGTCAGAGTTTATTGTCCTTCATTTTTGGTTTGCAGCTTTCTCTCTCTTCTTCATATTCAAAGAGTACATGTTACAAGGACTATCACCATGAGATGTTATACAACCTTTATCTTTCGAAAGTAAGCTGACTTCAAACATTTTAACTAACAAGCCTTTTGCATGTATATTTAGATTCTGTACAATATGTGATATGGTGATGCTGTGTGACTGGTTGTTGCTCACCTTTGGCCTGCAAATACTAATTACTATGCTTCTAAAATAGGTTATTATTTCTCATATTCCCCTGAAATACTTTACCACTCATCTCCACCTTCTAAATTCTGCCCCAAGAATGAAACCAGTTAGGGATATTTTTTCTAATTAATGGTGCAAATGAGCCCCAGACTACAATAGTATATCAGCGTAATCCCATAGCAATCATGTAAGTGAGAGTCATCTGCATAAAAATGATGATTCCACTCAAAATCTTGGCACCAAAAGTATACATTCATTGCAGGGAGAACAAACAATGATATGAATTGGTGAAAATCCTTACGGGGTTGCTTCTAAAAATAAGCAGGAAAACATCTGAGTGCTTGAAGTGGCTTTTCTCCACAAAATGGCCTCAAAGTAGAACCTGCACACTGAATAGCTGAGTGACAAGCAATCTGGCCTATCCATATGACCATATTGTTTGCCTCCCCTAATTAGCCTGGTCCTCACTGCACTGATGAGGAAACAGATGCATCGAGCAGCAAATTACCTTCATCGCGCCTCAGAACTAAAAAGACACAGTGCTTAATTGACTCATTTGATCTCCGGCAATTCAGCGCAAGCAAAGTGGAAATATTTAAAAGTGGCACTTCACTTTGGAAGAGGAAGGGAAGAACATTACTTTATTGACACGCAATGTATGCCCAAAAGCTGAACTGGAACTCCAAGTCTGAGCTGGATGCTATGTCTAGTTTATTTGTCATCCAATTTGCTGCTGCAAAAATAGTATTTACTCTGGACTCTTTGGGGAAGGATTAAGGGAAACAGTGGTATCACCATTATTGGTGATAGTTGTTTGTGTGCTCTGAGGCTTTAGCATAGCAACTCCTCTGTCAATTAGCAGTGACTGACAGCCCAACTGTTCTAGTTTACAGCTGTGGCCCCTCATTACTTTCTGTCCTTTGCTGCATCTGTGTTTGTTTGTACTCATTTCTCCCTTCTATGTTTTCTTTGAAAACTCTATTTGTGAAGGAAATGGATGGAAGTGTAAAAATGCTAACTCATATACATGAATTTCATTTCTTTTTTTCTTTCCTTTCTTGTTGCTTTTGGTTGACTCCTCTTTGTCATCTTTGGTTATGTGTGACATGGGAAGAAGAATTGGAAGGAGTGAACATGTAGACTTTAACTGTGCTAACAATGTCATTCCCTTCTACCTCTGCTTTAACCTACATAGGAAAGATAGTGGGTGCATCGAAACTGATAGAAAAGTCCCATGGTTCATTCCTGTTCTTTCCAATTTTATAATAAAATAAACCAGTCTGGGTAGTTGGTATAAGAGGTCTCTGACTACACCAGGAGTTGACAGAAGACACTCCAGGATAAACAAGACATGTGTGGCAATAAAATTACAAAGAAAAATCTATCATTTCCTCATTTTTCATAATTAATTTGGATATACCTATTATCACTTGCAGGAAACCATAGCTTTTAACTGTTTTTAAACTAAGTATCATTTCAACTGTCACAACATGGATAGCCAGATTAGGATTGCCTTGAGAACTTGAGACCTAGGAACTTTTTACATCACAAAGTTGGGCTGTGATGTTACTGTAATAAAGTTACAGAGAGTAGTGCCTGGTGATGTCATTCAGCACCAACCACACTTGCTCAGAGTGTGCCCTTCATCTAATAAACATCATGTATAACAACTGAAGAAAATGCACACACTCTTCTTACACTGAAATTATTTTCACTTGCCCACAGTGTGGAAACTCAGAGACCTGAATTACATGATTAATTGTGAAGGTATTGTTTTAAATGTTTTAATTGTTTTTAAGTATTTTATTATTCTGTTTTCATTGTTCATTTTAATTGTATATTGTTTTGAGGCATCAAATAGTTTCCTATATGTAAAGCTTCCTTGAGTACCCTCCAGAGTTGAGAAAGGCAGGGCAGAAATGTTATAAATAAATAAATAAATAAATAAGTAAACCCTAATTACAGCTTCAAGGAGGTCAACAAATATTTTCCGTTTGAGGTTTGAATGGGAGGGATAGCCAATACTCCAGAGGACAGGAGCAGAATTCAAAACAATCTTGACAGATTAGAGAGATGGGCCAAAACTAACAAAATGAAGTTCAACAGTGACAAATGCAAGATACTCCACTTAGGCAGGAAAAACGAAATGCAAAGATACAAAATGGGGGACAATGCCGGGCTCGAGAGCAGTACGTGTGAAAAAGATCTTGGAGTCCTCATGGACAACAAGTTAAACATGAGCCAACAATGTGATGTGGCGGCGAAAAAAGCCAATGGGATTTTGGCCTGCATCAATAGGAGCATAGTGTCTAGATCTAGGGAAGTCATGCTCCCCATGCTCTATTGTGCCTTGGTTAGATCACACCTGGTATATTGTGTCCAATTCTGGGCACCACAATTCAAGAGAGATATTAACAAACTGGAATGTGTCCAGAGGAGAGCGACTAAAATGATAAAGGGTCTGGAGAACAAGCCCTATGAGGAGTGGCTTAAGGAACTGGGCATGTTTAGCCTGAAGAAGAGAAGGCTGAGAAGGGATATGATAGCCATGTATAAATATGTGAGAGGAAGCCACAGGGAGGAGGGAGCAAGCTTGTTTTCTGCTTCCCTGGAGACTAGGACGTGGAACAATGGCTTCAAACTACAGGAGAGGAAATTCCATCTGAACATGAGGAAGAACTTCCTGACTGTGAGAGCCGTTCAGCAGTGGAACTCTCTGCCCCGGAGTGTGGTGGAGGGTCCTTCTTTGGAAGCTTTTAAACAGAGGCTGGATGGCCATCTGTCAGGGGTGATTTGAATGCAATATTCCTGCTTCTTGGCAGGGGGTTGGACTGGATGGCCCATGAGGTCTCTTCCAACTCTTTGATTCTATGATTCTATGAATGGGTTTTTTGGAAAAGGGCTTTCTATCCCTCCTGTATCAGTACTCACTCACTAATATATATTAATCTGGTGTTAGAAGTAGTTCTTCATAAGAGTGTCATAACAGATCTGCACTGTAGAATTGCACCATGATTGCTAAAATGGTGTCAAGCTGCATTACTTATACAGTCCCAAATGTAACACATCCCAAAGCTATAAAATGCCTGGCTCAGCACAGGTTTGTTGGAAATACACAATGATAGGTTATTGTCATAGGTGAGTGAAGATCGAGGTAAAAGCAGACTGACACATTACAGTGCAATTTTCATTTGAATGTGTAATTGAGTTAAGCTTGTGGCATGTGTCAGCTCCAGTACCAGCAGTTTCTAGGACTGTGTGGCACTGTAACTGAAAATGCTCAACACATGACTATGTAAACACTGAAATCATTGTGTTTATTTTCTTTCCAATATTTGATGGGACAAAAATGCTTGTTGCTCCTCTTTTTGCCTCATTCTTTATAGAGCCAAGACTTTTAGTGCACAGAATGATGATTTTTTTTGTTGCTGCTGTTACTGCAGCTGATTTTTGTGTAATATGAAAAAGAGGGGGAGACATCACCTCTGTCTGTCATATTGGAAATCATACTGATGCAGTGAACAGCCTTGGGATGTTTATAGCACTGAAATGTATCTTAGAAGATGATAAAATGTTTTGGATTATTCATTAATTTCCTTACATTTTATAACAAAATATACTCAGGCAATTGGTAGTTTTTCATCTGTCTTGTTTATCTCTTCAGGCTCTTTGAACACCTGTGTGTGTTATGAACCACTGTTTGAAAACGTCTCTTTGCTTTTGGATTTTATTTTCCCCAGGCTCATGTGCACTTCCTCTGACTGTGTTCCAGTTTCTGTTTGTAGCTTACAAAAAGATGTTCCTGAAGAGTGTATGCTTTATAAGTTAACTGGTGAAAAGGAGAAGGGAGTTCCCTCTCTTCCCATAGCATTGGTAGAGCGGGCATAGAATTCTTCATACAGTCAAATTCCTGAAATAATTTTCTTGAAAAGGAGCCTTAACATTTCTTTATGTCAAGCTTTATTTGACTTCACATGTTATGCCTTTACCTCACATGTCCTTTGGAGCTCATTTTTGTGGAGGTTCTCCTTTTATAATTTCTCAATATATTTTGTATCAATTATTATTTGGGGATTTTTAAAGGGGTGACTTGTTTTGAAACAGAGGCTCTTTGAGTCATTTTATGATCTCTTAGCCAGTGTGTTACACCAACCTTTACCAAAACCTCTCTCTTTCAAATCTTTTCATTGAGAAAAAAAACCCAGATTCATGTTAACTGCAGGTGATATTTAAGAGGCTTTTCTAATCTTCAGTACTTGTGTGGTGCAATAGCCTATTCACAAGTCACAAATTTCCCCTCTGAAAAAAAATGAGAGCTGCCAGAATTAGCAGGGCTATTTTGATTGCACTCTGAATTATACATGACAAGTCTGACATGTTAAGGAGACTGTTATATTGAAGGAGAATACATATTAATGCTTTCAGATGCATATTGTGTCCTGTTTGTTCAAACGGATTGATTGGAATGCATTATTATGTTCAGGTGGAGTGGACTTTCTTCACAGAAAAGTACTTGCTTTACCTTCTCATTAGCGGTATCTAAATCATATGCCAGGCAACAGTGCACAAACACTGTCCATTCTGGGTGTTAAGTCATCAAGTAGCTTTATGCTTATGATTACTATTTTTAAGTTGTCAATTCCTGACAAATTGATCATTAAACTTGATTTGCTAATGGCTACCAACAAATAAGAAATGGGAACAATCATCTGTACTTTTCTCACCTATATATTTTTCAAGAAGTTTAAATGACAGCTAAAATATGTAGTATGAGAATAATCTGGCATATAGTACTTCCACGTATGAATACTGCTGTATAACTATTGCAAGATAACAATTCCTTACCCACGTCAGGGATAAGCATAATGGTGTGTTTGGATCCTGCACACAGAGAAAAGTGGTATACAAATAAATTGAAATCAAATAAATACATACATAACTAATGAAACTAATGACAAAAAGCCTTTGACCCTATACTAAAACTCCAGTTCCTGCTATGTGTGAAGCTCTGTGTGTACATTATAGCAACATAGGTCTTGGGATCATGGGCAATCTATGGAATAAAATAGGTATGGGCAAAATGTTAGTCACATACATATTTGTTGACCACATAACTAGATCCAGACTACCCCCATTGCCTATTGTTTAGGGACCTTTGAACCCTGAAGCTTTGAATATGATCTTCCTGCTTCTTGGCAGGGGGTTGGACTTGATGGCCCATGAGGTCTCTTCTAAGCCCAGCACAAAAGACCAGTGGGGAACTGATGCATTTTTGTCCTGCATTGTTTTCTTAGGCATCACAAGCACAGTTTGCAACAGCTCTGCATATTTGCAGACATATGGATGCAGCAGTGGTGGCACCAGAAACGGATATTCCAGAAACACACAGAACAGTTACTCTGGAGCTAAATACAGCTTTTGAAAATATATACAGTCCAGCATGGCTGTCTTGGGAAGAGATTTAATTTCCCAACATTATGGCTTAGAGTTCACAGGACAGGATCTATGTGGCGGATAGTTTTAATATCTGTTATCAAGTTGTTATCTAAAGTGTACCTGTGCAGGCATGCATATATTTATGCAGGAATGCCAGGATTAATTATTTTCCTAATATGAATTAACTTCCCTTGGATTATAAATATTACATAATGCAGATAGACTAAAAATCCTGCTGGGTAACTACTTGTTCTGGGAAGTGAATTGAGTCTTTCTTTCTTTCTTTCACTAAGAATTATGTGCTGAGATGTGGAAGTGAAGGCTTCTGTAAGGTTTTCCTTGATTATTGCCTTTAGACAAACTCCCCAGTTCTAGTTATTATTGAGGAGGGAAATATATGCCTTGGCTACATATCATTTCGTGATCAAGTTATTGGTCAAGTTAGAACTGCTTTTGTTAGGATGGTGGCTTTTTATGTTAAACAGTTTTTATTTATTTACAGCATTTTTAACCTGCCTTTCTCAGCCCAAAGGCAACTCATCCATTTTTGTGAATGGACAAGCATTATCTTCAGAAATTATTCTGTTTCTCGTATCATAAGAAAGCAGTAGTCTTGTATCCGGTTATCTTGCTGACCTTCCCAACTGTCCTGCTTTGGAAGGGATAATATTGACTAACTCACTGTGCTTTCACTTTTTTAGTATGCAAAGGAATCTTGAAACACCTTTGAGAAAAAATGGCAAAGTTGGTTGCGTAAGCTTTCATATACATAGGTGACAACTACACTGATCATTTAATGTTATTCGAAGCTAGCGTCAAACTGGGAGTGAGACAACAAATTCCCATGAAATTACACAAAAGAAAGCCTTTAGTGCACACCAATGCATTGTGGTTTGTGCAATCACCCTCCAAGTCTCAAACTGGTTCCAGGATTTCCCATGTATTCACTTGCACAATGAAACTACTTCCTTTGATACTGCTTTAAATGGTCAGTGCAGGTGGGATCTATTCTTGGTGCATGTTTAAATGGGGAGGTTTAAACCAGGGTATTTGTAAAGGGGGAGCTGCTCTGGAACCAGCATGTGAGCACTGAATCCCATTGCTAACCTGTCCCCTTGTTCTTGCATCACTGTCTTGTCCTCACATTGCTGCTGTTGTTCTTTGCTGGTCAAGGAGCTGGCTGTTGCAGTAGTATCTGCTAAGGTCATAAGGTGACCCTGTGCAAGGAGAAGATAGCACGACCCCCCTCTTCTTGTTGATTGTATGGGTGTCCCATTTTGAGCTCAGCAAACGTGCGTCCAATGTCCAGGGTGTCACGGGGAGCTACAAATGAATACATTTTGCCATCTTGACTGTACTCTTTATTGCATTGCTGTATGTGTTCTAGCTTGTATCAGTAAAATATTGTAGAGTATGTTGATCGTAACAGTAGTGTTTATTTTTCAGTAGATACAGGGTTGCACTATGAGATCATAGGCAGATACCTGTGGGATATATCCATTCATGTCAGGTTTCCTCTATGTTTTCACAACATGAAATTTAAAGAAAGAAACGTGTTGAGAAAAACATGTGAAACAACCATCATACACCCCAGAATCACTTTGTTGGGTGGTTTCAATCATCACCCAACTCCCATTGTTTTTAAAGGCTCTTTTATATTCTTTCTCCTCATCCCACAGCAAATGGTTAAAGACAAAGGAATTCATCAGGTAGCATATTTATGACAAAGCACCCTGAAGCAGTTTTTTTTCCAAATTACAATGTATAAACAAAAGAAGGAGGTTAAGTAGCTGTTTAATAATGTAACAAAATCATGGAGAGAGAGGGAAAAACTATAAAAAGTGATTAGTTTGAATATAATAATTAAACATTTCAAAACATTGCTAAGAGGATTGGATTTGAGGAGCAAGAGCTGAATGGTTATTAGTTTCAGACTTCAAGGGGTTCCTGATAGTACCTCATGCATACCTAATCCTTTGAGCGTCGCTCCAGATAGATTGAGGAGTTGTTTCAGTATTCAGCTGCCTTAGGTGTTGACAGCTGATAGACAGGTATTTATGTGCATGCTACACCACTGGGTCATAACAAAGTTGGAAATTAATTGTTTTTACTCAGATGAGTTTTGAATTTCAATTGCCCTCCCTTCCCTCCTTTTCCCCGCCCTCTATATTTAGTCAAGGTAATTGAGCTCAAATGTAAAAAAACACAACCACGTCTTTGCATGTACTATCGACAAGACTGTAATTCTGTAATGGAGAACAGGCCTCAATTCATCCCCTTTGAACTGAGCAGTCCAGTTAATTGAACCAAAGTTGTTGAGGAAAGCCACAAAATAATTAGCTTTCCTTTCATAAGCTGTCAGTATACAGGTGTACTCTCTCTCTGTGTGTATACACACACACACACACACACACACACACAAATAATTATATATATATATATATATATATATATATATATATATATATATATATATTACACACACACACACACATATAAATGTACAGGACATTTTGTTAAATAATATGGCATAGTAAAATCATAATCAGGTTGGAAAACATGCACCAAAGCTGTATTTCTCTACCCAATTATCTAGGAATAAAACATACTGATGTAAGTGGGAATGATTTCAGGTAATACATAAACAAGAAAGGACAGTAACACTCCATATTCTATATGGTTATTACAATTTGCCAATAGTTCGTACTTTGAAAACGTGATCCAATAAAAAAAATCGGGTAGATTATGATCCTAATATTTCCATTGCTCACATTGCAACTATAGAACATGTCCAAGCTGCAGTTCCTTGAAGATTTATTGACTACAGGTGTTCCCAAAGTTTTGTTCTTTTGGTCGTTTTCAGTTATAACCAGAACCCATATATTCAACACCCATTTTCTCTCAATTTAGAATTTTTTAAAATAAAAAAAACCCAAGGTTCACATTTTGACAAGTTCCAATATGTAACAGCATTCTCATTGCATACCTAAAGATAAGTGTGTGTGTGTGTGTGTGTGTGTGTGTTGGAGGGGATCTATACAAAGGTATAGTAGACTCTCATTAGGCCCGTAGCCAGGATTTCGATTCGGGGGGGGGGGGGCTAAGTTTGTTTCGGGGGGGGGGGGCTGAGTCTGAGTGAAAGAGGGTCTACCCTAGCAAACCTTTTGTATCATTACCCCAATACCCCCATGCATATGGGATATATTGAGTATGATGATCAGATCATATAAACATAACAGTTTAAATAATGCACCAGTAAGGCCTTTTCGCAAACCACCATGAGAATTTCAGGGTGGGGGGGGGGGCTGAAGCCCCTCAAGCCCCCCCCCCCCCCGGCTACATGCCCGACTCTCATAGTATCATAGAATAATAGAGTTGGAAGAGACCACATGGGACATCTAGTTCAACCTGCTGCCATGCAGGAAAAGCACAATCAGATCACCCCCAACAGATGGCCATTCTGCCTCTGTTTAAAAGCTTCCAAGGAATAAAGTTTCACCACACTCTCAGTTAACCGGCACCCAAGGGGTTTGATAGATGCCTAATAAATGTAGTTTCTGGTTGCTTGAGTGTTATTGTTAAAAATAGGCCTGACTAATACTACACTCCATACTATAGCATATCATAAACTCTTTTATTCACTTGATATTAACATTGACATTCATCAATTAAAAGCAAAGTAAAACAAATAAAGGCAAACTTAATGTATCACAGTTTTACTGCATTACAACAATAGCTTTGTGAATGCAGAATGCATTTTTACTGGTTGCTTGAGAGTTCTGGTTGCTTGAATTCTGGTTGTCTGAGAACATTTGCATTACATTTTCCAGAATGAAGGGCTGTTGCATTTGAGAAGGGATGGCAAATTGAGTTCCTTAGTAATCCTCACTGAAAAATCAAATTCACCCCAGAAAGCAAAGATTTGAAGATAAAATGCCTATGCTCCTCTTGACTAAAGCTTTAGCATGGATTGAGGAGGCTCAGTTTGCAGTTCTTTTCCCAGAGTACACCCATATAGTCCTTTTGCATATGTTCCATTTTGTAACATGTAAAATTAGATTGGGTTGTATCTTTCAGCATTTTAAAGCAGTGGTTTTTAAATTGTCTGTTAGTCATTAGCATTCATACCGCAGACTGAGCAGACAGACACACAATCCCTTGGTTGTGGTGTTATCCCATTAGGTTAAGGGTGTTGTATTTCTGTTTACATAGTGGTTTCCTTTCAGTTCTACATGTAAACAAAACAAAGTTTTTTGAAGGATTTAGAGAGGCTGGGGTTTTCACGGACCCAGAACTCGAATCTAGAAGCATTCATAGCCCCAAACTTATTTATCCTTGTAATAAGTTTTCTTTTCTTTTTCCATTTGTAACAAGACACAAGTTATAAACAAGATAGGTTCTGTAGGTTTGTACTTAAGTTGAATTTACTTGCAAGTTGGAACAGGTATTTTAAAGTGTAACTCCAACTAAAAGTGTGTGTATGTGTGTAGAGAGAGAGAGAGAGAGAGAGAGAGAGAGAGAGAGAGAGAGAAGACAGAACCTTGTCACATAGCCACCAGAATCACCCTGCTTCATCTCATGTGATTGGGGGATGTGAAGAACCTGGTTCCCTGTGCAGCTGATGGGTGCCGCCAAAACCCTACCCTTGCAATGGGGTTATGAAAGAGAGCTTTAGATAGCATAGGGAAGGGTTAACACCCCTGTGGAGTTTGTTTTGCTGCCTATGTCCCTGTTCAGAAGTTTTCACCTCACTTTCTGTCCCTGTTATAATTGAATTTTGTTGCGGAAACAAAGATCAGTGATAATGCTTAAGTGGAGACTCCCCACCCCCTCAAATAACTGTTTTAGGAGTGAATATCCCTTCCAAGGGGCAGATTTCTCTCACTTCCTGTTGTCTCACCCCTGTCACAACTATGAGTTGTTTGTAAATAAATGTTTGTAACTTGGGGACTGCCTGTGTACTGCTTTTGCATGTAGGGATTCCCCATTCCACTTGAAGGTTTTTGGTGGTCGTGATCATTACCAAATTAGGAGTGTGAAAGAGTTTTGTCATTCCTGATATTTTTCTTGGCCATGATTATGTCATTTTAATGAACAAGTCCCAGCTGCCTTGAGAGAGGTTGTCTCCCATGTGAGAATGAGATGCCAAAGGGTTTGTTTTCCATCATGTACAAATTAGAAAATGATTTTTGGGAACACAGGATTGCTGCAAGTAAAAACATGCTGCTTTCTTAGAGGTTAATGCTAGGATTTTTCTGTGGGGTGTCTCCGGCCTCAGCGTGTATACAGCAAGCAATCTAATGCCATACAGGCTGTGCAGTCAGCAAGGCAGCAGTTATCTTATCTTTAAATGCTGCACTGTTTGTATTGACTATACATGCACACAAAACCCTGCCCAGCAAATATAAGAAATTTTTCTCCAAGGAAAACTAAACAAAATGCAATATAGCAAAAACAGATCTCTCACAGCAAGAACCCACCCTTCCCCCTCGAGAAAGGAGGAAATTGAAAACAGAGGTTTTGATGGGACAGCATGTTAAACTTTGTCTGTCAAAATGGATGAAGTAGATGTTCAAAGAATATGCATGTAAAAATGGGAGGGAAGAACTTGTCTGTCCATTGGACACTATGATCTAGCATTAGGTCTGACTAAGCCCTTGAGATCAATATCACTCCATTTTTCAACACTTTAGGAATGTATGACAATAGTAATTGTTTAAAATAGATTCCTATTGATTTCACTGGGTTAAAACTGCAGTTCACTTTACTGTAGGCCTTGTGGATGCTGTATATTTCATTATCTCTGAACCCAGTCATTCTAGGATATATGTCCTCTATGTTCTTAGTGTCTCTTATCGGAGTAATGTCTGATTTGACAGGCTTGGTTTAATAGAAGTATAGTCAGCTACTCAATTCAACTCAGAAGCATTAGTGAGCTTTGTTAAACAATTCATGGGACAGGACAGAACATAGGTATATAAGAAACAAAATAAGGATCCATAGCTGCCATAGAGAATGACAATAAGATGCACTTCCACTTCTCTGAACAGAGGATTTATAGGTTCAGACCTATTGAGAGGAGCTCCATTGTTATCAGGAGAAAGGCTTCCATTAACATGAGCTTTGGACTTGATCCAAAAGGCATCACATTCACTCCTTGTTCAACAACATGGCCAAGTTCAGAGTCTGACAGCCTGCTACAGAGCTCTGCAGGCATTCTGAGGTGAACACAGACCTCCTACCTTCTCTCTTCACTGCAGTGTCAGGCAGCTCCCTAGTGAGTGGAAAATAAAAATAATAATATACTCATCCTGTTGTAATTCAAATAATAATAATAATAATAATAATAATAATAATAATAATAATAATAATATCCCCTCTCCAAACAGGACTCAGGGCAGCTTACAGAAAAAGCCTTATATAGGTATGATTTCTGTATGATCTTCTCCACATGAAGAATTTGCAGAGCGTTCAGAGCAAATCTGTGCTTGATTGATCAAAAATTGATGTTTCAGGTGTATTGGGCATTGCTACACCTTTTGGTGCTCTTAATGCTTCCTTGTGGCATCTATATACATAAAAGTTAAAATATGTGTGTATGTATATATGTATTTTTCAAGGAAAAATATTTTTTAAAAGACCCACTATTACCAACAGAAAATACTGGAAGTGGATTTTTATTTTTATTTTTTGCGTTGGGTGGGCGGGGATTGACCCTGGATGATGAGAATTGCAGTTCATTTTGCAGCCAGGGAGAAATTCCAGAGTGAACCCTATCAATGATGGATCTGAAGCAAATTTGGCACACAGACCTACCATGACAAAAAAAAATACTTGAAGAGTTGAGGGGAGGGAGGTTATCCTGAATCATGGAAATTGCAGTTCACTCCACATCCATGGAGAATTATTTATTTATTTACTATATATATATACTACCTCTCTCAGTCCGCAGGCAACTCTTCCGGAGAGCATTGTAAACACCACTTATAATGGATCTGGACCAGATTTGGCACACACACCCATCATGACCAACTAAGTACTTGTGCAATTTAATGGCAATGATACATGATGAGGAGAGTTGTAATTTAC
Source organism: Anolis sagrei (assembly GCF_037176765.1). Lineage (NCBI taxonomy): Eukaryota > Metazoa > Chordata > Lepidosauria > Squamata > Anolidae > Anolis > Anolis sagrei. The sequence continues at coordinate 172,577,404 of NC_090021.1, read as the reverse complement.
CCACCTCCTTATGCATTTTATAATGGGACAATAATAACAATTTCTAAAAGTCTTTCAAAATATCTAGCCTGGGTATCTCTGGGTATCTCCAGGTACCTAAGCTAAAGTGACGTTTGTCCAGTACTTAATCTTTTTTAGTTGCATATTTTCCAATACATTAATTTTGTATTAGAAAAATGTATTTGTAGAATAACATCCATTGTTAAATTGCATTTCAGTGATGTGGAATTCATGTTAGATCCCGTATACTTTTATTGGTGGAAAAAACTTATTTGCCTTGGTTGAAAAGAAAGTAGCCATTGACCATCGGTCAGTGATTGGAAGCTCTTACTACTTTAGCTGTAGCTATGGAGATCTAAAACTGATTATTTCCTAGGTTTTTCTTGGTACAATTAATTCAGAAGACGTTTGTGTTTGTCCTTTTCTAAAACTAAGTGAATATGACTTTCCCAGGGTAATCCACTGAGTTTCTATAGTGAAGGGGTTCGAACCTGATCTTTTAGTCCTAGCTCGCTACTCAGCATGCTACATTATACTGGTTCTTATTGCTGCTGTTTAGTGTTTTAAAGTTGTTTTTACTTAAAGTCCAATATCAAAACTATCACACAGTTTTCTCGGCAAAAGTTGGTTTGCTTTTATTTTTATCTGGCACCCAATGAGTTTTAGTGGCCAAACTTTATGCTCTAGAGTCCTAGTCCAATGCTCAAGTCACTGCACCATGCTGGCTCTCAGTTCTAATTTTGCATATGCATAAATATCCATTTTATAGATGTCAATGTTGGTAGAAAGTATATGTGTTTAGCATTTATTCATATTGTACATATTAACATAGCTCTCTTTTCCTTCTATTTTTTGTTTCTTTTGTAATCATATATTAAAATTCAATAACATTGATCAGAACTTTATCTTTTATATACCTATAATATAAACAACACCACTGGAGATTTGGTGGTTCAGTAGTGTTCATTATATGTATAATGGCGCTTGCTGTCTGCAGGGCTTGCAGATGGAAGATAGTGTTTTTGTAAGGGCACAATTCAGCACACAATTCCTGAACCAATCTGGGCAATGGCCACACTGATTATAATGAAGACTAGTCTTTCTGGACCTCCCAAGATTAGATATCTAGTAGGAAATAGTGTTTTGCATATTTGAATTTCCTTTCATGCACATACAATAACACATGTTTATGGCCAATTTCTGCATATAGCAATATTCAGATTTTCAGTTTCACAGCAACACGGTGCAAGATATTTTCCTATTTATGAGCCACTGAGGAGGCAAATCGCTTTCATCACCCGACAGCCAGGCACTCAGCTAGAGACTATCAAAAGCCCAAAATCACCAAAGACAGCTATCTTACTATGCAACTTCTTTTGCTTAAATAATTGATGAAAAGAAGCCTTTTAAATATTATGCTTGCCCTACCTTTTCTCTAATCATGGGAGACGTTGCATGTTGTGATGAAATATCCAACCAGGCACACACTGAACACTTTGCATTTTGTTCATACATGTAGTCTTCTAACTTGGGGCCCCTTCACACCACTCAGTTATAGCACCATGCCTGCATCCCGTGGAATCCTGGGATTAACAGTTTGGTGAGGGACTAGAGCTCTCTGGCTGAGAAGTCTAAAATACAAATTCCAGGATTTCATAGCATGCTGCCATGACAACTGAAATGGAATCACAATACGATACAGTAATTGGTGTGAACAAATCCTAGGTTAAAGCTCAGAATTTGATGCAAATGTTAGTAGTCAGTTGTATTGATTGCAGACAGTGTCTCTGACCCTTTTCAGGAATCAGTTCTTTCAATGTTGTTTTGAATGATGAAATTAAAAACTTCTCAGGGGAAAAATACTTTTTAGATTCTTAGGATCTCCCAGCTAGCTTTGGCAATGGAGATACTTGAATTTGTAATCCAGAAAATATGTTTTGTGAACTGTGTGTTAACCCACATTGAATTAACTAAAACTGACAGTAGTGCTTTCAAAATGTTTTAAAATTTAGAAATCTCAGTTGAAATAAGGGAAAAGGCTTAGACAAATAACTCAATCAAATTAATTACACATTTCATAAAGAAAAATTTGAGCTCGATCTTTAAGAGGGCAAATCTTGGTGGAAATCAAAACACCCAGTTAGGTCCTTTCCCCATCCATTTTGCTTCATCTCTTATTCAGAATTACAAAATTCAAAATCTGAAATACTCCAAAATACTTACATGGTTGGCGGAGAGAGTAATACCTCTGCATTCCGATGGTTCAATGTACAGAAATTTTGTTTTATGTATGCAGAGACAAAATTGTATACAATTATCTTCAGGATGTGAATATAAGGTGTATATGAAACCATTATTAATTATTATGATTAATAATTAATTAATTTCATGAGCCCTAACTCCAAGGTATCTTATTATCTTATTATGTTTGTATGGAAATACAAATATTCCAACTCCTAAAAATCTGAAAGTCCAAACACTCCTAGTTCCAATCATTTTGGATAAGGAATATTCAACCTGCATTGGATATTGGAAGTATCTTTACTTGTGCCACGTGCTGTCCATTCTGTGCTCAGTATACATCTGAAATTTTGGTTTGGAGCTTGTAAAGGCTGTTGGCCAGCGAATGCATACCACATGAATATCATGACACCATCAGCCTCAATGACTTGTCAACTATTTTTTGAACAAGTGTGAATACAATTGATTATAGGTTGCTTTGTTTGAAAACAAACAAAATGGGATGAGTGGAATATCACATTGTATAGTCAGGTCAATTCAGGCTAGGTAGCACAGGCAATAGATAATTCCTTTATAACTGGTTGGATATGTGCTTACTGCATTTCCCCTCATTTGGTTCTTTTCACTTTTTCTAAATAGCATTTTTCTTCCGAGCTCAGCTTTGCTAAGTAGAAAACTCTCCCATAGTATACAAGGGTTCTCTGCCATCCCCTTTGAAGACTTCTATCCATAGAAAAAATGCATGCTACACAATACCTGAGATGTTTCATAAAGGAAGCTACTCTGTTTTTCTTTCCACAAATACTTCCCTGTTCATTTTAGAGTAATGAATGCAGCTCTGTGGATGAAACTCCCAGGAAGAATGGCTGCTAATATCTATTGGCAGTCAACAGTAACAAAGATTCACATTTAAATTATCAAGAGAGAAGTCAAAGTGAATTGTTACAAATAGTGTGACAATATTTTTGTACCTTCACTTTCTTTGGCAGGCACCTAGCAATGTATTTATCTTACCTAGGTTCATATAAAGTTAAAATCGCTGTTTTTTGTTTTACCTCCACAAAAAAGGAATACGTGGAGCACTGGTAGTTGTTAGTTGACAGTGTGACAGTTTTAAAAAAAATCTTTATTAACGTTTTCCATCTCATCCATTAGGAGTTCAGGAGGTGGCCCTTGTGGTCTCTTCTAACTCGATGACTCTATGATGTCCACCGCATATAACAATATATGCCTTCACTAGCCTGGCAAAATCATGATTGATTTGAAGCATTCTTCGAAACTTATTTGGGTTTGAATACCATTGGTACATCATCTTATACATAATTTCTTTTAAATTACTACACAGATGTATGCATATTGTCAACATGTTGCCCCATAGCTCAGGATTTCATGGTTGCCATGACGACCATGGGGCTGACTCAAGTAATATCTGGTCCCACACATCAGGCGGGACACACGCTGGACCTTGTTTTCATTGTGGACCGTGGAACAGTCAGAGTGGAAGAACAAAACATCTTTCCATTGTAATGGTCTGACCATCATCTGATCAGTTTAAGATTAACCGTACCCGCTAACCTCCGCAGGGGTGGTGGACCCATTAAGATGGTCTGCCCCAGGAGACTTATGGATCCAGAAGGACTCCTGAGGTCTCTTGGGGATCTTCCTGTCTTGGAGACTGACTATCCTGTTGATGCCCTTGTTGATTGCTATAATAGTGAGATGGCCAGGGCGATTAACACGATCGCTCGTGAACATCCCCTTTCCTTGTGCAGAGTCACTCCAACTCCTTGGTTCACCGAGGAGCTGGCGGAGATGAAACGCTGGAGAAGGGGTCTAGATGCCCAATCTTATGGGATTCTTTCCAGCTTGTTCTACCTGAAGACGTGGAGGGGTTCTTGGGACTGTGAGGGCGACCACTTGCTCTCTGGATCCTTGCCCTTCCTGGCTAGTGAAGCTGGCCAGAGAGGGGTTGTTGGAGTGGTTTGTGGCAATAATAAATGCCTAATTGGGGCAGGGTAAATTCCCGACCTGCCTTAAGCAGATGGTGGTAAAACCTCTATTAAAGAAGATCACCCTTGACCTGACTGTATGTAACAACTACAGACCAATCTCCAACCTCCCTTTCTTGGGCAAGGTTCTGAAGCGGGTGGTTGCGTCGCAGCTCCAGGGATTCCTCTAAGACACTAATTATCTGGATCGCTCACAGTCTGGCTTTAGGCCTGGGCACAGTACCGAGACTCCTTTCCCCCGTGGGAAAGTTTGATTCCACATCTCCCACTAAAATGAGCCCTTAACAAATAATTCTTTCTATTTTATCTCAACCGAGTTTTTAACCAGTTTTAATTAGTAGCCCGCCCATTGTCACTGTGTTTGTTGTGATTTTATATTATTGTATATTCATATGTTTTATGTAATTATGATGTTGTTTATTGTTTGCGTTTTCAGTTTGCGTTCTTTATTGTAATGGTTGTTTGGGCTTGGCCCCATGTAAGCTGCTCCAAGTCCCCATTGGGGAGATGGTGGCGGGGTACAAATAAAGATGATGATGATGATGATGATGATGATGATGATGATGATGATTATAGCTCTCTTTGAACATTTTGCTCAAATGTTGTGCCCACTTTGTCATATAATCTTTGATTGGTTCATCTTACATTTCAAACGATATCTGTATATTTTCCCAGTCACATGATCCATATCTTTACACATTTCTGAAAATAAAATTTATTTTCTCCGAAGTGTTTATTTGGGTCTCATGTATCTTTATTAAATCTTCCCACAAGTTTCCTATAGGCAAACGAATTAAGATCTTTACCTTCTTTGAATAGCATCTATCTTGACTTAATCTCTCGACTATCTTTTCCCAAATATAAAAGACTCTGGTTAAAGTTAATGCATAAGACATCACTATCTGGCCAGTCTTCTTGTTTTTTGAAAAGAGGAAAATATCTTTTTGTAACTCTCATCATTGCTGAGGGAGGGATTTTTAATCTCTCTCTATATATAACATTAACTGAAGGGGCAACTAAACTAGATGTGTTTTTTTTTTTTTGCATGAAAGGAAAGTTGCAATACCACTCTATTCTTAACCATATCACCCCAAGTTGTTTTATTTAAAGAGACACAGAAAGTTCAATGGGACATGTGCTGATCTTTCTATAAAAAGGTCTAAGTTAGATCTAAATTCAGTCCTAATACCAAGGTCCCAATCTTTCAGGCTTTTCAGGTAAGAGATTTAACCAAAGACAACCAAGGCAGCTCAGTAAGTGATGAAATGGGACCCATTAAGCTGTCAGTGGCAGTTGGTGGCTTCCATGTTAGTGTGGTGATAAATCTCCTCTAGTTTCATCCTGAACCTTTAAAGGAGCTATCCAAGGTGCTGAAATCTATCTCCCAAATAAGTTCAGTAGCTTCAAAGGCCCCTCTGAACTGCCTGAATGGAATCCCAGAGTGCATTCACTGCCCTGTTCACATGGAAGACATCAGCTGCCCCATAAGGTGAAGAAAACGTGTTTTGCTTAGAGATAGGTTCACCTATGCCTTCTGAAAGCTTTTGACTACAACTCTCATACATCCCAGCCACAATGACTGGTGCACAGAGATTATTGGAGTGCTCACAAATGTTGCTCTTGCCATTTCCAGTTAAAATGATCTCCAGCAGGAGGACTGGGAATGACTGGTACAGTACTCTCTAAAGTTGCAGACAAATGAATTTTATTGATCTTCTTCAAATTACTTTATGCTGTTTTGATATATGTTGTTATAGTTATTCTTTCCTGTGTTGTTTTTAGATTATATTTGTGCCAAGGGAAATTTGTTGAAAATCACACTGTAAATGCTTTGGATAAAAACATGGAGAGGTTAGGCGGTACTAGTTAGATGAATAAATAGTTCTATCTCAGGGTAAGGTAGTTTCATATACATAGGAATGTCTCATAAGTTTTCTACAAATACAGGAAATAAAAAGGGGGCATTTGAAGCATAATTTAGAAAAGAGACTACATGAACTGGATTCTCTTTTGAGGGACAGATATTCCAAAATGAGATAATTAAGAAAGCCAGAAACCTGTACGTAGCAGGAGAGTGACTGAAATCCAATTCTAATGAATCTTCTTTCCCTTGCTTCACATTTGTTCTTGTGCCTGTTATTCACCTGATGCCCTTCTCCAAATAAGCACAGTGTTAATAAAGCACAATGAGAATTATATATAGTAAGCTGTTTTCTCTGTTCCATAATGTATCTGGAGAGAACAATAATCAGGTGAAGGCATAATTTAGTTTTAATTAATCATTGCTGGATGATTGTTCCCACATTGTCACTAATTTCGGTGACCCCTTTTCTGTGCAATATTTCTTTATTAGTCTTGTGGGTAGTAGCATATACCCTTGAAAGTTCCATTTTTCTTTCACTCATCATGATGGTATTGCCATCCTTGCTCTATTTTCTGTCTGCCAAACAAAAATTTCAACCATCACAGAACCTGGGAGTTTCACTAGAAACTTAGTTCTCACTAGAAACTAACCCCTTACTCCCCTCAACCCCAATATCCCAAAGAAAACATTTTACTGCTTGTGAATCTGGATTTAAAAAATCAATTGTTCCACTTCCTGGAATTTCTTCTGGCAATATTTTCATCTATGGATGCAAAATTCATGGATACAGAGAACTGTTTTTGCTATGGTAAGACTGTATTCCAGGTTCGTTGGCCAATCAAGTTGCCAGAAAGTCTCAGAATTGCTTGTGCAGTAGTAGCATACATGGATTCCTTTTTTAAAATGTAGTGGTCAGGATCCAGAGTAGCTCTATGAATCTGAGAGAAGTGTGGGTTTATATTTCTCAAATAGCTGCTTTTTTGCCAATGCCAAAGTAGAACACTGCTTTTGAAACAAAGGAGGTTTTTTAATGTACCCTGAGGATGGGGGGGGGGGGGGGGGTACTGTGGAAAGAAAACAATATGTAAAATCCTACTTGGTATAGGCAAATGCACATCTGTTCAGATCTTGTCCAATGTCATTATAGCTGTGGAGTAATCCAAGTATTTGAAGCACAGTGAATAGAAACATGCACCCTCAAGAGCACTGTTCCCAAGAGGACTGTCAAATTAGCAGACATAAGGTTCAATTGTTTTGAATATCCAGAAATTTCCAGTCCTTTGAGTCTGAACATCTGGTAGAAGTTAAATGCGACAATTGAAGGACTATTTTAGCGATGACTTTCTTTAAGAAATCAGTTGTTATACTTCCCTTCGTGTGGCCTTCAGGTTTCTTATCTCCTTTAATGTGCTTCTTGTTGCCTCATATACCTGAAACGGCCTCCAACTAGAAGTCTAAATGACAGCTTCTTTTTTTTTGGTGATTTTTGTGGGGTGATATTCCTTAAAGTCTGTAACAGTTTGGAATTACATAAGGCTGGCTATGTTAATATCAGCAGATCCAAAATACTGTGGCCAGGCTGTTAAGTGGGGCTGGTTTCAGGAGAGCAAAATTCAAAGTGCTAGTTTGAGTGGACCCACATGACTTGGGTCCAGACAATCTGAAAGATCCTACACAAGCCAGTGTGAACTTTCAACTTTAGGGGTGTACTTTCTCTGAGCCATGTCATCATTGTGGATACATTTGGTTAGGACTTGAGGGAGAGCCTTCTTCTTGGCTGCTCTCCGGTTGTGGAGCAATCTTCAGTGTGAGGTCCAGTTGGCTCCCTCTCTGTTCTATTTTATTCAGATAGTCCTCTTCCATTTAATTATGGATTAGTACTATGTGTGTAAAATTATGTGCTGTATTGGAAATTACGTTTTATATATGTCCTATTTTTAACTGGTTTTAAGTAGGTAAAGGTTTCCCCTTGACTAAGTCAAGTCGTGTCCGACTCTGAGGGGTGGTTCTTATCTCCATTTCTAAGCCAAAGTGTCAGCCTTGTCTGTAGACACCCCCAAGTTCATGTGACTAGCATAACTGCATGGAGTGCCATTGATAATAATAAATAATAATAAACTTTATTTATACCCCGCCACCATCTCCCCGATGGGGACTCGGGGTGGCTTACATGAGGCCAAGCCCAAACAACAAATTACAGCAAAATAAAACTGAAAACAAAAACAATAAACAACATCACAATTACATAAAACATATGAATGCATTACGATATAAAATTACAGTAAACACAATCACAGTGACAATGGGCAGGCTACATGTAATGATTAAAAGAGAAAACTAATTTAAAACAAATTAAAAACTCGGGTGAGATAAAGTCGAAGCAGGTTATTTGAGGAGGAGGACTCATTAAAATGGGGGGGGGGGTTGTAAAATCAAATTTTCCCACAAGGGGAGGGGGGATGTAGACTCCAATGACAAAACATTACCTTCCCACCAAAGCGATACCTATTGATCTACTCACATTTGCATGTTTTTGAATGGCTAGGTTGGCAAAAGCTGAGGCTGACAATGAATCCATCCCACAGATTCAAACCACTGACTTTCAGTCAGCAAGTTCTGCAGCTCAGCAGTTTAAGCCTCTGTGCCACCACAGCCCCTTGGTTTCAATCTTTTTTTAGAAAACAACAACAACAGTATTTTACTCTTTTAAGAATTTTATAGCCTAAAATTTTAGTTTATTTTTTTTAAAAAATATTGTAAGCTACTGTGAATCCTGTCAGGGGAGAAAAATGGGATGTGTTAATTAATTCAACCAATCTTATCATGTACCAAGACAATGAGTACTCTACCTCATATTTTCTTCATTCCTACATGTCTTGCACCTTTCTCCCTCATGCACTTTTGTATTGGCTTTCAAATTGCCAGTTTCTAAGGGAGGGTCTGTTATCTTGTAGTCTATATCCATTTGTTGGCCTTTGATAAACAAATAATCCGGTAATATGTTATTCTGACTGCTATGAATGCTTTCATGGTTACTATTATCACAATAACTTATGGAAAATACTATAGTATAGAAAATACCAAAAACACTGGAGAGCACTGTCTATACCAACAGCAGCTAAATAGCAGAATAAATTACATGAGTATGCCTTCACACATGAAGGCAATCAATTACATCTGAGGAAAAAGAGAAAAGGATAGGAGACAAAGGAAAGGGGGGGGGGGCAATAGTGAAATAGGTTTATTCTGAAAATTTGATCACTTTGGTGATTGCTTCATGCATCAATAAATGACCATTATCCACTTAATTTATCTTTAAAACCTTGAATAGCACACTACACACATGGGGGGGGGGGGAAATGTTAATAGCAGGGAAAGGACATGAAACTAATTTCTTTCCATAAGCCTCTGCAGAAATGGTCAGCAACCACAATACTAGATAGACCTTCTTAGTTTTTTAAGATGATTATTTTGGCTGTAACAGACTAATCCAGCTGAAAATGTCCATCTGTACAATTATACTTTTGATTGTGTGTGTGTGTGTCCATGTATTTTAAGAAACCAGGAATGTAAGTTTGTTTAACTTCTATACTGTTGTAAGCTGTCTTCTGAGAATGTTTTGCTAAAAGGTAGAGTCTAGATGTATTAAATAATTAATAGGTACATGAATGAATAATGACTTTTTGTAGATTGGATGAAAAAAAATGACACATGACAGATTTGGAACTGAATTGAAGGAAAATGCAGGAGTCCTCTCTCCTTACCCTCTTTTTCTTTTTCCTTAAAACACTTCAACTTGCACTTAGCTGCCACTTGTGGCTATCTATGCGACAACTGTACTGTTTTCATACACCTTAATGTACTACTTGTGGGTTCCCTTAAAAGAAACAAACAGGGCTATGAAAGGAAATTACAGACTTCTGCTCAGCAATATTTTACATGTCAGGATTCCGAAATAAAAAGGGGAGATGAATGTTGCTGATCAGACTGAGTGATTAATTTGCATGCCAGCAAGAAGTTGGATTATTCTAATAATTATCGTATTTGATAGATTAAAGACCACCCCAGGATATCGGTTGCCTTGAGAGTTTATTTACAGTTTTTGAATTCCCAAAGACAATGAATCTATGTCATGAGTGTGACAAAACTGCTAAACTTGTCACATTAAAATTCATTTCAGTGGATTTTTTTTATCCTGACTGTGTTACTCTGTGGCCAAATTTTGTAAGACATTCCTGCCATTCTTAATCTTAATGGACTAATTCAGTTTAAGGTCTTCAGGATAATTATAGTTACAAAACTTCTTTCTTTTCCATAAAATGTAATTTAGCATGTTGATTTTCCAGTATAATATATTACAATAAGACTTAGTACACTTCCTCGACGGATCCCACCGGATGTTATCATATGATGTAAGGCTACTTCCAGTGAGGCTCTATAGAGGAGGCATTATGGCAGTATACTAGGCGAAAAGTATTCCTGCATTGAGATCTCATGCATCTCTGAATTGATAAGTGTACATGCTAGCAAAGTGCACCATAGGAACTGAACTGTGGCATGCTATTATGTGCCAGGACATCACACATTATGTGATGGTGAGCCATTTTCACAGATCCTGTGTTTATTATGGTACCGTAAAGGGCATCTGTAGTGCAAAATTTCATGTCAAAACCTCTGCCACTGAGAGCTATTCAAGAGGTCAGCAGCAAGCTGGAGGATGGCTCAGAAGTGTAGTTGTTAAGTATGAAGCAGAAATGTAGTTATTGTTGTACAGCAATTTATGGTAGAATTTGTTATATAATTATAACAATAACTACATTTCTGCAAGATTGGTATATGTGTGTGTGTATCTGTGTCTTCAAGTTGCCTGTAAACTTATGGCGACCCCAGTGCCAGATTTACCATTGTGCTTAGATGTGCTTAAACACTGGACTCTGTTGTCCAGTAGGGGGGGGGGGATCTTCCTGCCAAAAAAAGGGTTTTTTCCCTTATGCAATTCTAAATTTGAAGGCATTCTGTTTTGGAGCAATTCCAGACATAATGATAGTCTATAGGGGTGTGACACAAAGCAGGCAGTGTAGGCCTTCTTGGCCTACCTCCTTCAGGGTCCAAGTAAGTAAGTGGCCTCATAAATTAAGTAGCACAGGGCTTCATTTTTCCTAAGTCCGGCTATGGGTGATCCCATTATTCATATGGTTTCCTTAGGCATGGAAGACTCAGAATTGGTGTAACTACTTCCTCTGAAAAATAGCTTATAGCTCCTGGAATTCATTGGTGGTCTCCCAATCTAGATACTAAGCAGTAGGCCCTGCACTATAACTCAAACTACCTAATTCTCCTAAAAATATGAAATTAAATAAGTTGATTCAATTCTTAAGCTACCTAATCTCATATTTTGGTGGCATTACTGTCATATCATGTTACATTACTGTATAAAGAGAATGCACGTCACTGTCATCTCCAAGGTACCACTTTCTTCTTCTCCTAACCCACGCTGGAAATCCTACCTCTTTATTTGATTTTTTTAACATAATGTTTTGTTTCTGCCCCTGATGGAATGGAGGCCGAAATACCTGAAGTATTTGTACATGTACTTTGCTTTCTTGTGCCATCTCTTTACTCTGTTAGCCCTTCTAGCATATACATTAATAGATTAATAATTATCACAGCAGAAAGTACTATTGTGGGTTGTCTTCCTCAACCAGTAGCTGAGTATCTGAATTCTCTTTGGGTAGCACTGGAAGCCGAGAGTTCGAACAGTAGTGCAGGTATCAGACAGGATCTATAGTGAAGGCTCTGCATGGACAGTTCATAGTTTTGAGTATTGCCTTCTGTCCTTAGACCTAGTTGGATAAAACATTCTTCTCAAGCAGAGGAACAGCGTCTTCCCTGATAGATTTTCTGAGAATAAAACTGTAGGGGTTTATCATTGCCAGCATGAATCGTAAGGGCTGAAACTCAAAAGTTTGAATGCATTTTACTTAGTCCTGATAAAGTGATATCCTCACATTGAATTTTGAACCACACTTTCTTTTCATGTGTCTTGAATAGTACTATATTTAGCAATTTAGAGGAAAATATACCACCAGAGGAATCTAGTTTCTCATCCCTTGAAGTGAGTCTTTTCCTTTTTTGAGGGATTGATTTCTCTCAGATAATAGGTATAGCTACAGTTTGGCTTCATTTTTTTTTAAAAAAACCTATGAATGGAATTCTTCACTAAATTCATTCTTGAAGGAGGCAACATTTTTCCCAGTGAGAGGCAAATACAAAAGAATAAAAAAATTGCACAAATACAAAATAATATTAATAGTTTAGAATTTATTCTGGGAAAGCTTTGTGTATGTGTTGCACAGAAAACAACATTTTCTGTTCAGGAAACACCATTATTTTGCATAAAATAACATTTATGAACAAAAAAGCAGTAATTCCCATGTTTGAATTTTGTGTGGATTAATAATAAGTCCTGAAATACTTTTTCACCCATTTTACATGTTTTAATATTCTTTCCATTCCTATATATCACTTCAAAATAACCTGTAAAATTACTGCTATAAGGATAATCTTATTTCTTTCTTGCTTTGTGGGTTTTGCCCAAGAAAATAGATCAATCAAGATAACAGCCTGATTTAATGCTTTCAGAATTGGTGGTCAGAAATTGCTTTGCTTCCCAGAATCATTGCTGTGACGTTATACCAATGTTGTTTATGATCAACCAACCCATTCAGGACTTTATCACACAAGCCTATTATTCTGCTACAAATGGTGGGTAGTGTAGATTGAATCTTGCACATTTGTTTCTGACATTTTGGTTGCCTCTAATAAAGATACAGTAAAACTGTGAATTTTGGATATTTTATTTTATTGCCCTCTGAGGCATCAATGTCTTCAATCCGTTTTTTATTTTTCAGTGACACTCATATTCTGTTGACTTACTTAACTTCTCATTGATTCAAAGGACCTTCTCCCCCTAGAAATAAAATTTGAATTTAAACAAGTGTGATTACAAAAAACCATAGACCAGAAAGGTTGTCTAGTCCAATCCCCTTCTTCCATTACACAAAGTACTCCTGCCAGATGGTCATCCAACCTCTGTTTAAAGACTTCCAGAGAATTAGATGCCATCACACTCCAAGGCAATGTATTTCCTTGTCAAACAGCACTCAAAAGAAACTTGAGGGAATACAAGGAACTACAACTATATCTGAAATTAACAGAGTAACAGTTTCCAGGAATCATTCTGAGGAAAAGACAAATGAATGACTCTATAACCTGCAATGGGGCAGGACCATCTAAACATTTTTCCCTAATCCAAACTAAAAACAAATGGTCTGAAACAAGAAAATGTGATTGTGCTAAGTGATCTCTTTTATCCACACTCTTGTCTTTCTTAAAAATAGTTTTGCTCTTTGGGAACTTTTAAAAGTCAAGAACATATTGCTAACTCCTCCTCATTTACAGATTCTTTGCTAACTTTGAAGGTCTTGTCCTACAATTCATTCTTAGCATAACTTTCTAGCCCAGTCAGTGACCTCAACAACAGAAAGGAAGATATTAGCAGCCACCAACTTAAGGGCGGTGGGAGGGGGTGTGCTAGAAAAGAACCTGAACGTTTGCAAAATGCAAGGGGAGTGTTGAGGAGAACTGAACTCTTGCTCTTTAATGGTTATGTCTTTAATTGTTATTTTTAACTCTTTTCCTTTTGTTGCATTCAGCCTGTTCAGTGTGAGGTATAAATCTGACAGACTTTATTCTTACAAATAGCATCACTCTGTGGCATCTAGACAGAAATGAATGGAATGCAAGCCTGAAATAGCTTTATACTGCAGTATTCCCTATTCATGCAGCCATGGATTTAAATCCAAGTATCACTCAAAAGGTTTTTAGATGTCACTTTGGTTACAGTCATCACAAACTTTGGAGCACAGTCACCAGAAACATATCATTATGGACAGACATGTCTTGTTTACTTATGAACCAACACTGCTAGACATTACTCTATGTTTAATTATATCTATTTTTATTACATTGCATTTCTAAACTATGCACCCACTCAGTAATATTTTAGGAATTTTTATAATTTTACCTTTGTTTTGGTATGGATAATCAATAATATAAAGAAGGAACAGTTTCTAGGTGTAAGTGGGAAAAGGTTGGAAGAAAAGCTTCCCTTTTCATAATGCTGCACTTTTTCTATAACAGAGACCGATGTTCTATTTTGAACATGTTATTTTTAGATAGAGCTGGAAGCTGATATTGATTAGTCTGTTAAAGCAGGAATGGGCAAACTTCGGGGGGAAATTTTGTACTCTAAGGATACACAATGGGCTGCAGTCCCTCAAAAATACTTAACCCAACATAACTTTAAATTTGGATTGCTAAAAAAATACACACACCACCCTAATTCATGTAGTTTCAGAAAAGAGCCACCAATGCTGGAGGCATCCATAAATGTTAGTTCCCCAATTTTGGACATCCCTTTTCCAGCTGGTCCAGGAATGGCATGTGAGAGCTGTAAAATTGCCTAGTGATGAACATGAACTATATGATTCCCACCTCTTTAAAAAGTTTTTTTTTGTCTCAGCCATCTCCATAAATAAGCGAACGCATACACAATAAGTGAGCAATTTCTTCCTACTTTTCTATGCAAAAATACATACACAAAGACCAACCATTCCTGTGTAAATAAAAGGGTTTCACAATGTGATAAAGCTCATGGATGCGTCTTGATATGTTGAAATGGTATACAAAAATACAATATAATAAGACTTGTTGAAGACAGAAAATTTTGCAAGAGTTCTTTACAAAAGTACTTATTATATCTCTGCCGAATAGTATAATCCTGACAAGAAAAACTAACATTTCAGAGAGAAGCAAGTGGGTTGGCTAGAGTCTTTTTAAAAGTCATGAATATTCAGCTTGGCATCCTGGAATTCTGGGCTTTCATTGCTCATTATTTTGGTTCCCTGGCTTCTCCTAGGCTGCAACACAGAATGTACATGCTTACTGTTTATGTATAAATACAGGCTGCTGCTGGGGAAGAATAAAGCTAGAAAGTTCACATTGTGCATGGGTTACAAAGAGGAGCCAAGATTTGTGTTCTTCAGCATGGGGCATTTATAAACTGGACACACTGACTAAGGATTATGTGTAGCACTTGCCACAATATTTTACTTGTGTTAACTTCTTTCAGTGTTTGGCTGCAAATTCTGTGTATATTTATCTATCAGTCCTGCTCATTTCATTTGACTCTGAGCTGCCTGAATCTTCTGGTGATGAAGGAGAAAATGACTGGAGGAAAGGGAAATCCTCCAAAATCTTGCTTAATATTAACTTTCCGGCTTCCATCCAACTGGAATAAAAAATCTGTTAGTGCTCTTCTTTGTTAATGCTCATATGCTGTAAGTTGTCTTGTTATTTTCTTCAATAGTAGCTAAAACAAATATTTCAGAAGCACTTTTAAATTTCATTGAATAGAAGCATTGACATCCTTCCTGACTGAGAAAAAAAAGGGTGGTGGCAACTTACAGGGTGCTTACCAAAAATTTGCAGTCTGATATTGTGATCTGCCCCAGGTCCCATATTGGGAGACAATTGGGATGTAAGTTGTTTATTTAAATAAAAATATAGTTTTTTACAAACTCCATAAAAGTATTTTGCATTCAGAAGTGTTTCCTTTTACTTCAGTCAATTAATCCAGCAGTTACATTCAGAGTGAGGAAGTTGAGGAGAAATTGGCACCCCCCCCAAGCTAGTTTGTTTTCCTGTAGTGACACTATAATTGAGCTCTGTGATTGGTTAAACAAGGATTTGCTTGAAGAAGCCGAAATAGCTTTTAAAAGAAAAAAGCACTGCAACAGCAGATAATCACGGTTACCAAGATGCTAATTCTGGATCACACCTGCTACTCCCAGCCAGTACCTGAATGTCAGGTCATAGGGTGGCGCAGTGGGTTAAACCCCTGTGCCGGCAGGACTGAAGACCGACAGGTCGCAGGTTGGAATCCGGGAAGAGGCGGATGAGCTCCCTCTATCAACTCCTGCTCCTCATGCGGGGTCATGAGAGAAACCTCCCACAAGGATGATAAAAACATCAAATCATCCGGGTGTCCCCTGGGCAACGTCCTTGCAGATGGCCAATTCTCTCACACCAGAAGTGACTTGCAGTTTCTCAAGTCGCTCCTGACACAACAAAAAAACAAAACAAAAAAAAGTCATAGGGAGCAGAAATTGAGTATAAGGGAAGAAATCACCAAGAGAAGTTTGCTGTGGTTTAAGAAAAACAACTCTGGGACCATTTTGACTTGCTTGAACTGCAACGTTCTCCAAATGTATCCATCCATCCAACCTCCCTCCTTCCCATCCATCCTCCAATCTCTGTAGAATATTTCTTATCAAACTTATCAAACTGCCCCAAGTCCTTTTGGGGAGACAGGGCAGTCTACACATACATTATTATTATTACTATGTTTCCCAAAAGACTAATGAAAACAATAATATATATGGAAGATATAGCCAATAATAAAGCAACTATCTTATATCAATACCTCCTTTTAAATATTTTATTCTGTTCAGGGGACATATGACCTTGATTGCCCACAGAATAATCATTATACTAAAAACCACTGCATATGGGATTATTTTATATTTTCTTACAATAAAATAAGTCATAATGGAAGGAATAGAGACAAGAGTGTTTATTACAGTATTTTAATAAACTATTTACATTATTCCGACTTCTGCTTTGTTCCTTTAAATCAGGAGTGAAGAATATAAGGCAAACATTTGTAAAAGGCTTAACATCTTTGCCTGCAAGAACAGGAGAAAGAGGGTGTCTTGGCTACTCACTCCTACACCAGTGAGAGAAGCAGGTCAGAGAAGGAGGCTTTAAAACTGCTGTCTCCCAGCTGCTCTTTGCTTAACATCTTTGCCTGCAAGAACAGGAGAAAGAGGGTGTCTTGGCTACTCACTCCTACACCAGTGAGAGAAGCAGGTCAGAGAAGGAGGCTTTAAAACTGCTGTCTCCCAGCTGCTCTTTGCTTAACATCTTTGCCTGCAAGAACAGGAGAAAGAGGGTGTCTTGGCTACTCACTCCTACACCAGTGAGAGAAGCAGGTCAGAGAAGGAGGCTTTAAAACTGCTGTCTCCCAGCTGCTCTTTGCTTAACATCTTTGCCTGCAAGAACAGGAGAAAGAGGGTGTCTTGGCTACTCACTCCTACACCAGTGAGAGAAGCAGGTCAGAGAAGGAGGCTTTAAAACTGCTGTCTCCCAGCTGCTCTTTGCTTAACATCTTTGCCTGCAAGAACAGAAGGGTTGGGAGAAGATGGCGGAGAGCTAACAGCTGACTTACAGAGCGGTCCGGTGAGATCATCCAAACGAACCTTAATTCCCCCCCCCATCCAACCCCCCCACAACCACCAGCCGCCACCTTGGCACCCGGGGGTTTGAAGGAACCCTCCGGAGGCCTTTTTGGCGAGTTCATCAAGAAGGGGAGCTAAAAGGAAGGAGGAGGGAGGAGAGGTAGAACGCTGAGGCCTTCGCCATCTTAGGGCCTAGCAGAGCGTTCCCTCCCAACTGCCGAACTGCAGAGGCCCGACTGCGACTTTATTTATTGACAACTGGCCTGCAACTGGCCTAGCGGCTCCTCCACTGTGGCGGATTGGTTGTGTTGTCATCATTGTATTGTTATCATTGTGCTGTTCAGACTGATTGTGTTGACCGTTGTTGTGACGCTGCTATCTTGTGTTGAACGTGCTTTATTACCATCTGCTCTGCTAAGATCATCTTTACCCGAGACGGCCAAGAAGATCCGGAGACCTGGCCCTGGGTGCCGGCTTGTTGTTCCACGGGCCCAAGGACCTAGGCCCTTCGGGACGAATTGTCTGTCTTGTCTGAGTAGTTGTGAACTATTTATAGTAGACATTCCTTGCATATTGAGCACGTTAGAACCATCTCAGCCTATTTTGCCCAGGTCACCTTAATCTAAAAACTTTAGTCTGCTAAACCTTATATCATTACCATATCTTTCCACCACCTTATTGAAAACTGCCGCCATCGCATGTGATCCCCAACATCTCACTTGCCAACCATCAATTTCCGGAGAACTGTGTTGACCATCTTTTGGCCCCAGTATTTTGGCATTTGGGCATCTCGTTGCTCCAATTTCAGATAGAATCTTAGATAGACTGTGTTGACCATTGCTCTAATTCCGTCTGTGTTGACCTTGATTGTGTGGACCATCCCTTGTTTATTGCTAATTGCTAATTAATTTAACTCCATGACCAGCTGGTTACCTTGTGCACTTTACTAATTGTTGATCTTGCACTTTATGCCATTAGCACTTTAAACGACTTTTTCGTGCATTTAGCCAACTACAGCACTTTAACCTTGACTGTATAGCTAGTACTGATGCAGGCCTCCATGACGCATTTTAGTTAACACCTTGGGTTATTAAGCCATCGCATTTATATTGTTGTTCTATTGTATTGTGTTAAAACACCATCCGTAATTTAACAGCGTAATCCCTGCTCTAACTGTGTGTAACTTCTACCACCCATGCTTCCATCTGCTCCTTGGCAGCTGTTGACTTGGCTGCTAATTGTATATGTGGGTAAGGATAAATGGAATAGTGCGAGGGATCTTGAATATAGCTTAACGGGACTGAAGAACACTTGGAAGGATAAGCTATGGCAAAATGCAATTATAACATGGTATGCAAACCATAACGATCCCTGGCTTATTAATATAAGCACCAAAAGCGTCATGGAGGAGGGAGAGGCTTCCGTTAACCGAGGAGCCCCCATAGAAGTCGTGGTGGGGAAGGGGAGATACGGGAAAAGGAGACCTTTAATTCGGCCTAGGGAACGCGGAACAACTTTAGTAATCCCAAATCGGTCTCCTGATATGGTAAGTAGGTGTAACCAGGATGGCGGTCCCTCGGGATTGAAAGTGGTGCTGTTGAACGCCAGATCTGTCAACGGCAAAACAGCTGTCATCCAGGATTTAATCTTGGATGAGCGGGCAGATCTGGCGTGCATCACGGAGACCTGGCTGGACGAAGCTGGAGGTGTAAATCTGACCCAGCTTTGTCCACCCGGGTTCTCTGTGCAGCATCAACCGAGATCCGGAGGGCGGGGAGGCGGGGTTGCAGTAGTCTATAGAGATTCTATTCCTCTGACCAGGACCCCCATCCCGCAGTCAACAAATTTTGAATGCGTCCACCTGAGGGTGGGTGACCGGGACAGATTAGGGATTCTGTTAGTGTACCGTCCACCTCGCTGCACTACAGTCTCCCTACCTGAGCTAGCGGGGGTAGTCTCGGACCTGGCATTGGAGTCCCAGTGGCTGCTTGTGCTGGGGGACTTCAATGTCCATGCTGAGGCTGCCCTAACGGGAGCGGCTCAGGACTTCATGTCTACCATGGCGACCATGGGTCTGTCCCAACAAGTATCTGGCCCCACCCACAGTGCTGGACATACATTGGACTTGGTTTTCTGTCAGGGATGGGAGGAAGGTGGCGGTGTTGAGGAGTTACCCATCTCTCCGTTGCCATGGACCGACCACTTCCTGGTCAGCTTTAGACTTACTGCACCCCCTAACCTCCGCAGAGGTGGAGGACCTATTAAATTGGTCCGCCCCAGGAGGCTTATGGATCCGGAAGGATTCCTGACGGCTCTTGGGGATTTTCCCGCCACCGCGGTTGGTGATCCTGTTGATGCCCTGGTCGCTCTCTGGAATGGGGAGATGACTAGGGCAATAGACACGATCGCTCCAGAACGTCCCCTCTCAAGTAGCCGATCTAAACCGGCCCCTTGGTTTACTGAGGAGCTGGCGGTGTTGAAGCGAAAGAAGAGGGAACTAGAGAGCGTGTGGCGTTCGGATCCGAGCGAGTCAAACCGAACACGGTTTGTGGCCTTTTTAAGGTCATATGCCGCGGCAATAAGAGCCGCTAAGAAAACTTTCTTCGCGGCCACTATTGCGTCTGCAAAGAACCGTCCGGCTGAACTGTTCCGAGTTGTCAGAGGCCTTTTAAAACCCACCACTCAGGATGGGTGCCCTGATGACTCGGCTGCTCGCTGTGAAGCTTTTGCTCGGTTCTTTGCAGACAAAGTCGCCTTGATCCGCTCTGGACTGGACGCCGCATTAACGGCAGTCTCTGAGGATGTAACACGAGCATCTGCTTGTCCGATTTTGATGGATTCATTTCAATTGGTTCAATCCGAGGATGTGGACAAGGTGCTTGGAGGAATGAGAGCTACCACATGCATCCTAGACCCCTGCCCATCCTGGCTTCTAAAGGAGGCCAGAGGGGGATTGGCCGAGTGGGTTAAGGTGGTGGTTAATGCCTCCCTTCGGGAAGGCATTTTTCCAGCCAGCTTAAAGCAAGCTGTAATAAAACCGCTGTTGAAGAAGCCATCACTGGACCCCACTCAATTGGTAAACTATCGGCCTGTTTCCAATCTTCCCTTTTTGGGCAAAGTCATGGAACGTGTGGTGGCCTCACAACTCCAGGCATTCTTGGTAGACACGGATTATCTAGATCCGGCACAGTCTGGCTTCAGGCCGGGACATGGTACCGAGACAGCCTTGGTCGCCTTAGTGGATGATCTCCGTCGGGAGCTCGACAGGGGGAGTGTGTCCCTGTTGGTGCTACTCGACCTCTCAGCGGCCTTCGATACCGTCGACCACGGTATCCTTCTGGGACGCCTCGCGGGAATGGGTCTCGGAGGTACTGCTCTGCAGTGGCTCCGGTCATTCCTCGTGGGTCGGTCTCAGAAGGTGTCACTGGGGGACTCCTGCTCTACCCCACAACCTTTGTTTTGTGGGGTTCCTCAGGGTTCAATACTGTCCCCCATGTTGTTCAACATCTACATGAAGCCGCTGGGCGAGATCATCCGGAGTTTCGGGGTGCGGTGTCATCTGTACGCAGATGATGTCCAGCTCTGTCACTCCTTCCCACCCGCTACTAAGGAGGCTGTCGAGGTCCTGAACCGGTGCTTGGCCGCTGTGACGGTCTGGATGGGGGCGAACAAATTGAAATTGAATCCAGACAAGACAGAGGTGCTCCTGGTCAGTCGCAAGGCCGAACAGGGTATAGGGTTACAGCCTGTGTTAGACGGGGTCGCACTCCCCCTGAAGACACAGGTTCGCAGTTTGGGTGTGATCCTGGACTCATCGCTGAGCCTGGAGCCCCAGGTTTCGGCGGTGACCAGGGGAGCATTCGCACAGTTAAGACTCGTGCGCCAACTGCGACCGTACCTTGGGAAGTCTGACTTGGCCACGGTAGTCCACGCTCTGGTTACATCCCGTCTTGATTACTGCAACGCTCTCTACGTGGGGTTGCCTTTGAAGACGGCCCGGAAGCTCCAACTAGTCCAACGGGCGGCAGCCATGGTATTAACAGGGGCTGGGCGCAGGGAGCACACAACTCCTCTGCTATACCAGCTTCACTGGCTACCGATTAGCTACCGAGCCCAATTCAAAGTGCTGGTTTTGACCTTTAAAGCCCTAAACGGTTCTGGCCCTACATACCTATCCGAACGTATCTCGGCCTATCAGCCCACCAGGACCCTTAGATCTTCAGGAGAAGCCCTTCTCTCTATCCCACCTGCTTCACAGGTGCGGCTCGTGGGAACGAGAGATAGGGCCTTTTCTGCGGTGGCCCCCCGGCTTTGGAATGCCCTCCCTACTGAATTAAGATCAGCGACCTCGCTAATGGCATTTAGGAAAAAACTAAAAACCTGGATGTTTGAGCAAGTCTTCAATTGACCTTCGTCGTGATGTTCTATCTGACCATGGATTAGCAATTAAGACAACGAATTGGATGACGATTTTAACTATGAGATGTCCCGATCTGTATTGGTGGCCCAATACTGCGTATGTTTTTTGTATGTATTCTTAATTTTAATTTTTATATGCTCAAGTGAATTGTATTTTTTAACATTGTATATTTTAACATGTTGTAAACCGCAATGAGTCGCCGCACAGGCTGAGATATTAGCGGTATACAAGCATACCAAATAAATAAATAAAATAAATAAAACAAACCCATGAAATTGATGGTGCAAGATTATGAACTTCAAAACACAGCAATGTGTCTTGAAGGAGCATAGAACCATAGAATGATAGAGTTGGAAGCTTCTGCTTAAAATCTATAGAGAAAGAATGTATTTCTACTTATCTTTACTGAGATGCGGCTCATTGATTTCACCAAATTTGCTGCATCACGTTCAATGCATATGGTTTCATCTTTATTGTTTCATAGGGTCAAATAGTCTTTGGTGGGGAAAGTCATTGTACCTTCCCCCAATTTGCCACTTTATTTGAAATTCTGGAAATGAGGACAGAGGAATTTGCCAAGGTTTGGGGAAGGTGTTGAGAAAGCTGTGTATGTCATGTGTTTACCTTTACTTATGGACTGTGTGACAGAGCTGTGAACATGTCTCTGTCTCAAATTTATTACAGTTCTCTTAATGCCACATGCCTTTTCCACCCACCTACTGTTTGTGTGGTTGTAAGATGTGGTATATTGTTTTCATATTGAAATAATGTTTGCATTCATTTACACATAATGTAAGCTTTCCCCTAGTTAACTAAAGTATGTTTGTACTTTTCCAGTGAGTTCACACTGTGTCTTTGAAATGCACTGTAATCCCTATAGATGTGTGGGTTTTTCAAAGTAAGTTTTTTTTCTTCTCACAGCAAGGCAACTTCCATCAAAACTTCAAATCTAATGACATTTTTTTCTATCCTTAATGTTGGGCACAGGATTCTTTTTTCTCTTTGCTTGTTTGGGCACAAAGGGAATGACTTGATTACCAAATTAGTCAGCAAGACTTCCCCTTTGAGCATGGCACTGGAGGAAACCTGGCCAATGACTCCTACTTGCTTCACTCTTGATAGATGGTCTGCTTCAGGAGGGGGCAGTGAGCAGAGTATAAGGACATACCAATCTCTTTGGAAAACTTGAAAGCAGAATTCCTTATGAAATGTTTGCTCCTCGTGATCTCTCGAAGTTTGGGGGGGTCATTTTCACCATATTTTTGGCCTTTCTTTGGCCAATTGTAGGTCTAGAAAAGACCCCTTTTTACAACAGAAGTGTCTCAAAAGTTCTTGAGACCACAAAAATACCCTGAAGCCACATGCTGTTTGTGTCAATCATTTGTCCGCTTCTCCTTTACACAGAGCCCCATTGTCCAGGGGCCATTGCAGGAGCTCATGTTATCTTGGCCCGCCAAATAATCATCATTTTCCTCAGGTTAGAGGGGCCCAAATAGTGTGTTTCTTGAATGAATTGCTACAGACTTCAATATTCTCCAAGTCTCTAAAGCAGGGGTCCCCAAACTACGGCCCGTGGGCCACTTCCAGCCCGCCAAGGGCCCTGATCCGGCCCGCGGAGGAGGAGCGCCCCCCCCCCACACAGTGCCCCTCCTTTGGCTGGCTCACGCTATCTGTTAGGCCCGATGGACAGCGCGAGCCAGCCAAGGGAGGCTGCTCCGCATGGTCTACTCGCGCGTAAAGCACCTCGCGAGGTGCTTTACGCGCAAGTAGACCACGCGGAGCAACCTCCCTTGGCAGGCTCATGTTGTCCATCGGGCCTGATGGAAAGCCTGAGCCAGCCAAGGGAGGCTGCTCCGCGTGGTCTACTTGCGCGTAAAGCACCTCACGAGGCAGTGTACACGCAAGTAGACCATGCGGAGCAGACTCCCTTACTCGCAAGTAAGCTGCGCGGGCCTGCTCCTCCCTTGGCAGGCTCACACTGTCCATCGGGCCTGATGGACAGCCTGAGCCAGCCAAGGGAGGCTGCTCCGCGTGGTCTACTTGCGCGTAAAGCACCTCGCGAGGTGCTTTACTCGCAAGTAAGCCGCGCGGGCCTTCTCCTCCCTTGGCAGGCTCACGCTGTCCAAGGGAGGCTGCCCTGGTGCTCCATGCAGTCATGCTGGCCACATGACCTTGGAGGTGTCTACAGACAACGCTGGCTCTTCAACTTAGAAATCCAGATGAGCACCACACCCCAGAGTCAGACACGACTGGACTTCATGTCAGAGGAAAACCTTTAACCAGGAAAATATTGGAAGATCCAGGGTGGGAGAAAGAACTCTTGTCTGTTGGAGGTAGGTATGAATGTTTCAATTGGCCATCTTGATTGCCATTTCATAGCCTGACAGTTTTAAGGAGAATCCTTTGTTGAGAGGTGATTAGCTGGCCCTGATTGTTTCTTGTCTGGAGTTCCCCTGTGTTTGAGTGTTGTTATTTATTTACAGTTATAATTTTAGATTTTGTTCAGACTAGAAATAGGAAGATTTCCCATTCTCTGCTCCTGGAATTACTGCCTAAAGAGGGCTAGAAAGAACCCCCTCTAAGGGTCCTTCCACACAGCAAAATAAGATATGTGCAATGTGCATAGGAATTTTTTAATTGATTTTTTTTAAAAAAACTATAGTCCGGCCCTCCATTGGTCTGAGGGACAGTAAACTGGCCCCCGGTTTAAAAAGTTTGAGGACCCCTGCTCTAAAGCATGCTATCATAAAATGTTGACTTGTTTGCTTTTTGAAGCTAGTGGATGTTGTATATTAAACACAATGCCTTGGGTAAAACATCCCTCCCCAGCAACTTTACATTGTGAGGGATTTATTTCAAAGTGTGTGTGTGTGTGTGTGTATCCCAGCAATATTATTGGATTTTACATTACAAATGCCCCACTGTTGTCTTTGTACAATGTAATCAAAGCTGCCTAATATATGAAGACAATGCTGTTTCATTAGATTCACGGATGCTGCCCAGAGTTCATGAAGGCAGTTCTCACGCTGCAGAGGACTCTCCCTGAAACATTGGAGAGATGCTTGCTAAAATGAATGGTCCCTTGGTGAGCCAGACACATGCAGTCTAAATGTGGGTCTCTTGGTGGTCATCATTTAGAGAAAAAAAGTATTGACCATTTCTGCTTCCACGGGTGTTTAATGAACTCCGATGCACAGCACGAAAGTAGAGCTCAATAATGTGCAATGATGGCTTTTTTTAAGAGGGGAAGGAAAACCTTAATTGGATTCTTATCAGATAATCTCTCAATGAGGCAGCATAGCTGCTCATTACTATTATTGGTGACATTTGGATTTATTGAAGTCTAACACCTCCTTTGGGTAAAAAGAGGAGAAGATATTTACCCCTAAAATGAAGGGGGAGAATAAGTTATTTAACACTCAATGGGGTGCTGTCAGATAGAATAGCAGTGTACCTATTAAAGTTTTAGTGCCAGATTATGATTCACAGTCAGAGCATAGGAGCAGCAAGATCCAAGCAGCAATTATTAATTAATCAGGAGCTAAGAGTGCAAAAGGGAGAGCACAGAGGAGAGCTAGAGCCATATCATAAGGACCTTAGAGGGATAAGAGCTTGCTTGGAATTTCACGTTTAAACAATATATTGTCATAATATGATGCAAATTTTGTGTTTCAGGCTCTTGTGTATTTTCTATACAGATTATTTATTTTTCTAACAGTAAACAAATCATACACACATTTTTCTTTATCACCAGTATGAAATTAAAAACATTCAAGCAACATGACTTCCCTATCCATACAATAATTTTATTTTTAACATTGATTATGAAGAGTTTTAGTTTTGTTTTAGGAAGGGCAATCCAATCATATGAGAAAACCAGCAATTCAACAGGCACCATTGAACAGGATATTATTTCATCATTTAAACTTTCTACTTTGAAGTAACATACGTTTTGACATAGAACTGCCAACTTATGATTATGGATATCCCAGTTGTTACTAAAATGGATCAAAACAGATGGTGTCCATTTCATCAGATTTACCACTGCAGCTGATTGGATACTGAAACAGATCTGAACACCAAAGACAATGGTTTTTGCAATCAATCAGGTTTTGGCAGGCAGAAATGATATGGAATCAGCTTGCTTTTACTCTTTATTTTGCTGAGCTATTTGCACTCTTTCTTTCTTCATTGTTCTATCAAGTCATTTTGAGGTAGCTGTTCTGGTCCACCCTCTTGGGAGATTCAAACAAATTGTTTTTCATGTTTGTAGTTTTTGCTAGCATACACTATATAGCTGTTCACTGAAAGAACTAAACCCCCCTCTACACTGCCATATAAAATCCAGATTATCTACTTTGAACTGGATTATATGACAGTGTAGACTCATTATCTGCTTTGTTCATCTGGATTATATGGCAGTACAGAAAGGACTAAGGCTACATTCCAGCATCAATGATTTCATTGTCACATGGGTTTTAGTTAAAAGTTTCAAAGAGCTTCCCAGGATGCTGAACCTATTTGGCAGATAAAGTTCAGCACCTTGGATAGGTCTTTTATAGTTCAGATTGAAACCCACTGATTTCCTATCCCATTGATATTGGTGCCAGCAATGTCCACTGCCCCACAGAATTTTGAAAATGTATATTATTGGACCACAACTCTTAGAATCCTAGTGAGATTAGAAAACTGAAAGTTCCACAATTTCAAGCTATACAGTTTCACCTGAAATAATTCCATTGGATCATAATGGGAAATTGTTTTCAGCATGTGCAGAGGTATGCAGAAAGAACTTATATACTGAGGGAAAAGCCATAATTAGCTAGTGGCTTGTGTGTATGTGCATGCAAAATATACATGTATATGCACAGGTCTGTTTTTCATTAACAGCCAAATGCATGAGCTGGAGCAATGTGCAGAACCAGCAGGAGGCAGAAATAACTTGCACAGCCCCAGGAAAACTTCAAGGTATTCACCGAACTTTCATTGAAAACCTTCTTCTGTGTCATTAAGCCATTCTCTTTTGTGCTTCCCCAATTCTTCCCTAATTCTACAAATAGCAATGTATGTACCTTAACACCAGTTTTCTACATTTCTGAAACCTGACAAAGCAAGAAGAATCTGGGGTGTGGTGCATGTGCACTTTCAGTCTAATAGAGGATTCCTCTGGGGATCTAGGAAATGAAATCTAGGCCCCTTTTACACAGATGAATAAAATCCCACAATATCTGCTTTGAACTGGGATATATGGCAGTGTGGACTCAGATAACCCAGTTCAAACTAGATATTATGTGTTTTTCTGCCTTGATATTCTGGGTTATGTGGCTGTGTGGAAGGGCTCCTAAGGATTCAGAAAAGATTAAAATGGACTTGGTGAGGAGTCAGTATTTAGAACCAGAGCTTGGAAATATACTTTTTTGAACTACAAGGCTCCAATGCCCCCCATCCCCCAAGTCTAATATTTGCAGACTAGATTGAAGTAACCATTATGTAGACAACAGATATAAACAAGAACTTCCAGATTGAGCAAACATAAGATGTTAGAAAGCTAAAACTTTCAATTGTTTCTCTTCACAATTGCCTGCTTTTAGCTGTTTTACTTTATACTGGGGAGTACGTGAAAAGGATCTCTTCCACTCAGCCATATAACCCAGAATATCAAAACAGAAA
This sequence comes from Anolis sagrei, assembly GCF_037176765.1. NCBI lineage: Eukaryota > Metazoa > Chordata > Lepidosauria > Squamata > Anolidae > Anolis > Anolis sagrei. Next base: position 172,549,840 of record NC_090021.1, on the reverse strand, counting down.
ATCCCACAATATCCGCTTTGACCTGGGTTATCTGAGTTGATTGTGTGTCTACACTGCCATATATTCCAGTTCAAAGCAGAGAATGTGGGATTTTATTCAGCTGTATGGAAGAGGCCTGGGAGTCTTGGTTCACCACAAACTGAACATGAGTCAACAGTGTGATCAGGAAGCTAAAGAAGCCAATAGAATTCTAGGCAGCATTACTCGGAGTGTAATGTCACGATTGAGGGAAGCCATAGTCTTGCTCTATTCTACGTTGGTCAGACCTTGAATACTGTGTCCAGTTTTGGGCACCACAATTTAAGAAGGATATTAATAAGCGGGAACGTGTCCAGAGAAGGGCAACCAAAATGATTTGGAGGCCAAGTGCTATGAAAATCAGTCTAGGGAGCTGGGTATGTTTGGCTTGGAAAAAAGAAAGCTGAGAGGGGACATGAGAGCCACGCTTTAATATCTGCAAGGATGTCTCATTGAAGAGGAGGCAAGCTTATTTTCTGCTGCCTTGGAGACTAGAACATGGAGCAATGGATTCAAATTGCAGGAAAAATTATTCCACCTAAACATTATTAAGAACTTCCTGATGATAAGACCTGCTCTGCGATGGAATATTCTGCATTAGAAGGTGATGGAGGCTTTTGAGCAGAGGGTGAGTGGCCATCTGTTGGGAGTGCTTTAATTGTGTTTTTCTGCATGGCATGGGGTTGGAATGGATGGCCCTTAGGGTCTCTTCCAATTCTTTGATTGTGACATATATGCTAAGATTTAATTTATCTTATTCTTTTTGTATGCTATGACTTATGGGGGATGTCTGTTTTTATTTTAGAGAGCTATCTTGCATGCCAGTTTTTATTAGAAGATGAGATGAGATAGCAGTTATTGTGTTGAGATTGTTCTTGGAATACTACTTATGGGCTGGGGTAAAAGAAAACTAAATATGTCCTGAATAACATGGATATAAATTTGGGGACTTTTCTAAATGGCTAGTAAAGAATTTGACAGGATCCTGATTCCACTTTATAGAGTGGCAAAAGCTCACCACACACAAACTTTAAATTCCATTTTCTAAGCCCACCACCACTTTGCAGCTACTTGCTGTGGCTGCCTGACTTCTGAAAAGACATGAATATGTTTGCATTGTGAATCATGACTGCTTAGTTCCACAGTTCCGTCTGGTCAAACTCTGGAGTTGTGGTGTGTGAAATCTTTTCAGAACCTATTAGACTCTGCTGCTCATCTAGGATTAGGTTAGTGTAGCATCAGTGCCCAGTGCTGTGGCTTTTCCTGGCACACTCCTTTAGAGACTCTAACTGACTTATTCAAACATTTCCTCCTTTCTTTCTTTTACGAAGCTGCCTCTTCCCCTTCCAGCTGGGATGCACCTGTCCTTCTTTGTTCATCATGAAGCCCACGTTACTCAAACCTGTGGCTTTTTTGAAAGTCACTATTCTAGACAACAAAACAATAGATAGAATTAAACATTTATAGCAGAAATCTTGCAACAAGTTTTTGTGCATGTATATTTTATTAAAAACATTGTCACTGATGCATGTTTACACTTCTCTGTAAATAAAATATTAGCTTCATTCTTATTTTTGAATGTGAATGTGAGTAAATGTAGTACTATAATTAGAAATGAGACAAATGTTTACAGTAAATTGCAGTTTTGAGTGCCATAACACTTCATGTCATCTACATAACTCATTCAGAATGTTGGCTATAATAGTATTCAGTCTACAAACTGAATGAGTTGTACAGGTGACATGGATAAAGAATCCATGGGTTCTTTATTCATGGATTAAACCACCCAAAAAATGAAGATATCTCCCCCACCAAAAAAATAATAATCCCCAAAGCAACTCTTGATATCCACCAAACCCCAAAAGATACCACATCCCCCCTGTAGTTGTTTTGGAACTGAATGAAAGAAAGAGAAAATCGACAGAGAGTTTATGTGTTATACGTGCAAGTATTTAGTGAACTGCCTAAAATAATCTGTCTTGTCAATGTCAAAAATCTTTTCCCTCCAGGTTTGCTAATAGAAACAAATCCTTTGGACTTTACATAACCATAAACAAAGCTATCAGTATTCAGTCCTTGGAGTTTTCCTTTATGGTCGTGGGTTCCATCATAATGAATTGAAAGAAATGGCACTGATTATGGAATGCAAATGATGTCAGCATTTGAAATTGTTTTGCTTCGGGTAGAAAATTCTTACTGTGTTGACATATGGGGACTGCGGAGATTATGCCTATGTGGACATCTTTACCTACCATGAAAAGTCATTCCTTTATTTGGGTTTTCCCATTTATGAAGGCTGTGAAATTGTTTGCAACAGGAAGGGATTGAGTGAAAAAGGAACATATTTATTCCTCTACTAAGGGAACTGTGGCAATGCTCCCTCACCCCAAACCATAGATGGAGATGAAGTTTGAGGGTAATATGTGGACTTTGCCTGCCCTCGTGCAGCTGAATCTGTTTGATGTGTGGTGCTATAATTACCATGGATGATTTTGTGAGGTGTACTCAGTTGAGTAACAAGACTTTTATTTTTAACCCCCCCCCCCCAATGGCTGTGCAAAAGATTGACAGAAAGAGTGGGTATTTTTTATACAGCTTCTACTCCAATGGCAGTTTTCTCAACAAAGTTTCAGCTTCAGTAAATTTGAGCTTCAATCAAGCAGCCTATATGAAACACTATGATAATTTCAATAGTGATGTTATGAGAGGGATGATTGCATTTAAACACCGTTGGTGGGGATACAAGAGAGGGCCTTCTTGGTGTCTGCCTCTTTCTAGAGTTGTCAAAAATAGCCACTTTCTTATTGACTTTCCATTGGCAGGCTAAATTTGTTCTATTCAATAAAGCTTCTATTCAGCAAGGCTTTTAAAACTGAGTGTTGTTAAGAACAGGCCAGGGGGTGCTTTACGGGGTTAGTGAGCTCTTTAAAATAACTTTTACTGATATTTTAAATGAATTGTTTTAGTAGTTACATTCTATTTTAATATTTATCTTTTGTACACTTTAATTGCTCTGCTTTTTAGGTGTGAGCAACTTTGGGCCTCCATTTTGAGAAAAAGTGGGACTACATAATGATGATGATGATGATGATGATGATGATGGTCAACCGTCAGATAAAAATCAATAACCCCACATCATTAAATCCTAAGGAGTATGATTAATGCAGCAGTTTTGTCTGGCCTCTAAAATCTAACCACAATGGCAAAATAGTATATAGTTTGATAATATGAACCAGACATGTGTAACATATGCAGTAGTTTTTGAGACTGCATTATGAACCCTTCTATAACACATGAAGTAGAAATATGTATTAAATGGATTGGTTGCGACATCCTTATTTGCATGTCTTGACGCTCTAGTCACTCAGTAGATGTATAGAAGAATAGAATCCTCTTTTTTAAAAAATATGTGTTTATTTGCGTTATTTGCGTTATTTAGAATAGAATCCTCTTGAGACAAAAGTATTGTCTATTGAACATCCTGTTTGTGCACATGATGTATGAAAATAGTAGTGATACAGCCAGCAATTGAGGGAGGACAGGCTTTTTGTATCACAGACTGCTGTATATCATTCGTATGATTTTATGGCGGTCTCTTCTTATCTCCTACACACCCTGTCATTTAGCTTTGAACAAGTGGCAGGTAGAGAAGAAACAGATACTCTGCTAAGGTAAATGGCATTGCGACACCATAATTTCACACTCAGCATGCCTTTTTAGAGACACAGACGAGTGCTGGTCTTTTCTGTGTTTTATGCGGAAAAATTTGAATAAATGAAGTGTAAAGTGTTCTATTTCATTTTTAAACACCTTGGTCCGGGAAGCGCTAAGCAAATACAGGCACAGAGGGGAATCATCAGTGCATGCCTTGTGGCTTTGTGGCATTTAAAACCCAACAAGATAAGAGTGGCAAACAATGCTGATGACAAAGGGCCATGGTATACACAATGTTATTCACATTTTTAAAATGTGAATTTAACTTGGCCACTTTCACTTTTAAGAAAAAGCAGCAATTCGATCCCAAGAATGAACTTTCAGTTTGGATTTGGGCTTACCGTGTAAACACATGTATACATCTGTTATCAAAACCTTGGGCCCCCAAAATAGACCCAAACACCTGCAACCCCAGGAGTGCTAAGACATGGTGCCTATTTCCCCAGAAATTCAGTTTAGCTAACCTCAGCAGGTTTTGTGTGCATGTGTGCTGGCTTCAGGAAGGGATGGAGGAACTTGCTAAGAAAGAAAGAGGAGGAACCACTGCCATCAGATACCCACTCTTTGCCTGATTTGCAAGGCCACCCACATGCTGTGGCCCCCGCTTCAGGTAGAATGCTGCTTAGCTCCATTGCTCCCATTAGCCAAAACATCCAGCTGCTTGTGATCGGTTCTGGTTGAGCCTTCAGCTTCCCCCTTCCTGGCCCTTTTTTGTCACTTCCACTGCCAGGTTGCAGAATTTTGCCAAATCTGGTATCTCAAAATGGAATCTTGCACACTCTAATGATGGCAGAGCAATTATGAGAAAAGAAGGGGTTGGTATTTCTGGTGTTCTTGCCTTTAGCCACTCATTTCAGAGAAGTGAAAGATTCTTTTTAAAAAAATTAAAATTAATGCAATGTTTTAACTTTTTAAAATGACACCATCACCTTCTCTGTGTAGAGTGGCAAAATAAGTTTTAAATGGCTGAACAACAAAAATGACAGCGGTGAACAGGGATATCTGAGCCCCCTGAGGTTTTCCCTCTCCATGGAATGACCCTAAAATTATCAGTAAGTCATAAAGAAATCCATAATTGTGGCCCCAAAACATGCCCTCAACATACATGAAGTCCATTAATACAAGAGTATACATTCATATATCAGTTTTCCTCTGAAAATTGCTCGTCCTTAGCTTATGTTTGTCCCTGAATGTGTTATTTGTAAGAATTTCTTCATAATACAGGAAATAAAATATACCCAGCACCTGCAAGCATATTATACCTTGCAAAGGGGTATAATTTACAGAAAGTAATGCTTCATTGTATTGTGGGAGCTATTAATATGTTATTAGAACACTGGGGAAAGCTATTTTGAAAGAAAACAGACCTCCTCCTCCTTCAAAGACAAATACTCTCTTATTACTCCAAATGAAATGGTATCATTCAGGAAACAAAATGTAGTTGACAGCTGTCTGTGTTTATGAAGCATAAACTTTGCCCTTATTAACAAAAGAGATTATACTGTTACAATAACTATGTTGCGTAGGAATTGACAAAGCAGCAGCTGCCTGATATAGAAATGAATTTTGCTGCTTTCTTTAGCCAATGAACACGTTTAATGCCTATAGAGTGCCTGCAAGGACTCTCTCACACATATGTATTCATATTTTCTAGTTATAAAGACCTACCTATCTCTCTTCCATTGCCAGATTTGTTAGTAATGACAACCTGTGCAAAGAACAGCATATATGCTGTGGTATGCTTGTGTTGTTTATTCGTTCAGTCGTTTCCGACTCTTCATCACCTCATGGACCAGCCCACACCAGAGCTCCCTGTCAGCCATGGCCACCCCCAGTTACTTCAGAGTCAATCCAGTCACTTCAAGGATGCCATCCATCTTGCCCTTGGTCACCCCGTCTTCCTTTTTCCTTCCATTTTCCCCAGCATCATTGTCTTCTCCAAGCTTTCCTGTCTTCTCATTATGTGGCCAAAGTACTTCATCTTGGCCTCTAGTATCCTTCCCTCCAGTGAGCAGTCGGGCTTCTTATATTATTTCTTGATATTTTTTATCATATTGCACATATTTTCACTGTTTGGCAGTGAACAGTTGAGGAAACACCTGGTGAGCTTTCCTAAAGCCCAATTCACCTTTTACATCATCATGTTGGTCCCCTTAGGCACCCTATTTTCAGATCAGGTCATTTTAACATCTATTTTATCTCATATTCCTACTGCAGGAGGTGAGGCGAAGGTGAAACTCGAGTTGCTTTTGGGAGAGATAATCTTTCAATCTCAACTAATGCATAAGCACCCAATCCCCTCTGCAGGTTTTGTGTCTCAAAATATGTCCGCTTTGATATTATCTGGTGAGAATTACACAGGGCGCTTAATTTGGCTGTTAATACAGTCAATGCTATATTTTTCCTCCTATAGATCTCTTCTGCCTGCAGGGAGAGAAAATATCTGATAAAATCTTATCAGAGCTACAGTAAGCAAAAGAAACTGAAGCAAATCCAGCTTATCATTAGAAGTTCAGATTCAGTAAAGTTAGAAATGCCCAGGCATGGATTTTTATCTTCTGCATTAGCAGAAACTTGCAAATGTTGCAAGAAATCTGTTTTATATAGTCACTGGTTAATATCTACATTAATTGCTGTTGATGATCACTAGAGATCAGCTTGAGGGGATATTCTTATAAATCCCACAGAGTTCTATTGGCAACAGTGCAAAAAGCCTGGCAAAGGCATTATCCTGGCCGATTGGCAGTGGAGGGGAAATGACCCTTCTCTCTGCAGGGGCAGGATAGAGCTGCCAGCACTGTGTAGTTAGAATAAACAATCTATTTTCATCACACAAAATCCTAAAAAATGCCTTGAGCTTCTCACTGGGAGACGTTCAGATACCTTTCCTCATTCCAATACTCAAATTGTAAGAGGGCCAGCATGTAGAGAGCTGGCAAGGTACATTGGTTTGGGGGCTGGATCCAAACCAATGTACATTTGAACCTCTGGTGACTTTTGAACCTCTGGAGACCAAGGCACAAATGCCTGTTTAGTCATGGAGACCCACTAAGTAATTTTTCTGCAAGTCAGACATCTGGCCTTGGAGAAAGGCAAGGCAAACCTCTCTGAACAAATAATGGCAAGAAAAGAGCCATCAGAAAAATGAAATGACAAAGGAACAACAAAGGAAGCCTCTGTGTTTGATATTTTAAATGATTTCGCTAGTATATGACTATATAAGATTATGGGATGACATGATATGGCAAAATTTAGTGAGCTGGGAGGCTATAAATTCTGTTCAAACACTCCTCCATCCCACTCAAATTATTCAAGCAGTTTCTGATTCTGATGGAAACATTTGACATAAAATAGAATGTATATATACTGAGAATGTATATACAGGGTTAGTCAAAATGAATAGGCCAATTCGGCTACAATTAATTTTCTTATTGGCCTATTCATTTTGACTAACCCTGTATACTTCTTAGATACTAGATTTTGATACCACTGTAACTCTCATGGCTCTATCCTGGGCAATCCTGGGATTTATACTTTTGTGAAGGGTGCTGAGAGTTCTCTGCAAGAGAGCTTCAGTGCTATAATGCTATAATTCATGGAGTGGTCCAGCGGAAGAAAGTATCTTACCTACATTACAGATTCTATGTTTTCAAATAATGGAGCATAGACAATATAAAACTATTATAAAGGGCTAGAAGGCATGATCATCAAGTTTGCAGACGACACCAAATTGGGAGGGATAGCCAATAGTCCAGAGGACAGGAGCAGAATTCAAAACGATCTTGACAGATTAGAGAGATGGGCCAAAACTAACAAAATGAAGTTCAACAGTGACAAATGCAAGATACTCCACTTTGGCAGAAAAAATGAAATGCAAAGATACAGAATGGGTGACGCCTGGCTCGAGAGCAGTACGTGTGAAAAAGATCTTGGAGTCCTCGTGGACAACAAGTTAAACATGAGCCAACAATGTGATGTGGCGGCAAAAAAAGCCAATGGGATTTTGGCCTGCATCAATAGGAGCATAGTGTCTAGATCTAAGGAAGTAATGCTACCCCTCTATTCTGCTTTGGTTAGACCACATCTGGAATATTGTGTCCAATTCTGGGCACCACAATTCAAGAGAGATATTGACAAGCTGGAATGTGTCCAGAGGAGAGCGACTAAAATGATCAAGGGTCTGGAGAACAAGCCCTATGAGGAGCGGCTTAGAGAACTGGGCTTGTTTAGCCTGAAGAAGAGAAGGCTGAGAGGAGATATGATAGCCATGTATAAATATGTGAGAGGAAGCCACAGGGAGGAGGGAGCAAGCTTGTTTTCTGCTTCCTTGGAGACTAGGACGCGGAACAATGGCTTCAAACTACAAGAGAGGAGATTCCATCTGAACATTAGGAAGAACTTCCTGACTGTGAGAGCCATTCAGCAGTGGAACTCTCTGCCCCAGAGTGTGGTAGAGGCTCCTTCATTGGAAGCTTTTAAGCAGGGGCTGGATGGCCATTTGTCAGGGGTTGTTTGAATGCAATATTCCTGCTTCTTGGCAGGGGGTTGGACTGGATGGCCCATGAGGTCTCTTCCAACTCTTTGATTCTGTGATTCTATAAGTACATTTTAAAATAACATGTCAAGAAAACTTTTGAGTACTTCATTCAAATATTTCAGGAATTTATATCCTGATGGGTCACTCACTACGTCTGTTCAAAATTTTCGCTTTAGACGTTGGGTAGGGTTGGGGATTGATTCAAGCTACACTTTAGGCAATGACATCTGCCCAGCATAGTGGAAGGAAATAAGAGGCATTTCAGTAAGACCAGAAAAGTACCTCACAATTATTTTATAAATAACTAAGTGTGGTTTGAATCATTTTATTTAAAAAATAAACTCTGCAAGAGCATGATTGATTGTTTGTGTATCCAGTACAATATTGCAATTGTCTTTACAGAAACTGTTGAATGATCACTGTAGTTATTGAGATTTGGATTAGTGTGCATGTGTGCAAGAAGTTGCTCTTATTTATTAGTTCAGCTCATTCTAAAAAATATACTATTTTAAATTAGGTGGGGTGGTTTACTGGGTCCACTAAACCAAGTAGGACCAGAAATCTCAAAACCTTCTCCCAATCTGATGCATCCCTTGTAATGACACCTCTTCCCAAAACAAGAAACAAGTTCTTTCTGGAAAATAATTGAAAGGGTAGCTGTGTGAACAGTGCACTATTGTATCGCCCCTTCAAAGGCAGGAAGCTGGAGGGACTTTATGTGAGTCTTAATCCCTTTTTCAGCTTGGCCCATTTTACCATCCTTCCAACACCTCCTTCATTTCAACATGACAGATAAATATGTGTAGGAGGATGGGTCCCAGCGTAGGAAGGTAGATGGTTTTCATGGAAAGGGCTGGCAGGGCGTGAAGTGAAGGAAAGGGCCATTTCAGCATTCAAGCTCTTGATCGCTTTGCATTCATGTCAGCATGACAAATGCAGGCTCCTTCATAGTTTATTCTCTTGATGGTTGCATTGGGCTAATGCAGTAGTGGGTAGATGGCAGAAAACACAAAGAAAAGTATTATACAAGTGTAAGTTGGTGGAATTGACTTTTTGTGTTTATGCAGAGTTTGAAATAAAGGCAGTAAGAGGAATAAATAGATTCTTTGTCACACGAAGTGGGTGTCATATACAGATGTGTTCAGAATGTTATTTTAGCAGTTACCTTGAGATTTCTTTTAAAACCTGTATGAGGGTTAAAGCAAATCTTTAAAGGACTGAGTGTTTAAAGGACTGGAGTGTTTTCTACAAGTAGGAGATACTGGAAGGCACATTGTTGATGCAACTAGTTTGGTGTAGTTGTACAATTTTAAAGCAGAATAACTAAGAAAGTTGTTTTATCTCTTTATCTGTTTTCAGTGACAAGACAATGTTATGCTATGTCTAAGGCCATTCAAAATCATATGGGGAGAAATGTGTGATCATCAACTACTTGGGTAGCAGGGAGACTATCCTTGAGGGAATGAAGTTGCAACTATGGCAGTTACTTTGCAGGAGGCAAAGGCAACATATAGCCTGCAATATTTTGATAAATCTTTCCTCAGGGGAGTCTCCCTCATTTCTTTTGGAAACGGACACCAAGTTTGGTTTCTCTTTGAAACTATAGAATCAGAATCAACTCCGAGGAAAAAAGGCAAATGTGACTTTTTTCCACCCCTTTTCAAAAGGTTACTCATTTTGGGAATCAGTCCAAATGAGGAATGGTAAAATTCCCCTATAAATCTTCCTGCTGATATCTACATGATGGTGAGTGAACCTTGTCAAACTGCTTGAAGGAGAAATTACATGTTACATTGTAACCTGGTGTAATAGTAAGTCACCAGTTCTTTGTCCATTATAAAGTGCTCTCAGACAGGCCCGTAGCCAGGATTTCGTTTTTTTTTTGGGGGGGGGGGTGATTTTTTTTCAGGGGGGGAGGTTCGGGGGGGATGAGTTTCGGGGGGGGGGGGCTGAGTCTGAGTGAAAGAGGGTCTACCCTAGCAAACCTTTTGTATCATTACCCCAATACGCCCGTGCATATGGGATATATTGAGTATGGTGATCAGATCATGATATGAATAAACATAACAGTTTAAATAATGCACCAGTAAGGCCTTTTCACGAACCACCATGAGAATTTCGGGGGGGGGGGGGGGGGTTGGCTGAAGCCCCTCAAGCCCCCCCCCCCCCCGGCTACATGCCTGTTCTCAGAGGAAGATACCAGGCAATTGAAGAAGCAACCAATTCTGACCCAAGCTGCTGAGCTTACAGATATGTTTTGCCTCCAAACCCTGGCTAATGGTACAAATAGTAGCCATTGAGATAGGCAGACAGTGCCAGGTTTTCCATTGTGTTTAGGTGTCCTTAAGTGCAGGGACTTGTTGGCTGAGAAGTGGGGGCATCTTCCTGCCAAAAAAACCCTTTACGATGGATTTTGCTTGGAGGCGTTTGGAGCAATTCCAGACATAATGATGGAGTTGATAGTCTATGGGAGTGTGCCACAAAGCAGGCAGCGTAGGCTTACTGGGCCTCCCTCCTTTAGGGTCCAAGGAAGGGGCCTCATAACTTAACTAGCACAGGGCCTCATTAGTCCTGAATCCGACACTGTAGGCAGATCTCATATTTTTGTGAAGTTCCTCTGTTCTATAGCAAATCCATGTAGATATTTCCCCCCTAAAATGTATGTGCATTTTTGTGTGTATTTCTTAAATTAAAACGCACATTGATGGATGTACATTTTGCATGCATTTTTGTGAGCATTTTAGAAATCTTTGCAGAGTGCATTTTCTACATTTGTTGACAAATATAGTTCTTAGCCTAGAAAAGGGCGGATTTCTTATTGCAAAATATCATTTCCTTTGTCTGAATATCTCACCCTTGCTTAGTAGTTTTTCCAAGATAGACAACTGGTTATATAGAATTGGAGAATCAAAACACCCCAGCACGGATTATACTGTAGAATCAAAGCACTCCAGCACAAAAGCTCTCCTTTGAATGAAAACACTGCCCTGAAATCTGAGATTTGCCCAAGTGTTTGGATTATTAGTGTGCTATATTTCCCTTTTCTACTTTGGTATAGTTATAGTGGATTGATATAATCAATATCCCTATTAAAAAATCTGTGCTTTCTCTCCCAACCCCCCTTTTTTCTGGCCACAAGCTTCTTTCTGCCACATTGTTTCAGCATCTCATTCCATTGTAGAAGCCACAAAAGGTTACCATTGCCTTTGAAGCTTTTTCAGATGACCACTCTGGGCACGATGTCTTAACCAGCTAATTTTGATGCAGGGATCTTTTGCACTTCCAGCTGCCTGATCAAAATGCAATGTGTGAATTATTGGCACATGAATTTTGCTTGCAGTAAAAAATGTATGCACTCTGCAGTGAAAGCTGGAATACCAGTAAACTGATCAATGAGATTCACATATTACGATTTTGAGACAGTACACCAAGGCACCTCCTTTGCTGCCCAAAGAGAATATTGTTCTCTGAGGAAGATCATCATTGCTTACTAGTTTATACAATATTATTCTGGCAAATATATTGTGTATGTGTGTGTGTGTGGGTGGGGGGGGGGGGGCGGCAGAAATGACTTGATAGCAGGTTAATAATGCTTCCAGTGTTCTTGTTACAATCCTCCTTCAAATGAATATTCAAAGCACCTTTTCCTGAATAAAAAATCTCACTATGCCATGTGGCTTTTTGGAAACAGAACAAATTACATTTAATGGCACGGGTTTCCAAATACTCAAGTAATCTGTAGATAATAACCTGATCAGACACCCATTGCTTGACAGGCTCTGACTAGATCAAAATCATTTTTTTATTGTCAAGAAAAAAAGCAAACAGTTACTTTAGGGTTTCTTTCAGGTTCAAACAATCTTTACATTTCCCTTTTTTCCTTTTTTATAGTGATACAATAAAAGAGGGGGAACAATATAAGTGTATAGAAAAGTAGGAAAGTTGAGAGAAAGAAAAAAAGGGATAAAAATAAAGGAAGAAAAAAGGAATATATATACATATACATATAAAAAGTGTGTGTGTGTGTGTGTGTGTGTGTGTGTGTATACAAGGACTTTGTAGTGGGATGAGTGATGATGAAATGTGAAAAAATACATAAAAGAAATATGTAGAAAATATCTTTCCATTATGTTTATTTTTGTCTCAGTTGTGGTCCAGTCTATTTTCTCTGAGTTACTAGATTAAGAACTTTAGCTTGTTTTCTTTCATTCATTCTTTACATTTCCCTTTGTCTAGAGTTTGACAGAATTACTGTAGTCTTTCAGAAATTAACCACTAGATTGGCCAGGCAAAGGATTCTGGGAATTGTAGTCCAAAATGTAACTTTAGGAACTCTGTATCTTTCTTCTCAAATGCCAAAAATCTCAATATGTCTATATTGTGACAATTGATGCCCACAATGCAACTTGCTTTGTTATCCTTGTTTTGAATTGAAATCAAGTATACTTTTTGCATCAAATCAAGGGAGGAAAAAGTAAACAAATTTTGGTGTACATTCTGGTTGCCATGCATTATTTAAAAAACCCTTTGCAGTTGCTAATGCATAAAATTACCTATTCTGCAGAACTGCAATATGAGGGTGTGTTATGGACCCAATAATATATGTAATGACATAAACATTTCCTTATTTTAGTTTTATTTTAGCTATGGTGGTGATTGGGAAATGAAATGATATAATATCATTTAATAGCAATAGTCTAGGTTTGAGGATATTTTTAAGTTACAAATCGGAATTCTACCACTGGGAGGCAAGGAGAACATCTGATATAATATTGTCCCACTCACCAAATTGTAAACATTAAATTGTCCTGATTTTCACATTTCTGAATTATTTTTGTTCTTGTTGTTCATTCGTTCAGTCTCTTTCTACTCTTTGTGACCTCATGGACCAGCACATGCCAGAGCTCCCTGTCAGCCATCACCACCCCCAGCTCCTTCAAGGTCAAGCCAGTCACTTCAAGGATGCCATCCATCCATTTTGCCCTTGGTCGGCCCCTCTTCCTTTGTCCTTTTTCCTTTTTACAAATGGTGTAAAGTGAAAATAAAATGTTTTATGCTCTTTTCTAATACGATAATGAAGCAGACACTTAAGATATGTTGCAAATTACTTACTTAAATATATGCAATTATCATGAATGCTGTTTCAAGTCAGTAGTATTTATAATATATTTAAGCAGCTGTTTGTAGTTTATGAGAAAGTTCTTTAATGGACTTTCTGGCCTGAATAAGCATATTTTATCTTGCCATGCTAAGTAAGTTTTGTTTTTCATCATATACGTGTACTAATCTTGACAAACCAAATAATAATGTTTAAAGTTGGCATTTCTTTCTTTCTTTAGCTTATTCCATAAAAACAGTGTAAGAGTTCATAATTACTAATTTGTAATAGAAAGGAGATAAATTAAGAAAGCGGGTGCCCTAAGAGCGAAGTCTGAACTAGCTGTGACACAGAGGAGAACTAAACTTTGACAATTCTGTTCCCAATGAAATTCAACTTCATTTTTCTTGACATAAAAAGATCTATGTGCATTCAATTTAATGTAAATCCAGGGTATTTTTTTCATGCTTAGGAAAGTAGAATGATGAACATGAGACGCTGCTTCTTTCGCATTGTGGCTTTACAGAACTTGGAGAACAGCACTGTGGAACATATGAGATTTTAACAATACAAAAAAGAAAAACTGCATGTAAGTGCCTGACCTAAATGCTAGGGTTCATGGCCCTTTCATGACTTATGGCTACACCCAGAATCTGCTGCTAGTTCATGGGAAGATTATTTCCTTCTATGGCAGGTTTCTGATCAAATGAAGGAACTACACTGACAGAAGGGAGAAAGTAGCTGCTAGTTGATTTTGTTCCCTTGCATTTTGATTTGTGGATTTTGTAGGCTCCTTTGGAAGGGGAATCAGCAACGACTGCTTCCATCACATCAACAAAAGCATTCTGAGTGAAAGCCTGTTCATGAAATGTTACAGCCTAGACAAAAAGATACTGGACCCTGTACAACTCACGCACTGTTATTTTACTGTCAGTTTATATATGGATAAACTTTGTAGATTGCAGTGTGTGCTTATTCCTGAGAAACAAGGACCTGAGAAACTGCAGATATTCTATAAATAGACCAGCTCACTTTTAAGCTTTATTTTTCTTGCTTTTTCATTGCAAGTTCATGAATTAACTCTGCAAAGTCAATTTCTGTTTGAAGTTCCCATGAAGCAGACAAAACCAGTAGGTGGCTTATCAGTGTGAGATTTTTAAATAAGTAATGAACAATATTTATCAGTTGCCCTGTAACTAGAGTTCATAGAAATATAGACAATTTAGCATCCAAGTCCAATAAAACACCAGTTAACTGGCCTCAAGTCTTATTAATAAAAGAATAATCTGATGTGAGCAGAGACTAACACTCAAGTAATAGCAACAGATCCACAAAACATTTGCATAGTTGCAAATCTATATTCTAGTCCAGTGTGAATGGGAGATATTGATGTGTCTGTCTCTCTGTGTGTAGTAAGATATACATACTGTATATAATTTTTAAATGCCTGGAATATTTTTTTAATTTTCTGCTTGGAAAGCTTTTGGGCAAAGCTCTCCAATTCCCACAGTAGTGGGTAGAAAGGATAGCAATGGAGAAAAAGAATGTATCCCTGGTTGCCAACTTCCACAGATGAAGAGCAAGGAAACCTTTAGTGTTTTGAAGAATGCTAGGTTTCAGTATCTATTTTTCTTTGCTGTATGAATTAGCTTTCTGTGTATGTCAGGCCATTACATGTCAGTGAAAATTCATTGCATCTTTTGGACCCTGAGATCAATACACCCCCCCCCCCCAATTATTATGATGTTTTTTCCTCCTTGGAGATGTACCTCCCTGCAGCTTGGGCACAATGTGTCTAAAAATGTTAGTTTTTGAAAAACACTCAAGTGGATTCTTGGACTGCATAGCCACTATCTTGGCTCTCAAGGAAATCCTGGCCCAGCACCAGCTTGTTCAGAATGGGCCAACAGCAACAGACTATACAAGTTCTATTCCCCAGAGATACAAACACAGAGAAATAAATTTCCATAAATATTTCCAAGCAGGAGTTGCAGGGGATGAAAATGTAATTAACAAAACAAACAAAGTTTGGTGTATGTCTCTTTAGATATGTCCCCAAACTGTGCCCCCAAATCACTAGGGAACAGCAGAGAGCTACATCTTTGGTGCTGTAATAAGCTCCTGCTTTTCTGAAGCTGAAATGAGTTTAAATGAGAAAACCAGTGGAACCATTTGGAGGATATGTAGCTTGAACTCTCATAAATGTGAGTTCCTTTAAAAATAAACAGCTGGAGGGGAAAAATATTGAAACTTAAGAGTACACTTACCTGGAAATAAATTGTTGCTACGTGAACTCTTTGAAAAGGTATAGCAGGGTATAGCTTTCAGCTCACCTTAGCTATCAGTTCTGAACACAAAAGGTTTCCCACCTTTTAACTGCTATGCCTGAAAAATAATCCAATTGCCCATTGCTTAGTCAACCTGCTGTTAGGCATGCAAAATATGTTCTCATGGTGTGGTTTGTGAAATTTCCTTTCCGTTGCAAGCAGTTGTATATATTATATAAATCGTTGGAAAACTGACCTTAGCAAGGCTTAATTTATAAAAGGGTAGGCGATAAAGATTGCTTCTGTCCAAAAGGAATTCAGCAAAACTACATTGGTGGAGAGGAGGGGCAGTATCTCCACAGTAGAATCTTTTGCCTGCACAAAGAAGAGAGACAATGGTTTGATTTCTGTCCAACGTTAAAACAGAACATAGGAACACCTACGCTGCTGTTGACAATAAACACTAAAAGAAAATGCATTCCATTAACAGAATCTTAAGCTATTCAGAGAAAAGGCATTGTAATAAGATTTTTGTAAGCTAATTGTTATTAATAAAAATAAACAAACAAAAGAGAAGATTGAAAACAGACCTCATTTACTGCCCCCATCAAATGAAGTAAATTAACAGAAAACATTGTTAATTTCTCAGAATTTATGTCGTTGGCATATAATGATAAATATAGACATGGTTGTTAAACTTCATAACAAATTTGGAAACAATACTAAGTGCTGATATCAACCACGGCTGTCAGTGGGGGAGTTGTAGCAACTGCATTCAGAGAACAGCACCATGGAGCTAGAGGTGTGAAGATTTTATTGCACAAAACCTCCTGATTCCAGGTTTACTAGGTAGACCTGCTGAAAGAGAGGGGTCTTCAAGTGAGTCTTAAAATTTAGCTATTGGAGATCTTCTGGCAGGTTATTCCACAGCCTTGGGGTGACTGATGAAAAAAGTGATGACTGCCTGTCAGGTTCTGAATTGATGGAGCAAATATTCTCCAAAGGACCTCAGTGTGGTAAGAGGAAGATTGTGTGGGAGAAGGCAATCCTGTAGGTAACCTGGACCATATTATCATTGGAGTTCCTCCTTTTGTATTTCAGCTGCTCCGTATGTTATTCTTATTTTGCACTTCCCACAGGAGTTAATGAAAAAGACAAATTACTGAAAAAATATTTAATTAACAATTCGAGAATAGCAAGAGTGAGGGGGCAAGAAAGGAAAATGAGAAAATGATACCCTCCGAGATCACTTTACTGTTGGCATGCCTACACAGAAGCAGACTAGACCCACCACATAAGGTATATGATGGGAATACTGTGGGATTGTCAGCTATTGACAGGTTTTGTCTGTCAATTGCAAGCGAGGTTAAACATTGGGAGGAAGTATGAGTGGGATGCACATGACATTGTGAAATGAGGATGCTGGTTGCCTGTCCTGTGTTGTTGTTAAATAAGGCCACTGAACTTTAGCTTGGACATGCAGGACCAATTTTCTCAAGTGTGTTTCTTTGGTTAGATCAGGGTTGAGTTTGAGCACGGGCTTTGGTTTGTCTATAACCCATCATCAATGCTCTAAAAGTGACTGCAATGGCATCACTGTTATCTGTTCCTGGCATCAGAAATCACATGACTAATTTCACTTCATCTGAAGCAATAGGCTAATGACGAGCTGTGTGAACCATGCACCCAAATTATTTCATTAATAAGTCTTGCTATTCCACCTTCTTCATGAGAAATATTATACAGATCATTACGCCACTGGTGAAGTCTTACATATTTATATCTTTCCTTGTCAATATGAAAAAAAGATTTTTAAGTCTGCACTTGAACAATGAAATAAACTAGGAGCTTTATTTAAATCTGCCAGTTTTATTTAGCTTTGAACAATTTGTTTTCCCTCAGCAACAAAGATATAGGTTTCAAACTGAGAAACATATTATTTCAATGCTTTTATGTTTCAGCTGTGATGTCCCAGCATCATATAAGCATAACAGCAGTCATTAGGCTCGACTCTGAGCTACTTAGACAATAAAATACATTAACTAAAAATTTTGAATCGGTATCCAGGTCTCTAGTCTTCTCTTTCAATTTAGCATGCAGTCAGTTTACAATTAAGGCTAAACAGATGTTGTGATGGCACAACAATGTATTTTCTTTTGCTGTTGGTCAGTGCTGCCTTTTGGGCAATATAGCTGATGTTCGTGGTGAAATCTGATTTGTTGCTAGCTATCATACTTTTGTAATCTGCATTAAAAATACATTAGAGAACTCTTAATACAATTATTTATTTATTTATTATTTACTTTGTTTATATACCGCTGTTCTCAGCCCAGGGGCGACTCACAGCGGTGTACAACATAGGAACAACAAAATTCAAGACATAGTATAAAAACAATTCTGGCCCCAGAGTGGCCGTTGGTGTTGGGGGAGGGGTGCTGATGTCATAGGGGACAAGATGGCAATGTCCTCCCGGCTCCCCTTCTTTATTCTGTCCCCAGAGTGGCCGTTCGTGTTGGGGGAGGGGCGCTGATGTCACAGGGGACAAGATGGCAATGTCCTCCCAGCATTTAAGGGTAAGAACAAATACAACTGAAGTCTTGTGACATGTTAATGACTCAACGGATGGATGGTATGGGATAAGGTTTTACAGATTAAAACACCATTGTTCAGTTTTAATACTTACTACTAATCTTTTTGCATTTCTCTTTAAGGCAAACTAGTATAAGAGTGAACTTGGAAGACCTGTACATTTAATATTAAGGCTGCTAACCTCCATCATGGAAGAAGAAAAGTGGGTGGAATCTTAAGGGATAATCTCAATGGTAAACTGAGGCTTTGGCAAATATGGCATTCGGTCAGTATATTTTAACAGAAGCAAAAAAAGTGGAAAGGTTATTTTGAGGGGACACAGCTTCCAGAATCTCGAAGTCAGCATCCCCAGTAACCATGCAAGTTTGAGGGTTCTGGGAAGTGTGTTCCTAAAAGTCACTTTTTCTTTCTTCTGCAAAGAATATGGGATTTTGAATGATGGAATTGTAATGGAGAAGAGATAGTAAAAGAGAGAAGAAGTTAACATGCCAACCTTTGTTAAATGCAGGGGCACTGTTTGACTCAGGTCACTTTCTGTTAATTTTATTTGAAGAACCAAGAGAGAAGGCGACTTCATCAGATGGGCTGATTTACTTGTTGTAAGCCACTTCTTCTCCCGTTTCAACTATGGACCCCATTACACAACACACAGGGACTTCAGAGGGGTCTGCAGTAAAAGAGGAGAATAATTGGTGCATGCTGTGTCCCATGTTGCCTTCGGAACAATGGGGGGAAGCAGGATGGTGATGCTTCCTCCCGTGGGATGGTGGTCTGGGTTAGTCGGGCAATGTGAGGCATGGAGCAACAGGTTCTCCACACCTCCTTCTGGGACCCCATAGATTTGTCTCGACACATTGTGAATCCTCATTCTAATGAGATAACATCCAGAGAGAGAAAGAAAATGGAAATAGTACTCAAATTGTGACCCATTTCAACACAGAGTCTAGCACACTTTTGGGTTCTAGTCTATTAAATGAATAGCACAGTCCTGTTCTTAAAAGTTTACTACATGTATTGAAGAGCTGATGTGTAGTGATGGAGACACAGCTGAAATTGCTCTAGCTCAGATTTCATTGTTTCCATGGTCTCATTTGATGACCTTAAAATCTCAGCTCCAACCTTCAATTTTCAAAGAAAAGGTGCATTACGATTCTCACCTACCTTACAAGGCTGTATAAGAACAGCTAAGAATCATCCTGGATTTTGCACACATACACACACAAATACAAATACACAGAAATATTTATGAAAATTCTATGAATTGTAGTTGATAATCGAACACTTGAGCCTGTATACAGAGGCAGCCTGAGAAAATAGGATATAATAATTTCCCCAATAGTGGATTCAGACTTTTTATAATTACATCTAGAAAGTATTGAACGAGTATTACGTCTAGTCTGATGCCAAATAATTGAAAGGCACCACTAAAAAAGAAATTTATTCTGACAACATTGTCAGCAGCACAAAAATGGCACATTTTTTTTACCCCTGTAGATTGTTAATCAGAGAAACTGGGTCAAACAATGCCTTGAGTTACACCTGTAGTAGACCTTTGTAATCAGTAGGTAGCGGACTGCAAAAGTTAACATTGATGAAGAATATTTTAATGTCTCCTACACTTCATGACAGACAGTGGCATTAAGTTGGTACTTGCTGAAGACATAACATCCTTTCACGTACAGAAATTTTGTAGAATCTTAGGTCCCCTCTCCCCACCCCCCCCCCCCCGGACAATGCTCTCCATCTTAGTTTAAAAAAAATATTTTAAATACTTTAACAAGTGGTATGTTCCGTTTATGAGATCACTGATTTTTTTTCCCGAAACCTTCCCTAAAGAAATATAATTGATTCCTGTATTTTCAGTAATGTGGCATTTTCTGGTGGTGCTCTCCAAACTCTGTAATACTTCTTCAGACAGTGTTATGTTTAGTTGTATGGAAACAACATACTATTTATTTACTATTTATATACCGCCTTTCTCCCCCCTGGGGGGACTCAAAGCGGTTTTGAGTCTACTACTGATCTGGTGTACTGATTTGGACTATAACTCTGGAGATCAGGGCTTGAATCCTTGTTCAGCCATAGAAACCTAATGGTGACTTAGCAAGTCACACACTCTGATTCAGAAACCCATGTGATAAGTTTTTGTTAGAGTCACCATAAGTTGGAAACAACTTGAATCCAGACAACAACATAATGTTTAGTAGACCAGCACTGTGCAAAAAGGAAACTTAAATTTGTCATGGAAAACACTCCAAAAACATGGCCCAGTAATCTGTAGTGGCAAACTGGTTGTGCAACCAGATATAATATATGGAATTGGACAATAGCAACACAATGAGGAATCAAAGACTTCTTTACACAAGCAGAAAAGAAGCAGTGAAGGTGATGGTTATGCAAGGAAACACCATGTTACCCTCCAAAGGCCAACTTTGAGCATCTGTTTCTTTAGCTCATGTAACCAAGGCACTATGTGATAACTCCTGTAAAGCACTCATTGTGCAAGAAAGATTTTAAGTGCCTCTCACATGATCTCTTGGTTACAAGTATCCTTCAAAGAAAAACATTAAATAATTTAATGGACCAGTTGGTTCAACTCCCCACACCTTTTCTTTTCTCTGTGTAACTTTGCATTGCCACATCCTGATGCCTT
Source organism: Anolis sagrei (assembly GCF_037176765.1). Taxonomy (NCBI): domain Eukaryota; kingdom Metazoa; phylum Chordata; class Lepidosauria; order Squamata; family Anolidae; genus Anolis; species Anolis sagrei. Next base: position 172,528,964 of record NC_090021.1, on the reverse strand, counting down.
CTGCACCCCACATATAACTCTAGCTGAGCATATGGGATTGTGGCCCATTATCCCCAGAAAGAACACTTATTTTATTTTTCATGCATTGTGTTGTTCAGAGCCCTAGCTCTGCTTCCCAGTTGGCCAGTTGGCTTCTGTGCATTTCTTAAATGTCTTTCTGGAGCAGCTGTTCTTTCTCACACCTTTTTTCAACTTTTTTTTTTAGTATAGAGGCTGTTGCGCATAATTAACTCATGTGCCAACAGGTCCCATCCTCCACTTGCAGAATGAAGAGACAGAGAGAAATATGTGGGCAAGTAAGAAGGGGGGGGGGGAGGTTGTAATCTTTGGTAATTTTAGTTCCAAAGAATTAGCTATTTTCTCCCAATTTTTAAGAAAGTATTTGAGAACGGTACATTATGCGAAGTCTATTCACAGTTGAAGATATCATTCTTAACTAAAACAAAGTTAATTTAAATGTGTTTCTCCCTCCCTCCCCCCCCCCCCTCTCTGTGTGTGTGAATTCTGTGCAAAATAAGTTTTTAATTGTAAAGATCCTTATCAGTTGCTTATTCTCTTCACTGGGGTTGACTGGTACTAAAGAAACCCTGTTTTGACAAATATTTTCATTTTTTTATCAAAACCCTAGAGGAGGTCTACAGAGTCAATAAACAAAGCCCTTTCCTCTTTCTTGCAGCTTTGAAGGGTTATCTGAGAAATAATAATAAAAAAAATGGAGAGGAGGGGAAGGGCAAATGTTTACCAGAGAACACCTTTTGTCTCAGGAGCTATCAGTAGTTACTCTTGACCACTAAAATATATTTTAACAGATTAATAACAATAATGCTATGCAAATAGTAGACTGTATAGCATTTTTATTTACCAAGGTAGACTATTCTAGAATTTTTGTATTTTTAAAAAATGTCATTTAGTTGTAATAAGAGATTTATGACATGTTTTATCATCCTGATTTCATATAATAGTATAACAGGCACTTCTAACAGATGTAGAATCAAGCTAAATGGCAGTGAAAGCTTGTGGCTAAATATGAAATGAAGCCAATATAGGAGCATTTGAAGCTTTGATATGAGGTTTTGCTATCAGCAAGGAATACAGATTAGCTAGTCATTCCATCTGAAAAATGCCCATTTGATATAAAAATATATTTTTGGATTGAAATATGCATATGATAGATAGTGGCAGAATTTTCCTTCAAATTGTGTTTAATATAGTAGTAATGATAGGTTCTCCTAGGATAATAATTCCCTCTCTTACTTGAACACCTAGCTACATAAAACCCATTGGACATTTAAGGATTTTCCCCTGTGCCTTACTTTCATTTCCCCCATCCCATCCCTTTTGATTCAAGAGTCATTATTTGATCTGGAAAGGCTGCTATAAGCAATGGAAGTGCCCGGCTTCCATGTCTGAATATTCAGTTCCTTTCTGTGTTTTATTCCAAGCTTTAATGGAAGTATCCAATGTACTCATCTTGAATAGCCCCTTTGAAATTGGACAAAAACCTAGAGTTGATTCATTGACATGGAACCCACCAGCTGCCATTGTTAAGACCACAGAACAAAATGCATTTGCTCCTCTTGTTGGCACACTTCTCTCTTGAAATGGAGACAGGACTGTTGCACCTCTTATCATGACATCAGAAATGCTGGTTTCAGTTATACCTTAGTTTCCTCCCTAAATTGGTCAAGATGCATACTCTGTATGCTGGTAAGTCCTGAGATCTCAATGCATATTGCAATACTTCTACCTAGTCAAGGTTCCAATGGAATACATTCACTCATGGGAGAAGCCATGCCAGCTACTCGAGGGAGAAATAAGTCCCCTATCCCTATCTGCATTGGAGGGCTGAGATTCTGAGCAGAGGTTGACTGGTGTGGAGGATTAGGGACAGGAGGCAAGGATGTGTTGTCACAGATCTAGCATGGTTGTCTAAGGAAGAGAACTGGCAGCCTCTTGGAAGCAGTGATGAAGCTTTTCCTATCAGTAAATTTGCAATTGGATCTTGGCCCTATCATCCAGAAGCTCTCCCACATCTTCCTTTTGTTTGTTAGTTACCAGTAATCAAGCAGGTTTTGTTCCTGTGGCTAATGTCCTTCAAAGAATGCAGCCCTAGCCAGAACAGAAGTGAGTAGGCACAAGAATGTGCGTGATACTCATTGTTGAGAAAACTATTTATGCTTGTTATGTGTTGATGATAGTTTATTTTAAGTGCAAAGCTGTTATGCAGTCTGTTTGGCACTTGCAAGACTATGCAAATTTTTCTCTCCTACTTTCAGCTGTTAGACAAAATGACCTTGCTGTAAAGTTAATATGATTTTCATAAAGTGTGCTTTAACATGTTAGTAGTAATTTTTGCAGATGGAGAAACCATAGGTGCATATGTGCACACACACACACACATCCAAATTCTCTAATGTGATTTGACATATTAAGCCTGTAAACCCTAGAATCTATAGTAACAAGATGTCAAAGATTCTACTCAAAATTAATATGTAACTAAGAAAACAAAACAATTACACTAGATATCAGAAAAATCCTGAGAAGAGTGTTTGTGTTATAGAGATACAAATATCTCCATCATACACTATCTATCTATTTATTTATTTACTATATTTTTACCCTGCTCTAGCTCACCCTGGAAGGGACTCAGAGCGGCTTCCAAATTGGCATTTTTTTTCATGTCAGGAGCAGCTTGAGAAACTGCAAGTCACTTCTGGTGTGAGAGAATTGGCCGTCTGCAGGGATGTTGCCCAAGGGACGCCCAGATATTTTGATGTTTTACCATCCTTGTGGGAGGCTTCTCTCATGTCCCTGCATGGGGAGCTGGAGCTGATAGAGGGAGCTCATCCACGCTCTCCCTGGCTTCAAATCTGCGACCTGTCTGTCTTCAGTCTTGCCAACCCAAGGGTTTAACCCATTGCACCACTGGGGCTCCTAAATTGGCAATAATTAAATTCCTTACAAACATAAACATACTAATACAATATACACATACTTTAAAATCAATAAAAATTAAAAACATAATATTGTATCAATACATTAAAATCCACTAGTAAAACCACACAAGATCTAATGTTTTGTCCCCAGTTTTCACTGAACACATGTGAGATAACTTCTTTATGTCATTCTCACTGCTAGTATTTATTCGTTCAGTGTTAACAGTCTGGGTTCCTAAATGGTGGGATGTTTTCTTGGGAAAATTTAGCCCCTTTTGTAATTCTCCCCTTACAAATTAAAGCTCTTCTGACAATACTAAATTCGAATCCAGGGAATGGGGTGAACCCCCACTTTTAGGTCCAGCTTCTGCAAATCTAGCAATTTGAAAACATGCAAATGTGAGTAGATCAATAGGCATCGCTTCTGCGGGAAGGTAATGGTGCGCCATGCAGTCATGCTGGCCACATGAACTTGGGAGCATCTATGGACAACACCAGTTCTTTGGCTTAGAAATGGAGATGAGCACCACCCTCAGAGTTAGACATGACTAGACTTAATGTCAGTGGAACCCTTAAAATACTAGGATGTCATTATGTGAATCTGAATTATATAAAAGGAACTTCAGAATGTAGAAAATCGGGAGGACTCAAACTGCAGTCCTCTGTGAAAAACAGTTTCTATTAAGTAATGAACTCCAAGGGAACAAGGGAACTATTTTGATTACCTCAGCATTATAGTGGGGAAAATGTCAGCTAAATAATTACAAAATAGCCTTAATGTGGACCCTATTACTCACATCTATATATAATGCATTAAAGTGAGAAAATGAGAAAGCAGGAGTCTCATAACAAATTAATAATTTGAGAAGTGGTCTCCTTATATCCAGGTCCAGTACACTGTCCATTTAGGCACACTGGATGTGGGATTGAGCCTGGATTCATTTCTGATTTTTCATTACTAATAATGCTCCAATGCTTAAAAGAACTCTGTGCTTACTCCTTTTGTGGATTAATTCTGCCCACATTATGAGATTACATGCAACTGCTTCATTTTTATGGCCCTATACATCTCACCCTTGAAATGATAATACTTAGTGCCAGTGGGCTATTATTAACAAAGGAATAGATAGGTAGGATTCTTGCCTTGCTAAAATGCCGAAAAGAACATACTCTTAAATGTTGCATTCAGCTTAAGGGTAAAAAGTGTCTGCATGTGTATTAGGAGGGTTCGGGGGTGATTTGTATTCATGGCATCTGTGTTAGCACTGATACCAGCAAGTAGTTTCTATTTATACTTTTTCATACAATGTCCAGGAAAGTTTGAAATACTATAGCAACACAGTATTAGAATGAAGGGATAGGAAAATGCCATTTCATTGGCACATTTGCACTTGTAGAAGGAATGTGTAGGTATATATGTGGGTGCATGTTCACACTTCTAAGTTGTGTGTCAACTTATGTTGACCCAGTAATTTTATAGAGTTAACTTAGGAGAAGAATATTTGGATATGGTTTTGCCAGTTCCTTCCGCTGAAATATAGCCTACAGCATACTTGTGTGAGTAGCCACCAGACAAAAGGGATAATGAAAAAATTAGCTTTGTGGCAGAGTACATTCATTGCAGGAAAAAATCCTGATGCAACCAAATTTTAGGTAGCAGGGCTGAAAAGACTTCTGTCAGGGTCTTTGGAGAATATGCGAGATTAGATTAGGCAGCAATGCACAAAATTAGTTGACTCCCAAGTGAAGTCACCTCCCATGTTCAGGATCATGTCTAGAAAAGGATGGGGTTTTTTTTTCATGTCAGGAGCAACTTGAGAAGCTGCAAGTCACTTCTGGTGTGAGAGAATTGGCCATATGCAAGGACGTTGCCCAGGAAACACCTGGATGTTTGATGTTTTATCATCCTTGTGGGAGGCTTCTCTCATGTCCCCATATGGGGAGCTGGAGCTGACAGAGGGAGCTCAATCTCTGTCGGTCAGCAGTCCTGTGGCACAGGGGTTTAACCCACTTCACCACTGGGGGCTCCAGAGAAAAGGAGGTGCCAGCCCTACAACACTGGATCTCTGGCTGCAGAGGGAGACAAGAACAAAGAAATGTGGCAACACCTTGCAGTCTTTCTGAAATCAAAGGTTTAAACAAGGCATGCAACCTTTTCCAGCTCTAATAGATATATATGACAGCCTTTTCTGGTATGAGGGGACACATATCTTACATTGGGAAAGGAACATTTCCCCAGTTCCATTTCTTTGCTGTCTATCCCAGCAGCAGGACTTTGCTAAGAGGAATTAAATTAATCAAACAGCTTGGTAAATATTTGGGAGAGCAAGTCATCTTACGCAGCGGTCATTTTGCTACTTCAGGATTCATTTGTAAATTTGTTCTTCGAGACTCATTTGTCAAATGATTCTAACTCTGATAGATTCAAGGTCATGAAGCAGCAGCAGTTTAAATAAAAGGGGGGTTATATAGTGAGAAGGAAGAAGGAATTCAATCATAAAAGGGATTTTTAAATTTCATATTTTTGTTAGCCTTCCAAAGTTAAAGACTTGGGAAAGGGGGGGGGGGGTCTGCCTGAATTAAGATGTAATAGAGACAAGCAGCTGGGGTATTAGTGACTATTGTCAGGACACATTCACATTTTTTTCTTTAAAATATTAGGTATGGTTCCATTATCTGTGTGGGGGCCACAAGAGAGAGAAGGATAGTTCATTTTACAGTGGTGGAGGGTGGGTTGAAGGAGGAAAACTGTCTTCCCTGTTTTCCTGTTATTCCCCCTACCCCTCCCATAAATGTGGGTGGAAACAACCCGCATTTATGGGAGGGGGAAATAACCAGTGACAATGGGGGAATGGTTTTCCTCCTTCAACCCCCCCCCCCCGCCTTGTAAAATGGACTATCTATCCGGATAATGCAACAGTACCAGAAATTAAAATGGAAGTCATTTCTAGAACTATACCTACTTATTTTGGGAACTTGGCATTAGGGTACATACTCCGAGTGAGGTGAGTGCCCCCATGTAAGAGTAACAGATGGTGTTTCAGAAATGGGATCCTAATCTAAGGTTGCCTCCAGGAAGGAAGTCCCACAAGAATAAACAGGTTATCAAAGCTATTTTTAAATTTTTTTTAAATGAGAGCTATGGGTCCCATTAATCTCTATCATTCCCATAATAAAAATGATGGATTACTGGAATACTATAGAAGATAAACATTTTTGCAATGGGAGTGGTGGTTGTGTTTTGTAGTGATGGCTGGAGCTGACTTTAGCTTCTTCAGTTTTCAGGGAGTTCTACTCCCCCAAAATGTTTTTTTTTTAAAAAAATCAGCTTTTTCTGCGAAGATAAGTGAGTTATTCTACTTTTTATTTTTTTAAAAATAGGAATGTACTGCCATTTTACTGTAGGGACCTCATTAAGACATTTCACAGGATTGGTTAAGTCATTAGTGGAGCTCTCGAGCCTTGTGGGTAAAGAGTCTGTTTGTAGAGAGAGATCCATAATTTGAACTTTTAGAAGGAACTGTGAATCTCCAGTGCTAACTTTCAACCACCCTCTCCAGGTCTCCACATGGGCAAGGGAGTCAATAAGTGATTAAATAATTGCATGACTATATCATAACACACCTTAATAGCTACTTGTATTAATAGATTTGACATTTAACCATATTATAAACATCTACTCCCCCTTATTTCCCAAAGGAAAAGTTGCTGGGAATGGATGGCATGGTTTGACTCTACTAGGCTGTTGTTGCTGTCCTGGGACATTTCTCTTGGAAGACCTTTTCGTTTTAACATAAATACTTAAAGACTTACATTTCAAATGTTGACTTTCATATAACCTTTATGAATATAAATATGTACTCATAAATTCAATACAAAGGAGGAGAAATTGGAAGTGAAAGGTCCACTGTATTCATAATGAGAAAAGGAAAATGGGAGGCAAGTAAACGACCTAGTTCTCCTTTAGCTAAAAGTCTTTAAAAAAAAAAAGTAAGTCCAATTGCCTGATATATCCCCAAATATATCCCCAAATTTCAGTGTTTAGTCAAAGATTGTTGGATGACAAGAAGAGCATTCAGTTTAAGACAGTGCTGTGTAGAATCTTGATAAGATATCACATTTCCCTTTCCTTTCCCTTCCTTCCTTCATATTTGTGGTCTTTTCTTATTAAAAGGAACTGTTTGACCAATTGGCCACATGGACCATCTAGTCCAACCCCCTGCCATGCAGGAAATTCAAATGTCATATACATGTAAGACTTATTTATGAGTATACATGCAAGGTTGCTCCTGTTTATCACATAGTCAAGACCAAGTAATCCTACATATGAGGGTATTCAGATGACTGTATAGAAGGCAAGGAAGAGGAATGCTATATGTGAATGAGAGGATGTTTCCGATCATGCAGAGTGCAATCTAAACTTGTACATTCAAATCCAGAGCTCGAACAAGTTCCTGTTTTTGAATTCAACTCCTGAAATCCCTAGTCAACATGTCCACTGGCTGTGCCATTGGCAGTTGTAATTCAAGAAGCAAAATGCATGATTGCAGACACTCTGCCATCTCTTGAAAGTGCTTAAGGAATTTCTGAAAATACTACAACTAGCACAGATTTAGGATTTTACTTAATCAAGAATCCATTTTTGGTTCTAAAAAATAAATATGTGAATGTTGTATAAGAAAACTTTAAGTTGGTGTTGCTACATATGCCCTTGTTTAATACTATACTCTTATCTCTTGTGAAAAAATCCCAATAATTATTTTTCAATCCAAGTAATATCATTACAGTTCAGGTAATCTTTTAGCCCAAAAGGGTCTAAGAAATCATCAGAAAGGAATATTTTTAAACAAGTTTTGACACTTTTCTCCTTGAAATGATTAAAGCCTGGTTTTGCCTAGACTAGGAAATGCCATTAAATCTTTCATTTCTATCTATCTTTCTGTGAGAAAACATGAGTGTATTTTCGTTTGTCATTTTAGGATGGCAACATTGTCTGTCATTTCTTCAGGAAAAAAATAACAATTGTAAATGGCTTGGGTTACAAATCAAAATATTATTAACTTTGCCAGAAGCAACTTCTAAAAGCCACCATTCGTATTTTGAGCATATCACCTGCCTTTGAAAATGTCACTGTACAGTGCTGGAAATGCTGGTGATTGAACTTTGGACCTAAATGAATGCTCAACATAGATATTTTTGAAAGATGTTGAAGGAAGTGCAAAATAATGTACTGTTGAATATAAATTCAAGTTCCTATTGTTGACTGTAGGACTGAAGTGGAGAAATAACACAAGGCTTTGATCGTGGAGTAAACGTAAGAATAAAACGTAATTCTTTGCTAAATGACTTTTTTACATTATGGTCCAAGGTTCTCTAGAATCAGAGAAATAAAGCCAGTATCATAGATGTGTATGGCCAGATGTAATCAAATTAATCTTAGTCCAAACTGTCAAATATAAATCATGTGCACTTTGTGTACCAATTAAAAGCATGTAACTTGACAAGTATGCTTATTTTAAATGTGATCTTTACAAGCACAGGAAGGTACTCCAACACATACTTGGATGAACTTAACTCTTAATGGAATGAAGTGTGTTTAAGAACTACTTGTTTTCTGATGGATTGTTGCTTTATCTTTTCTGGTTTGCTAAAAATGATGCCAAATGTACATATTCCAGCGGATTAACCACCAGCTACAGTAAATCTTGTCAACTGGAAGGTTGACAGTTCAAAGCCCGGGTCAGGATGGGCTCCTGGCCTTTAGCACACCTTCTGTCTAGATAGCAGTTTTGAAAATAGCAATGTGAGAATAGGTACTGCCTAAGCAGGAAGGTATTTAAGGCACCCATAAGAAAATGCCCCAAAAAATTCCAGTGATTTGATCAAGGAGGAAGTTTTTGAACAAAGCTCTTTGGCAGGGAAAAGTGGAGTGACAGCACAGCCTCCAAGATGCCAAAGATGGGAAATCCTATATATACCTCTATCTGTGTAAAGTTGTCTGTCTTGTCAGCGTACAGTCTAACAGCATTGAATGTTTGCCCTATATATCTGTTCTGTGATCCACTCTGAGTCCTCTTTGGAGTGAGAAGGGCAGAAGATAAATACTGTAAATAAATGAATGAATAAATAGATATTCCATATCTGATTTTAACTACCCATTGAGGTTTCCTGGAAGACTGCCATTGTGCATTTGCTAAATTGGTATAATTCAGCTTCTTTTTTCCTTCAAGAAAACTTCAACTAAACTTTTGTGCTAGTTATTTTCTAGCATTATTTTGTGTAATTTGACATATTATATACCCCCCCCCCCCAAAAAAAAAAGAAAAAAAAAGAAAAGAAAGCATTGGCTTCAAGAGTTTGGGACTTCAACAGATTTTATGTCACCACCAAGCAAAAATAACAATACCTATTTATAATTCAATTTTCTGCTCCATAACCTATAATTCTGAATGCCACACAATCAGTAATTGGGCAGGATATTTTGCTTAATGACCCAAAACGAGCTGTTATTTTTTAAGCTATTAGCTCCAGAATATTGTTAAAAGAAAAGTGTATTTATTTATTTGGGTAATTGTGTAATTATAGCTGATTAAATAAAACGATTCAGATTTCACATCTTTTTGTCAAGGATATCTCTGTCTATTATCTATCAAGTTAATCACTATATACCTACAACAACCTACAACAACCCAATCACTATATATATATATATTTGTATATATTTGCAATAAATTCAGCAGCCATTTGTTTTTCTCTTCAGGCATATATTTGCAGTAATGTGGATCTATATTAATGGCCACAATGGTTAGAGCTTTATGCATTTAATTAGTATATTGGCAAATGGCTGGGTAGAAATACATGGTTGACTCTGGAAAGTGTTATTAATAGCTCTTTTAGCACATTCCCCTCATCCCCAATAAGGTTATGTGAGAAAATCCCCCCACCCAAATTTTCAATTTCACAATATCTCACTCTTGAATGCTAATGCAAATTTTGCCCAGTGCTTTCTATATTATGTTGTTCAGAACATTATATTATTATATGCATATATTTATTTATAGTTACATCTTGTTTCTCCTTTAAAGAACTCACTGTGTGGCACATGGACCTTTGGGTTTATCTTCACCACATATGTAAGGCCACCCAGTCAGGGTTGTGGCTGAATGGGGCTTTTAAATGTGAGTCTCCCAGGTAGATATCCCATAGTTCTAATACATTTTTTAAATGAGAGGTTATCAGATCAAGTACAAAGCAATCAGAACAGAAAAGAAGTAAGGAAAGGGCTATTATGATCAGATCTGTCCTTACAAGTATTAATGTACATTTAATGGCACTATATAAATAAATGATAACGATGATTAATAACTGAGATACTGGTATTAATGGTATCTCCTCAAAGTGATACATTTCCTATCCAGTGCCAGTCCCTTGGTTTTTACCTGTATGTTGTATCACCTGCTACCTCATATGCCTTATCATAGAAGAAAGATATGCACGTTAATAGGCAAGAGCTGATGTGTTTAGTTAATTGTTAATAAGCTTGGATAATGTAATTTAGCAACACTTACATTGGAAAGAGGGAAAGTTGATTCTCATGTTTATGATAAATTGCCCTTTAGATATAAATTAGATTCTTGCACTAAAAAGAAGAAATATTAGAATGAAGTTGAAAAGTGCCATCTTTACTTGTGTGTGTGTGTGCACACCTTCAAGTTGGCTGTTGACTTATAGTGACCTCATGAATTTCTTTACACCATCCCATAAATCTTTTGAGATTTGGTTAAGAGAAATATAGCTGCATGAAGTTTTGAAAGCCCAATTTAAGATTCACTCCCTTGCTTCCCCTTTCTTCCTGCTTTATAGGCTCATCGCTTGATCTCCCTTTTCTGAAGTCGTACAGATTATATAGACAAAAAGAACCTTTATTATTTTTAGAGATGGGGCAACTGAGATGGCTAACCTTAAATACCCTTAACATATTTCTTCCCATCAGAGCTACTCTTGAGTAAGTGACTTGTGTCTTGCGACTGAAGCGTTGTAATTTCAGAATCCCTTAGAAAAACCAATAAGTAGGTTTTCAAATATCCAAAAGAACTAAGCTTTGGGTTAAAAACAAAGGGAAATGTGACTCCTTTTTAGTCTTTAGGAATGTATCCCATTTAATTAATGCATAACAATTAACATGTCTGGTCTGGACTTAAGTTAATGCTCAAATCCCAACTTAAACTCAATTGCTTTAGTTAAAATAATTTAAAGTTATATTTTTTGTTAAAGCATATCTAATTTAATCAATGCATTAATTAATTTTAAGTTTCCTTTTGTCGCAACCACAGAGGCTGCCTTTTATCTGATCAAAATGAAATATTCATTACTTGTGCATTTCTTTTATAATTGAGTTTTCTAGCCTTTCTTTTGTGTAGCTGCCCTCACTTTGTACCTGTGATTTTTTTATACTCTTAGGCTTCATGTATCATTTTTTATCAAGTGGCTCAATAGTTGTGTCCAATCACTGAATTAAGATACTGAAAGAGTTTAATTCTTTTTTTTCTGCCACCCACAACTAATCACTTTAGTTAGCATTATCCAATGAGTTGCAATGGTTTGAGCATTCAGCTATGAAGAATCCTTGCTTGGCCATAGGAACACACTGGATGTCCTGAGAAAAGCCATAAAGCCTCAGCTCCAGAAAAACCCAAGTTTATTTTATGGTTACCATAAATTGGTAATGGCTTGAGGGCACACAACAGCAGCAGAAACAACAACTCAGTTATGCAGATGAATTTGAGACCTTTCATTTATTTACACCATTTATCTCTCACTGTTGAGGGCATTTGATGTGATGGTCATTTACTCTGTGTTCCCATCATCACCATTATATGCATGTATATCCTGCCTTCAACCCAATGAGAGTCAGGGCAGATTACAACAGCTTAAAAACAATACATATTAAAAAACTATAGAAAACCTTATAGTAAAAATAAAATAAAAGCCATATAAACGTCAATTAACAAATTTATAAAGTTAAATAGCTACATAAACACTATAAAAAGTACAGCATAACAGGAAAAGCCCATCCCATACATTTTCTAAAAACCAGAGGGCACACTAGTGTTTTCAGTAGCCAACTGAAAGAGAGCAAGGAGGGAGCCCTCCTGGCCTCTGTTGGGATAGATTTCCAATGAGAAGACCCTTGTTTCCAGCAAATGAACCCGAGAAAAAGGTGAGACAGTGAGAAGGACTTCTCCAGAAGCTCCTAGAGCTCTAATGGGTTCATAAAGGAAGATACAGTCCCAATATATCTTAGATTATATTATTTCTGTCTTTCAGTATAATAGATTCCTCATTGCTCTTTTAAAAATTGAAATAGCTTCCTACTGAATATGGCAATTCATTTTCTTTTGAAATCATTATTATCTTTGAACTTGCCTAGTACTTTCCGAGCCACCCACCTCACTCCCCAGGTATTCATTTATTTATTCAATTTATAGTCAACCTTGCTCTGGCCATGGGACCTAAATTTAAAGAAAGTACAGGTTACATTTTTAAAATCCTTAAAAAAACATTAAGATAAAACAGATTAAAAATAACCTATAGTAAAGGAGATAAAAGCACAGCACACATCAACAAAAGACCTGTCTGTTACAACCAGTTAACAGCCAAAGTCCTTGTTTGTTGATTGAGAGAGAGAGAGACAGAGAGAGAGCATAGAAGGGGCCAAATGAATCTCTTTTAGAAAGGAATGCCACTATCTGTGAACACAGAGAGTTTAATGTCTGTGATAGTGGTCAAACTCAGAGAAAGCCTTCACTGAAGTACCCAAAACTCTGGTGGTCTCATAGATTTAGGTCTGGACCTTAGTCTCAAAGGGCTTTATTAGGCACTACCTGTACCTGTCATGCATTGCTGTGGCCAACCTTCTCTCCCTCTTTCCTTCCTTCCACTTTTTTCTTTTCTTCTCTCCTTCTTTCCCTCCTTCTCTTCCTTTTCCCTTCCATCCCTCATTTTCTTTCCCTTTCCCTTTCTCCCCTTTCTTCCTTCTCTACCTATTCTTGGACTGCAAGTCCCAGCAGACCTCCTGATCAATCTACCTACCTACCTACCTCTATCTAATCTATCTAATTGGAGAATTGTTAGGAGTTGCAGTCCAGGAATAGGAAATTGGAAATATGCAGGGATTAGTATGCTCTCAAAGATATGAAAGGAGAATAAGGCTTGCAGCTTGGAAGCAGTGCATTTGGATCATTCTCCTCTCCTAAACGGCCTGGCCTAGAGGATGCTGGGAGCTGTAGTCCAGAAGAGCATGTGGATATGCTTTTGTGTGTTTTGTTTGCCAAGGGGAGTTATTTTTGCGCATGTGCTGTAGTGTCTTTTTGCTTTTTTGGCTTTTTAAGTCCCTTCTGCTGTGTTTTTCAGTGTTTTTATGAGTGGTCACTCATTGGCCTGATAGGTGTCACTCATTGGCCTGAATTTGGTGTCAATTCAGCCAGTAGTTTTTGAGTTATGTTAATCCCACAAACTAACATTACATTTTTATTTATATATATAATAACAATTTGGAATTCTGCTTAGAAATTGTTCCATTGCATCTAGGGGATTGCTAGTCTTGGTCAGATGTCTGGCTGCAGCCCACTAAAGATTACATTTTCCAAAATCAGCCTCTCATAGACTGTGTTGTAGTAATTTTAAAAACATGTAATCAAGGCATATGTCCCTGTAGCCAGATCTGACATCTCAGTGCAGCTGATGCATTCATTTCAGATGTGCAATTGCACTTACTGCCCACCACCAAAACATGTGGTGCAAATCTGTGTCTTCAGAGGGAATATAACTCCATCTAGCACAGGAGAAATCACTATTTCCTGATCGGCCTTTTAACTGACTTGTCTTGGGACCACATCAGATGGACAGAGAGGGAGAGGAGAAAAGCATTCTCCTTTATTCCCTACCAGTTCTTCCTATCTTCTGGATAGGGGGAAATTGAAAGAATCCCATGTTGCTTTCCATCCTTTCCCTGCTTCCTTTTTCTGTTCTCCATTAGGAGTTGATTGTTATTCCTCAAAAGGCACTCTAGCTTCAGTTTCTCTATGCTGTCAACATGGTTCCACTGGAAGTTTCTTTTCATCATGTGATGGACTCCATGGGACACTGTTTCAGCAGCATAGAGGAAAAGGGAGATATGCAGAGAAGACTGTGTCTGATGAGGTCGTAGATGAAGCTTCAGTTCATTCTCATCCATTCCAAGCATACACTGGTTTAGTACAAAAACAACTTCCCTAGAATAGGTAGAATTCACCCATTCCTGAAACCTATTCCAATTTACACTTATATGTGTAAGTGAAGAGCAAATTCTAAGTAGATCCCACATGCAAAGAATCAACTAGGTGTTTCCTAGCATCACATTCTTATTTTGCCCATCCAAGAAGAAACAGAACCAATATAAAAGAGTACCCTCAAACCCAAGCCTATAGTCAGTGATACTGAAAACCATGGCAAGTTCCAGCAAAACCAACAGAACCTCACTTACACAAAATTCACAAAACATATATTGAAAAGGCAAGATCATTGTGCCAGGAAATATGTACCTATATGTAAGAAGTGATTAAAAGATAAATAGATTGTTCAGATTTGTTCTGGCTAAAGTGCACATTGCTTAATCTAGCTTGGATAATGTCTTTGCGCAGTTTGTCTGGATGGTAAAGTGTATATGAATAATAAACTGGATGTAACTGGAAAAAAGTTCTTTTTTTCTTTTTTAAGAAAGTGAAAAATGTATTTTTTTCTTGTGATGATTATATATATATATATATATATATATATATATATATATATATATACACATACATACATACACACACACACACACACATACAGAAGAGAAATTTAGAACAGTAGCAATATGATACTGTTTGTTACAATAATCCTAAAATATTCAACTTAAATGGCTCTGATATGGATTTGTTCCATACATTTACTTTATGGTGCATTTGAAATTATTATCTTTTACTACAATTATTTGTTTCATCCTGATTTGCAGTGTCCAGATGTCTCATACCCATGTTTCCATTATCTACTTAAATTGACTACAGGTGGAAATGCATATTGTAATTACAATTATGTCTGCATAACTGATTGTAATTTTGATTTTAAGTACCTTTCTGATGCACTGACCTCTTTGGAGAAATAGTGACTATAAAAACACTACAGACACTTTCCATTGAATTAACAGTGGTAAAAGAAAGAGGGTGAGGCGTTGGATCAGCTGGGAAAGAGCAGAAAGTGGCATAAAAATTGAGAAAGAGTTGGTATGTCATTCCATCTTTAGTTTCAGTAGTTAAGTGTCACAGAATGCCAGCAATTCACCTGTAAGTGAGTGAATAGGGCAAAATATTGCAACCTTATTGCCACTTTAGAATGAAGTTAACTGAGATACTTTCCCTTCATCCAACTCCTACAATTGCAACACTGAGGGAACGAGAGACAGAGAAATAGAGATAAAGGGGGTTAAGTGAAGAAAGTAACCTGGTGCCTGGGGTCTAAGCCCCTGGAAGCCATCCAAGCCACTTTCAGGGCAGTCCACTTGTCTTAAGTCATTGCTGTGAATGCTGGAGACGAATTTTGATGAGGTGTTACAATAACACTGTAACTCACCCTGTCTGCAAATCATGTCCATAAACTGCCTAGATAGGGTCATAAGCTCTGGCACTCACTTTTTTAATGTTTCGCTTCAGGGGATAGAAAGGAAGCTTCTCTGTTCATTAAGGAGATGGGTGCCACTGGGGCAGGGCAGTCCTGCTTGCTGTAAATTATTAGGTTTAGAAATAACGTCTCACATCTGAGTTTAATGTGAGACTACAAGGGAAAGAAATGATACTGCCTTCCTCCTCAGTGACAACAAAATATCTCAGAACTTCAGTGCAGCTGTAGAGAAGCATTCCTAGAACCCTTCTACACAGCTATTGTGGGTCCGATCTGACATCCCAGGTAACAGATCGGGTCTACATAGAGTCCCTATATAGATTCCCTTCCTCAGTTGCCTCAGATGTTTCAAGGAGTCCCTATTGTACAGCTTGATGCTGTTGAGGAACCACCCGGGGGTGTGTCCCTCCACATCCTCATGAGACAGAGCACCATCAACTAAGGGAGCTGGGAGGGGTACTATAGTTTGGTGAGAAACCAGCACTTTTTGGCAGACAGGGATAAAGGCCTTGTAAAATTATAACTCCCATTATTCCATTGCATTTGGACCATGGTAGTTAAAGTGATCTCAAACTGCATTACTTCTAAAATATAGATGCACTCAAAGCTTGCTAAACTGCGGTTTGATTGGGTTTTTTTTTTGGTCGTGTCAGGAGTGACTTCAGAAACTGCTGTTATTAGGGGTAAAGAGCAATCAGCTAGGCAGAGGAGTGGTTCCTCTTGGCACATCGTATTGTTATACATTCATACAGTTATGCATGGCAATGCTTTGCAACTGACAAAAATGGAATATAAATTATCATTGTTAAAATGTTGAATTTTATTAAAATAAATATAAAATAAATATAATATTCCTAATAATTGCATAACACAATTAATGTGATCACTGTTTCATTTTACCTTACATAGGGTACAAGTTAGAGCTAGCAATATCAGAACTGTGAGGCTCTATAGACCGAAGAGTATCCCAACTTAAGAGTGTTCTGAGTTAAGTGCCATTGTTCAGTCTGGGTTTTGCTTTGACAAAAGAGCAGCATTTTGAGTTAAGAGCTAATGCCAGAAGGTACAGAGCTTTAGGTCTTCAAGGGAGGAGCCCCCATTCCTTGTGTTCTTGGCCACTTTGGAAGATTGCTTGTCCGCTTTGCTCTTGTCCACTTTGAGGTACTTTAGGTTAGCTGTGGATTTTATTCTTGGTATGTTTGGCTTCATCAGAGAAGGCGAGACAGCAAGAGAGGGAGGGATGCTGAATGAGTACAGTATGAAGAAACTTTGTGCTTTGTGCTTCCTTGCCACAACTTTGTGATTCTACCATTTTAAAGTTGATCTTTCTTTTGTATTGTCCTATGTGAATATGCATTTATACATTATTTGTTATTTATAAAATACATTTTTAATTCAAAAACATGTAACAAAAATGGGGTGGGGTGTGTGTTCAGGGGGCTGGAAGAGATGAGTAGCTTTTCAATGCATTTCAATAGGAAAATTTGCTTTGAGATAAGAGTCTTTTGAGTTAAGAGCTCAGTCACAGAATGAATTAAACTCTTAAGCTAAGGAATAACTGTAGTTGCCTTGTTCAGGTATGGAATAGATGCTTCCATTTGCTACATCTCAGGCTAGAGATGGTAAGATTGGTAATCATTCACAGCTAAGTTGAAAATTGGTTTCCTGATTATGAGGAAACCCCTTGAAAAGAATAATAAAACAGTAGTCATTAATCATAATGGAAACTGCAGTGACAAAATCGGAAGTCTAGGACTTGGAAGGGCAACCATGAACAAATTAGGCAAGATCCTCAAAGGTGAAGATACATCTTTGAATACCCAAGTCATGGCATTTCCAATTTATTTCTATGTGTGTGTGTGTGTTTGTGTACTAAGCCAAATATGTGGTCAGAAAACTTATTTTATCAGGGTTATTAATTCTGAGGATATTCTTAAGGATGTATCAGCTGATGCAGAGACTGGAGATGGGGAATTAACAGTATGAACCAGCTTCCATTCTCTGCTCAGTCAAAATGGCAGAAAGGGTTGCAAGTTAAGAAACTATAATATTAGCCTATAAGGCTGCAAGATTACACACACATTTCTTCTTTTAAGGTTCACAAGTTAGCTCCCCCCCCCCCCCCCCTATCCTTCAACCTGCTATTTCTTTTACTGGCATGCTTGGCATCTGCATGCCAGGAACTTCTTCTTAGCTTCTTACCCACTCATGAGTAGTTTCTTCTTGGGCTCGGATTAATCCTTTTCCAGTCTGTCTTCCATACTTTTGAAACTACCTGCCTGAACATTTACAGACTGTTCCTTCCCTCATTGCCTTTTTTTTTTTTTTTGAATTTTACTTTGTTGTTTTGTCATCTTATATATTTTGGTTCCATATATTTGTCTGTTTTCTTTGTTTTATATTGGGATTGTTTTGGTTTTGGATTTTGTTTTGCATTTTATCTGATAGATATTGTTTTGCAATTGTATTCCACAGCTTCATGTTTTATTAATCCTCCCCCACCTCTCACTTCCCTTTCTTTCTGTCTTTCTGTACATATATTTTAGATTGTGGGTCTTCAATAGGGCCCATTGTTTTGGGTTGTTTCACTGTAAAGAACCATATATATAACACACATTGTATAAATAAACAACAATAATAATGATAACAATGACAATGACTCAGGGGAAAAACCACAATTTCATCTGATTATAAATAATACTAGGATCAGTTCTGGAACATGTAGGGCCACACCTATTGGTATGTGTATATGAATCATATATTAAATGTGCCGACTACCACTCCATCATAAACAGTGCTTAGATTGACGTGCAGCCATATAATAAAAATTTCTAACTTATCAGACGAGATACTTATAGTGTTCTAGGATGCTTTCACCCCATCTGGGGGATGGAGACCAATGCTGGACATCACAAGATGTAGTGTGACATCAGGTGGAGGCCCTGCACCCAACAAGGGTGAAGGCATAGCTGGACTTTTCCACCCCAACACGGGAGACTCCCTGCATTGTGCTGACTCCAATGGAGCTAGTGCAGGGTCTCCCCACAATGGTGACACTTTCCCCATGTGATGGGAAAGTATTGCAGAGAGGGAGCTGTGGGCAGGTCAACAGATTCACCTTGCTGTTCCTCTTTCCTTGCAGAAGCCCGTCGAAGCAGGACGCTTTACCTAGTCCTTCTGATGAAGCTCTAAAATGTGCAATTACACTTTAACTATTAAAACTTAGTAATTTAACTGCAAAAGTATAAAAGCAAATTATTTTTAATGTGCCATTTGATATAGAAACAAACAATGCCCACTATACCCACCTCTTGAGCAAACAAGTTTGATTGAAACCCAGTGGGTTCCTTGAAGCAAAGCACCCTTTCCTGATGGTTGGGAGAACATCAAAGATGGAGCTAGCCGACCTCTCTTGTCTTGGGACTCCCAAGGTTGTTTGAAAAGTATAAAGACGTTTCCCTCTAGTGTCCAGACAGCTGAAACCTTCACCTAGGCATCTCATTTTTGAATACATCCTAACTTTCAAAAAGAAGCTGTGATATTTAGCTAGTATTTAACTGCGCTCTCTATTTGGAAGTTAATGACTAGTCAAGTCTGCCTCCTGATTGAAAACCCTCACACTTGAAATAGAAGGAGCCTATGGTATTCCCAAATGAGGTTTGATGGGCTGGGTTTGCTGCAAAGTCAGACATCAGAGTAAGTGCATCTGAAATCTGACAGTTTGAAAAGAGCATCTCTTTACGGAGCCTCCTTTAGATTCTAGCAGCTGACGTTATTACTAGACAGCGATGGCAATGCAAATCTCAGCCTGTCACTTCATTGATCCTCCCTTAGTTAGTAAGAGCCATGATCTGTGTATGCTCTGAGTATGTGGGTTTTATAAATCAGGCAGCAAAATATATTCCTTGAAGTAACAAGAACTGGAGAGGTTTGATTCTGTGTTGTCTTGCCGCTACAACATCACAAACTGGTGGGGTCAACTAGATACCCCTAGAAGTTGGCTTATTGGTATTAAATTTTGTACAAGTTCTTAAAGTAAGGAAATCCAACAAGCGGCTTTGATCACTAACAGATGACAGCCCGAGTTAGCCTTTTTTCAACAGTAAGGTTCACATAGATTAACCTTTTCATTTGAAATGTTGAATAGCAATTGAGTGTGTGCCTTGAGTGGAGGCAGTATTTATAATAAAAAATTCAAGTAGCGGTTTAAAATATTTAAAAAAGGAGATGTAATATGAGAGATGGATTGCGAGAGTCCAAATGTTGCAATATTTAAGAACTCTATACATATTCAAAACATTTGCTTGAATAACTATAGGATGTCTGCTCTGGAGAAACTTTTAAAAATTAATAATTTTAATACAAATATTGCAATTGCTTGTATATATAACTCCAAAGTTGTCCAGGCATCTGTAATGACTACTCAGGTGCAGGAAAGGATTAATATTTTAACCTTACTAGATGAGTACATATGAGGTGTGTGCTTGCTTTGTTTGCCTTAAAACCATATCCAACTAAAAGTAAATACAGTATAACCTCTTATCCATAATTCTTGAAGCGTCCTTGGTTTCACTTACTCATGGATCCAAAAATACTACCTCCAGAAGTGTTTATGAGCTTCCATAGATCCTCCTGTGCAGTTCTATGGTATGTTTCCAACACAAATATAGCCAGAATATAGAGTTTGCTACAGTATTACTAGCACTTTCAGGTATCTGGGCTGTGTATGTGTCTTGGAACATATCCCCCACAGTTAGGGGGGTCATACGCACAGTTTTTTTTTTCATGCTAAGGAAAAAAAGACATCTTGCTATGGTCAATGCCAGACTATACTCTGTTGGTATTCAATACGCAGCCAGATGTGGGTGGCTTCCAACTTTGCTGCCTCAAGGCCTGGTTTGAAAAAAACATGTTAATGTTGGAAGGGGATGATTATAGCCAGGAGCTATAGAACCTCTGGGCATGATAGTTATCAGAATTCAGTGCGGAAGCAGACCAACTGGAGCATGGCTTTTCCTGCCAGGCTTCTTCCTAATAATGACACCTGCCTTGGCTGTAGCAGATTTCTTGGAGATGACTTTTTAGTCTTGATGTTGTATGTGCCTTCAAGTCATTTCAAACTTACTGCAATGCTAAGGGAAACCTATCACAGGTTTTTCTTGGCAAGATTGGATTGGAGAGTGTTTCTCTCGCCTTCTTCTGAGGTTGAGTCCCTTCTACACTGCCATATAATCTAGATTATCAAAGCAGATAATCCACATTATCTATTTTGACATAGATTATATGAATCTACACTGCCATATAATTCAGTTCAAATTAGATAATCTGGATTTTACATGGTGGTGTAGAAGGGGCCTGTGAGATTGTAACAACAATAATTATCTTTGCACCCCTGCGATCAACCACGAGGATTATTGCACTAAACTAGATGCTTCCTAGTTGCCTCTCTGGGAACGGTTGACATGGCAAAAACCCTATGCTATAATATAGGTAAGTTTTCATGTTTCGTGGAAACTTACCTATAGCAAGTAACCATCTCTATAGCAAGGCTGCTGCTGATGTCACTTCTACCTCCTATGCCTTTTTGGAGTGTGGATCAATTAACATCTGAGTTATGCAATTTCCAGTTCTGTGGAGCTGCAAAGATCAATGGCTGCTAGCAAAGGGAGACAACAAAATAGCAATTCCTTAACATTTCACCACCTGAGGTGGCTGCCTCAACGAGGCTCATTGCAGATCTATCCCTAATTCTATGAAGATCCATTTTGCATTGTTATGCATATGTGCTCTGTATATCAGTAAAAGACTGAATATAGAGAATTTCAATGTAACCCAGTACACAGTCACATCAAGACATATTTAAGTGGGTTTTATCAATACACGAAGTGCTACAGTAAAATATGTTTGTCCATGTAGGTGTGCTTGCACACTTAGATTAGAGTGCATAATAGAATGTTTTGAAATATTATAAACAGATTCTTTCTTCATCATTGCCATGTTGGAAAAAATACCAGCTTCTTCTGAGATCAAAAGTCAAGGGAAATTTATAGGAAGTATTCATATGCCAGCATATATATATATGCACACATGCACGTACGTGTGTATGTGTGTATGTGTGTGTGTGTGTATATATATATATATATATATAAGGGCTGGGCGGTTTCGTTTCGTTAATTCGTAATTCGTTAAAAATTCGTTATTTTTTGTTAACGAAGCGATAACGAACCATTCTGGAGCAACTTAAAAACGAAACGAATTTTTCAATTCGTTTCGTAAATGCTTCGTATTTTGTTATGTATTCGTTTTGTTATTGGTTTGACGTCGTTTCGTTATTATTTCCGCATGTCTGGGGCAAGATTTATAGTTGTTTTTTGTTTAATTAGTGAAAAAAATTATAATATCACACCAACAGTCAACAACAGAGGGAGAGGGAAGCTTCAGAAGTTTTTTTAGCGTATTGTGCGATCGCGGCCGCCATTAACGAATCGATTCGTTATTGTTTCGTTATTGTTTTGTAATTTTTTTTACCATTTACGAAATTTCGTAAATACCGAAATTTTTTAAGGAAAATTTCGGAATTCTTTTAAATATCGAAACGCAAAAAACCCCAAAAAACGAATCGATTTTAGAAACAAATTTTTCCGTTGTTACCCAGGCCTAATATATATATATATATATATATATATATATATATATGGAGTTACACTTAAAAACATCACTGTTCTGACTTACAAACAAATTCAACTTAAGAACAAACCTATAGAAATTATATTGTCCATAATTTGGGGACTGCCTGTAGTGTCAGGGAGTTGGAGAAACCATATTCTCTTCTCATGAAATCTGGTACCACCATTTGGTTTCCTCTCCCTCCCTCCCTCAGTCTCTGTGTTTTGCTACTCAAGTAATGGGAGCCTTTGAGCTGCCCTATGAAAAACCTATCCACTAATCTTCCCCCAGGGATGTCAGGCTGGCCTATATTTTGA
Organism: Anolis sagrei; assembly: GCF_037176765.1. Classification (NCBI taxonomy): domain Eukaryota; kingdom Metazoa; phylum Chordata; class Lepidosauria; order Squamata; family Anolidae; genus Anolis; species Anolis sagrei. The sequence continues at coordinate 172,506,349 of NC_090021.1, read as the reverse complement.
TCAGTTTTATGGACATTATTACAGCTTGTTTGTTTCTTGCTGGATTTTAAAATGCATTAGCTCTGCATCTGTTTGACATAATACAATCACACAGTTTTTGAAATTTCTAAATGTTTAAAATGATTTTACATCCTTTAAAATAAAATACCTAACTGTATAATGATCTGAAATTCTTTTTAGGTTTTAACTGTTAAGTCACCAGTGTCTCTTTGACCCAAAGGCAACTTAGGAATGTATAAATAAATGGGGACCCCCCCCCCCCATCTTATCAAAAATGAGTGTTTACAATCTCTTTCTTGTAGTATAGAAATCAATGCAATGCTGAAACAAAAATCCCAACTCTTGCCATAAAGCTCTCCTGCAAGACTTTGGAGATTGTTCATTGTTACTTCAGTGGCCATTGATCCAAAATGACTGTCACCTTGCTGCCCCTATACTGTGTTGCTTACTATGTGGACCAATTGCCTGTAATAACTGAAACTCAGCTGCTTCATTATTGTGCCGTAAACATAATTATTGCAAAGTATTTGCAAGCATTAAAAAGACAGATGGCTATTTTCTAGTGGCCAAGTTATGAGTTTGCTGGCTGGAATAAATAATGTGTATGGAGAGTGGTTTGAGGAAATGCATATGAACAATGACAATGAATTCTGATGAGTCCTTGTAGAGTTAAAGCCAAACACAAAAATATAATTAATTTGAACGGAGCTGGATAACACTGTGATATTAAATTTCAGAGTCTATCTCTGTAACACACCATATAAATATTATTCAATATACCATTGAGCTTGGTGAATTTTTTCAGTCCTTTGGCATACCCCTCTGCAGGTATTATGTAAATAGACACAAAAATTCACATAGTTATGCATATACATGTAAATCATATTTCTCTGTAACTTGTAAATGTGTTCTTAGATTTACATTATTACTGTTGGATTTGTGACATCTCCACAACCATAGGGGTGGCAAATCTATATCCTGACAGGTGTTGAGGAGAAAGAAGCAACTTTTGGCCTAAACTTTGAGACACTTAGAGCTTTGAGGCTGTTTTTCACAAACTTTGCAGCTCATCCTGAAAACTGTACAATCTTATTATAGAAAGGCAGCCAGGTATGTGTTTTGTGTAATGTAGTGAACCATTATGTTTCAGAACAAAAATATTGTACAAAATCAGAAATATTGAATGAATATTTTACCTGGCTATTTGTTGAGTTGAATTTGCAAACATTTTTATTGTGCAACATTGCTATTTTCAATATAAAAATAGCTCTGTTGCACAAGGTTTCATCTCCTGTCAGTGTGTAACATTTGGGTTGTACAGCTTTCAAACTGCAGCCACAATGTGGACTACTTCACTCTATGGGGGTGTTTTTTTATTGCTTTTTCTTCACTTTTCCCAAACATATGTTGGGGGGAGGCATGTAAGTAAGTGAAATGTTGTGCAGTTTTTTGGGAGAGTAAAACCACAACTGAATGTAGGTTTTTACTGCAAAGCTGAGCCATTTCCCAAGGTTTTGTCAAGTTGTACTCGGACACCCCTGCTCCTGGTTCTAAACTTAGCAGAAACCTTTTAGGTGCATTTTTATAAGTTCCTCAAGAAGTCCAAATAAGACCACAGTTTTCCATTCCTAGTACATTTTAGCTATCTTTGTTGCAAGCTCAGAAAATGATCAGCAAAACATAACTTTTGTCCTTGTAGTACCTGTAACATCTACATTGCTATAATAGTATTTATTGCATTAAAATTAGCCAGCCAATATTAGCCATTTTGTATTATTATCTTCTTATTTGAGAAAGTTTTATTTCATGTAGTTTGAAAACCAAATTCTTTAATGTCTTCCAATTTTGCTTTCCAATTCTCTTACATATGACTTCCCAATTTGTTGCATATACTTGCCATTCTTACTACTATTTAAGGAGCTGTAATAAATGAATAAATAAATTCACCAGAAAGTGTTGATAATAGTGATACGCAGTAACAGCCTAGCTTCGATGGATTTTGACTTAACAGTGACTTGTTTCTCCATAATTCTCTTACGGAGGCAGAAACAAGAAGATATGTTGCAAAGTGTGTGTGTGCTTACTCCCACTTGTATCCATACCATAACAGTTTTTAGGATTAGGAGAGATAATTAATAAAGCTGGCAGATCATTTGGGTTTTTCAGTCACTCTCCCCTTGACATAATTAGCTGCTAATTAACATTCTGAAATAAAATACTACAATATCTCAATTAGGGCATGAAAAGGAGGGAAGACAGTTGAGAAAAAAACGTGACAGCATATTTGTGGACTTTGTTGCCAAAGGGAACCCATCCAAAGAAAAATAATAAAAAAGAGTAATAGATGGTAGCACATGGTTGGCTAGAGGTAGAATATTATGCAAAGATCCAAACTATCAAAATGTATCAAATCACTTCAAAACAAGGCTTGGAAAATGGCATTTTATAACTTATTCTCAGCATATTTTCTTCAATTCCAGTGAAAGATGCCTGGAATTCTCCTCTTTTTTTCAGGGACTGGGGAAGATCCTTAAAGAGGAGAGCTAGGCAAGCCTTAGTAGAGCCAACCCATTGCAGCCCTTGCAATGCTATGGGGGAAAATATAAAACCAGAGGTGTGTTCATAGATTGTCAGATAGGGCCAGTCTCAGATACTGGCTATGGCTTATATATTTATTTATCATATCAGGAGCAAACCAAGAGTACAGTTGTAACGTATTTAAAAAAACACAAAGTTTAACAACTTGGCAATTAGATTAAATGTCCTTTGACCACTAGCTGGCCACTAAGAGTGCCTCTGGTGTTGCTATAAGGAGGTCCTCCAATGTGCATGTGGCAGGGCTCTGTGAATGTTTCTTCATGACTTCATGGTTGGTAACAAATGTGCTTCTATTCATCTTTGGATGACTCACTTGCTGCTACAAAGAAATGTATTTATTTTCTTTGACTGTCATGAACTGTTTCTTTATACTTTTGCAGAAATAAAGGGGGATTATAAAAAGTAATGCTGGGAAAGAGAAAAAGAAGGCTGTAAAGATGAGCATTTAATCTTAATGTTGTCCTCAAGCCTTTTATAATATTAAATATTACTTTTGCCTTGAATTCCAACTTGGGAGAAAGGTGGGATATAAATTCAACAAATCATTTCAATATTAAATATTACTTTTGAAATGAAGTGTCAACCATCATGTTCCTTCAGCACATTTTAACCAGAAAATGAACAAATAAATGGCATGGATTATCTGCATTGTGAAATTCATTACAACAATGGAAACATTAGGGGGAAAAACACCTCTGCACAAGAGGAGGAATCCTTGAAAATATTTTTGAGCGTAGATATGACTAACGTTAAGTTGGGCCATATGTTGTAGTTTCACTAATTTGAATTTCCAATGGAATGTGGCCCTCTGCAAGGATCCAGCATTCAATAAGAAGTCCAAGACCATCAAGTCAGGTTGTCACGTGGTTTTTAAAAAACAGTTCTATCAGGTTGGTTAATTAGTTGATACTACAAAGTTCCTGCAAATCAGCATTTGCAGCTGGTGCAGACTATGAATGTTGTCAAATAATTTTGTTTTGGTGTCTTAATGTTCTAGCATGATGGTGCGCCTGTTGATGTTTAACCACACAGTTAATAGCTTACTAGGGAGCATTGACTGATTACTTCTCTAAACTCAGCCCTGAACATTTGTAGGGGCTAGGGCAAAGTATCCCGGTGAAATTTGACAAACTATGGATAAAAATATGATTATTATTTTTAATCTGAGATAACATCTGTCTAGGTCCTGGCAGCATTTGACCGGAGAATCACATTGAAGGACCTAGAGACCCCAATAATCAAATCTGCAAAACTCAAACCCACAAATGTGGAGGTCAAACTGTATTTTGCAATTTTGATATACAGGCAGTCTCCGAGTTACAAACATCCACCTTACAAATTACTCATAGTTACAAACGGGGGGTGAGACTACAAGAAGTGAGATAAAGCTACCCCTAGGAAAGGAAATTCACCCCTGAAAGAGTTATCATGGGGACGAGAGGTCTCCAGTGAAGCTTTCTCACAAGTTCTTGTTTGAACAACAAGCCAAATTTTCCAAAATTCAATTATCACAGGGACAGAAACTGAGCTGAAATCTTTTAAACTGGGGCATAGACAGCAAAACAAACACCATAGGGGTGTTAACCCTTTCTTATGCTATCTAAAGTGAATATATTTGGCCAGAGTTTCACTTTAAAATGTGCCTGTTCTGACTTACAAACAAATTCAACTTAAGAATAAACCTATACCACCTATCCTGCTTGCAATTTGGGGACTGCCTGTGTATGCCAGGATAGCTGTGTTGGCTGTGTGTAATGAACTGTCCTACTTTGCAAGACCATGGTTAGCTCTGTGTCAGCCCAATAGCTTAGCATTCATTTTGTAAGGGAGATAAGAGGCAGCCATTTTAAGTAAAGACATTTCCAAGAGGGGGTGGAGCCAGAAGACAGCCTGGAGGAAATGTGGAAAGCCATTTGATTGGCTGGGAGTCCTGAAGGATAAGTGGGGGTTGCTTGGTCAAGTGTAGAAAAAAAAGCCAGAGGGGCTTTTTGAAATTTGACGGTTGGGAAAAGTTGGCTGGTGGGAAAGAGTTGAAGAAAGTGGTTGGAATTTTTGAAGCCAGGAGTCAGTTAGGGAAAGTCAGTGAGCAGTTGAAGAGAAATAGTCTGAGAGTGAGATTTTAGAACAGACCCCGGAAATCGGGCTGTTTGGAGATTAGGAACTAGTTAGTGGAAGACTAATAGTTTCCTGTGAACTTTGAAAGGTTAATTGGAACCTGAATTTTTGAAGCATTGAACAATTTGAAGTAACCATAAAGCTCTATACCATTCTACAACCATTAAGATTCAATGCCTGTTCTCAGTAAACAAACATATTTCTTTGTTGTTTATAAACCAATGCCTCTCTTACAAAGTATCCCTACACACAAGACTGGGGAAGAGTGCTCTAATATTGGTGGCAGCACTATCTGAAAGACTTTGGTCCTTATACCCTCTGTGCCCTGAGTTCGAATTCAGACTACTCCAGTTTACTTCAGCATAAACCAGTTAAACCTCAAATGATCCTTTCTAATTTTGGTGGTAGCCTAATCAGTCCTCAGTTCCTTGAGTGTGACCTGAATTTAGTTTAAATTTCTTATAATAACCTGTCACATTCTGGTGGCAGCGGAGTGTGTGTTTAAGTAATAACAAAATCAAAATAATACGTCTTTCACAACATGCAGAAAGATATAGCAACTCTCAAAACACACACAGTGCAATTTTACTTTGTTAGGCCAGCCCAAAAGCCCAAAGTGCCTAATTTGCCATGTTGCCTTCAATAACATCTTGGGAGGAAGGTGGGATGTAAATTAAATAAATAGTCTTTTTAAAATAGCAGTGTATAGTGTGCCTTTTTGTTTGCCTAATAAAGAAATCATAGCACTTTTGACACATGTGGCACTTTACTTAAAAGTTCTCTATAAGGAATTATTGTGAATATATACTAGATATTTATACGTATTTTAAATGTTCTGACATTTGTACAATTCTAAACAAATAATTTGGGAAACATGTACTTAGAACATGTACAACGGAATGGCAAATTTATCACATTTCTACTTTGTTAAGTAATGGACAAAAAAGAAAATGAAATGCTTTCTTATTAAATAGGCCGAACCTCTTTTCTTTTACCCATAAAAATTGACTGTGTATTGCTGCTACAAATTATAATCTAAAACATTAATTAATCAAAATAGATTGCTGAAGCCTCAAATCTTAGTACAAAATATTTGGGGAGGAGGGATTAAGACCTTATTTTTTTTCTTAGTTGCTATGTAGAATTTTTGTCATTTCCAATTAATTGGCAAGATCTTTCCTGCAGCTACAAGAACATGAAATGGTTTATGAAAGGCAAAAATTCATAGCACTTTACAAAAAGGTAACCAAAAGTATATATCAATCTGTAACCTGCCAACAGTGCGGGGAGGAAAACTCAGCTTCATTAAAGTCAAATACGTTCCTATTAAAGTCTGTTCTTTGCCTATCAGCTTCTTTACATACAGACATTTGTTGAAATTATAGCTGTTTTCACAAGTTCTATGTCATGAAAGAAACAGCAAGATTTTCTTTACACATGCCTTTCAGGTATATTGAAAAGATTGCAATGCGTATAGGGAGCTATTATTTTTAATGTCAGTTGCAATATTTTTGCCTTGTACTCCAGCACAGAACAGGTGTAAGTTGCCATCTCTGAGCATGTTTAAAGAATTGCTCAGTTTGAATAAAACATCAGCAGACAGCCAAATGTCCCCAGTAAGTCTGACTTTAATCTGTACACTGGTTTAAAAGTTCAGCTTTGAGGTTTGAAAACTCCCTAAAGCAACGGCTGAGTTCCTTCCCCAACACTGGATTAAAAGCCAATGTGAGTTGGAGTCTCAGTATTTGTAAAAAATCTCTTCTTCTGCCTCCTGTTTGAGACAGGGATAGTGAATGGAGAGGTTGTTGGGCATGCACAAAATGTGAAGCAGACATGAAGGGTAGAGAGCCCTGTTAGCAGTGTTGATTGAGAATCAGCTCACAGCCCTGTCTGCCACCACAAGGGGTAGCAGCCTTGGCCTTGTCTCAGCTTTGCTTTTTGAAAGAGCTGCCTGGAATTCCTTGCTCCCCGTAAAACAGCTACACATTTAATTTCCTGTAATAAATTGCAAAGCAATGGGCTGCAGAGTCAGCTTCTCTTCTTTATAATATTTTAAAGAAAATAAATATGAAAGCAGAGAATTAATTTATTGGAAGGAAATTTTGACTTTATTTGTACTATATCCTTCCCTTCCTTCGTTTCTTTTTCACAAAACTGTCCCTTTTGATGGGGGACAGGATGGGGAATGAAATTTATTTATGTTCACATTGTTTATATCAAATAGAATATGTATGATTTCCCCCTTTTTAAAAAAAACAGGCTGATGGTTGAATTGAAATAATAATAATAATAATAATAATAATAATAATAATAATACTCTGGGACTTCTGGATTCAGACAGTTTTGGAGCATAATACTCCTGACCTCACAATCATGTTAAAAAACAAAGTATGGCTTGTCGATGTCGCAGTCCCAGGTGACAGCAGGATTGCAGAGAAACAACTGGAAAAACTGACATGATATAAGGATTTAAAAATTGAACTACAAAGACTCTGGCACAAAGCAGTAAAGGTGTTCCCAGTGGTGATTGGCACACTGAGTGCAGTGTCTAAAGACGTTGGCCTGCACTTAAACACAATCGGAACTGACAAAATTACCACCTGCCAGGTGCAGAAGGCCACCTTACTGGGATCTGCATGCATTATTCGCCAATACATCACACAGTCCTATACACTTGGGAAGTGTCTGACATGTGATCCAATACAACAGCCAGCAGAGTGTCTGCTGTGGACTCATCTTGTTGTGTTTCAAATAATAATAATAATAATAATAATAATAATAATAATAATAATAATTGATATCATAGCTGCTCCACTGTGCATCCAAAATGATAACCTGATGCTAAAGTTACTGATTACATGGGCATTAAAAAGAAAAAAAACACAGTATCAACAGCTCTAAATGCTATACTTCTTTAAAAGTAATGTTAATTGCTATCTTTTTAGTTGCCATTGCTCTTTAATAATACTAATAATAATAATAATAATAATAATAACAACAACAACAACAACAACAACAACTGGGATCATAAACCTGCAAAGGTAGTGGAAAATGAGCATGTGAAAATACTGCGGGACTTTCGAATCCAGACTGACAAAGTTTTGGAACACAATACACCAGACCTCACGATTGTGGAAAAGAAACAAGTCTGGATTATTGATGTCGCCATGCCAGGTGACAGCCGCATTGAGGAAAAACAACAGGAAAAACTCAGCCACTATCAAGACCTCAAAATCGAACTGCAAAGGCTCTGGCATAAACCAGTACAGGTGGTCCCAGTGGTCATTGGCGCACTGGGTGCCATGCCAAAAAATCTCAGCCGGTATTTGGAAACAATAAACATTGACAAAATCATGATCTGTTAACTGCAAAAGCCCACCTTACTTCGATCTGCATGCATCATTCGAAACTACATCACACAGTCCTAGACGCTTGGGAAGTGTTTGACTTGTGATTTTGTGATACGAAAATCCAGCATATAGATCTCATTTGCTGTGGCATACTGTTTTTTTTGTCAGAATAACAACAACAACAACAACAACAACACCAACAGATGACTGTACCTTGTAGAGCTCATTCCATCTGAAAATATCAGAGTAGAACTATTTATGATATGGAAGAGCTTGTGAATGGAACTGCTTTGAATATTAGTGTGCAAATGGAGAGCCATCCCACATTTGCTAAGGAAAGGTAAGAGTGTAGAGGAACCAGAAGGGAGATGCATTGTCTCAAGGAGAGATCCGATTATTCACAAGGAAAAGGAAAGGAAGTGAGCATGACTTGTGAGCCACAGCTGAAAGAGAGGGTGAGGAAGAAATATCTATACTTCTGGCCTGCATGGAAAGGAAAATTGGTGAAGAACAGAAGTGCTCACCAACACTCTCCCTTCATCTATTATTGTTATAACAAATAATAATGGTAACAGGAAAGTGAGATGATAGCAGCCTGTTTCTCTGTAATATGGCCATGCAGTTCATACAGTACACTTTCAATATAGTGAACAAAGCAGGGAGCAACATACACATGTAAAGAATATGCAACATTCCAGCAATATACACATGTAAAGAATATGCTCCTCACCCCACCCCGAGCTTCTAGTAGTAATGGGATTATTTATTTATTTATTTAAAAAAATACTTAAAAGAATCTTGGAATAATGAGAATCTTCACAGTTTTGGAACTCTTTTTGTGCAAAATCCACTTTTTTGCATTTGTATGCAGAAAGCATGTATGTACAAGAAAAAGCAAATGCACTAAACTAAGCATGCACCTTTGTAAATTCCAAATTGCCACACATCTTCATAAACTTTTATAGTGAACAGATATGCTAAAGCTACTCACTGTTTTCTTCAAGAACGAGTGTGGTGAAGAATTACTCATAGTCCATCCCCCTGGCTTGGACTAACTTCAGTTTGTGAGTTTCCTTCTTAGATGCTTGCCAACACATCAGCCTGTGAAGCTATGTGATGATAGTATCATTAGAACATCTATTTTTGTCAGCAGCACAAAAAAATCAAGGCAGAGTCCTGGTTAACAAATACCTCTTATTTGGTAAAATTCATAAGAATGCCAAGCATTAATATGTTCCAACCCATAGTGGTTATAATTGGCTAATAGGAGCAAGCAGAATAGTTATTTGAGTTATTTTGTACTAATAGCTTTTAGTTAATACTTTGTTTTCAATTTTTTGTGAGTTGCTTTGGAAGTGATCCTATATATTGTCAATGGTACTATAGATATAATAGACAACCTTTTTTGATTGCTGTTGACTGCAAGCCTGTGAGGGCCCTCTGTCCTTTCCATGTAATCCTTTTGATTGGCATTCAATTTTAGAATTATAGGGAAAATATGTAAGATATAGATATGGAAAAAAACTGTAATGAAAGAAAGGGAAATCAGCAAAAGGGAAGAACTGAATGGGGTATTAAGAAACTGTGAATGATTAAGCCACTCAGGAGTTAATGTATGTTCCAATTGTTTGAGTTGTGTTTTTTGCAGCTGTCTGTTTCTGTTAAGTTATGATAAACAGTCTAGTCATGTTTACACAGTGAACCTATTAAGCAACAAATTCATGGAAGGATCAGATTGAGTCCTAAGTACCTGATCCAGAAAGGGATCTTGAGGAGAAAAGGGTGCAAGGTGACTGACAGGAGCCAACCTGAAAAGAGGATCACAGTGTCCATTGGCTATGGTTGTCTCTTTCTTTCATTGAACATGCTCAGCAATCTTTCAGAGAGACATTTTGCAGGGGAAGATAGCAGTGGTGGATAAGATGCCATTCAGAGAAGCTTTTGCCAGCTCAGCTCTTCTTAATAAGAGAACTTGGCAAATGCTTACAGGAAATCTGAGGATTATTGGGAACAAAGTATGTGAAACCCATTGGTTTATGAAGAATGGTATTTAACTCCTTAGTATGACAAGACAGCTGGAGAAGATTACATCATCCCGAATATTGCTCCAAACCCAAGATGCTGCTAATAAAAGGATGCAAGGCTTCTTTTACATTATGTTCTTGTGTAACATTTTTGAAAATGTAAATAAACTCTTCTTTGGAGGCTGTTTAAAATATCTGTTAAACGATTTGCTGGTGACTCGGGTTTCTTTTCTTATTTTTTATGCCTTATGGCCATTCTGTGGTCTTGGCATGGGAAGAATTACACAATCAACTATTTCAATAATTTACTTGTTAGAGACATTATCGTGGATTTTTACCATCACTATGTTCCACTGGTGTCTTGGCTTTTTCAGTGTTCTCCAGAAATTATTATTTTTAACTTGACTTAATTTTTCATTGGACTATGGAAACTATAATTTTACTGATCAGTTCAAAGGGATTCAAAATAGTCTGAATGCAAGCAAGATTTCTTCTGTACTTAGGTTTTTTATACAGACCAAAAAAAGTGGTCTTAAGACAAGCCATGCATCAAACTGAGAATTCCTATTTCCTTCGCCTTCATTATCTACTTATATCTACCTGTTCTATATATGTGATGTCTGGGGAGTATATACTGCCCTTCTTGTGTTTTTGAAAATTGCCTAGTGCATTGCTAGCACTGCCAAACAAATGATTAATGATGATAATTTTGATTTTGAATGGGTTCATTTATCTATCTAAACCCTTTGCACAGTGATTGCCTTATACAGAAGACAGAGAGTGAAATTCTGTTCTCTTTTTGATCTACACAGGGTTTTCTATTATTTTAAAACTACTCAGCACTCAAAGACTGAATTCAATCTGTGCATAGACTCATTTATGCCAAGATAGCTTATCTGAAACAAATTTTTATTCTTGCCTTGAACAGTAGTAGAGATTTATAGAATCGTTCTTAACTAATAATATGTTTATAAACAATAAAATGCACCAGTCTGAAAAAGAAGGACATAAAGATTTAAAAGGCTATTAATAACATTGAATAGTTTTGAAATCAGTAATGAAATCTGCAGAGAATAGTATGGTTTGGGAATTGTTCTGTGGATCCAGAGGACCAGGGTTCAAATTGCTTCTTAGCCCACATGAAACTACCTGGATGGCCTTGGGCAAGTCTCCTTATTCTCAACTTGAGAAGAAGACAGTGGAAAAACTCCTCTGAATAAACATTGCCAGGAGAACCATTGGATGAGATAAGTGCACAAATTACACATGGACACACTTTAACTTTTACTTAGAGCTGTGCAAAAAAAGTAAGAGAGTTGTAAATTGTGTTTCTTTAAATCTGTACATACAACCTGATTTACAACCCCGCAGATCCACCCCATGTCGAACACAAATGAATTAAAACACCCCCTCTGAATTTTTGTAAAGAAGTTTGTTTGTTTTATTATGTCTTCTCTGTCTGTCTGCCTCCTTCTCCCTTGTGCCCTTGTGGTGGTGGCAGGGCTGCTCTCCCTCTCCCCTCTCTCTCCCACTCTCCATCAGCCTCTGCCTCATGGCAAGCCATTCCTGGTGGAGGAGGTCCTGGCGAGGGCTGCAGGCAGGCCCTGGCCTGTCTGCTCCTCCCCTCTCTCCCTGATAGGGGAGGGACAGCAGCCTTCAGCAGGGTCTCCCAGGCACATGGCTCACTGTGACGGGCAGGCCAATGGTGAGTGGGAGGGAGAGAGAGGCCTCCTCTTCTGCCAGGTGCAAGATCTGAAACTCGCCTGCTAGAGGTCTCCTCCCCCTTCAGGTCTGCAGCTCATCCCAGTCCCAGCATAGGGCTCAAAACACTTTAGAATCAAAACAGGGGTTGCACAAAGACAAATGAAGCAGTTTTTGTTGTTGTGCATGCTCCTACTTTTAACAATTTTTGTTGTTGCTGCTAATAGCTTTAAATAGATGCTCTTCAGTGCACAAATAAAGCACAATTTAAAACATCATCATGCCCAAGGGCCCATGACATCAGTGCCACCGATATCCTAATATTAATGCAACTGCAGTGAATGGGTTCACTTTGTGTGGACAGCTGCATTTCTACTTGTGTGGTTTTATGAAGTGGAAGAAAAGATAATATGCATCAGAGGGAGATTCATAATTTCTTGTTGTTACTTTTGTGTGCCTTCAAATCGTTGTTGATCAATGGTGACCTCTTACAGCATTTTCTTCGCAAGATTTGTTGAAAGAGGATTTAGCTTGGTTTTCCCCTTAGGAAGTGACTTGTTCAAGGTGAGTCAGTGGGTTTCCATGGTTGAGTGAAAAATTTCAAGCCCTGGCTTCCAGAGTTGCAGTCCAGTACTCAAAGAACCATACCTGCCTGGCTCTTTAGTTAATGGAAAATGTATACAGAATGTATGTATTATTACATACATTATTACATGTATTATTACCTTGAATGTATGTATTATTACCTTGAATACAGAAAGTACACAATTTGGGGAAAATGCAGCAAACTCTTTCCATCCATAATGTAAAAGTCTTTGTAACTTGAAGCTGGGATGGAACAAAAGTGTCAATGGTACTAAGAACAAGACTGATATATTTTCACATCCTTACACACAGATTTTTTAAAAAAAGAAAGAAGAAAGGATCCCATTCCCTTACCCATACATTCAGCTTTTCTATCTTTGCAAAAAAAAAAAAAAGACAGATACATTAGAGACCAGAAACCAGAGACCATATTGCCACACACCAAATTCTCTCAGCCTTCCCAAGACTATGTTCATTTTCTACAAATTTGACATGTGTGAATCTATGCAGCTCCTGAGAAATTTGTATTTTCTTTAAAAAAAAATAATTTAATGAAGGATTTGGTTCTGCACCGTCTTTCTGTCCTTTTTCATATATGCATTTGGGAACTGTTGGTTCCCTTGCTTTGGTTAGTCTCAAAATAGGATGAAGTATTTCATGCCTCACAACACTTCCATTATACATTGCTCTGTCAAACTGATCTAGATTTCTCTTGATTATGTCTGAATGCTTTCTAATCCTATTTAGAAGCCGAATTTGACTTCATGTTTGCATGAGATTTTTATGTCTTAAGATGTGATGTACTTTTGAGTGGAGATGACAACAAAATATGTTTGGTTCACATTTTAATAAAAAAAAGTTTCTCAGTTTTCATACAAATTGGACCACAGTAAGTACACTAGTAATGTTTTTCCACTTCTCTCTCTCTAAATATGTGTGTGTGTAGTTATTATATGCCATTCCGGAATTTTGATTATCCTAAGGTATCGAATATGGGAATACCATGTGCTTGCAAAAATAGCAAGCACACACAAATAAGCCAGTGTATCGGAATTACATAGACCCCTTCTACACTGCCATATAATTTAGATTATCAAAGCAGATAATCCACATTATCTGCTTTGAATTGGATTATATGAGTCTACACTGCCATATAATCAAGTTGAAAGCAGATAATCCAGATTTTATATGACAATGTAGAAGGGCCCATAAATAGATTCTTGTCAGAATTTTCCAAAATTTACAAACTGATGAAGGAAGGGGAAGGGATGAAACTGCACTGAATTAATGTTGTTGAATCAGAGTCGGCATATTACTCTTTTTCCTATGCATTCTATAAGTTTATAAAGGTAAGCTGATCTCTATACTTATGGATCTCCTGCTCTGAACTCACTAATTGAAATTTCCCTCCCTCTGCAGACCGTTCCCTGAGTATTTCAGGAAGTCCTTCAAACATTCCAGAACATTTTTGTGCGGTTTGGGAAGTCACTTGCTCACAATAATAAACAATGACTTATTCTAGAACATAGCCATACAGCCGGGAAAACTCACAGCAAACTAGTGATGCCAGCCATGAAAGCCTTTGATAACACACAGAACAATGGTTTAGTTAATACATCTGATCTTATGCAAAAAATATGTGATTATATCTCCTTATGATCATTCTTTCCTACAATCTTATTAGACAGCTGCCGAGGTCACTCTGCTTCATAGAGGGGCATGGGTAATCTAGTACGCCATACTCCACATTGCCTAGCTCCAGCCGAAGACTATCACATTGGGGGGGGGGGGGGGGAGAGAAGCATGAGCGTGTGGCTTCTCCCTATGCATTGCAATGAAAACACGGGAACCCTCCTGAGTTACCCTGCTGGCAGCATGTGGCAGCTCCAAACTCCTTCACCCATTCCTTCACCCACAGAGCTAGCATGGCATCATGTGATGGAAACCCGCTGGCTTAGTGGGTGACTGGGGCTAAATTGGCACTTGCCACCAAATGTAGACCCTGGAGTGATCCTGGTGTTTTGGCAGTGTAGATTGCTGAATTCAGCATGGATCCTGCCCAATCCCTTGTTCATCCACCTAATAGACCCATTGCTGTGTTGTTAGCCACAAGCACAGGCCTGCTGGGGATGCTGTTTCTGGTGAGGTCATACCAGAACAACCAGCCATGTGACCAGGTAGAGCAACATCACTAGAAAGTTTCTCAAAAGGAGCTGCTTATAGCCAGTGATATGGCAGTTATATACTTGGTCTGGCCAAGTGGGCTCCGGAGATGCTCCCAGATTGCATCAGGACAGCTCTGGAGCAGTATACCCAGAATATCTAGTACGGTATGTTTAGACACAGCCTCAGTCTACAAAAGTTATGCTATTGACTTCAGTCTCAAAAGTACTAACAAATCCATTTACATAAAGAATGACACAACTATTTACCCTATCACACGGGGGGGGGGGAGCCCCCCAATGCCATTTCACCAGAAAGTGTGGTGAAATAGTAGGTGTAAGGTTTACTCTTTAGCCCTGTGCCCGGCTCCAGTGCAGCGACACTTCCTCCCCTCACATGGGGAAGGTATTGCTTAAATAGGGCAGAAGTATACTAGCTCCATTGGAGCCAGCACAACACAGGAAGGCCTCTGTGCTTGGAGAGAAGCATCCAAGGAAAATTCCACCCTAGTTGAGGGACGGGGCCTCCGCCAGAAGCCAGACAACATCATGTGATGGCTGGCGTGGGGCTCCTTTCTCAAAGAAGGCTCAAAGAGATCAATAGTCTCTGAATTCTACCAGCACAAATACAGTCGTTTTATTTACAGTATGGGTATAGTTGCTGGTGGATATCATTGCTGCTGTATGAAAGTATGTGGACAATTCCACCCTAGTTGAGGGACGGGGCCTCCGCCAGAAGCCAGACAACATCATGTGGAGGGGGCCGCTGTAATGTTTCACCAGACACTGTTGGTTATCTTCATGTTCTCAACATCCACCTGTGTGATACTCCATGTCATTATGATGACCAGAAAGCGAGGACCCATATCTTGTTTGTGCAGTAGCAATGTGTGTACAGTACTGTGCTAATGATTAATGGGTGTGCCCATGATGTCCCTCCCTTCCCCCCACATGTTTAGCCATTTTGGAATATATATTTTGCCTGCTTTGATTTATGCTTTCTGCTAAGTGCTGATATTCAGTAGCCAGATGTGAACTCCCAGGTTGAAAAGCACGTCTTCTTGGCAACAGTGGGCTTTTCTCCCTCCCTTTTCTACACATTTAAAAAGTCAGTCATTATGCACAATAATCTAATCAAAATACAATCCATGTGTTCTGGTTTATGAAATGGTAGGAAAAGACTGCAGGATAATTTGTGCTGAAAAGGGGGGAAATGTGAGAAATCGATTTGTCTTCCATTTGTGTTGTTTACTAGACTGGATGCAGCAATGAAATGTAAATTTCTCAGGATTTAACAAGGAAAACAGATGCAGAGATCATGGCCGGTAATCACTGTTACAGCAGAGTGAGTTTTTCTCAAACTGCTGTGAAATTGTGCAGTAAATGATGATGGTTTTACACAAGACCCCTTATCCTCTGTATTAGCAAACATGTATCCTGGAAACTACTGAGGCCAAGCTATTTGTAGATTGCTATAGAACACATTTTCTCCTTATCTATTTACTCAACACAGTAGCATTTGCAATTGCCCTACAGGCAACCCTGCACAGGATCCCAGGCCCCTTCTACACTGCCATATAAAATCCATATAAAATGGCAGTGCAGACTCAGATAATCCAGTTCAAAGCAGATAATATGAATTGTCTGCTTTGATAATCTTGATCATATGACAGTGTAGAAAGGGCCTTAGAGGTATCCTATGGAAATGAAAGGGTGTGCTGGCAATTCTAAGATGGTGAGAAAAATCTCCTTTGGCAGAAGGTGTAGAAAATATGGTTTATGCTTAGTCTCATAACATTATGCTTAGTATTATCACCATCAGGGGATTTTTCATCATTTTGCTCCACCAGCTCTGTCACTCTCAGCGTCTTTTCAATGATCTTGCCTATTCACAGATACCTAAATGTTGATTGTAGAAAATTGTCTTTTGCTTATGATACACTTGAATTGATGAGTTACCCTAAGTGTTCCATGGACATTTTGCTTTACATCAGTAAAATTCCTTTTTGTCTTGTCTTCCACATTGTTTTTGCTCCTTGTAATCTCTTGTCTTACATGAAATTGTTGGATAGGAGCTGAAATATCAGCCCTACTATACCTTCAAGGTGAGACATAATACTAGGATGATTCCCCGAGAATGAGCAGAAAGGCAAATATACTTTTTCTTCCCAGTGTTTGTCCTCCTTGATGTGGGGTCCTCCCTACTGGTTTGTTGATGCTATTTCACCTGGCCGTGCACCTGATCAGTGTGTATGCCAGCAGTCTTCAGATCACTGTGCAATGTGTCCTGCCAGCGTTGCTTCGGTCGTCCCTTTGGTCTCTTGCTAGGCACTTCTAAATCAAGAGCAATCTTGCAAATGGACATATCATCTGAGGTGTGATTCTCATAGTTTGTCAACAATTGGAGCAATTCCAAAGCATTGCTGGATGTCATTGCTGCAGATGTGGTCAAGGCATGTGAAGCTAGCTTTTATATCATAGTATTCTCATCTCCATACACTGAGACACTTGAAGGTGTTGACTTTTGGGAGATCCACCCCATCCACCTGGATGGTACCAGTCACATTCTCGTTGGTCATCAGTTACTCTTTTTGACATTGAGGCAAAGACCAAATTGCTTCAGCTGGTCACACCATATTTGCACTTGATGTTCAAGTTTTTCCTTGTCCTCAGAAGCAAGCATTACATTGTCTGAAAGGCAAACAAACAATAATTTTGGCCAAGGTATCTACCAAGTTCCAGCACTGTTTTCAATCCAATCTACTTATAGCACTGATTGAGATCAAGTTTATTTCAGGCATCAGTATTTTAAAGAAATTCAAAGTTATGCAGAAAAAAAGACAAAGTGCACATAAACAATATGTAATCATACTTGGTAATCTTTGTCTGTGGTCTCCAGCTGAATCTGAATCTTTCATTCTTATTTTATGCCAAAATGATATGAGTTTGTATTCTGCCACTATAGTTTTATGTATATTTCAGTACTACTCTAAACACTGATTTATAAAACTAGAAATTTTAGTCAAAAAAATAAAACCCTAAAACCTGAGATCACTTATATATGAGTCAATATGAGTTATCAAAACTCTTAGAAATATAGGGAGAACTTACTCTGTCTTAGAAGAATCTAAAGAAGCACCAGCCCTCCTCTACTCTGTCTGCCATGGTGCCATTTTTGGCTTTTTTGTAGGTCTGGATGGGGAAAAGTTGCCCAGAAGGAGCAGAGGGCATTTGGCTTCCTGCGGTAGCATTGCTCCTATCTCCATAGACTGACCCTTGATTTATTTATGGGTCTTTTTAAAATCCCTAATTTTGGCCCCAAACTATTATTGACCTACACACAGGGTAAACATATATGTTAGTATAAACAGTATAGTAATACATTGTTAATTTCTTGAAACAGTATATGCATTGTATTACTACAGATGTAAAACAAATACTTTGTGGAGGGATCCGATATTAGATCCACAAAGAATAAAAGCTGCCCTTCCATAATAGTTTGGCAATCCACAGTGAAAGCATTTCACTGAAAACATTGGTTCTCTACTTATTCCATTTCTCCTGGGTAATTTTTTGGGAGGTGCAATACCATATATTTCTGAAATGAGAAATAGAAAGTAAATCTTTCAACATTGTGATTTTAGACGGACAGAACATTTCAGCCAATAAGAGCCTCTGGTACAAACATCTGAAAGTTGCTTGTGGTCCTAAGGGAGAGTTTAAAAGAGTTATTTTTTTCCTTCTCAAAGTGAAACTGTTGATGGTATAGCCTGTTAGTATGCATATTTGGCACACCTCCATTGATAAAAATGAATATTTATTAATCCAAATGACATTTTTTCTTCATTTAAAAATTTGATTTTAAGAAGAACACATGAAAGTATTTTTTTTTAAAAAAAGAACAAATACATTATTGTTTTATGTTGGAGATCATCCCCAAATTTATTCACCCATGCTTAAGAGTAAACAAATATCCCTTGTTTTAAAATTTGAATTCATGTTGAAATTAAATTTATTTTACAACAAGCTATAAGTTTCAAAAGCCTTTTAAATATAGTAATAATATAATGTGTCTTCTTGGAGTTTCTAAGTTCAACTCACTTAGGCATTCAGTAAGTGTGCCAGTGAAATAGCTATGAAATCAACCGGACAGTGTATATTGTTGTACTTTGACAGTATTTGACTCTCGTGCCCTATATTTGTTGTATGCTGTGCATCCCTATTTTACTAATTTACATCTCTAGTAAGACAGGTTTTGATATTTCCTTTTGAAATTTTAGGCAGTCAACCCACCCCTATGTAACTAATAATGAAGGGAACTGCTAGGGCTTTAACCTTATTGAATGTGTGGCAGGGAAGATGAGGTATGGTTTTCAATTATTTGGAATGGAGGGCATTGCAGAATTACAACTGATCAGAAGATTTGAATCTATTAATTTAGATCTTAATCGCAAATATCTCAAAGCAATTGTTACTGTCAGCACAGCAAGGCCAGGCATCACCCCATTTACTGCTATTGTGAATGGTCACTCCCCCTATCTTATCTTTGAATTTTACTTAAACATGTCTATGTTGCTCAACTGCTTCCATTATTTTCTTTCTTTATCTCCCTGTGTAGGCATATATATGCCAAGAGATGCTAATACTTTGCATATTGAACTGGGCTCCAGCCAACAATAGTAGAACTCTCAATAAAGGTGCCAGAAAATATTTCCTTCTTTTCAGGCAACTCCATGTTTATCTCATTGGCGTGACATCTTTTTCCTATTCTGTCACTTTCTTTTTTGTTCCTGAAGTTTGGCAACACTGACCTTTATATTATTTTTCATTGCACTTTGCCAAAACTTGGTTTCTTGCTTTTCAATAAAGTTAGATGCTGAAACTTTGAGGGGGGCATATTAGCTCTAAAAAGCATGCAGCAGTCATATGCCAACCTTCATTCATGGTATATGCTGCTATATGAATATATTTGTGATCCACAAACCCACTCAAACACCAGCATAGTAGGGTGAGTTTTCTAGGAAATGGCTCCAATAAATTTATCTCTGGACAGGGATGATGGAAGTTATAGTCCATGTTATGTAAGCTAAAAACTGCGGGACCACAAGTAAGGAAAATGATTTATACCTTACCACCTCTAACACTTTTACT
Organism: Anolis sagrei; assembly: GCF_037176765.1. Lineage (NCBI taxonomy): Eukaryota > Metazoa > Chordata > Lepidosauria > Squamata > Anolidae > Anolis > Anolis sagrei. The sequence continues at coordinate 172,486,663 of NC_090021.1, read as the reverse complement.
TGAAGAAAGCAAGTGTGACCTGTGACTAAAGAGTTGGATTTAATTTCCACTAAGCCAACCAGCTGTCTTTCAAGGGTTGTTAACAGTATTAATGAAGAAACCTGATATACCACTCTAAGCTCTTTGAATTAAAAAATATCATTAAAATGTGAAAAAGAATGAATTTTGAGCTAAATAGAGGTTATTTCAATTGGAAGGAACAATTCTTTAATTACTGATGAATCTATAAGGTGCCTGAATTGAAGAAAAAAAAACTTTTCAGTCTGAAATATTGTTAGGGAGTATGATTTCTTTCACAGGTCTTTTTCACTTATAGCCTCATTTGGATATTCACCTATCTGTGACTGTAATATGTTGCATGAGATGATCCATTTGCATTTACTGTCTCTTTGTATTCTTATCTAAACTATGTTCAAAGAGCTGGACAAAGCCAAAGGAATTTTGAGCCATTCAGGCTCAAAGTAGGCACAGGACCCTCCCTCACAGCGATATAACCCAGAATAACAAGGCAGATAATCCACAATATCTGCTTTGAACTGGGTTATTTTAGTCCATACTGCCATATATTCCAGTTAAAAGCAGATAACATGGGATTTTATCCAGCTGTGTAGAAGGGGCCTTAATCTGGATTGGAGTCCAGAATGAGCATAAAAGGTATACTTTGTCATAAATTTTATGCAAATGACATTTTGATGGTTAAAATGGCAGACAATAATGATGATCATGATTTCATGTTTGTTACCCTTCCTTTACTAGAAGCTGATGAAAGGCCAATGTAGCTAGAAAGAACACACATTCAGTAGCGGCAATAACATACGGCTTAATGGCTACATCATTATATTGACTTGAATTTAATAGAATCTTGCATCATATCAAAAATGCTGAGTTAAACCTTTTGTGAAATTCTTGAAGAAAGTTTAATAATTAGGAAGCAGCTGCCAGTATAGAAATAACTTGATTTTATGCCTTTACAGAAAACCACTGTCTACACTGTCATATAATATCCAGACTATCTGCTTTGAACTGGATTATATGGAATGTAGTCTCATTTAATCCAGTTCAAAGACTATAATGTGAATTATCTGCTTTGAAAATGTGGATAATATGGCAGTTTAAAAGGGGCCCAGTGTATTGTAGTCCTTTTAGGGTCCAACTGTGACTGAGAAACCAGGGTTCAAATTTTAACTGAGGTCCTTTCCACACAGCTGAATAAAATCCCACATTTTTTGCTTTGAACTGGAATATATGGCAGTGTGAACTCAACTCAGTTCAAGCAGAGATTGTGGGATTTTCTGCTTTGATATTCTGGGTTATCACTGTGTGGAAGGGTCTTGAAGCCCCCGGGTTTTTTTTCTCTTGAAAATATTGGTGAAACCTACACTTTCATTTTTGTCTCTTTGAATGGGATTTAATTGCTGAAGTCTTAAAAGTTAAATGCAAAGGAATTCAATCATGCACATTCCATGTTAACATAGTTACCTCTTTTTTTGATAAGCCCCTCACCTTTAACATATGTGTTAATTCTCTCCTATAGGAGAGGAAAAGAGAAATATTGAATGAACGAATTGATGTAAACTATGTGGAAGGCAAGTAGGACATGCCTTCCTGCCTTCCATATTCTGTGGGTAATTTGCACACAGAAAGTAGCTGATCCCTATTGAATTTGAAGCACTGATCAAAATTTACTAAATTTTAAACTCACTTAACAGAGTTGAGTTGACTCCCTTATCCACAGATTTGTTATTCATGGTTTCACTTACCCATTGTCCCCCAAAATACCCCCCCCCCCAAGATATATTTGTTTGCTTCTTTAGGTCCACCAATGAAATCCTATGGCATATTTCCAGATCTGAAAAATCCATGTCCAACTCTGGTGTGTGTGTGTGTGTGTTTGTGTGTTATTTTCCATTTTTATGACAAATTGCCAGCATTGTCCGTAGATATCTCCAAGGTCATGTGGCCAGCATGACTGCATGTAATGCCATTACCTTCCCGCAGAAGCTGTTCTTATTGAGCTACTCACATTTATATGTTTTCAAATTGTTGGGTTGGTAGAAGCTGAGTCAAACAGTGGGACCCACCAACATTTCAGTCAGCAAGTCCAGCAGCTCAGTGGTTTAACCCACTGTGCCTCTAGGTGGCCCATAGATCTAGTATTGCCAAAATAAGGGATTCACTATTAGCCACAGTCCCAGGTTTCAGTGTGGTGATTGTATGTGGTGGTGGTGGTCTTGGAACATATCATTCACAGATACTGGAGTCATACTGTTCCAAAGAGTACAGTGACTGCAATATTTCTGGCATATTTTTGAAAGGATTGAGATGTCAGTATTATTTACACAAATACTGTTTCAAGAATGACAGACTTGAAAAGCTATTTTACATAGCATTTGTTTGCACTTTGTAAAATATTTATGCTAATGTTTGTTTTGTACATTCTCAAAAGAATATTTAGATGCTTCTGCTGCCTGTCTTTATTGTGTGTAAATGAAACGAATGACAACAGCATTGCTGTGCACAAAAAACCCCCACACATACCGTAATCTATCTAAAGCTTGGACACATTATTTCTTTTATTACCATTCCCATGCACATGGAAACTAAGACCAAAAGCCATCCAATGAGGTCTGTAATGTAGTTTGGCACTCCATTAACCATGATGGTTGAAACCTATGGAATCCCGGGAGTTGTAGTTTGGTGATGAATCAGCACTCTTCCAGAGAGAAAGCTCAAGACCTTATAAAACTACAACTCTGAAGATTACATAACAATGAACCAAGGCAATTGAAGTGGTGTCAAACTGCAGTAATTCTACAATGTAGATGCATCCTGAGATACTGAGAGACAAAGGTTCTAATTCTTGCCTGGTCATGAAAACCCACTGGGAGTCATATTTTCTAAGTCTGAAAGGAATGGCAAAGTCACTCTGATCTAATCCTGCCTTTAAAAAACCAATGATAGATTCACCTTAGGATCACTATAAGTCAGAAATGACTTGAAAACACAAAACAACAATAACATAAGGAATCATTTTCTTTTTATCTTAATTTTTGTGTGAGGGCCCTTCCACACATCCATATAACCCAGAATATCAAGGCAGATAATACACAATATCTGCTTTGAACTTAATTATCTGAGTCCACACTATCATATAATCGAGTTCATTGTGAATTTTACATAGCCGTGTGGAAGGGAGCTTAGATGCAGAATGAGACTTATTGTGAGTTTGACTACACATCCTGATGAATGGTGGTTGTTGTTCTATTAATATCATATTTATTTATTTATTTATTTACTTTGCTTCTATACCGCTGTTCTCAGCCCAAAGGTGACTCACAGCGGTTCATATAATTAATAAATACATAGATATTGTGCCAATCACATTTTTCTCCTAAACCTAATAGATAATGTCATCTCCAGCTAAACATTCCTCAGATCCCAGGTTTAGAGATGAGGTTTTCCTGGGTTTCAGGAAAGCTGGCACTATTCAAGATCAGCTTTGTTGGACTGGATGGACCATAATGTCACTTTGTATAAGGCAGTTTCATATATTATGTCATTGAGACTTCTCCATACTCGGCTGATTAATGCAGTCAAGTGATTCTCAACATGTATGATGATTATATTGTAATCCTTCCCCGAGGTGAAAGTTTGATTTTAATAGAGAGTTATATGCCCTTGTTCAACAAAGACTAAGTGCATATTTTTTAATCAGATGTGCACATAGAATGTGGAGAAATGAGCCAAATATTGCGGCTTTACTGTTGACTCAAACAGGCACTGGAGATGCCAGATATGCAGCATTGTTGTCAGACAAACCAAAAGTTCATTACATTTAAGTTTTGCAGTAAAAATATGGTTGTTTCTTTTGATGAGGAGGAATAAAAATATAAAAGAAGATCTTTCTGAGGCAAAAGTTATTCAACCAATACTGAGTGCTTCCATCCCCCATCTCTAATACATTGTTGCTTCTCTGCTATTTGGTTTTATTAACAGGGTCTTTCACTGCATGATCTCTGGATGATAAGCAAGATTTCTTTTCTCCTCCAGAGCTTACAGTTCTTGCAAGGGAAAAATTAAAGTTTTATACTTTCATTGAAAACAAAACAAGGAGTAACCCTTCTTGGTGTTGTAGCCCCTGTGTTTTTCTGCTAAAAGCTGAAGAGGAAGAAGAGAACAGGCTGATGACATATGTTTTTCAGAGAACTTAAATTTTGATTTCTGTTGTATCTGAAAGTGGTTCACAGATGAAAGGTTCCTACTCCTGTAATTACACCAAAAAGGGGAAAAAATAAGATTCGGTTAGGTAAGGAGGCAGTCTGCAACCACTTAGAAAGGAATGCTGTATCACTAAAAGTCAACATGGATTTCTCAAAAACAAGTCATGCTAGACTAATTTTATCCCTTTTTTGATACAGTTACAAGCTTGGTAGATGCTGGGAATGCTGTGGACTTAGCATATCTTGATTTCAGTAAGCCCTCCAAGAAGGTCCCCCATGATCATCTGGCAAACTAACTAGTCAAATGCGGGCTGGGCAATGCTAATATTAAGTGAATCTGTAATTGATTAAGCAACTGAACTCAAAGGGTGATCACCAATGATTCCTTTTGCTCCTGGAAAGAAATGATTATTGGAGTGCCACAGGGTTTGGCGTATCTTGATTTCAGTAAGGCCTCCGACAAGGTCCCCCATGACCTTCTGGCAAACCAATGACTCAAATGTGAGCTAGGCAATGCTACTATTAGGTGAATCTGTAATTGTTAAGAACATCCACATTATACCAAAGGGTGCTCACCAATGAGACCTCTTTCTCTTGGAAATAAGTGATTAGTGGAGTGCCACAGGGTTCCGTCCTGGGCCCAGTATTGTTCAACATCTTTATTAATGGCTTAGATGGCTTAGATGAAGGAGGACATGCTTATCAACTTTGCAGATGGCATCAAATTGGGGGGGGGGGTAGCTAATACTCCAGATGACAGGATCAGAATTCAAAGTGACCTTAACAGATTAGAGAGCTAGGCCATAGCTAACAACATGCATTTCAACAAAGATAATGTAAGACAATACACTTAGGCAGAAAAAATGTTATGTAAAAATACAGAATTGGTGATGCCTGGCTCGACAACAGTCCATGTGAAAAAGATTCCATCCCCTTCAGGGCAAAATGAGCAGTGAAGAAGGACAACAATAAACTATACTCAAAAAATGAATGCTATGGTAAATGACACATCTCAATTACAATGCAATGTCACATAAAACAATTAAATGAAAATGAAACAAAATTGAAATATATGAAAAATAAATTTAACAATGCATTCAGAAACATTGAAATAGAATTGTAAATTATGTAGTATAGTGTGTGTTGCTTTGATGTCCAACAGATGGCGCATATTTTTACCTGTCACAGGGGTGACATCTGTATACTAGTATGCATTAAAAACATAAAAATATGCACCTTTTGGAATGCTACGTTGTGTCCAAATTTCAAAGCAACCGGTGAAGAATTTTGGGAGATTTGAGGTTTTACCTGTCACAGGTGTGACAGCTATATAATAGTAGGTATGTGAAAACATAAAAACATGCACCTATTTGAATGCTACATTGTGTCAAAATTTCAATGCATTTGGTGAAGTATTTTGGGAGATTTTGAACAAACAGGCATTTACATTTTTATTTATATACATGATTCTGTGAAAGGGAGGGTGATTTCTTCTCAGCTGAATTTTCTGAGCTATTTTGAAAATGCCACAATTATTGTATTTGCATTACTCAAGTTTTTAAAAGGGGGTGGGATTGATAAAAGTAAGAGTGAGTTGGTTTACCTTCCTGTGTGGTATCCCATGCATAAGTGTGAGTGTGATATATTCTATTGATAATTCAGGAATGTGATGTGACAATGGATTTTCCTGTATAAGCTCAGCATAGAGTTTGTGCTAGCTCTGTGGGACAGAAAAATAAACTACCACTGAGCTGTGAAAAATAAACTACCATTGAGCTCCCTCAATTTAATTTTTTTCTTTTAAACCCCATTTGAATTTTCTTGAGTTTTTTGTTTCACATTGGGTTGCAAAATATTGTCATTTCTTTGCTCTTTAAAATGTACACATGTTAATCAATGTCTTTTAGTTGTACATTTATTTGTGTAAGGTATGTGCTGTTTTAGTCATTTGCATTACAATGCATGACCATGGTTTTGTGCATTCTTTAGTTTTTGGAAATGCCCTGGAAACTTAAAACTAATATGAATTAGATATAATGTGGATGTTCTTAACAGCACATTTCTTAAGAGAGTGAAAGTGATACATTTGTTGAGACTTTTGTGTCAAATGAAAATGTTTCCAATCTCCCTTTTAAAAAAAGTATGTTTGCTTTTCGGGTAGGGCATCTGTGTATTAAGCTGAAACATTATCTTGGCTTCATATCCACTGTGGAACAGCCAGAAAAGATGAAAGAAAGATGTAATCTGTTATCTGAAGCAAAGTCTTTCTTGTATTGACTAAGGCTTTCACAGCTGGAATCACTGCAGTGTTGTGTGGTTTCTGGGCTGTATGGCCATGCTCTAGCAGTGTTTTCTCCTGACGTTTTGACTGCATCTGTGGCTGGAATCTTTCTTGTTAACTTTTTAAACACAACTTCCTGGTTACCAGGTCATTTCTGGGCAAATTCAAAGTGCTGGTCATGATCTATAAAATCCTATAGAGCTTGTTTCCAGACTACCTGATATGGATCTGCTCTAAGATCTTCAGGGGAAAGCTTTCTTTTGGTTCCACCACCATCACAGGTTGCTTAGTGAGGGCACAACGAACAGACTTCTCAATGGCTGCTCCTACCTTTGAAGCTCCCTTTCATTGGCGCCTAGGCTGGCCCCTTCTCTGCCCTCCTTTTTCCAGTAGGTTTTTTTTTGTCTAAACAGGCTTTTAATATATGGTTGCTCAAGAGAGGCTTCTTCTTGGGATGCTTGCTTGATTTTTTAATTTTTGTGTTACTTTTAAAATGACTATACTATTTTGATGTGATAATTTTAACAGTTTTAAATGTGTTATTGTTAGCTTTTGTAGGAAGTCTTGGGTGCCACACTTTGAGAAAAGCAACAGATCAATGTTATAATTTAATTAATAAATTAAAATAGTGCATATCCTGGCATAAAAGTATAATCCTCTGGGTGTTCTGGGGTTACAGATGCCATCCACCCTAAAAAATATAGCCAGTGATGAGAAATAAGGTAAAACTAGAGTGCAAGAACATGTAGTGCAGTGGTTCTCAACCTGTGGGTCCCCAGATGTTTTGACTTTCAACTCCCAGAAATTCTAACAGCTTTCTGGAAGTTGTAGGGATTCACAGGTTGAGAACCACTGATCGAGTGGGTCAATTTTTTTTTCTATTTCTGTTTAAGGGTCTCAGTCCAAAAAAAAAAAATGATTTAATACAGTTCAAATATACCCCTTTCAGATAATGTTTAAAAATGAAGAATTTGGTGAGAGAGGTGCACAATATTAAAGTTCTCCTACTGAACACAATATTTTTCCAGAGTTATGCACACAATAATGGATGATACTAAGAAGGTGCAATTTCTTTTTTCATCATTACAAAGGAGAACCTTCATAACATGCTTTATTGTATGCACATTAGGCCATATTGGCACCCTGTGAAAAGAAATCTGTATAGAATCTCCCTTCCTCCCACAGACAAGATCCAATTTTCTCCAGATTAAATGATAATTGATGTAGGGTCTTTTCTTTACTCCCCATGTTTTATTATTTCCCTTTTTCTTTCCCTTTTCATTATTTTCTGCAGGGTAAACTATCCCTTTCCAGAGAAATATAATGCCTTATGAAATATAATAAACAGTGCCATTTTGAATCTTGAAAGAACTGGTTCTGTTAGTGTACTGTCATTAGTTCTGTTTAACCCTCTAATGTTGATATTGTCTACAATCAATGGTTTAGGCATGCAGCCTACTCTTTTTGCAAGCGAGAAAATGTTTAGTTGTTAAGATGACATGATATATCCCCCTCGATGGACTGTCACCTTGTCGTGGTGAGGGGGCTTGCGTGTTCCGATGAACCTGTAGGCACAACAACTGGAGTCGTGCACTCCCAGGAGTGGCTGCGGGGGAGGTTCCAGACCAAGCACAGTCTGAAGACCCAAAGACCTCAACGGCGGAGCAGGCGGAGGATAACATGGTACATGTTACAACGGCTGCGAAGGCGGAAGAAGGCTGCAACAGACTGAGAAGCCACGGTCATTGTGTTAAACTACATCACCAGTGGAACCTCACTCTGTGAAGTCTGTGTGTTGATCAGCTGTGCACTGACCTCCACACATTAAAAAAATCCACGCACAGGCGTCTTCCAAAGAAAATAAAAAACAAACAACCAAAGTCCCATGGCGATCAGCGAGTGGCGACGGGGGCAGGACTGTGAAATCTGGAAGCCCCTAGTCACAGACTGGCACATGGGCGGTGGGTACAGACTCAGTCGTTCTACCTCAAGGTCCGAGGCAGTTGAGTAGTTCGGCAGCTGTATCCGCGACTGAGCAGCCCTATTGAGGACCCACTCTGCTCACCCCACATGGGGAGGGGGCTAGAAAAGGTGCCCCAAACATAGTCTGCCTCACTCATCCCTGACTGGACTGCCGCGTCCAGTGGGGTCACCACCCTGCGGCCAAAAAAGAAAAATGAACTTTGGTACGTGGAACGTACGGACTCTGATGGACAACAGTGGCAGTGAACGCCCCGAACGCAGAACTGCCATCATTGCAAGGGAGCTGGGATGCTTCAACATCGACATAGCAGCCCTTCAGGAGACCCGGAGAGCAGGAGAGGGACAGCTGAAGGAAGAAAAAGGAGGCTACACCTTCTTCTGGAAGGGACTGCCCGAAAAAGACCAAAGAATGCACGGAGTTGGCTTCGCCATCAGAAATGATCTGATGAAACATCTGTCTGAAGCACCCACTGGCATCAACGAACGACTCTCAACCCTCCGAATCGATCTTGCCAAAAACCAACGGGCAACCATCATAAGTGCCTATGCACCAACACTAGATGCTGACGAAGACATCAAGGAGAAATTCTACTGTCAGCTGGACACCGTCCTATCGGGGATACCTAAGGAGGACAAAATCATCCTCCTGGGGGACTTCAATGCAAGAGTCGGGCGAGACTTCGACCTGTGGCCAGGGACCATTGGAAAAGACGGGGTTGGAAACAGCAACTCAAATGGCATCCTGCTTCTCACCAAATGTGCGGAGCACAACCTTGTCATCACCAACACGCTCTTCCGCCAGAAAAACAAGTTCAAGACATCATGGAAGCACCCCCGGTCAAAGCATTGGCACCTCTTAGACTATGTAATCACACGCGCCAGAGACCGCCGTGACGTGCTCCTCACAAGAGCCATGATAGGTGCTGACGACTGCTGGACTGACCACAGGCTAATTCGATCCTCGATCGCCCCCAAGCGCAGACTCCAAGGAAGGAAGACAAGGCGCAAAATGAACACCCAAGCCCTTCAGGAGCCCTCCAGACGAGCCCATCTCCAAACAGCACTCAAGGACCATCTACCCACAGAACACCCCGAAAATGTTGAGGAACATTGGAACAAACTGAAGACCTCCATCATCCAAGCCTGCGAAGAAACTATTGGATACCAAGCCAAGAAACATCAAGACTGGTTTGATGAAAATGACATCGAGATCCAACAGCTAATTGACAAGAAAAGGAAAGCCTTCCAAGCATGGCAGAGAGACATCAACTGTGCTGCTAAGAAAAAGATCTATGCTAGTGCAAAAGCTGAGGTCCAAAGAAGGACAAGAGAACTCAAGAACATCTGGTGGACAAAGAAGGCCGAAGAAATCCAACACCTGGCAGATACCCATAATGCTCAGGGATTCTTCAAAGCCACAAAGGTAATCTATGGACCAAGAAACCATGGCATACAGCCTCTACGCTCATCAGATGGAACCAAACTCCTGAAGGACCAAAACTCAATTGCACTACGTTGGAAAGAACACTACCAAAGCCTCCTGAACCGCAGCTCCAATGTGGCCGAAGAGGTCCTCTCACAAATCCCACAACAACAAACCAGGGATGAGCTTGCAGCACTGCCTAGTTTGGAAGAAGTCAGCAATGCCATCAGCCAACAGAAGAATAACAAAGCCAGTGGACCAGATGGGATCCCTGCTGAAATCTTTAAAGAGGGAGGACCTGAGCTAACACACCAACTCCACCAGCTCATAGTAAAAGTGTGGGTGACCGAGAAAATACCAGCAGATTTCAAGGACGCCACCATCATCACCCTCTTCAAAAAAGGGGAAAGAACAGACTGCGGAAACTATCGAGGTATCTCCCTTCTAACCTCCGCTGGGAAAATCCTCGCAAGAATCCTTGCAAACCGCCTTCTGCCCCTCTCAGAAGACACCCTCCCAGAATCCCAGAACGGCTTCCGCCCCTCCAGAGGAACCGTGGACATGATCTTCACTGCACGACAACTCCAAGAAAAATGCAGGGAACAAAACCAACCTCTGTACATGGCATTCATTGACCTTGCAAAGGCATTCGACACAGTGAATCGCAGCGCTCTCTGGACCATCCTCCACAAAATCGGGTGCCCTAACAAATTTGTGAACATCCTGCGGCACCTCCATGATGACATGATGGCAACAGTTTTGGACAGCAGTGGCTCCCAAAGTGACCCATTTAAGGTGGAATCCGGTGTCAAACAGGGATGTGTTATCGCCCCAACTCTATTCTCCATCTTCATCGCTATGATACTTCACCTTGTTGATGGGAAGCTTCCCACCGGAGTGGAAATAATCTATCGGACAGATGGCAAGCTATTCAACCTCAGCAGACTGAAAGCCAAAACCAAGGTTACAACAACATCTGTTATAGAACTCCAGCATGCTGATGACAATGTCATCTGTGCGCATTCAGAAGAAGATCTACAAGCCACTCTAAACACCTTCGCAGAAGCATACGAGAAGCTCGGCCTGTCACTGAACACTGAGAAAACCAAGGTGCTGTTCCAGCAGTCACAAGCCAATCCCTCTCCAATGCCAGTAATACAGCTTAATGGTGTAACATTAGAAAATGTCGACCATTTCCGCTACCTTGGCAGCCACCTCTCCACCAAAGTCAACATCGACGCCGAAATACAACACCGCCTGAGCTCTGCAAGTGCAGCATTTTCCAGAATGAAGCAGAGAGTGTTTGAGGACCGGGACATCCGTAGGGAGACCAAGGTGCTTGTCTATAAAACCATTGTCCTCCCAACCCTGCTCTATGCCTGTGAGACGTGGACAGTCTACAGACGTCATATGCAACTCCTGGAACGATTCCATCAGCGCTGCCTCCGGAAAATCCTGCAAATCTCCTGGGAAGACAAGCGGACAAACGTCAGTGTGCTGGAAGAAGCAAAGACCACCAGCATTGAAGCGATGGTCCTCCAACATCAACTCCGCTGGGCCGGCCACGTTGTCCGGATGCCTGACCACCGTCTCCCAAAGCAGTTGCTTTACTCCGAACTTAAGAACGGAAAACGGAACGTTGGTGGACAGGAAAAGAGATTTAAAGATGGGCTGAAAGCCAACCTTAAAAACTCTGGCATAGACACTGAGAACTGGGAAGCCCTGGCCCTTGAGCGCTCCAGCTGGAGGACAGCTGTGACCAGCAGCGCTGCAGAATTCGAGGAGGCACGAGTGGAGGGTGAAAGAGAGAAACGTGCCAGGAGGAAGGCGCGTCAAGCCAACCCCGACCGGGAACGCCTTCCACCTGGAAACCAATGCCCTCACTGCGGAAGAAGATGCAGAGCAAGAATAGGGCTCCACAGCCACATACGGACCCACAAGGAAATCCATAATGGAAGACCATCTTACTCGTCCAACGAGGGATCGCCTAAGTAAGTAAGTAAAGTATATCAAATTAAATATTTTCTTTGGTATATTGGAAAGCAAAGAGAAAAAGATTAAAGATTCAAGAATCTTGGAAACAAAACTTTTAAAATTCTTTGACATATTGTTTATTATGGTACATGATATATTTTTGTCATCTACAAGTAGAAATTCATTAGTTGTCACATTTTCAATAAGATGATAGTATGATTGTGCTTATAATTTTGTTAAAAAGTTAATGTTATCACTAGTAATTTTTCCATAGGAAAATGACCCCATATATGTCAGAATTTTCTGTTTCTTCATAGACTTGTGGTACTCTTGTCTTTACTCTCCAGTTTGCCCAGCCTGTGTTCACCTTGAAAGAAGTGTGCATTTGGCCAAAAATGCAAATATTGTTTGAGGTAGTATAATTACAAGGTAATATGTATAGTATTTTCTCAACTTGTTATCTGTAACATCTTTTCAATGATCCAGTGGAGTTTCATGCTTGAAACAGAATAGGTCAGTGAGTGTTACATCATGTAATAGTCAATTTCTATGGGCGGTTTGAGGAGAGCAATGTATGTCTTTCTATATTGGCCACATCTTTAATCTTGTGAAATCAGCAGGGGAAAAATGAGCTGAATACTAATCCTGCACAGTTTGTGTACATGCATATGAATATGGCAGGCAGGCATGAGTTAAGCCAAAACTTTGAGTGGCTTGTTTGAGTAGGCAAAGATTCCAGCTCCCAAGGTTGATTCACAATGTTGGTGGTTTGATCTCATTGCACAAAGAATCAACACTTCAGACTGAGAGGTCAGATGGGAAAGCGAAGCAGAGTAAGAGCAGCTTATTTCTCTGCATGGTCCATTCCTAATAGATTTCAGAAAATGTGTTGTATGTTGAAAAATGTATATAGTTGCTGGCCTTTCATTCACAAATTAAAACTTTTTTGTGGTATCAGGCCCTTCCTGAAGATCAGTGATAGGCAGTGACCATACCATTACAGGTAATGGACATTTTTAAAACTGGACATTTTTTGACCTGGCAATGCTTTTTACATGGCCTAAAGGAAATTGAGTTTTTAGGATTCTAGCATAACTGTTTTAATGGATAACTTCAGTGACCTGAGGATCAGGAAATTTTTATGGCATAATGTCTTAATTTATTAGTTTGTTATGTATGGTTTATGTAGTGTGTAATCTGTTTATTTGGTTATACAATGTTTTTGTTGATTTTTTTAATGTTATGAAACTTTTGCCATTTTTAACCATTGTATGCCGCTTTGAATCCCACCCATAGGAGAATAAAATAATAGTTGTGACTGTGTGACAAAGATTAGGTTGAAAATGAATGGTGTTATCTCCAACTTTGCCTTCATGGTGATCAACCTCTGATCGATTGGCTTCTTTTCTTCGATTTTCTGGCAGAATATCACTGCCAGGCATGGTTGAAATCCAACCCCTCCAAATTACGTCCCCTGAACTTGAGGGCAGAAACTGTGTAGTAGAAGATGTAAACCAGTGGTTCTCATCCTGGGGTCCCCAGATGTTTTTGGCCTACAATTCCCAGAAATCCTAACAGCTGGTAAACTGGCTGGGATTTCTGGGAGTTGTAGGCCAAAAACATCTGAGGACCCAAGGTTGAGAAGCACTGGTGTAAGCCAACAAGTGTTGCATTTTACACAGGAACTATGTGTATATCTGTACAGTGTGACTGGTTGAGACATGGGGTCAAAATAGAATTCCATGTTTAGATCATTCCCACATGGTTACATTTAAAAAATAACATGCTTTTATGATTTTTTTAAAATACAATTTAACATAAAAATATTCCAAATCCAGGTAATTAAAAAGTTATCTGAGTATTAATTCAAAATAATATTGTGATGGGAGAACAGGCAAATGTGCTTATTTAAAAGATTGAACTTCTAAATATTTAAAGTGAAGTAATTATAAAAAATACATAATTATTGGAAAGAACACTCTTTTCCTCACATTGAGAAACATTTCTATATACTGCATACATTTTATTACCAGCTATGAACAGAGTTTAAGAGTATAAAGAAGGAAATGCATTCTGAAATATAACACAGAAAGGAACAAGAAAGTCTCAGTCAGCCTCTGATTGAAATCAAGGGCCTGTCCAGAAATTTAATTATACGACCTATACCTCTCGAGTAATTTAACTTCAAAATTATTAGTGGAGCGGCTTTTTCTGCTATTTTGGAAATGATTGGAGATTGCAGTCCTGTTTGAAATGTAGCCATGGTTACTTGGCTCAGATCTTATAGGAAAGGTTTGCTGCTAATCCACCCAGCAGGTAGAAAATGATAAAGTCTATTAATCACTTGGAATGGCTCCGGAACTTGGAAGAAATAAAAGTTGTAAAAAAAGGGAGGCACTGTTAATAAATAAACACAGACACAAGCAGCCTTAGTTTAAGCTACTACACTTCGGTGTATGTTGCCCACTGAATCACCTCCTGCAATATTATAGGTGGGTTTCATTGTAAATTTCATTGTAAATTTCAGAATAACTGAATTAGGAGGTTGTTGAGCTGGTTTTTTAAATATATATATGTGTGTTTGTGTGCATAATCTAATTAAAGAAGATAACAATTCTTCATGTTTATGTCTGAAGGAGTGATCCTATTAGCACACCTACCATTGACTGAATTAAATCCATCTCACTTTTGAAATACAAGAAAATATTGGGTTGTTGTAGGTTTTTTCAGGCTATATGGCCATGTTCTAGAGGCATTTTCTCCTGACATTTTTGCCTGAATCTATGGCAAGCATCCTCACTACCTCTGAGGATGCTTGCCATAGATGCAGGTGAAACGTCAGGAGAAAATGCCTTTAGAACATGGCCATATAGCCCGAAAAAACTTACAACAACCCAGTGATTCCGGCCATGAAAGCCTTCGACAATACAAGAAAATATTGCTTAGAAGTTTTAATGAAGTTTATCACAAACTTAATGTGTCTGCTAATCTGTGTGCTAAAATCCCAAATAAAGATCAGAAGATATCAGCACCTATCACAGTGCAAAACCATCATGTCAATTTCCAGGAGACAAGCTGTGATGATGGCCTATATACAATTAAGAGTGCATCTACACATGATAGAATGAATGAAGTTTAACACTACTTTAACTGCCATGGCCTAATGGTATGAAACACTAAAAGTTGTAGTTTTCAAGGTCTTTAGCCTTCTCTGCAAAAGAGTGCTGATGTCTCACCTAACAGAAAATTCCAGGATTCTATAGCATTTAGTCATAGCAGTTAAAGTGGTGCCAAACTGCATTAATTCCACAATGCAAATGCACCCTAAATCAGTGCCCTGCTTTGAGAACTGGTGTACTAGTAGCTGTGTTTTTCAGGATTGGTACATGCTTTTATTGTGTAATCAGTTGCACACAAATATTTCACAACATACTTTGCAAGATGGTGGAAACTCTCAAACAAACGCCCTTGTGACATTTTAGTTCAACATGGTAGGAATTTTCATTGGAAAACTTAGACTAGATTTCAGTCATAGGTAAAAACATATATGCATGCTATCTGCAGGAATTCACATGTAAGGCTTTTTTATTTTAATTTTTGCAATTCGTTAACTATAACAGCCTGATCTGAAACAGTTGACAGCATTGTTTATCTAGTAATGGTAAGGGAGCTAGAGAGACTGGTCACTTTCTTTCATAAGTCCAACAATCCAATTTCAGTGTGGTAAAGCCACTCTGTTCAAACCCTGTGAAGCATCACAAAAGGGTTGACTGGACTCATGGACTATGCTGTAATGCAGTTTCTCTTAACCTTATATATTCAAAAGACTTAGATGTACTGATGTTGGATGGTGTTTTAGAATTTATTACCTGGCTGTAGGTAGGAATAGGGAAGCAAGCAGGAGGCCCATTTGGACACACAAACACACACACACACACACATGAAATATTAACTCTACCACTGGACTCTTTTCTGTTGTCTTATTCAAACATTCACTGTGTTTTCCAGAAACACATATTTATTAGATAAAAAGTGAAATGCATGATTATATGACTTAAAAGTATGGGCTGAAATGTAAAGTTTGTGACTGATTGAAATACAAGTGGCAACATCCCTTTTATTAGCAGGGTAGACAAAAGGATTAGGGGAAAAATATTGAGACTGAAGCCAATCAAGGAAACAGAAAGCAACTGTAACAGTTTTTGATAGTATGAAGGGCAAAATGTCTGTGAGTTATACCAAGTGAATATCACCAGTTTATGCAGCTGCCTGCTGTAAGTGGTCTGCTGAGAGCCATAAAGGCATTTTTTTTCTGCTACTGTTCTTATTTGAAATCACATCTGCCAGGAAAGTGGTGCCAGAAAGCTAATGCAAAATGAGACTGATTGCTACTTGATTGTGTCGTGAAGAGCAAGAGGCCACTGAGGGAACAAGGAATAATAAACTGTAGATCCACAGTAAAGATTAATGGGATCGAGAGAAGAAGAGGAGGAGGAGGAGATGAAGGACTTGGTAGTCATAGTAGCAATAGTGGATGAGACTAATTTCACACACTGACTTTGTCTATCCCTGATGTGAGGTCAGATAAGATATCTGCTGAATCTGTCTCCTTGCAGTTCACTGAGAGGACTCCAACAAATACAGAAACTATAACCTATATGGCTAATAAAAACCCACTACTCAAATATGGGATACTATGCTGATAATGTACAAATTCCCTTGACAGGTTCAAAAGGCCACATTCCAACTTGGTTCATAATATAGTAAAAGCTGACATATTTTACAATATGATTTTCTTGTTCCAAAGATTAGGAGTTATAAAGTTCACCCTTGGGTTATAATAAAACAGTTTTTGTCCATTGCATTATTATGACCACTGTATAGGTATTGTTTTACTATTTCCTTGCATCTTAATTTTCCCCAAACTGCAAACCATTTCTTTGTTAATGCATACCATATATAGCATAGAGATAGTAAAGATTTTCCACATGTCGGTTTTGAAAAGCGGTTCCTTTAGTCAGTTAAAATCACAAATGCAACTAATGACCATCATCAGGTTTAAAATGTTTTTGCTAATTAAGTAATAGTAGTGAGTGTGAATTTGTATGAGAGATGTTCTGTACTTTGTGTTCAGGAGTAGTGGCAATAGCGCAATTCTTCACTTTTACTTTCTGCTCTCACCATTTCAGGTTAATTAATAAAAAACATAGCTCTGGGGGGTGCCCTCAGAAGTATATGATTGACTAACCACTAAGCCATATTTCAAAAGCCCTTTGAAAAGTTCACTGCTTTCACAGAAGTTGTTTGTGTTGTTTTGATGCAAGTCACTTCCTTTAAATTATGTGCTGTCACATAATTAACCAAAGCTTAATAAAAAGCAAACCCTAATTACATAAACTGGGACAATGCTGGGAACACTTTTGCCGTTACACTGTTCTGAAGCCAATGAACTATTTCTTTCACAAATATCTTCCCATTACATCTCAATCAGAACTGTGTCCTACACTTGGGTGGATATGATGAAGAACTAGAAGCAGAAGAAATGTTAAAAGTAGAGTCTTTCTAGAAAAAAATGACTCTTATCTTATTGAAGGGTATTGCTTTCAGCAGTGGAATTAGAGAACTTTTATGTGCCAGAAATGTTTGAACCAGGAAATGTGCAAGTGGATGTATAAAACTAGATCTTGTAAATGAATTAGCTTTCTTCTGTTCCCCAGAACTGCCAAAAAAGAAGCATGACATTTTTATATTTGTGTTAAGCAGGTTGCCCTGAGTATTCTATGTGTTTATTCACTTTTAGAATTTATTTAGACGTAGAGCCATAGCGAATGAAAAACCTACATTGAACTTTTGTTGAGAATTACCCAGTCAGTGTTTTGCAGTGGCACATTTGAATAATGCTCCCAAAATATGCTTTTTGAGTGTCAAGAAACTCTAATGAGAAGAATATCAGGCACATCAGGACTTATTCACATATGCTTGCTTGGTGCGAAGAAGAGCATTTTCGGTGCAGAAAATAATATTGCTATGCAAAAATATTATGAAAAGCTGTTCCCTGAGCAGAAGTTGCTGTCGCTGTGGACTTAGAATTTGTGTCTACAACCCAAATACAGGGTGTTTTAAAAAGATAGGCCTGATTTGATTTCATTATATTTCTGCAACCACAAACCATCCATGAATGAAACTTTGACCACTTGAAAGGGCGAGGCATAGAGTTTCAAATGATTACTGTTAGATGCTTCTCCTAGTGCAAAAATGGCCCATGGTCTCAGCCATTCTTAAGATTGTGATCCTGTAACATGACCTTAGGCTAAGTGAGGCATTTGCTATTTGCGGAGCTATTCTTTAGATTTGTTTCTGACTCAAAATGGTTGGCAAAACTTGATAACTTATTAAACTGTTTGTACCTTTTTGTGCAATTGTAACATGTTGCCATCGTGAAATATACTGCTTTAACATTGGGTCCATCATTTTGAAATACTACATAAAATGAACTCAGTGCTCAGCATCTGTGGAGTTTTCGTAACAAGGTTGCTGCATCCAACTAATAAGCTGTATTTACTGTGGATCTTCTTGAAAGATCCAAAGTGACCACACAGTTTTGTGGGTGTGGATCCAGGCCAACGGATCCACGACTGCATCACTGCCAGCAAGCAATTCCCTGCCAATCTGACAATGTCACATCTCTGGGTTATTTCTGGTGCCAAGCACAACATTGCCGTCAAGCCTCTGGGGGAGAACTGCTTGCTGGGTGTGTTGCAGTGGGAGCATCAGTAGCAGCCCCGGTGTGCCCTTGGACTGCTTGGCTGTGTGGATAGCCAAAAGGCTCCAAGGCTGCTATTTTTTGGAAACAATGTGATTTCTGAAAGACTTTCTTGCAAATATTTTTTAAAGTAAAGCTGGCAAGAAGGAAATAGCTCAAGCAACCCACCCTTTCATACATCAGTTGTTGTTTTTTTTATTCAGGGGTGCAGCATCTGATGCCGGTTTTCAGTTTTATAACAGGGGTGGGAAATTGGTTGTGAACATCCTATGCTACACCTTCTTTTAACCTTTCATTCTCTCCAGAAATAGATTTTGTTTTCATGGTCTGTTTCATTGTGTTTGAGGTTGGAAAATTGATGTTCTCCTGTGTGAAATTGGCCAGCAGTTTGGAAGTGCCTTAAAGCTTGCTGCTTAGCATAGAGAAGTCCCAGCCTAACCTAGAAGGCTGTATATTAGCAAAGATAGAGATTCGACCCTCAAGCGGCAGCTCAGTGGCAAAACACAACATCATTTGTTTTTCCTCTTAACTTTATAAGATCCTGCATTCAATATCAAGCATCCCTGGTGAAAAGATATTCTGGAAAGACTCTTTTGTCTGAGACCTTGGGAAAATATTGCCAGTCAGAAAAGATTATTTTCACTTTTGGAGCCAAGCTAGACAGAGTAGAAGGCAGCTTAATATATTGTGTATGACATGCCAGCCAAGACAATTTGTTGCATAACAAGGCTTTCTCATTCTTCTTTGCCTGTACATTTGAATGCAGGTCAGCCAGCTGAACGCAAAGATGCACTTGGGTGACAGTCAAGATGTAAAGGCTCAGGTCCTCAGGTGCCTTGGTTCACTACTCCTTGTCTGATCAGCTTTAAACCAACTTCTCCAGTTTTCCATCCTCCAGGGAGTCTAAAAATTGATACAATATGGAATGTGCTCAACTACAGTGGCTTGGCATTTGTACTGTGTCTACAACAGCTGCTGTAACAGCTTAGCAAGTATACCATTCAAATGTGGGTCAAAAGTGATAATGAATGTATGCTGAAAGTTCCAGTGCTATGAAGTATTAACATTGTATACCTAATTCTGCTATCATCCTGAATGTTACATTGCAAAAAAACCTATTGCTGTCATTAGCACTGAGATGAATTGAAATTCATTACTACTCTCAAAGAACTATGTGCTCATCTTGACCAATAATATCCAACACAGTCTGGATCATATGTGCCAAATTCAAAGCCTGTCAAATTATTTTACATGGGCAGCAAAGACTGGACTTGAAGCCCCCCACTCTTCAAAGTGGAGGCAAAGAAAGAGAAAAGATCCAGGATAGATGGATGCTTCCCCCCTCCCCCTGTACCACCCGCCCGACCCTTATTAGAAGAGGCCACCGGAGACTCTTTCAATAGCTTTATGGCTAAAACTGTTGCTTGCTCACTGCTTTACAACTGCCTACGTTCTCTCCCTCCTTTTCTCCTGCCCCTCTGCAAGCTCAACAGATGTCTGTCCACTATCTCCATCTGCTGCACACTCTCTTTGGAGTGACAATCACTTATTCAAATGATCACTTTTTACTAGACAATATTTTATTAAGTTATGTGGAGATGGGGCCTTTGAAACCGACTTCAATTAAGCCCAATAGTCTAATTTTAATAATAATACGATCATTGCAGTATTTCCTTTCTTCCTCCCCACTCTTACCCCCTTTTTAAAAAAGGACTCTTAACAGTGTTATTTTTGTCCAAAGTTATTATAAAAGAGGGAAACACCTACCAAAATGGAACCTATAGCAAGAATGGCTTATTTTGTGTTTGTTGTTATTTTCAAAACATAATATATGGATGAGAATAGTGTGTGATGGGGTGTCTCAGGTTATTTAACAACGTGTTAAGGAGTTGTTACATTTACAGACAATCCCCAGGTTACAAGCATCCAGCTTAGTGTCTCATAGTTAAGAATGGGGGTGAGATGACAGGAATTGAGAGAAATCTACCCCTTGGAAGGGAAATTCACTTCTGGAAGAGTTATCATGGGGAAAAGACATCTTCATTGAAGCATTATCACCAATCCTAATTTTTAAAATAAGCCATATTTTTAAAAAATCTAATTCAAACAGGGACAGAAAGTGAAGTGAAATCTTCTGAACAGGGTCACAGACAGCTAAACGAATGTTAACCTTTCCATATGCTACCCAAAGCACATGTGTGTGGTGTATAAAGGTAAAGGTTTCCACTTGACATTAAGTCTAGTCGTGTCCGACTGTGCACATCTCCATAGACACCTCCAAAGTCATGTGGCCAGCATGACTGCATGGAGTGCTGTTACCTTCCTGCAGAAGTGCTACCTATTGATCTCACATTTTCAGAAGCTGAGGCTAACAGCGGGAGCTCACACCGCTCCCCAAATTCGAACCGCCAAGCTTTTGGTCAGCAAGTTCAGCAGCTCAATGATTTAACCCGCTATGCTACCAGGGGCATATGTACACACACACACACGTGACCAACAATAATAAAAACACACACACACATTCACACACACACATTCATCTCTCTCTCTCTCTCTCTATATATATATATATATAGAGAGAGAGAGAGCTAGAGAGCTGAAGTTACATATGTTACACATGTACCTGTTCTGTCTTACAAACAAATAGAACTTAAGAACAGATCTAAAGAATCCATCTTGTTTATAACTTGGAGACAGCCTGTATACAATCTTACAATTACAAATGGTCTTTTGAAGGCAAGCAGAAGATTGATGTGGCATACAATGAAAATGTGTTTGACAGCCCTGGTCTAGATAATTGCTCTAACAGAACATTCTGTTAAGTATCACTTGTGCCTTGTCCACATCCTAACCCTGTGTGTTATTTCTCATGTTCCCCTGTTACTTATTTGTATTTCATCTTGAAATTCAAGATGAAACTCTAGTAATTGAATAAAATATTATTGGAAGCAAGATATGTTTAGATATCCTTTTCATGAAAACTATTGATGTTTTCTCAGCCCTAATGCTGCTTTAGATGTATTTCCCTTCCTGTTTTATTTCCCTTGGCATAATTCTAAGTAGTAGTTGTGTGCCTTCAAGTAGTTTTCAAATTATTGTGATCCCAGGATCACCAAATGATTTTTTTAAATGACAGAGCATGGATCTGAACCTGGCATCGATTGTCGTACAACCTTGTCACACGTTAGCTGGAGGTGCTCCATTTCATAGAGGAGCAAATGGAACCTGGTGCTCCATGCCCCTCATCGCCTAGGTCCAGCTGAGGCTTATCAGATGGGGGGAAGTTTGAGCACACGGCTTCCCCCCATGGATTTCAATGGCAACACGGGAGCCCTGGTGGTGGCATGTGCCAGCTCTGCCCTCCTTCTGCCATCCACATAGACATGTTCAGTGTCATCTGATGGGAACTGGCCAGATTGGTGGGTGATCAGGGCTAAATTGGCACATGCCACCAAATTTAGCCCCTTATGAAGAGGTCAATAATCTACTACACCATCCTGGCTCCAACTAATTCAAACTAATAAATGAAAACATACTAGATAAAATAGCATTTTATATGATACCACCAACACTTCCAGGCTTTTATTCAGGCTGGTTATTCTCATTAAAAGCAAACAGAACCATTATTCATTTTGCTAAAGTATTTATTGAACATTTAAAACAATAACTTTATTAATGCCTTATTGCCTTCACTTAGATTTGGCATCATGATGTTATGACGTAACACAATCTGATTGGCTGCCTATCATCATTATGCCATCACTGTGGATACGTGTTTCCTGAATTGCTAGATTTAGCTGTTAATCAGGTGTGTTGCCAAGATAACACACACACATGAATAAGCAAGAGCAGTAGGAAAGGGGAATATTTTATAACATTTTTGTCATACATGAAGATGCACAAAACATAACACTGTGGGAAAAATCAAGTTTTTAGAGGGATTTCTTATTTGTAGTTCCAGCAGTTTTTACACATTTCCACAAAGGAATTGTGGTCTTTTCATATAATAGCTTTGTGTTTGAGGGACCTCCAAGGACATTTTTGCATATAATAACTTTTCTCATTTGGGTATGAGAAGTGGCACCTATCAAGATTACCACCCTGCACAGCTCTTGAAGGCTTTCATGTAAAGTAACAAATCTACTGATCAGATAAAGAATTCATGCTTTCCCACACCATTAACCCAATCAAAAATTGGGTCTCTTTTCCATGTCAAACTCTCCTCAGCTTTAAATGCAATGATAAGGGCAGAAGAAGCTTACATAGAACGGATGGAAACTTGTGTGGGCCAAATTATGTCCTTAGCCTGCAAGTTCCCCTTCTCTGAAATAGGTAATGTTAAAGTAATTCTAAAAATTAATGGATCATATAATATTTTCTGCAATTCTGATGCAACTACCCCCAATCACTAGTATCTGTATGTCTTCAATCACACGAGAGACCAATTTGAAAAATTGAAGGAGACTGAAAAAAAGTTTTGTTATATTTTGCAGTAAGCTTTAATAAAAGAGAGTTATTGTTGTTTTTAAAAGCCTACATTGTGCATGTGCAAACTTTAGCACACATCTTAAGAGTTTCATAATACCGCAGTTACAAGGATGAAGTAGCAATATGACCAGCTCTGTGATTTTGTCTAATTAACAGGTCAAGCCACCCATAACATATGTTAAATATTATCTAAACAGTTCAAAGAATTATGGGATAGCCATTCACAGTATTGCTCCCTGTGTATCTCGGGGAGAAGACAGAAATTGTAAAATGAAAATGGTTATGTCTGAAACATTTTGGGTACGTTACCAAGACAGGCCTTCGTCAGTACATTGGACCCCATTGCTACTCTACCAAGCTCATCACAAAGGGATAAGGATTCATCCCGTATCATGGCAAATGAGAACCCATTGCTCCATGCACTGCTTTTCCCAACTTACCTGGACGCCAATCCCACAAGGGGGGAAGCATTGCTGCCTTGCTTCCCCCATTGTTTGAAAGGCAACGTAGGAAGCTTCCTATGTTGCTGCTCCCACAGCATACACCATTTGCTCTCCCCTTTTGGCATGGAACCCATCCAGAAGTAAACGTGAGTCATGTAATGGACTCTCTGTCAAAAGTGGAGAGTAAGCGGCATATGATGGGCAAATCAGCTCATTTGATGAGGTAGTTAGAGCAGGCAAAACAGCTTCATTTATATCTACTGACTAGCATTACCTAGAGCAGGGGTCCTTAAACTAAGGCCCGGGGGCCGGATACAGCCCTCCAGGATCATTTACCCAGCCCTCGCTCAGGGTCAACCTAAGTCTGAAATGACGTGAAAGATCACAACAACAACACCAATCCTATCTCATCAAGCAAAAGCAGGCCCACACTTCCCATTGAAATACTAATAAGTTTATATTTGTTAAAATTGTTCTTCATTTTAATTATTGTATTGTTTTAAGTGTTTTTTTGCACTACAAATAAGATATGTGCAGTGTGCATAGGATTTCATGTGTTTTGTTTTTTTTCCAAATCATAATCCAACCCTCCAACAGTTTGAAGGACTGTGATCTGGCCCTTTGTTTAAAAAGTTTGTGAACCCCTGACCTAGAGCATTGCTTCTTATACTGTGTGTCACAACCCCAAATTGGGTTCCCATCTATCTATCTATCTATCTATCTATCTATCTATCTATCTATCTATCTATTTATTTACTATATTTATAACCCGCTCTTCTCACCCCAAAGGGGACTCAGAGCGGCTTACAGATTTTGGCAAAATTCAATGCCTCATTATACATACAAATAATTAATATAGCATATTGCACTTGCCCAGAATTCCAACATACCACCTCTCACACCCAGCACTTTTTAAATCTGTACCCATCATTGGCCCGGCCCCTGGTTTTTATTGCATAATAGTGTAATGTTTTGTTATTGCTTATGTTTTTAATTTGCTTTGTATAGTATTGTTATTATCTGTTGTGTTGTGTTGAGGCCTTGGCCTTTGTAAGCCGCATCGAGTTCTTCGGGAGATGTTAGCGGGGTACAAATAAAGTTTAATAATAATAATAATAATAATAATAATAATACAGTTAAAACATATAAATGCAGTAAAACAGATTAAAACATAGTTTCCCCGTCACTCCCCCCCTCCCCCCAACAGGGCAAACAAAAGCTTGCTAGTAAAAGTGGTCTTATGCATTATTACCATGGTGCAAGGAGATATAAGGTGCTAGTCTAGAAGGCTAAAGAATTAGGGTACAGGTGCCACAATTTAAACCTTAGTTTCCCTTAGTTCAGTACTGAGGGTCCCAAAAAATTGGCAGCAGTAAACGTTTTCTGAATATCATCTAATGGCTTTTAGATATTTATATGAATCTGTTTTGCACTGTGTTACTATGGACTCAGCATATCAGCCTATTTAGCAAGCTTTGCAAATGCTTATTTCTTATCAGTAAATATTTGGTTTTTGTATCTATAAGGGTATTTTTATACCCATATAACTACATAAAAATTTCTCAGGTCAAAAAGAGTCCTGAGTGGAAAGGTTTATGAAACCCTGGTCTAGAGCAGGAGTGGACAAGATAATGATGAAGAAGATAAAGATGTAGAAGTGGCTATAAAAGTACATTTTTGTTTTTGAAAAATGAGTATTTTTAAAATGTCCAATAGTAGAGGAGGCAGAGATGAAACTTGTTGAAAAGATTAATTGTCAGGACTTCAAGCACAGGCATTTCATAATGGTTCCAAGAGATGCAATGTTACCAGCAGAAATGCAGTGTCACTAGCAAGCTTGCTGATAGTGACACAGTGGTGAGTCAATTGCAGTGTGGACACCACTGGAATTGTGGGATCACTCTTAAACTAGGCTTCACGGAGCCCTTGGGGCTCTGCGGTTGAAAACGTTTGAGAAAGTTTGGGGCTCTGTGGTTGAAAAAGTTTGAGAACCCCTGCTCTAGAGATTCAGTAATGCTTTGGAGTAATGCTGAAGCAGATTAATGGCTAGATGAAGTAGTTATTCTGTCCAATCATTTTGTGGACCTCTCAAAACAGTTGGACAGTGAGTCCATGTAGATGTAGTACATGAAGGATGAGACATGAAACTCATTAGTAAAATTGGCAATAACATACTACACAATTATAGCATTATGGTTCCACTTTATCTGCTATAGTTGCCTCCTATAGAATCAGAGAAGTTCCAGAATTTTAGACCAAACTTATCCAGGAGATATAGCTTCAGCGTAAGCATCTCTGCTTAACTCCATTGTTCTCCAATTATTCTGGATTTGCTGCTGATAATACTCTTTCCCCTGACTGCAAATGCACCTATGTTATATCCTGCTGGATCTATTTGGTATGTAAGTGCCCTTTCCAAGTTCTCCACAGTCAAAGAAAAGGACTATCCAAGTCCTGCATTTGATCAAAACAATCTTTGAAAACAGGATGAAGAGGTAATTATCCTTGGCTAAAAGAGAAGATAAAGTCAGTGACAAGGCCCTCACAAATTAGCTTCCACACCTTGGAGCTTCAGAAACAATTGATGCTATTGAAACTTTTCCTACCACCTAAATTGCAGCCTGAGTAAAATAGTTATTACTGGACAGCATTCTAAGGGATCACAAATTACTTTACAAGCAGGCAAGATTACTGGGCAATCAAATAAGAATAAGAAGTCTAAGATTTTTTTCTTACCGATCTCTCCTGAAAACACATAATCTTCATAAACATTATATAAAAATACAAATTAATATTAAAATATAGTGAATATATATGAGTTTAAATTTGACTGGGTGTTTTACTACTTAATGAGCTTTTCTGAAAGTGGTCCTGAGCTAAATAACCTGGTTGTCTAAAGTGAGCTGACTAGTCTGTCCCTCTCTAATATTTGTTACGGTGTACTTCTCATCTAATGTGAAACTGTTAAGGATATTGATGTCCTAAAACAATGCCTTTTTATTTATTATTTATTTATTTATTTGATGCATTTGTTAACCGCCGTTCTCAGCCCTAGGGCGACTCACGGCGGTGTACAAACATATAAAAGACAATTTACAAAAGCCATGATGACAAAAACCAACATATCACTAATACACTGTTACTATTAGCATTGGGAAAGGGCAGAATTTTGGCTATGTAAACCACAGCGGCAATTAAGAAGAAGGTCTGTTCAAGCGAATGAATAGCTCTCCTGTTTTAAAGGAAAGCTTACCAAGTTTTACAAAGTAGGCTTGTTCCCACATCAGGAGGATCATTAACTTAAAGTCATTTTTGTTTTTAATACAAGACATACATTCATTATTTGGAGCAATTTACTTTCAAGCATATAATGCGTTCTTTACATTTCTGACGTGGGAGCACTAAAATTAGATAAACAAGGAATGGCATGAAAAGGCATTTTTGTTTTTGTTGTTATAATGCAGCTCTAAATATGACCTGCATCCAGGGCCTACTCAGAAATTTTTAGTTATGTAGCTGGTATTATTAGGGAACATTATTTCCTCACCAGGCTATGGGTTTTTCCTCCCATGTATTTCTAACATGTACTATACAATTATCGCTAAAGCAAAATATGTTTAATATTGGCGTCTAGAATCAATTCAGCCAGGGAGAGTAACCAAATAGAAATACCGAGAAGCACAATACTGTAACATTAGTTAAATCTTTAGTGGAGAAAACACCTCCAGAATAGGTAAATGTTATTTTACAAAAAGCAAAGCAGAATTTTCTATTTAATGGAAATCATTTAAATTCAGTTGAGGCTGACTAGAATATCCCACACAGTTTGTTAAATTGGAAATATATATTTATTAATACCCATTCTAGTGAGGAAAGCTAAATATTAGTTTCTACCAGAGATGTAATTTTTCATTATTTTCTCATCAAAAAATCAAAGAGTTATAAAAAACCCCCCCATGGATTTGGTAGGGGCTTCATGGGTCTGAGTCCATATAGCTTTGTGTCTCATTTAAGAGAGGAAAACCAGATATAGCAATTACTACTACTGGTACTACTACTACTACTACTAATAATAATAATAATAATAATAATAATAACACCAGGTGCCTATACAGGTGATACATAGGCAAGGAGACCCCATCACTTCTTAACTTTGAACTTGCTTTGATCTACTTTGAGCAAAGGCAAGGGATACTCAGAAATTTGCTAGAAATCCTTGAGTATTCCATGACTTTGTGGTAGCAAGATCAGATCTGGTTTGGGGTGGATTGTGGTTGTATCACCATCTTTTGCTGCTAATAGCTGACCATGGACTCCATCATTGCAGGTGCCTCAAAAATTGTAAGGCTCTGATAATATTGTGGTCTTAATAATAGTATATTTGATAATAGATACAGTTAATGTTTCTAATTATTGATAGATGGTGATGAATTTCCTTCTAGTTGTATGGACAAACATAATTTTAAGAACTAGTCTTCCTTCAAGTGCAATGGTTTATGTTTTTTTCAGAATATTATCCAGCTTGTTCATGAATTTTTCAGCAGCTATGTGGCTATTTATTGAAAGTTACCAACTGTGAATATGACAGTGGGAACAAACAATTTAATGTAGTGGCCAAATATTACACAGATACCTTTTTTTTCAATCAGATGAGCACTATACACACACACACACACACACACATACACTCATCTATAAATGGGTAATAGAAAATGTTTATCCAGCTTTAATTGAGTTTCTTTTTGCATTTAAAGATCTTCAGACATAATTCTTATCTTAATAAACGTATCTAATTACATTAAGAATGTGTATTTTATTCAAAATATGATTCAAGAAATACTACTTAAGTGAAAACTAGATTTTTTTTAAAAAATGCAGATTAATAGAGAAATTAGATGGCATAGCCTTATAAATGTATATTAAAGAAACTTGGACCAGCAATACATTGATCTCCCCCCCCCCCCCCCACCTATATGAATTCTCAGGGCAGAGAGAGGCTTTAGTTCTGAACCAAGTTTTGAAAATGTTACGGCTAAAGGGGGACAAGTATATTTTCAGTTTGCCATTGATTTTTTTTCGTAGTTCAATTACTAGTAATAATAATAATAATAATAATAATAATAATAATAATAATAATCTTTATTTGTATACTGCCCTATCTCCCCAAAGGGACTCTGGGCAGTTTCCAACATGTAAGGCAAACATTCAAGTTGTGGAGTTTCAAATATTTTAGATTGAGTTGTGAAGTGCAATCTGTTCAATTGTTTCAATAGATTTTGTGTCAACAATAGCAATATCTTAATAGATACTACCTGTGTGGCCTTGATGAAATAATACATTTTGCTACTTGAATAAATGAATGAAGAAATAATGGATGTATTATGTGTTCCCAATTTAATTCTGTCTTGTCATAGTTTGGCCTAAACATGAATAAATTGCATTGTTGATGCGTGTTGTAGTTATGTGCCTTCAAATAATTTCTGATCTATTGCAGTGAACTTGTGTTTTTTTTTTCTTGGCAAGATTTGTTGAGAGAGAGAGTTTGCCTTGGCCTTCCTCTGAGGATGAGAGAGAGTGACTTTTCCAAAGTCTTCCATGTGGGCTTCCTTGTCCAAGCAGAGATTTGAAATACATTCTCCATAATATTATAGCATTCTAACTATGTTTATATTTCTGATAGTATTGTTTTCATTAATCTTAGGTGAGTTTCTTTCTATCTAAAATTGTTTGGAATAATCAGTTTTAATTTGATAGTGAGGAATATGGATTGATTCGTTAAGGCTCATGATGCCAACTTTTTGTTTGGACCATTAATTTAAATAGTTCTTACATATTTTCATTTATGGAAAGGTTTATGCACTTAAAGACACACATATGGGGTGGCACATATACCGGTAGCTTGGCTCTGAGCTATTTTACACTCACAAGGCTGAGCTCTTTGCAGATCTATAACGTGCTTACAATTGGGATCAACCATGCCCTCAGAAAAAATGTCTTACAAACATTTTACTAGAAGGCAAACAAAATTGGAGAACTGCTTTAAACAGGCCTATAATATTTATTGGCATGCTTTATAACAGTTGATCAGTTGTAAATGTCAGAATGGTTTGTCCCACTTGAATAGTCAATCCTTTAAGTGTTGCTCGTTGCAGTTTTTATCACAGTATGACTGGTATCATCTTAGGAAATGATTGCTTCTAAATTTGAACTTTGTTCTTTGCTGTGGGCTAACACTGTGTTGCATCCAAAAGCTTTTCATAACATTTTCATCACAGACTGAAGAAAAAACGGGGGCGTGGGGAGAGAGATTTAAGGTTCTGCTACTTTGAAGTAGTGAAAGATGAAGCAAAGCTTTCACTAACTTTTTTTGAGAGAAGAAAAAGTAAATCCCATTGCTAACAAATCTAGGATTCTCCCATGAAGAACAACAATACAGCTTGAAATGCATGGGATGGCTTGTGAATGTTTCCATTAAAGACATTTTAATTGCACCTTTGGGCTATTCCCTCTCATTTACTAGAGTTTGATTATGTGTCCCCCTAAGAGGATTCTGTAACAAAAGATTTAAAGCACTGTAGGAGCAAGGACTCTAAAATGTCTCAGGATTTAAAGTAAGCTTTTTATAAATTTCCCATAGCTAGAAAAAAAAAGATCTGTACATTTTATTAGGACACTGATTGTCTCATTACCGCTTGGATATGTTGTAATGAAGCATATCAGTCTTCTATGGTTCAAGATAATAACAGTGTAATTGAATTCACACTGTTTTCCATAGTGTTATGCCCAAATATTACTTTGTATTTATTCTCAGCCGAAATAAATACTTGGAGTTTTCCTAACAAGTATTGGATCATCTTCAGCATCTATTGAGTGAGGCATATCTTGGAATGGCCACTTTCCATTACTTCACATTTGGGTTTCATGAATTTTATAAAGTTATAATGAATATACTAAGATAAAATTCTCAGTCATACTTGCATATTAATGTCAAACATACTAACATTTTATTTAATAATCAGATTCAACATTCTTATAAATGCCAAAATTGAGAGAACTATTCTAAAATGATTTAATGATTTCTGTCCTAATGTTCAACAAACCACTATTCTCTTGTTGTTACATTAATAAGGAGAAATGGCTGCATATTTATTAAGGATAAATGACATAGTAGAATTAATTTCATATCCTGGATATTTTTCCAGTAAGGAATCTGATCATCTCGCTATTATAGTTCTACCAATTGGAGACTCTGTCCCAGTGTTCATGTCTTCCATCAGTGGAATGCCAATCACAAAACAGCCTACAACATGTTCTATGGTGAACCTCAAAATACCTACATTCTCCCTAGTGAACCTCATCAGTCTCTAAAACCGAACAGATGTCTCAGACTTGTTTCTGTCCAGCAGACAGAGATAGACTGGGAAAGAACATACCGGGAAGACTGGCATTTTTTGTTACTAGAATGTGAAGTGGATTTGGAAGAAAAGGACTGACAGCTATTTGCAGGATTAGTAGTATTGATACAGGGAGTACTCTCCCATCTCCTACTAACAATAACCACACTTATCTGGTATGTCGACTTTGAATCTCATAACTGTAAACAAAGAAGCAGTGTGCAGATGTATGTCAAAATAGTAGCTTCCATTAAAATATTTATTTATTGATTTACTATATTTCTATCCCACGCTATCTCACCTTGAGGGGGACTCAGAGCAGCCTAGAAATTGACAAAATAATCAAGAACACTAGGATACATATTAGGTCTGTGCAATCAATGAAAAAAATTTCCAATACTCATTACTAATTGAGGGTGTGTGTGAATCATTCATACAGTGTTTCTAAAATATTATTAGGGGTCCGTATCATAACTATAATGATGTAACAAAAAATTGTCACTTTTTCGTTAAGTAATTGTGCAGGGGGGGGGGGGCTTCTGGGGTTCCTTTCTCCCTCGTTTTTAGAGCTATTGTGATGAAACTTGCTACAATGGTAGGACACATTTACTACTGTTGCCCCCTCCC
Source organism: Anolis sagrei (assembly GCF_037176765.1). Classification (NCBI taxonomy): domain Eukaryota; kingdom Metazoa; phylum Chordata; class Lepidosauria; order Squamata; family Anolidae; genus Anolis; species Anolis sagrei. Next base: position 172,455,067 of record NC_090021.1, on the reverse strand, counting down.
CCCAAGTTTCAGAATGTTTCACTCATCCACTGATTTTTGGGATTTTAAAAACACTTTTATGAACAACATTTTTTTTAAAAAAAAACAATACAAGAGCTATCTCCTTAAATTTCTATTTTCAATTATACAAAATAATCAGATCACCATTCTCCTCAAGTTTCAGAAAGATTTGCACGTTTACTGATTTTTAGGGCATTTTAACCAACATAAACTTAACTACTATTTCACTGGAAGACCCAGGGGCCATCCAACCCAACCCCCTTCTGCCAGGCAGGAAAGGCACAGTCAAACCAGCCCATCCAGCCTTTGAAATAATAACAACAATAATAATAATAATAGGTAAACTGCTAGGTAAACTTTGGGGTTACTGTCTCTCAGCTTTGCCTACTTCACAGGGTTGACTCAACTCCCAGCAATCCCTTTTTATCTTGAAATCTCTTTAGAGAACAAACACAGAGAAGGAGGAAGAGGAGGAGGAGGAGGAGGGGATGGCACAAGGTGGTAAGCAGAATTCTGGGAAATGTAGTATGGGAGATGAGGACCCCTGTGGCAGAGGATTCAAAAGGCCCACAATAAGCTACATTTCCAACAATTCTGCTTGTTTCCCATGTTAAAGCCTCAAAGTGAGTGTAGTGTCTGTCTCTCTCTGGGCTGGCCATGTGCCGGAGGGGTTTCTTCCTTGTCCGGCCATCCAGCCAGGCATCCCTTCCTCCCGCCCACCTGCCCCAGCCCCCTTGCTGCCCCCTTTGGGGAAAGAGTGGAGCTTCACTCTGGCTCACCATCCTCCTTGGGGCCCATGACAGGAAGAAGCGGCACCTGCGACAGAGACCTGGAGCCATTTACAAGACTTACATAACTCTTCTGAAAGTCATAGATCAGCATTTTGAATCTTAGGCTTTTTGCATGGCCTCCCTTCCTGTTTCTTAATATTGCTTTTTATGTGCAAATTTTACAAAATAGTTATGACAAACAAATTACAAAAAAAGTTTTGCACAGTCCTAATTAGTATGAAGGAGTTCTTGTGAAAGGAAGTGTGCAGTAACTCCTTGTCCTACATCTGTTTCCTTGCTACATCTTGGCAGCCAAGTAGCATGGGGTGTGCAGAAATATGCATTGTCTCCTCTGAATATTCTGGCTCAAATAGGGGGAAAGGACTAGCTTTTGCCCTCTTCAGCTACAACAAAATCTGATGGGGCAGTAGTTTTTTTTTTTCCTGCCAGCTGTGTAAGAGCAGATAGACAGGTTCAGATGTGTTTGGGAAGTATTCAACTGCCATTGCATAGACCAGGATGACTAGAGACAGTTATTGGCTTCTGGATCACCAACAGAAGGATACTTGCAGACTTTTATGCCCTAATGGAATTAATGACCTTCTGCAGTGCTAGAAAATTGGGGACTGAAATGAAATTCCATGAGGGCGGAATTCTGATTTGAATGCCAGGGTTTTCATTTTGGCGCTCGTGGTCATCATAGCTACACCTGATGGGTCACTGAATACACTTTATGGTTTCAATTTGAGCTAAGACCTTGATGAGCCTAGCTTTACCACAATCATTATTTCACCCAGGTTCTGTACCTTCGCTGTGTATTTTTTCTTGTCCTTCCACTAGCTGTACCTGCAGTAGGACTAGCAGCCCTGTGTGTGTATTAATGTGTTTATGCATGTGTTGTTTGTGTTTGTAGTTCCTTTTCCTCATGGTCCTTCTGGGAGAATGGAGTGGGCGTAAAAGCCTGAGGTCTGTTTGTCTGCATCTTATAAGATACAACATATAGAATGGGAAGCAAACAAAAAACAACTGTATCCCTGAAACCATCATTAAGTATGAGAAGCAGCTGATATGTCAGTTCCCAAAAGGAGGAAGGCTAAAGGAGGATAAATCACTTGTTCCTTTTCCCCTTCAGCTTGCCTGTCTTTCCATGATTCTCCCCCCCCCCCCCCCCCAAGATTGCTTTTAGTAGAGAAAAATATTAGGAACTGGTTGGCATGACAGAGGAGAGACCAAACCATTTCACATTGATAGCCGCAGTGTTTTTAGGAGATTCTGTAACTATGGGGTAGGTGATGTGGAAGAAACCCAGTCAGGTGATTGGTCCTTATGAGGCAAATGCATTTCTCTTCACTTTGGGAATTTGTGGGGGTTTTTTCTCTGTGTCACAGTTGTAATGCTGAGGTCCTACTTCAGTTTTTCAGCTCTCAGGGCCATGACAACTAGGGGATTCTGAGAGTTAATAATTTCAATGCATTACAAAATACAGGCTTTTCACATCTAAATTTAACTGAAGCTTTTAAAAAAAACCAAAAAACAAAAGAGAAATCCTTCCAAACAAAATTTAATTTGTAATGGGTTTGGTTTAGTTCCATTTTAATTCCTATTAATTAAATTTTAAAGGAGCTTTTTAATACTAATTCTTTTACAATTTTGGATGAGACAAACAAACATCCTTAATGAAAAGCAGAGATTTCCCTTCAGTATTGTTGTATAGGAGGAAGAGGATTACCTCTTGTGTAATTCCGTATGCCTTCAAATAATGTTTGATCTGGCAGAGTGGGACAAATTAAGACATATGTATTAATAAAATTAACAATTCAGAACAAACAAACAATATCAAGAAGCAATAATTCTAATTCATTATTCTTGTTCCGGCTTATCCATTATATTTTCAGGCAGAACACACAAGTACACACAAAAATGAACACTTTGGGAAAGTTGCCTTTGCCGATGTCAAATGCACATTGCATGCATTTACACATTTTGACAAAGCTGAGCTAAATGTAAGTGAGCTGAAAGAGGGACATGAAAAGGAGAGATACTTAATTATTTATTCTGAAATCTATATTTAAAGCTCCTTTGGCTATATTTTCATTCATAAAGAAAATATGAAGTTCCCATGTCCTTGTGGTTTTCATAGTGGGGTTTTTTTTGGACAAGGAATGCTCAGAGGTGGTTTTTCCAGTTCCTTCTTCTGAAATACAGCTCGTGGCACTTGGTATTCATTTCCACCCACATCCTAACCAGGGCTCATCCTCCATAGCTTCCAAGACTAGACAGTATATAGTGACTTTAAGGTATTTGGGCCCATGTGTGAACAGGGGTGGCTCACCCATTACGCGAAGTAAGCGGTCGCAGAACATTTTTTTTACCAGGGGCGCAGAGGCGCCTCTGTAAATGCCCCTCGACCGCCACTTGAGGAGCTCCCCCTCAGCTCACAACAGCCCTAGCAGTCCGGGGGGAGCCTCGGCTTTCTTGCCTCGCTGCCAGGCAATTGAAAATATATATCAATGATTGGTTGGGGGGGGGGGGGCGCCAAAATACTGTTTGCTTAGCGTTGAAAATTACCTAGGGCCGCCTCTGTGTGTGAAGTTTCCATACCTAAGTCTAAAAGAAGCATGAGGGTGTGATTGTGAATTGGAAGAAAATATTGGAGGGAGAAACATGAAAGTCTCCTCTGCTTCCCCTTTCTGTGCTGGGGCTGATTACCACTATAACAAAATTAAACAATATCTAGGCAGGGTGGACAAACAATCACACCTCTGCCACCAATATAGCGAAGTTAAAGACTGACCCTATGTTAAATATGTCAATGACTGAATGTAGTATTAGCCACCACCACCTCAGAATTATTGGCCTGAGGAACCAAAGGTGTGAATGTGTTTAGATAAGGGGTGTTTGAGCTCTTGATCTTCTATGGCCTCCTCACTAGCTGACTGAACTTCAAAATGGGTTTGACTGAATGAGTTCTGAGGAAATGGATGGATTGAGGCATACACCAGTTAACAGTTAACTAGAAAGAGTTTATTGAACTTTATATTAACAACAACTCATAGAAATGAGTGGTACAGAAGCGTGATTCAGTTGCAGAAACTTGGTTACTTGAACAAATAGATCCCCTGACAGAAAAGCTTTTAACAACTGTGAGACTCCTTAAACATACTGTTCTAACTTTAGACACAGTATCCCTGGAGAACAGATCCCTATCTGTCTCCACCACAGGGTAGTAAGCTCTGGAGACAAATCTTTCTTTTACTGGCTCTCACAACACAGTAAAATACTAGCCTATTGTCTCAGCCTACTCCCTAAACTTAAGGCTCACTAAAAGCTCTTCTTTTTCTGTCAGATCCCTGCTGTAACTTCCTATCTTAAAATCACAACTTTCTCTGTCTCTAGTCAAGACCCTTCTCCCCCTTGTGTCAAAACTGGCAGCTTATTTTCCCTCTCTAAACCAACTCCTCCCCCAATTGCTATACCCAATCAGGAGTCAGCTTGACTCCTCCTCCTATCTTGCCTGCCTTCCAAGATGACAGCCACTGTCATGCAGGCTTCGGCCTAGTCTTCTAAAAGGTAGTTTTCTTTACAACCACCTAGGCTAATTACTCATGTTGTTGTCGTTGATGTTTGTTAAATTAAAACAGAGAAAGAGTCAAAGAAGGAAATACAACTGTGTGTAATGTGTCATCTCGGATGGAAAATGTTATGACACAATCATAACCCTGAAAATAGCACCATAAAACACCCTAAATCAGCTGCATACTGCTTGGTTAATTCTGCAGACATCCCACTGTGATCTTCCTTTTGTTCTTTACATGGTCTGTGATGTCAAAGTAGCATCATTCATATGTGTGAGAATCATATATATAACGAAACACATTTGGAGAAGTTGCTTGTGCTTTGCTGCTAGATACTTTATCCTGAAATCAAGTCAGTACTAATGGGAAGGTAATTTTTTGAAAATCTTTCTCCATCTCAACAGCAGGACCATCCCATTAGCAGACCTCCACACGAAAAAATCTCAAATCCTATTATTCTGGGATCAGTTATTAAGGAACTGGCATTTGTTTGAGGTGGTATTACAGTTTATTTATTCATTCATTTATATTTGCTTATTTAACGTATCCTTAATGGGGGATACTGAGCTTGTGATAAAACTGGCAAACAGTAAAGAATATGAAGCAGGACAATGAAGCTTTATTTCATTTCTTATTCCTATTATATAGCTGCCTTTCATTTCATCCTGGGATTCAGGATACTGAATGTAGAAACTCAACTTTAAACTACAGGCAATCTCCGAGTTACAAACAAATGACTCATAGTTAAGAACAGGAGTGAGACAAAAGAAAGTGAGATAAATCTACCTCTAGGAAGGAAAATTCACTGTGGGAAGAGTTGTTATCATGGGGAAAAGGTGCCTCCAATGAAGCATTATCATCAATCCTTTTTCAAAATCCAGTGATCACAGGGACAGAAAGTGAAGTGAAATCTTCTGAACAGAAGAGGGGCACAGACAGCAAAACAAGCTCCGCAGGGGTGTTCATCCTTCCCTGTGCCACCCAAAACATGCACGTGTGCATGCACGCACACACACACACACATGTTCACACACACATATATTTGTTGGAGTTACACTTTAAAATGTACCTGTTCCAACTTACATACAAATTCAGTTTAAGAACAAACTTACAGAATCTATCTTGCTTGCAACTTGGGGACTACCTGAATATTGACTTGCTTGTTTTGTGAAGAACTCAGTAGCCATTCCAAATTTTGTGCATATTGATAGTGAATTGGACATTGTATATTTTAGCAATCCTGAATCCAGACTGATGGAGATTTGTGTTCTGTTGAACTGGGCAGCATCTCTCATGTGCTTGTTTCTGAAAATAGCAGTAATATTTGGAAATGCTTGGTTTCACTGGTATTTCTGCTTTCTTGAGAATTGTTGTTACATAGTTGAGATGTTTATCCACAAATGTGTTTCATTTTCAATTTATATCAGTATGTTTTTTCCCACTTCATCTGTACAAATGTACAATTATCCTTTCTCAGAACTGCAGACCAGGCATCAGTCCCAATCATAGTTGAATTCGATAGGCTTTTCTTGGTGCACAGTTTCCTGAATTGCAGGGGTGAGCAAATTTTTTACTCCTGTCTGATACATCCACATGTTCTGAGTGGACCAAAAGTTTCATGATGTTGCCCCATTCACCATTATATATGCATTTTCAGCCATTTTCCAAACATTGGAGGATGTTTTCGATAGCAGCTGAATTAAAGTGCAGCATCCTTTGGTGCATTTTGGGCCATTTTCATCCCAAAAGATCCACTACAAAATTAGCTTGGAAAAGATTTAATTGTGAGACTTCGATGGATCTCTAGAGCTGCCCACAAAACTGAGTCTTCAGGCAAAGTGCACCTTTGCCACCCTATGGTCTGCAGAGCAGATTCCATATACTCCACAATTTTCTCATACATAGACAGTTGTAGAGGTAAGAAAAATGTACACAATTGAAAAGCATCAATGTGTGAAAAAATCAATTAAATCTTTCTTATTAAATCAGCCTATGTTTTGTGCTTTCCCTGGCTCATATTTTTCTCCAAATATGTGCTGGTTTTATGTGTGGAACTAGATGCATTGCTTGTGTGCAATGTTTCCTACCTAGCAATGATATTTTGAGAGAGATGAGGGGCACTAAGTCAATAAAGTAAAGGACATCTGCTGATGTGGACTTTATAGTTATGCTTGTCCTTCCTCACAGTGCATATTATACAAATTAAGATTCTTGGCAAGATCTGTTTATGAACTGAAGCAAGAGTTAGGTAGGAATATTCATCAGGGTCATTTTGTAATTCCAGATATGCTTCCAAACAGCAGAGGTTTTGCAAGTGTGAAGGCCTTCTGCTCTAGCTTTGTCATTTGCAAAAAATTGCCTACTGAATGTGAAGGAAGCAGATTCCTCTGGCCTTTAAAACTTTGCTCTTTAGACCACTAAGCAACCTCAGAATCCCATTTTCGAGCACCAGCTTTTCCCAAATGTCTTGGCTTATATATTAAATATGCAGGCTGACATCTCAGTGATGAACACAATGAGAATAATAAAGGCAGTTCCAGGGCTCTGTGTCCAAGCTTTTTTTCTGAGCTCCTTTCTATAATACCAATAATAATTCACTACTCACAATTAGATGAAGTTCTGATTTCTCAAATGCTTGAGTGATCATTTTCCTTTGTAATTGAGTTCCCTGTAGAATTCCTTTGCTCTGATCACCCACTCAGAAAACTAAGCATATTAATTTGAAAAACTGCAGGAGCATGTGGCCATATAATGGCAGTGGAGTAATTGTAAGGAAATCTTTTACAACAGACTTATTTTCATCTAATAAAGCTTTCACTGATGGTTCGGTTGCATGCTGTGAATGTGTTAAAAGATCTGAATGCCTGTGTGTGTATGAAACTGATAAAAGCCAAAACATCTTGTGATAGGTTCTACAACACATGTATATCCTTTTTAAAAGTGTAATTTATCTTTCCATGTTTTTAAGTGATAAGTGTGATGAGTGACAGCTCAGAATTTTAATCTGAGGATATACTGTGCATTGGCCAATTGCATGTCTCTACACTGCATATAAATTCCTTTGTCTAAAGAGTTCCCACCTTTCCAATAGTGGGGAAGGTTTCTTGGGCTATTTAGATTGCTGCTGTGATCTGTCTTTTTTGCTACCCAAATTTTCTTTACATGCTCATATTGCTAACTTAGGAAGATTGTGTAATATTGAGAGAAAGGGTTTGATTGTGGCAAAGCAAGAGGGTTTTGGAGCCTAAATCCATTTGCTACCTAAATCAACAAGATGTATCATTAGACCTTTAGCAGGAACACATTAAGGCAGGGGTCCTCAAACTTGTTAAACAGAGGGCCTGGTCACAATCCCTCAAACTGTTGGAGGGCAGGTTTATAATTTGAAAAAAAAAAATGAATGAATTCCTATGAACACTTCACATATCTTATTTGTAGTGCAAAAACACTTAAAAACAATACAATAATTAAAATGAAGAACAATTTTAACAAATATAAACCTATTAATATATCAATGGGAAATGTGGGCATGCTTTTGGCAGTTGAGATAGGTTTGTTGTTGTTGTTGTTGTTTTGTGCTTTCAAGTCATTTCAGATTTAGGATATAAGCAAAGTTTATTGATTGGTCCACTGACCGTATCAACATTAAAAACAAAATCAGAAATGTACACAAATAAACAATTATCACTATCCTAAGACTCCCATAATAGTGAACTAACATACATTCAAACTTGATTAAGTTAAAAGATAATTAAAATATCATCATTAAAATGCCAAGGTAAAATTTCAAACCACAAAAATTAAAAACAAAGGTTAAAACAAAGGTTTAAATAGACCAGCTATTGTACAATCCCAAGCCACTTCAGATATCTGCATCACCCCAATCTCCTCCACACACGCAGTTCTCAGCTGCGTTGCTTTATGAAGGAAAAGGGTTGTTTGGTGTGTTATCTGAGCATTCTGGCCAGGCATTAAGAATGTAGTTTTGATATGGGGATCCCAGTGAGTCTTCTGTATAATGAATGGTCCGAGGTATTGATTTCTCTCTTTGTTGTACAAAATACAACTAAACAGTACATGTCTACCTCTGTCGCCCCACAGATACAGAAACATTCATTATATGGAACTTGGTTAAACCTTCCATGTTTAACCATTGTATCTGTCTGTTGAAATCTGGTTCTAGTGAATACCCTCTGTAGATGTTTAGGCATTTCTGTCTTTAGGTATTCAGCTGTTTGAAAAGTATGTTTGAAGTGACTTAACCATTTCAGTGAGCCGGCTTTACTAAGGATGGCAATGTTTTTCTGAGCCTCTATATCCTGTATTCATTGTGCCACTTTTTTTTCAGACTTAGGTTGACCCTGAGCGAGGGCCGGGTAAATGACCTTGGAGAGCCATATCCGGCCCCCGGGCCTTAGTTTGGGGACCCCTGCATTAAGGTGTTGGTATGCCATAGGTATTCTTATATTCAACTCCTCGCCTTAACGTGCCAGTAGGGAGAGACAAGCATAATTTGAAAAAAATGTACTATTAAACTATATGGACCTCAAAACCTGCATATCTGTTAAAATTGGAAGACAAAAAAAATCTTAACATTGATTTTTTGTTTTTCTTCCCAATTTCTATATTTTTTTTAATCCTGTTTTCATAGGCCCTACATTTTTATAGACTCTACATGGGTCCTCTGTATCCAGTTGAGTTGAGGAGTTTGTCCAGAATTCTATCACTGTATCATGAAAAGTGCTAGTCTTTTTCATTTGCTTCTGAACTATTGACAGTTAAGCTGTGCTATGTGATGGTGATGGAGCGGCAATATTTATGACAATTGCTTTTGGGGATTACAACTCCAATAGTTTCCCAACCAGTAGTCAATGTAGTCTTGCATTGACAGTTGTCATTGGTCGATTAACCTAAAGGTTCCTTCTGAAGATTGAAGTGATATATCTATGCTTGGACTACCTTGCATAGATCTTAGGGGTAAGGGTCACACATTCACTCCAATGCTCATCAAATAGGAGGGAGATATATTCTAGCATAGTTACACCCCTCACACCAAAGTACAGTTGGGTTTGTGAAATAGCATTCCTTTGCAATGAAGTTATACTGGCAATCTAAAATATTGCAGTCCTCAGATACCCCCTTCAGAATTCTAGACTGGAAAATGGAGAGTGGTAGACATTCTTACCAAAACAATCTTATGACTGTTCTAGAGGAGGTGGCAGCTCTTGAAATCTCATTGATTTTTAGACGGATTAAATCTTAGTCATTCTTTTCTTCATTTAGTTACACAGCAGTTGTATGTGAAAAAGGCTCTAAAAAGAACCTAACTTGTATTCAGCACCAACGTAGAAGGGGTAGATCCAAATTCAAGTGTAGAGATAAAAAATCTTCATTGCCTTCTCTTTCACATAGTATCTCCTCAGTTAACGAAATCACACACAGAATGACTGCATGCTTTCCTGAATCAAGCAAACAAGAGTATGGAAATAACTGAATGTTTTCTAAAAATTACAGACACCTTCTGCGAGTTGTAAGCAGATCTTGATTGTGACCCACAGAATTGTATTAGCCTTCTGCTGGTATATGCCAATGATGGGAAACATTTTGGTGCCGTTTGGATTTGGAGCTGACAATGAATGATTGAGTAAACAATACTTGGCACATGCTACCTGCTTTTCATGCAGTCCAACCTGGAACCTGGGTAGCATCATCGCAGTTTTGGGGACTTAATCTGACAAATGCTTACAACAACCTCATAAACTGGATACATGTTTTAAACTCAGTGTTTTGTCTAAAACCGTAGTGTTCCTTCAAGAAGATCTTAACTAGAGATGTCTTTGGTCACCACTACTTCTCTTAATTACTGTAAAACACTGTTTCCCCTAAGTACTGGGCTCTGGGTACTCAATGTACTTCAGAATGCCCTGGACCTAAATCCTGAAGTGTTCTGATCTAGATCATCAAAACATAATTCAGATGTTACCATCTCTTGCCAATTGAAATGCATTGGGAAACCAAACATGGTTAAAAGATTTTTTTTTTTACATAACCATAGAATCTGGTAAAATTCTAGACTCTAAAGAAGGATTAACTCAATCCAGTTCTGCCTTTTTTTTTTGTTTTGCATACACATACCAAAATGTCAAAAAGAAATTGTCGATTGCTTTGTTATTTTTTAATCATCATTTGTTATTGATTGGAACTTCATATTGCCTTTGTCATCACAGTCCTCCAGAATATCAGCCAGCCATGTTTAATTGAGACATATGATGATAATGATGAATGCACATTTAAAGAGATTTTACTTTTTCTTTATTATAACAGCAAAGCAACTTATGACAAAGAATGAGGAGGTAGTAGATTGATGAGACCATGCTTTCTTACCAATAGCTCAAGATTAGGGCTGGAACTGGAAAGTTTCCTCTCATGGCCTCATACTCCATCATCCTATGTTTTCCTGATTTGTGCATCTAAAGCTCCTGAGACTGGGTGTTTGATTAAAGTTGGTGTTGTTATCACACTTTGTTGCTGCCCTAAAGATCCTGCCCTACCGACTAGCCTTTTCTATTTTTCCTCGACCCTGCTGCCATCTTCCCCTTCTGAGTCTTTTCACCATGCTACTTTCTTTGCTGGAGACACACTAGCTGGGTTATTCACATGTATTTTGGGGGGTTTCCAGATTCAAAACAACAGTGCTGTTCTATACTGCTTTGGAGCTGAACTATGTCATCCAATATCCCAGCATCTGAATCAATTTCATTCAAGATTTATCCTAAGGCTTATTTTCTATGTATAACTGATGTGTTGTTATTGGGGGGGGGGGGGGGGGGACCAAAACAATGTCTTCAAGCAGTCAATGTTTACAATTAGTTTTAAACAACAACCCAGTATGAGGGTTGTTTTTCCAAGTATGGACGGGTTATAAAATTAAACCTGAGATTGAGCGCCTCTAATGTAGGTTGATAAATGATAAGGGACGTACTTTCTATATAAAGTCTTCATGGCCTGTTTGTTCAAGGTTGTTGGTGAAAGCTCAATGGAATATTTTCTATTATTTCTGCATGCATCTCTGAGCCACTGTTGATCAAGCTGCATTAGTACCCATCAAGCCTACATGCTGATATGACAGGACCCAGTTCAGCAGAGGCAAAAAGAGCAGGAAGGTTATAGCATTGAGTACACAGGCGTCAGTGCCCCAGAGAAATACTAGACCAAGAGCTCTTCACACTGTAAAATCAGGCACAAACCTCAATCTGTTGGCATGCATAGGCATAACCTATCCTCAGATACCCTGTCCTCTACAACAAGCTAGCTATCACTCTCTGTAATTCAGGCTGTGAGGCTAAAGCAAAAGGATAGACCAATCTCAGTGAGATATAAATAAGTAACTACAAGGAAATGCATTCTGGGCATCTAGACATAACCTTGGTGTTAACATTTACGCATGATAGGCTGGCTTAATGTGATACTATAACGAAAGGCTGAATTTTTGAAGCTTTCCCCCTTCTTCTGCTCCTATCTGTGAAGTCAGTTTTAGTTTTCACATAAAAAGCTCTTGTTTCCAATTCAGCAATCAAAAATGTCCTTGGAGAGGAAGAGGCAGGGAGAGAGGGAGAGAGAAGGAATCGGTGTATATGTGCTACACATGTGCTTGTGTCTACACACACACACTCTACAATTTTAAAAATCAAATTAAACATTCTGTTCCTGTAGGCAAGTTTCTGCCATCTTTGCAAATATTCCTTGGTACTTGTGCATTTTTCATTTAAGTTTCTATTGATAGCAATGCCTGTGGCTATCTGGTAAGATAGGACCTCCTGATAACTGAATCTACAGAAAAAGCAGAAAGCATTTTCAATACCAATATGTATTATTTTTCCATTTATTGTTTGTTGATTTTTTGTAGATATGTTGGAGTTAATTATGAAAAATAAATTAATGTCTAATCACCAGAAAAAATGGGAAAAAAATCTTGCAGGATTTTAATTGTTTAAATAATAATAATAATAATAATAATAATAATAATAATTTATATCCCGCCCCCTCTCCCCAGGGGACTTGGGGTGGCTTACAATATAATAATACAGTCAGTGCAATGCAGTAAAATACAAAAAAAGAGTTACTAAACAGTTACTAAAATGTAATTATTTATTTATTTATTTATTTACTGCATTTATTGACCGCCGTTCTCAGCCCTAGGGCGACTCACGGCGGTGTACAACATATAAAAAGACAATTTACAATAAAAGGAATATCATAACAACAATACAACATCACTATTAATAATACCAATTACACTAAAACATTTGCGACGTCTCATCATAGAATCACAATCCAATCTCATTATCCATATTCCGTTCCACTCATCATTGCCAATTTGTTGCAGCACTAAAAGTTACTAACACATCAATAAATATAAAACACAAAGCACAGCATAATTAAATAACAAAATACACTGAAATTTTCATAAAGAAAAAAGACCAAGGAGTAAAATAAAATACAATAACATTTTAAAAACATATCAAAAATCAAAAGAAATGGCATTTTCCCATTGGTGGTTATACAATCAGCCCACCACATTTGTTGTGAAGGGCATAGGGCCCTCATGAAAGTGTGGATATGTTTTTAACCAGGGAGGACACCTCTCTGTGATCTACTGGAGGATCTAGAGATTACTCGAGAAGTTTTCTCATTAGGATTCTCTAGGTCAAGGGTCCTCAAACTAAGGCCCGGGGGCTGGATACGGCCCTCCAAGGTCATTTACACTGCCCTTGTTCAGGGTCAACCTAAGTCTGAACTGACTTGAAAGCACACAACAACAACAACAACAACAACAACAATCCTATCTCATCAGCCAAAAGCAGGCCCACACTTCCCATTGAAATACTAATAAGTTTATATTTGTTAAAATTGTTCTTCATTTTAATTATTGTATTGTTTATAAGATATGTGCAGTATGCATAGGAGTTCATTCATTTTTTTTTCAAATTATAATCTGGCCCTCTAACAGTTTGAGGGACTATGACCTGGCCCTCTGCTTAAAAAGTTTGTGGACCCCTGCTCTAGGTCCTCTGGCATGGCTTCATGGCTAATTTCTGACAGAAGAGGGTCCTGAAATTCCTACAGAGGACATTTTAATCAAAACTGCAAAAGTTCTCATTCTTACTAATCATCAAAGCCAAAAGTTACCAGTTACCCTTTTTTGGTCAAAAATTATAAAGGATTGCCTGTCTTTCAGAAATGTTTCTTATTACTCTTTCTGTAATCGAAGCAGAGAAATTGCCCAATTTTGTTAAATCCAGCAATTTCAGCAACAATTCTACTGTAGCAGATAGTGTTGAATTCTTACGTTTGCCGTGCCTGATGATGACAGTTGTATGTCACCAACTTGTTCTCACTTGTCCTAACAGGCCCCACTCACATATTCTGATTGCATGCCAAAATAAGCTACAGGCTAGAAGTTAGACAACTAACACAATATGCTGTAAACATCTCATGGCAAATTTACATTGATATGCGCCAGGTTGTACTAACTGAAGACACTGAATACCTAATATCATTGTGTCATGGCCCAACTTTCTCATCTGTTTTTACTTAAAAGATGAGAAGACTGAATTGGATTGGAGCATCAGTAGAAGAGATACGTGTTGAAACTTTTTAACTGCAGGATCTTAATTCCTAGATATGTGTGTGTTTTTTTGGGGGGGTGGGGAGGAGAGGGGGAGGGAGAAGGGAGGGAAAGAGAGAGAGAGAGAGACTGAGAAAGATGTAATAGTGAGGGTCATCAAATCAGTAAATTGTTGCTATCCCTGGTTATGGGAATGCTATAGGATAGCAGCTTCATGCCATAAACTCCTACATGCCTATAGGGAGCAAAAGGGTTACAGACAGAAGCCACTAGGGTAGTGGTTCTCAACCTGTGGGACCCAAGATGTTTTGGCCTACAATTTCCAGAAATTCCAGCCAGTTTACCAGCTGGTAAGATTTCTGGGAGTTGAAGGCCAAAACATCTGGTTGAGAACAACTCATTGCCTGATTTGATCTCCTTTCATGAGATGGATATTTTCAGACATTACTTTATTTTCTGTTGTCATGTATTCTTTCTTTGACCCCATGCTGCTAGCTATTGCCTTTGCATGCTTCTCCAGATGAACTTCCAAGAACAGATTCCATTTACAAATGAAACATTTTGGAAATTATTTGTGCTTTTTCCAAGCACCAGCTTCCCATGCATATCCAACATTTTCAAAACATTTTCCTGAAAAGACTAGAGTTGCCAAGGGATTAAAACTGTGCTTTCTTACATACTGACCACATTTTGTACCACAAGGCTGTGGTCAATTCCTTTGAGCCTAGAGTCCAAAACTGGCATTTGGCAGTTTCAAGCTAAAGCATCAGGTAAAAGATAGTCTGATTTGTAAGTCTTTAAATCCTCGTATAAGATAAAGTTAAAGGTAGTCCCCTGACATTAAGTCCAGTCATGTCTGACTCTGGGGTGTGGTGCTCATCTCCATTTCTAAACCAAAGAGCCAGCGTTGTCCGTAGACACCTCCAAGGTCATGTGGCCGGCATGACTGCATGGAGCGCCGTTACCTTCCCGCCGGAGTGGTACATATTGATCTACTCACATTTGCATGTTTTCGAACTGCTAGGTTGGCAGAAGCTAGGGCTGACAGTGGAAGCTTGCGCCGCTCCCCGGAATCGAACCTGCGACCTTTCGATCAACAAGCTCAGCAGCTCAGTGCTTTAACCCACTGCGCCACTGGGGAAATCCTCGTATACCCACACCAAATATACCTGTGTTGTTTTTGCAGACACACTCAAAACCTTTTTGTTTTTAATTAAATATTGCCCAGCACAATGTTATGGTAAAACTGATTAAAATTACTAGATGATGAAAAGGATTTTTCACCAAATAAATCATGGATTTGCTGTTTGTTCACTGAGTAAAATCAGTCTTTTGTTCTGTGTCTGCTTGGAGGCTTTTATTGTGCCCTTGCTAGTTTGGTGCTGATTTGTACACTCGTCATTCAACTTACTGAATTTCTCTGCAAACAATGCATGTTATTAATAATTCCAGGGAACCTGGGTCAGAAGTTGAATGTCTATTTTTCACTCTACTCAAATCAAGAAGAAATGACAAGCCATGAGAAAAGCCATGTCTGATTTCCAACATGTGTCAATAAAAGGATATTATATTACATGTGTTAACACAAAGGCTAATGTAAGGATGCCTTTATTATTTTTGACAGGCAAAAAAAGAGATGCAGGTTGGAAAATCAGAGAATTTCTCTTTTGTTTGAAGCATGATAGTCAACAAGTGGGAAAGACGAGCTATGTCCTTTCTCCTGGAAGGTTGTAGCTGATTAAAAATAAGGCAGAAATAGCCCCCCCCCCCCCCCCCAATAGCTAAGTCCTTGGCAGTTATTTGAAGTGGTGTATCACTATGGGGAAAAATGTCTTTTACTAAAGCTCCAAAGGTAGGCTCATCTTTTCTGGACCAACCAAAATGATAGGCTTTCAACTGCTTTAACAGTTTTCTTCTGAGAGATTTCGGAGCTCTTTGAGGAATTTGATGGTTGCAGTTCTTATGCAAAATTGAATGACCCACACTTCTTGGACTAACGTGTAGATTGGAAAACAGCTACCCTTTGGATTTCACACCTTTTCTAATGTGATGCAGTTCCTGGCAGTTTAAGCAGATCAAAATACACATTTACATACATATGTTTGAGAGAAAACACATATCTAAATAGAAGGAACCAACATAAATATGTAAGCTAAATGATGCATATAGTTCTTTATAATGGATAATTTTGTTATTTGGTAATATTTAGTTCTGCTGTTGAGTTTGCTTTTAATAGCAAATTAATGCAGGAGTAGAAGGAAATCAAATGAGCATTAAAAAAAATAGTCTGGAAAGAGACATATTTGTCATGTCCCTATACGAAGCCTAGTATCGTACACTTCATATTTTTCTTTACATTCCCCATGTTAATAGAATAATTTCAACTCTTTCAATACAAATCAATTCCTGTAGAGTGTAGTGTAAGAGAATTCTAGATAGGTTTCACTTTAATCAAGGCTCCTATGAGCATAATAGACCATTTCTTAGAAAAGACTGCTTGTTGATTCTACTGACTGGTACAAAGTTTGGTAGAGAGTATCTCCTCAAAGGGACTCGGGGCAGCTCACAAAAGCACTCAAAAGTTAACACACATACAATACATAAGTACATTAACATATAAAACAATGGCAATGTAAATTTACATAACAATGTTACATAAAACAACATAAAAACTCTTATTTTTAAAAAAGCAGTAAAATGCAGCAGTGACTGTGGATATAAAATAGGCTGTGATCTCTTCTTCAGGAGGAAATCTACCTTGTAAAATGTTCTCCACAATTCTTCTGCTTGGTGTGTGTGCAGGTACACAAAATAAATGTTTCTGATGCAGAATAGTTGCAGCATGATATATATGTGAAAGGTTCTTCATCTGTACTACAATAAATGTCTGATGGTGGTTTCAGCAACTAAACACTTCTGTATGAAAAACAATTCCTCCCCTTTAGGAAAGGTGACATGGGTAGCATAATTTTCCCCTATATCTAGATTTTTGACTAAAAGAAGTATCTCTGTTGTAGAGGTGATGATCAAGACATGCAGATGCATTTATTCAGAATTAGTAGGCCCCCATCTACAGCCTGAAGTGGTATACCCAAGTTGATAAATACGGTCAAAACTATTGCATGATGGGGACTTTACTATCTGCATTGTAACTGCATGTAAAATACCCGCCATATCAGGTCAAGACCTTTCTCTGCCAATAGGCATTCGGGGAAGGATAAGGGACACACTGCTGGGGAGGCTGTGGGTGGGATTTTTTGGTGGGATTGTGTGTTTTTAAATGCATTTTAATTGTATTTATTATATTTTAACAGTATTTTTACCTAACACAGTACTTTTTATTGTTTTTTTTATTTGCTTTGTTTTAAATTGACCAAGTGGTTGTTGGCTGCCTCGAGTCCCCTTAGGGAGAAAGGCAGGGCATAAATAAAGTAAATTAAAAATAAAATACTTATCAAGAGGGTCCCCCATGCTCATGCCATACTGACACATGTGCGTTCATGCCAAGAATACAGATGTAGGCTCCATTATACCATCAGTGACAAATAGTCCTTTTTTTTTAGCAGCTGCCTAGGAAATCTGCTTGTCTACTACCTTGCCTTACCACATGGGTGCCAATTACATATGCTGCTCCATAATCACAGGGAGAGGAAGACTAGATACCTCTTATGCATGTGCTAGTGTCAGGAAAAGAGTATGATTAGTCCATTACACTGAGAGACACTTTTTCATTCCTACTTTTTGTAGGAAAAAGTCACCTTCCTTCATTCCTCTACCTGCAAGGGCTGAAATTTCTCAGGTGCAGAATGTATTAGATTCCTAAGGATACATATTCTGTTCTGAGTCAAAATGCTTGTGTCCCTCTGCGCCTTGTTCATCGTGGTGTGTATGTGCATGTGTATGTCCTGACCCCTCCTATGTAGGCTGTATTCCAAGCTTTGCCAACCACATCTCATTGTGGATCTTCCTGACCTTCACTAGATTACACATCACCTTTCATGCTGAGGTTATTAGAAACTCATAACCAGCAATGTAAGATTGGCCTTCACAAAAGTAGAGATGGAAAGGATTTTCACAAATAGTCAAAAATATGTTAAATCCTGGACTGGCATGACTCTTTGCAGTTTGAGATGAATTCTATGCAAACTGTGTTATTTTTATGGAAAAGAAACCTTTTTGCATAGAAAATAACTTTTCTGTACATAAATATTGCTTTCTGTCTAGAAAATGTATCTCCTGTGCGGCATCCTACTTCAAAGAACATCCATGTACGTATTTTGTGTAGGACTGCAGAACTGCACCATTTTTGAAATAAGATAATATTAGAACAGAACAGTGTTTTCCGCACAAAAATATTGTGCAAATTTTTAACATCCTAAACAGAGAATAGTGTTGGAGAACTGCAATTTTCCAAGCTTTTCTCATTGTAGGAAGAAAAAAGTTGCTCATTTCTTGCTCTGAGAGTGAACTGGGTAGAAAAATTCATCACTACCCAAAACGCAGTGAGATTATGCCATCTCTTCCAGTAACTGTAAACTCCCCAAGTCTTGGCAGCCATACACCATGGAATGGGTATGTGTATGTTTTCCAAACTGGAGTTGTAAATTGTGGCTTTTTTAGAGGATGTTAAGAAAAGCCTAACGTTGATCCACACTTCTGTTTCATTTATATTCTTTCTCTTCTGCTTTGTTTCAGTCGACTTTCACAGCAGTTTACAGTACCTCCAGCAAGTAGCTTTTGGTATGGTTGGCAGTGTACTTGTATAGATTAGCTTGGTATTATCCACCTCTCCATTTCCTATTGGCAGTGTGCATAGCAATCAGTGCCATATCCGCACTTCTCATTGGCCTGAAGCCTCCTCTGATCCACATGGGCTCTCCAGCTTCTAGCTTCAAGTTCACAGTTCATTTACACACAGTTGCCTTGAGAAACAGCCTTGATTGTTTTCATTCCTCATGAAAACAATTCTATTTGGTACTGCCATGGTGTATTATGGTGTGGAAGGCTTCTATTTAGGTTGCTTTGGCCTGAAGAGAATAAGATGTATCAGAGAGTTGTAATGAAAGCAGAGGAGTTAATGGTGCATAATTTAGTGGAATGCAACCTCTTATGAGAGAGAATTCACACAATCTGCAAAGAACTCACAAACACAGACAAGGAACTATTGATCAATACCCAAAAGATGAATACCCAGGACTAGGATAAAATAGATAGCTTCACCTACTGAAAAAAAGGAGTTCTTTCTCCCACCCTCGATATTGCACAGGTATATAAACTTCACTTGTCTAGTTTCCAACAGACCTTACAACCTCTGAGGATGCCTGCCATAGATATGGGCAAAAGGTTAGGAGGGAATGCTTCTGGAACATGGCCATGCAGCCTGGAAAACTCACATCAACCTAGTGAATCCAGCCATGAAAGTATTTAACAGCCATGAAAGTATTTAGTAGGAAACCTTGGCAGTAGCTAGGAGGGATGGAGAGGTAGACAAGCAAGACAAAGGGGTTTCTCCCCTGAGTCTGCTACAAGTGCTACCTGTGCATTTTCAGTCATGTCCTGTGACAGCTAGAAAGCGTGCACTTTTATTTTAAAAGATGTCTGAGATAGTCCAGCATATAAATGTAGTTGTTAAATGAACAGTTCCCAGAGGAATGGCTTTCTCGTTTTCCTCTATTGTTTATTGTGGTCTGTTTATTCTTCTACCTCCTTGGATTAGTTTGCCATGTAACAATATGTCCAGCAGAATGGTAGATGTGCTGTTTTGATAATTTTCATAATGGTTGTAACAATCTCAATTATTTTTCCTTCATTTCTAGACAGGAAGATGTTTCCCAATTACATTCTCAACTAACTATGCAATCTGAAACATCTGTAAGATAGCAAGAGATCCTCCAGCCATATACAACCTCAAATCCTTCTTTCTCTCTCTTTTTAAAGCAATAAAATAAATTAGCTTAGATCTTTCAACTAAGTTGGATACATTAATTAATGTATCCCACACCACCATTATACAATTAGAAATATTGCCAGTGTCCAAACGCATGGTTCTTACATCTGTTAGGAAAGAAAAGGAACAAAAGAATTAATGCTGATGATAATTTAGACTGACATACCAATAAAGATGGAGAATAGCGGAAAGATCCCCTGGCAACAGAAACGAGGCCAGAGATCATAACGGAGGATTGGGGATAATACAGTGGTAAGAAGTTTTCTACCATTTTTCCTCTGATCTTTCTTAGATTTATGCCATGACCCAATGAGTTGTACTGATTAACGCTGTGTATATTCATGTCTTTTTTTTTTAAAAAGGAAAGAACAATATTTTATACCGTGGGATTAACTAAGGAGGGTTTTTTAAGGTATTTGGCATCTGTCATGAAGTAGGAGGAAAATTCGAACACCAATGGTTGTATAGGGTTTTTGTTTTAAAGAAGCTATTCATAAGTCAATTATTCTCAAAGGATAGCATCCAATATAAGGTTTAAAACTGAGTGTGTGTGTGCTCATGCTTGTGATTCTTTATATGTAAGGACATAAGTTATTGCCATTCCAATGGGGATATAAGTCCAGATATTTCTTCTAATTGGCCTTGATATGTCTCCAGAGTTAGTGATATTGTTAAAAGCTGTGTTTGACTCAAGTAAAGCAGTGAATCTCCTAAATATTTTGAAATGTATCTGTATACTTATTACTGTACTACTACTATCTGAGACTACTATCAATGGCTAGTAGTCTCAACTGTATGTGTTATACCCACGTTTAGGCTGACAGTTTGCCTCTGAATATAGCCACCAGAGAACTGCTAATAGGTTTCTCATTGGCATCTGTCTGGCTGCTGAGAGAATCTGAATATTGGATTAGGTAGGCCTTTGATTTCACTCAGCAGGCCTACTCTTATGATTTTGTATCTGAACATCCAAGCTGCAGATTTATTTTTTTTTTTACAAAATTCCAGATGCATCCACCATCAGTATCTCTCTCTTGTCATCTTAGTTTGCTTCTTGTTTCTCACACAAAATTGTAGCTAGTCTGAGAAAGGAACATGAATCCAGGCTCACCAACCTTTTCCTGTTCTGAATGCCAAAAATCTGCATTCATTAGATTTTCAGCTACCAAGTAAAAGGAAGGTCTTTCAAATTTTTGCTATTTTGGCTGGTTTGCTATAAAGCCTGAAAATAAAGTTCATTTCCTCCTGTCTCTCATACTTTGGCTTTTAAAGACAAGATTGGGTTAAAGGTCACTCTTATTTTTACCTTCCTAACTTCACTTTAAAGGATATGATGAAGTCTGAGCATCTGTCTCATGCATTTAAATAGACCCTTTGTGACCTGCTTTCCTTCAGCCTGTGTGAATGTGGAGGTAGCACAGGGACTGCCTGAGCTCTCTATCCCAGGTAGAGAGAGCCTGATTTAGCCTGCCGGTATGGATGCTGCCGAATGATTATTTGTGTTTATAGGATCTCAGGCTTCATTCCCAACTGTGTTTCCAATCTGGGCAGACAACTCAGCCATGGCAGTTAAAGTGGAATAATAGTGCTATAATTCTGAAGTGTGAATATGTCCCTAATACCAAAAGAAGAGGGCTATGGTGGCAATGGAAACCTGAACTGAAATTTTATGATTTGTTGTTGTTTCTGTCACTTCCCTGCCTTTTTTTATTGGGTGACAGATACAAGATCTAAACTTTTTCATTGCTTCAAACTCTTTCTGTGACATTGAAACAAATAACCTGAAGACTTACAACTTGTGCCTGTAGCAACTTCATTTCCTCTACTACACAAACTCTATACCATCCTTGCTTAATGAACAAGCTTGCAATTCTTGTGTGATTTCTGGTTGGCTTGATATGGACCTCATCAGATGGGCAATGGAGAAGGAGGGGAGGGGGGAAGTGAAGGGAACTGTCCTCCTACACATCTTCTGGGATCATTTTCCACATCATTTTCCTTCCTTTTCCCACTTCATTCCCATTTTTGGCAATTAGGAGTTGGGTAGCACCTGACTTCTAAACAAACAGTCAACATGGATTCCCACAGCCAGCCGCTGGAAGTGGCCATGCGGCATGAGATGGTTTCTGTGGCACTATTTTGCCAGCACCTGAAAGCAGAGGGAAGATGCAAGGAAGACTGTGTCTGATAAGGTCCTAAGTGTACCACCAGTGAGTCTTTAGGAGGTTGGACTATATGCACATGTTCTTATGAATTCAGAAGCATTATAGTGTGTTTTGGGACTAGTGCTCACTGAACAAAGAATAATTTCCCTTGAAAACTTTAATGTCTTCCTAATCATGTATAACTCAAGAAATAGATCAAACTTTAGCCTACAAAAGGCAGCTGAAACCAATAGTCCTTTATTTCCTTACCTCAGTGAGATCTACTTCTGAATAAACTTGTATAGAATTGCTCTAGGTTCGATGCCAGGACAATAGGGAAGGGACAACAGTATTCCTTAGCAGATTTTTAACACATATCACTTGAGAATATCTCTGAAGCTGATTATATGGAAGTGGCATTAAGGGTCATTCTTTGTAATTAGCATGACTCAGTATGCTAGCACTTGTATGCTGGAGAATAGACAAACCAATATGTGTCATTATAAGCGTTCTCTTCATTGCAAGGCAAGTCAGAGCGGGTCACAAACTGCAATAAGTTGCAGAAAGGTTTTCTTTTATTTCATGTTATTTTATTTTATTGCCCCTCAAGGGACTATTTTGCTGAATGACAGTGGTACATCTTTTAAATATGTAGCAGAAGGTCATATTTATTCTATACAGTTTTGGAGTTTGAGATGGATAGGTTTTGTCTTCCCACAGCACCTTTGACCTTCTGCTGTGACCTTAATTGTCAGTATGTGCATACATTATAGTCTTACAGTTGTCAGTTTTGTAAAGCAAGCTGTGTTCCAGTGATGAAATCTGCCTGAAGCATCACCTATCTTATGAGTTTTCCTTTTTCTAATTAGTTTACTTCTTTGTACAGC
Source organism: Anolis sagrei (assembly GCF_037176765.1). Lineage (NCBI taxonomy): Eukaryota > Metazoa > Chordata > Lepidosauria > Squamata > Anolidae > Anolis > Anolis sagrei. The sequence continues at coordinate 172,432,116 of NC_090021.1, read as the reverse complement.
CTAGGAGGGGGAAAGACTCGAATTGATTAAAGATGTTGTGCTGGGGTGCTCTGTATTTCTCATTTCTCCTTATCAATACCTCCCCAGAAGTTTGTGGCAATATGTCCAGCCGATGAAAAATTAATCGCCACAGGCTCCTTGTTACTGAGAAAACCTTATGATGTCCTGACAAGGGAGCTGCATCCACACTTCATTGCATTAAAATTGCAAGGCACTCTTACTGATCTGGGGGTTATTTTTCCCCTCTTGATCAAGAAAGAAGGGGATACTTCCTATGTCATTTCTATCACCAGTTGAAAGAGTGTGTTGAGCCAGAAGGAGACTTCACAAGGTATCATTAGTTCTAATTTTATTTGGACTTGGGATGAGGTCATAGTCATTCTGTTTCTGACACATAAGACTCCCAGAATGAAAACTGGAAAATACTTTTGTGCCTTTAATGGGTGATTAGAAGAGGAAATTTCAGAATGTATTGCTTATCACAAAGCCAAGTAAAAAGAAGTACCTGCTGAAATGTCCTCATCTATGTAACTATTAAATGGACAGGAACATGTTCCAGTTTTCACTCAGGGAATCCTCATAGTCCATATGAAGAAGCTCACAGAGTTTATCATTCAGTTTTCATCATGTTTGTTTGTTTTCTCAACTGAGATAAATAGTATTTAAAAGTATATCATTCAACATATGAGTACATATCTATATCCATAATAAAAGTTAAGGTTGTGACTGGGGAAGCCATTTCCACAAACAGGCTCCTACTTCCACAAACAGCTTTAACCTACCGTTCTGAGGAGCCACCAAAAGCTCTCTCTTCAATGACATTTCAGGTTATAGTGAGCACCATGAACATGTAGCCCAACCCTTGTCAATATCCTTCCCAAACACCATACTGCCCACCACCCAAGGAATGCTTTCATTTGGATACAATTTCACTCTAGATTTTACATGTTCCCTCCAGCACAGGCATCCCAGTACTTCTTATCCTCTCCATTTGAGTGGAATTTGCATAATCCTCCCCATTGCCTCTTCCTTATCCTTTTCCTACTCTTTTCAACTCTGCACAACAAACAGAGCAGAACTAATCAGCAACTAAACATACTGGAAAAAATGGGAGGTTGACTCCATGTAATGGAAGTTGTAATTCACCCTGCATCAAGTTAGAGCACTGTGACCACCACTGACAATGGACCTGGAGCACATTTGGCACACAGAACCCCCATGAGCTACGAAAAATCCTGGAGAGGTTTTTTTTTTTTTGGGGGGGGGGGAATCGCCTTGATTATTTTATAGCCATTGTAGGTACTGGGATTTATAGTTCACTTGCAATCAAAGAGCACTTTGGGCTCCACCAGCGATGGCCCAGGACCTAACTTGGCACACAGAACCACCATGGCCAATAAAAATGCAGGAGGGCTTTGGGGAAAATTCACTTTGATTTTTAGGAATTATAGTTCACCTACATTCATAGAGCACTGTGAATGCAAACAATGATGTATCTACACCAAATTTGGCATGCATAGCCAATATGCCAAAATTTGAATACTGGTGGGTTCGGGGTAAGGGGGGATTGGCATTGACATTTCTTAGTTGTAGGTACTGAGATGTATAGTCCACCTGCAATCAAAGATTACTCTGAACCACACCAAAGATGGACCTGGACCTAAATTGGCACACAGCACTCCCATGACCAACTGAAGTTACTGGAGGGATTGGACGGGACTGACCCACCATGGTGGGAGTTGTAATAATAATAATGTATTTATTTGACAAGTCATATGACCATTTAAAAATACAATAAAAGGAAAAGACAAGGCATAAAGGAGAGGAAATCAGCTGATCTTTAATTTACAGTCAGAATCTTAAGCAGTAATAACTGGAGGGAGTTGTAATTCATCCTACAGATGGAGATTGCACTAAACCCCACCGATGATGCATCTAGAGCAAACTTGCCCGACATGACAAACTTGAAGTATTGATGGAGTTTCAGGGAGTTAATCGGGCATTATGTAAGTTGTAGTTCATCCATAACCTTATGCATTTTGTAAAAGTAAAAGACTTCTTCTAATAACCCAGGCAACACTACCAAAGCTAGTACTAAATAAAATGGAATCTAAAATCTGAAATAGTATAATGTATCACTGAATATTTTCTGCTGAATTCTAAATCCTATCAGAAAATGGAGTGACATTTGTAATTTAATATGGCTTTAAAATACTCCTTATCTGATGGATAAAGAAGAGAGTGAAATGGGTATGCTCAGAAAAGTGGGCAATTTTACTTGCCTCCTTTGTGATTTCAAAGCAGTGTAACAGCCATTGAAGGTAACTGATTGGGGACAGCAGCTGTACTTGCCAAAGTCTCATCTCATTCTTTCCAGAAATTGCCATCCATATTATAGGAAACAACAGGCAGTACACTTTCATTTCCTGGCCTCAAAAATACTCTCTAGTTGTTGCCACTATGCATTTTCTTCCTGTGTTGCTATTGCATAACTTGATTTTGTAAATGTTTTTAAAATGTATGCATTTCACAGTTTTCAGCTTTGATTCCTATTCCTGATAAGACTAGAAACCAATAAAATAATGGCAGGGAGGAGATTTAATATTTCCTCTATTATTATGATCCCAGTCTACATAGCCCCACTTCACAATTATCTGTTACTTACCTAACGACTTACCTTCAGTGACTGAATGTATGATAATCCCTGACCAAACTCTGCATAAAATGTCTGCAGAAACACTTTATTCTTGGTTTGTGCAATGAACTCTTACCTTATCCCCTGGATCCCCTTCCTGATATTTTATACTGTCCTATCTCCCAGTGTTTTTAAAATTTTAATCTTTGAACTGGCCCTGCCCATTGTGTTCATTATTCGTGATTTAATGTTTTAATTTTATATTGTTGTGCTGTATATTTACATTTTGTATTTTTGTATTTTATGTTATTTTATTTTCTGATTTCCTGTTGTGTTTTTGTGTTATATTGTTTTTCTGTATTGATGGGCATGGCCTCATGTAAGCCAACCTGAGTCCCCTTTGGGGAGATGGTGGCGAGGTATAAATAATCATAGAATCAAAGAGTTGGAAGAGACCTCATGGGCCATCCAGTCCAACCCCCTGCCAAGAAGCAGGAATATTGCATTCAAATCACCCCTGACAGATGGCCATCCAGCCTCTGTTTAAAAGCTTCTAAAGAAGGAGCCTCCACCACACTCCGGGGCAGTGAGTTCCACTGCTGAACGGCTCTCACAGTCAGGAAGTTCTTCCTCGTGTTCAGATGGAATCTCCTTTCTTGTAGTTTGAAGCCATTGTTCCGCATCCTAGTCTCCAGGGCAGCAGAAAACAAGCTTGCTCCCTCCTCCCTGTGGCTTTTTCTCACATATTTATACATGGCTATCATATCTCCTCTCAGCCTTCTCTTCTTCAGGCTAAATATGCCCAGCTCCTTAAGCCGCTCCTCATAGGGCTTGTTCTCCAGACCCTTGATCATTTTAGTCGCCCTCCTCTGGACACATTCCAGCTTGTCAATATCTCTCTTGAATTGTGGTGCTTATGGTTTATTATTATTATTATTATTATTATTATTATTATTATTATTAACGAGAGAAGGTTACTTAACTGCCAAAAGGAAATTTCCTCACTGTTCAAATGTGTATGATACTTTAATCTGGATTAAAATGGTGAAGAGTTAACTCTTTATCTATTCACTTTCTGTAAGGGTCTTGTTCTAGACAGTCCTATATTTACTAGTTACTCTTCAGAAACACTGATAGTATTTAGTAGCAACATAAATTGATATGTAGAATGAAGACATCCAGAAGTAGATTGTTTGTGCTACTATATTCTGTTCAAGAAAAAGAAAGGAAGACCATGAAAACCTTTCTTTGGGGAACTGTCAGACAGCCACTGTTACTACCACAATCTGTGAAAAATTGTTTACATGTTGTGGGTAGTACTGATGTGTACATATGTGTTAGCAAATGAAGCATCATATTTCACTGAATAATAGACACCATTGCACAGTAGTTGCACCCCCATTTTGGGGTTTCCATTTTCAGTATTCCTGTTTTCCTTGCATAATGGTCGCAGACTTAATTTACTGCTTGCCTATCCACCAGCCCGCCTAAAGTCCCACCTGTCTGCTTCACTCACTCACCCACCCACCAGCCCATCCTCTTGCCAACCAAAGACCTACCCTCTCACACACTCACTCATGCACACACACATGCACACACTCTCTCACTAAGTCGCCCATCCATTTGCTGCCCATCTGATTCAAAGAATGTCACTTGAAGCGGGTGGGGGATAGAGGAGGAGGAGGGGAGAGTGCAACTTTTATGCAGTCAAATATAATAGATAGTGAAGTGAGACTTTGTTACTGTTACATGTAAAATTCTACATAATTATTTTTAAAATAATTCTACATCTGCCTCCAGCCAATCATGGTTTCATGTTTACATTCCAAGTTGTTAAATAGGAAGAGAAATAAAAAGTGCTCTTTGATCAGTGAAAATTACCAACAAACCTGAAGTAGTTCAGTGTAGTGCAGTGGTTTCCTTTGGAACTAGGACTTAGGGCCACTAGGGTTTGAGTCCCCACTCAGCCATGGAAAGTTCCTGGACAACTAATATTACCTCAGCCTAAAGAAAAGACCATGGTAAACCTTTTCTAAATAGATCTTTTAAGTTCCTCTGAATCCCCTTTGGGATGAGATAGAGTGGGATAGAAAAATAGTAAATAAAATAAATAAATAAGATCTTGCTAAGAAAACCTTTTGATAGGGCTGCCATAATTTAGAGTTGACTAAAAGGCATTTAACTATCAGGATTTGGAAATTGCCTAATATTTTGTATGTGATAGCAGAGTTAATACCTCTGGCCAAACTACCTGTTAAAGAGTTAAGCCACTGTAGGGTGTAGTTTTAATGCAATGGGAGCAGTAAATAGGTTGTAGTTATACTGAATAAGTATGAGTTGTTGAGGGATGGATTGTGTTTTGGAGAATTGCTGCTATGAGTAGAAGCTGTAAAGTTTTTTTTGTATATACTAACTTTGTATACTGTTGCAACAAAGGAGAAAGAAAATACTTCCTACTTATTTGGAAAAGAACAAACATCTTTGTGTGTTTTGTTGCTTGAGTAGAAGACCACTGCAACTGTGTTTTTGGATACCTGGTTCCTTAACAGGAACTAATAGAGTCACTTCTGCAAGATCAGGAGTTTTACGACTTCATAGAACTCCTGAAAATAACAACAACAGTACTTTTGCTACTTGATTAATTCCAGTTTTTTGTAATGGGAGGCAAGTGTGATTCCACGCTCATGTTTTAAGCTACATATTTGAGCTATTGAGTTGAAAAGAAGAATGCATACCAATATAGCAGAGATCAATGGCTTAAGGGATTTAAATAATTGAAAACAAGGACCACTATAACTCCTACTCCTTTCCCTCTTATTCCCTTATGTATGAGAAGTTCTATAGTTTATTACTGTTTTAGAGGAAACACAAACTATTTTTACAGCATATAATTCTGGTAAATTTTAAGAGCTACATATATTTATGTGTATAATAGCTTGGAGCATTTAATGTGTGTAATTGATTTATTTATAGCATTTCTGTGTTAGCTCCCAGTCCACAAAGGTCCTGAGGCAATGAACAAATAAAACAAATTACAACATTACAAAGATAAAAAATATTTAAAACATGCACGAAAATATTCTTTAATACTCTTTTAAAACAGTCTCAAAACAATCCTGAAATCCAGTTTTAAAACAATAACAGATCTATTTCAAACATGAATGCCTTGCAGAACAGAATTGCCATCCACCAGAAATTAAGAAGAGATAAAGGCAATTTAACCTCTTTGGGTGGGGAGCTCTATTGTTGTGGTACTGCCACTGAGAAAATTTGTTTACCCATCAACCTAACTTCATGAGATGTTGAGAAATCCAACAGCTTCCTCTAAAGAGGTTTTATGTTCGAAGTCTCAAATGGGAAGTGGTAGTGTTTGAAATATATGAAACTTACCCATTAAAACTGGATAAGGGCATACCTTAGTTATCTCCCCAGACTCTACCTTCAACGTGGAATGGAAAACAGAATGAACTCAAGTATTTCTCTTAGGAAGCATTTAGAACATTTGTCAAATCACTTTTTGAGGGTTCCTTCTTTGCAGTCTGAGGTCCAGGATGTGAGAGTCCTATAACTATCCAGTATACCTGTGCCAGATGTAATTGAACTAAAGTAATAGAGGCAGCAAATAATATTTTTTTACTGCCCTGACTGGGTCTTAACCTGTGCTCAGCCAGATTCATTCTGATCATTTATCTACTGATCTGCTGCAACTTTGGAGGAATATGTGTCATATTAGTGGCACACAATCCTAGAATGTTTTGCATCATGTCTTCCTTAAAATTATTTTATGATATTAGCACTTATTTGCATACTAAGATGGGACAACTTGATCCTTAAGAAAATTCAGAAAAAGTCCTGCAGCCAGCTTGTTAATATAGAGGATGATAGCATCCTATTTAAGAATTAAGTCTCTTGGTTAGTTTAAATGAGAAAGTGAATAATTTTAATCTAATTCATCTAACCAACAAAATAATTTAGCAGTCCTACAAACATTGGCGCTCACTACGAGAAGCTTTCATGATGTGTGTTGTGGCATTTTTAAAAGTTAGGGTTGGTTGTTTCGTTCTCTTTCTAACCTAGAGGGAGACTCAGGCATAGTTCTCACTTGAACAGTAAAATTGAGTCTGGAGTGTCCAAAGTAAATGGCAGTTCACATGGTTGAATATTATCCCGAACATAATAGTTTCTCACAAAGAAATAACCAATTGCAGGTATGTGTTTAGCTCAGATGCCTTCTGTACAATATCTCCTGTACAATATCTTCTGTCAATATCTTCTGTCTGAGATAGAGATTTTGGAAAAAAATCTTTTCTGAACTACAGCTCTTCAATTCTGAGTCACGGGAGTTTTGGGTCCTTGCCCCTGCTCCCACTTCTAAACGGAGCACCAATCAATTAAGAAAGCCAAATTTGCTAACTCACATGGAACTGTAAAGATGTCTTCATTGTCTCAGTAAAGTCATATGACCTCATCATGTCAGCTAGTCATTTATTCACCGGTTCCTCTTCCCTTTAGCCACGGAGCTCACCCCATGGCATGCAACTTCCAGTGAAGAGGAAGTGGCATACACCACCCCTGTGGCAACACGGGAAGCTTCCCATTTTGCATTTGCAACTATGGGAGGAAGCCAGATGGCAGGCACTCCCCCCCCCCTCAAATGGGATCGGGCCAAGGGTAAGTCATGCAATGTGGGACAACAGGCTTGCCACACCCCCTGCCAGGCTCCCACGGATTTGCCACGATACATGGCAAATCTGTAGGTTAATGTGATGAGGTCAATAGACATGTTATTCTGTGTCAACAGTGAAGAGGTTAGAGAACTGAACAACCATGTTATGGCAAATTAGATAATTGTATCAACATGGATGCTGTACGAATGTGTAGAATTTGGCAAAAGTTACCATGCTTCAAAATAGGGTTTCTCTTGCCCTAAAAGTCAGCCTGTCAAGAAGTTGCTAGAATGACTATAGGATAAGAAGTATTTATTTTGTCACTGTTCTATTATTTCTGGGGAAAGAAATCTCTGCATGAAACCACTGTTAGTTCCCTTTGAGACAAAGCACAAACACACACACGGTAAACACAGAAGGACTGCCTGATTGATAGGGAAAAAATCCTTCTGCAAACAACCTGTCCAATGTTTCTATTTTGTAAACGTCCCTGCAGTGAAGCAGAAGCATCATAGTTTGCACAGAATTGCTTCCTGTTTCTATGAAAATCACTCTTAGAAATGCAAAATTCTCGTGGTGAGCACTAGAAAAAACTTCAACTGCATACAGACTAGGACAAAAATTAGGATTTTGACAATCAAAGATTACAATGTTAGTATGTTATACCATATTTGTGTTATGAGGTGCCTTAGAACCCTGATCTTGAAGGGCATCTAAGAAATGAATTGAATAAATAAATATTTAAAATAGTAACATTTTTTTTTACTGTTTAGTTTTCCACCTTAGTTTCTGTCAAGATAACAGCGGTATGTTGTCTTGTTCCAGAATGATCTGATAGTGTATTAAGACTGTCATGTATATGTGATACTGAAATAATACACTAATTCTCCAAATAGTGTATTAATGGAGCACAATACATGTGACTCTAGGAAAGTGTTGCCTAAGAAAATTATGAAGTTCATGGGTTTGCCATAAGTCAACAGGCAACTGAACAGAACATATTCATATACTAAGAGCTAAAGAGCAGTGTATTTTATCCAATGGCAGAAAATTACACTAGTTAGTCACATTGTGCAAATCAATGTGCAAAAATAAAATAAAATATGAGAGTGGCATAAATTTCAGTGTGAGAAGAAAGCACAGTCTCACAATCTGACAGGAAAAACAGGGACAGGTTGGAAACATAGCAATACAACAAAATCAAAGCTTAGAGATTTTCACATCCCTGGTGCTTATGCTTTAAAAAAGTTGTACTATTTTAAAAATATATAAATATCGTTTCTTGTTGTGTGTTTGCAGATGGGCTGCTCCTGGAGCTATTAAATAATTGCTCTTCTGCTGTGAGCAAAAAGTGAAATTGAATTCAACTTCCTGACATATTGTGTTTATTTCACATTCCCCATGAAGTATGTTTTACCGATAATAGTAGCATGACTTTCATGTGGGTGAGGAAGGAGATAGCATGCACCATAGAAACTATTAAACTTTTTTTCTTTTTTAAAAAAATGCTAGTTTTTTACAGTCATCCTTCCACATTTGCAGGCTAAGCAGTCATAGATTTGAGGCTTCGTGGATTGCTACATTTTCTGCCTCTGCTATTGCCCTACATGTGACCAAAAACGTATTTTCTCTCCAGGCATTTATTTGTAGACATTAACCATAGAATCACTCTGGAGGATCTACAAATATCTAAAGAAATGTTTGATAAGGTTTAAAAAGTGAGATCCTGCAAAATATAATTTTTGTGTTAGTGTGATTGTCCAGTTGTAATGTGTCAGTTAAATAAAGAAATATGTTAATGTGATTATAACTTAGTGTTATATTGGTAGAACAGAGAGAAGTACTACTCTGCTCTTTCATTATCAAAAATTCCAGATTGGGCTACTGCACAAAAGAAGGACTTTTTTTTAGTGTGTTGCTGCACTGAAGTGTTTTTCCTATTTACAAAAAATGCCATAACGATTTGTTTCATTTACATCCAGCAGCAGAGGTATCTAAATATTCTTTTGAGAACCTACTAAACTGTTAGCATAAATATTTTACAAAGTGCAAACAATCCTATGGCAAATAACTAAAATCTGCCATTCTTGATCCAGGCCTTGTGTAAGTAGCAGTCACATCTCAATCCAGGGAAGCTGTCTATATCTGCATGATCTAAATGCTTAAACATGCAGATGTGAATCAATTTATACATATACAGATAATTCAGAGGCCCTGCTATCATGCGATAAACTGTGTAACATTTGAATTAGTGCTAAGATGCTACAGGTACACATATGAATATGTACTGCTGTTCCAGAAAATCACCTTCATGTGAATTTAAAGGAAACATGTTTTACTAGAAATGTTCATTTATTTAGTGGTCTACAAAAACTAATAGCCTGTTGTTTACCCTTAGTCAGTGGTCCTCAACCTGTGGGTCCCCAGGTGTTTTGGCCTACAACTCCCAAAAATCCCAGCCAGTTTACCAGCTGTTGGGATTTCTGGGGACCCACAGGTAGAGAACCACTACCCTAAGTAGTCATAGATAATATATGGCTGTAGCATGTCCAGTAGGCAGTTGGTAAATTCACATCCTGTCTTTTCAACACTTGAACAAGGAGGATGATGTCTTACTTCTAAAAAATAAAGTGTACCTGAAACAAGTTAGGTTTGTAGATACATTTTCATTCAAAGGTAATTCCTGGAAGGCACATAAATCTGGTCCTTGCATGAATAAGACCTTTTATAAATGGTGCAAGCTCCACATTTGATATTAGTGGATAATGCTGCTCGTGTTGGGGTCTGTTTGTACCATTCATGTCAGTCATGACATAAGTCCATAATAAATATTGAATAAACTGAGGAAAACCGGTGTATTTGATGAAGTCTGCAGGCAATTAGAACAATTTATTTTACGATTAACATGACAGACTCTAAATGGATATCAGCTATGCATCGAGATGCAGTTTTATTGCTCAGTATTCAGGCTGCTATGTATTTAAATAATGAAATAAGAGAGGCACCCATGACTGCCTTTTCTAACAAGGTAGCCATCTCTCACACCATCTTCTGCTGTAATTGGGGAGGGAGAGAGAGAAGAGTGTGCTTTTGTATTCCCACTCCAAAACTATTTCCTGTGTGCATATGTGTACTGTATTGAAATAAGAGAAGTTCCTCTCTTGATTTTGAACTCTTTAATTGCCCACCCAGACACAAGAAGGAGGCAGAAACAAGTGAGTATGAGTTAAAGGGCCAGTTCACTCACTATTGAACTGGAATTGGCAGCAGGAGTTCAACCAGTACTTAGTTTGTAAAGAGTAGGATATGTATGTGTGGATTAAAGGCCTAAATAGGCCATCTGCCACTAAAGAGGAGGCTAAACAAAATGTATTCCACACTTGTGGCCTAAGCAAAGCGATGCATCAGCTGCACCCAATCTACTCAATGCCTTGGACATGGCGTAGCATTGACACTGGGGAGAACCAATGTTCTGCAACCTGAAAATAGTTCTACCTTACACAACTACTGTAACAACACCAATCTGCTTTATCAAGTAGGAACTTCTGTTGTACTGGACTCCAATGTAGATTAACCCACTTCTACTTATACCCCTCACTCCACATCAGGAAACCACAGAGCAAGAGGCTCTTAGCTGGTTATCAAACCCTCTGGAGGTGCATCTAAACCATAGAATTAATGCAATTTCGACACCAATGGCTCGAACCAATGAACAGACAGATTGACATCACTTTGACTGCCATGACTCAATGTTATGAAATCATGGGCATCAAAGTTTGGTGAATGCAAGATATTCCATTTAGGCAGAAAAAATGAAATGCAAAGACATGGAATGGGTGATGCCTGGCTCCACAGCAGTATGTGTGAAAGAGATTTGGGGTCCTCATGGACAACAAGTTAAACATGAGCCAACAATGTAATGCAGCGGCTAAAAACACCAGTGGGATTTTGGCCTGCATAAATAGTGTCTAGATCCAGGGAAGTCATGGTAACCCTCGATTCTGCCTTGGTCAGACCACACCTGGAATACTATGCACCGAAATTTAAGGGAGATGTTGACAAGCTGGAATGTGTCCAGAGAAGGGCTACTAAAATGATCATGGGTCAGGAGAATAAGCCCTATGAGGAGCGACTTAAAGAGCTGGGCATGTTTAGTCTGCAGAAGAGAAGGTTGAGAGGAGACATTATGGCCGTGTATAAATATGTGAGGGAAAGACACAGGGAGGGGGGAGCAGGCTTGTTTTCTGCTGCCCTGGAGACTAGGATGCGGAACAATGGCTTCAAACTACAAGAAAGGAGATTCCATCTGAACATGAGGAAGAACTTCCTAACCATAGGAGCTGTTCAGCAGTGGAACTCTCTGTCCTGGAGTGTGGTGGAGGCTCCTTCTTTGGAGGCTTTTAAACTGAGGCTGGATGGCCATCCGTTGGGGGTGCTTTGAATGAGATTTTCTTGTTTCTTGGCAGGGGGTTGGACTGGATGGCCCACAAGGTCTCTTCCAACTCAATGAGTCTATTATTCTATAAATCACTAGAAGTTTGTCAGAGAAGGCTTAAAGGCCTTGTGAAACATGGCTCAATGCTATGATTTCATAGGATTGAGCCATGACAGTTCATGTGGTGGTAAACAGCATTAATTCTACAGTATAGTTTTACCCTTAGCTTGTTCTTTCTCTCTGCTATTATTATGCCTAGCACTATCACTTATCTTTCTACCTACTCTTTTGTGCCCTAGTAACATCTCACCTCTGCAGTCTCAGCTATTGGAGATGCAGAAGTAAGAACCAAGTCATATATGAAACAATCCTATCCAACTTCTGGCCACTCTCCAGACCTTAGAAGGAACTCTGAAAAAAATACTTGGGATTTACCTTGGCCTTCTTCTGAGGCTAAGAGAGGGAACAGTTGAGGAAGGTATCAAAATGTGTGTGCATCAGTGTTATTAATTCGGTAAATGATTGGCCATTACAGTTTTGGTTTAGCATTCATTGAGTCCTTTGCCCAGTTATTCCGAAATTGGAGTGATGGATATCTTTTCTTCACAAAAGCTGCTTTATAATTTCATATTTTAATTTTTTTACTATCTATATGGATTCTGCCATCCCGTGAATAATACTAATACCCTCATGATACATTCATTGAAAATTCTCCATGGGTGTTTATACCAATGCCAACTGCCAGAGCTAATATTAGATAACTTCGAGGGAGCTCATTTTTGTTTTCTTTTAAATCCCCTGAGATTAAGTCGTTATTTCCATCTCTGGACTCATTTGGATATCTTAATTCACCACATACTGTCTATGTTCTGTGGTAGTGTTTGCTGAAGAATTCCAGGTTGTTTTAAAAAACCTATGATATGATTACTCATATATATTCTAACTGGGAGAAAAAAATTAATAAGAAAGTAGTCATAAAAGATGTGATTTTTCATGTTTATTCAACAGGGGTCTAGAGACACATTTTATCACTGCAGTGATTATAGCGATGTTTACTAGCTATCAAAATCAGAGCTATTTCATTTTGGCTCTTCATTCATATTCAGATATGTTGTTTTTTCCCACCACCAGTCTTAATTACCATGTTCAGCAGAGCCATAATTCCTAACTTGAAATGTATAGCAACTTGAGTGTGGCCTATGGCCATAAATGTTTAAGAGCTTATGGGTGATATGGTGTGTTGATCATCAAACTGCTGACTCTTGACAAGGAAAGTACATAGCAACCATGTGAAAACTATATCCATCTCATCACAGGGACTGAATTCCTTTCTACTTCATCCAGCCAGAAACAAAATAACAAATCTGGCTCAGTTAAAATGCTTTGATACCTGATTTCAACAAGAATGTTTTCTCAGTTGGTAAAGTAATTGATCCTAAACTGATATGTGGGCATCTGCACTGTAGAATCAATACAGTTTGATACCATTTTAACTGACATTTCACGATGTTATGAAATCTTTTTGATATGTAGTTTGGTGAGTCATCAATGCTCTTTAGCAAAGAAGATTAAAGACCTTGTAAAACTAAAACTCCCAATATTTAATTTATTTTATTTTATTTGCTATATTTATATTCCAGTCTCTCTCACCACACAGGAGACTCAGAGTGGCTTACAGTGTACCAATATTCAACGCCGCACATTCAACAAGTAACACAATACAATACACCATATAATAATTCATGGGAGGTTTAATCAAATTCCATATAATGATTTTTTTTAATCTGTGGAGCATCAGATATAGAAGATACCACACATGTACTGTTTAGTTGTAACTTGTGCAAGGAAGAGAGAAACCAATACCTCGGGCCATACATTATACAAAAAAGACTCTGGGATCCTTATATCAAAACTAAAATTTTATCAGCCAGCCAGAACAGCCAAATAACATACAAAATGGCCCCATAGCAACACAGCTGAGAACTGCACATTTGGAATCGATTGGGGTAAACTGTAGAGGTGATGCAGATATTTGATTCTTATCAGGATCTTGTTCACAGCTTGTTTATTTTAACTTTTGTTGTACTGTGGGTTGTATGCTATATGTGTATGTGTTCAATGTGATTATTTATTTACTTCTTTGTTGGTTATTTGCTACATTTGTATACTGTCCCTCTCAGCCCGCAGGTGACTTGTGGCAGTTCACAAGGCAACAATTCAATCCCATCAACATCATAAAAAGATTAAAACACTTAAAAGCATTAACATATCAAGTAGGACAATAACAATAATAAAAAAACAAATCAATTTGTCTCTTAGATAAAACATAATCCAATGTTTGATATGGCAGATGGGCTAACCAATAAAACGTACTACAATAAAACATACTATCATATAATAATACTATCATATAATAATAAAAATATATAAATCCCATAAAACTGTTAAAATATGATGCCCAGTCCTAAGTCAACATTATTTCATAGCATTGGGCTGAGGCAGTTAAAATTGCATTAATTTTACAGTATAGATGCACCAGTACATATTTAGGGTCAATCTCATTTTGAGAAAACATTTGTCTTGAAATCAGATATCAGAACATTTTAACTGAGCCAGATTTATGATTGGTGAATTTGTTATTTAGTTTTGACTCCATTTGTCTCCCCAGAAGACAAAACCATCTGCAAAAAAGTGGGTATTGTTTGCTTATCCTGATCCTGCCAAACATATTTTTGTTTGTTAAGAGTGGACATGTGTATGAAATTCATTCTTACCGTTTCCACCATTTCTTTGGTGTCTTCCATTTCTTTGGAAGAATGAAATGGGAAGCCCTCTCCCCATATGAAAATCTCCTTGACACGAAAGCCTGCTTTCATATGCATCTGAACTTTCCTTGTTGACTTTGAAATAGAGTGGGTGTGTGCAGGGGTGTGGGGGCATGCAGACAGGCAGGTCTGGACCTTGGCTGCAGGTGTTCTGGCCTGCCTGCACACCCCGTGACACATGCACTTTCAGTGTGGCAGCGGGGCATGTGTGGTGGGGCATGCAGTCAGGCAGGCCCGTAGAGTGCCTGCAGCTGATCACCTCTTATACTAGACTAGAAACATCAGGTATCAGGTAAGAAGAACACAAGAACACGGGTGGTGGACCCCAAAATGAAAGAACTGAAAACAATTCTCCCAATTTTGGGAGGCTTACAAAAAAACAGATCGGGGGCCCAGCAAAAGCTGGGACATGAAACAAGACAAGATATTCCCCAACTGCACATGTCTAGGTAAGAACTTTGGACTTGTGACATTTTTGATGGTAATGTATTAGCTAGATTTTAAAAACTGAAAGAGAATCTACTGCTGCTAAACCTGTACTTTGCACCATCACGACATGCTGCATGGAACATGCACCGTTCACTAAAGGAAAGTAACTCAAACTGAAATCTTGCAGAACAATATTTTTAGCTGTGTGCCAATTGAGACTGGAAATAATATTGCATTTAATTTAATGTTTTGACCCTTGGGTATTTAGAAAAGTGTTTTATCTCTCCCCCTTTTTTAGTTCTTTCTGTAAAATCAGGTGTTTTATTTGCTTTGTGATTTTTCGTCCTCTGTAAAGGTCTGGGTGACAGCACAGAGTATCTGGGTCCTGTCAACTAGATCTCTTGAAGCGAGACAAACACTGTGTCCCTTGACCTCTACCTTCACGCAGTCCATTGCTCTCCTGCCCTGCTTTCTTCCAGCCCTTGCTCCTATTCCCAGACTGTTCCTGACTTGAAATGTCCCCTTGTTTTGGCAAATAGTGGTAGATTCTGTGTTTGTTGTCAGGTTGGGAATACACACACACAATGGGGAAGTATCCTGAATCCTGCCATCTTTCTGTTCCCAAACTTTAAGTGCCTGCTCTTATTCATCTTGCAGATCAATAGCAGAAAACACACAACAGCTGCTCTGGAGCTCCATTTTGCCTGCTGCATGGAATGTATCACTCATTTATAAGAGCTGCCATTGATGGTTTTACAAATGAGAATTCCCTCTAGCTTTGATGGTTTATGCACTGTTGATCAATTTTATTTCACGGGATGTCAAAAGTATATCCAAAGTGAACAGCATAGTCAGTGTTTAAGTGTCAGACTTGGGATTTCGATGCTTATGTAAGCCAGTATGAGCTTTGATATCCGCAGTGTGTGTGTGTGTGTGGGGGGGGGGGGGGGCTTATCTCAGTCACACTACCTTCGTAGAAACATTTGGTGAGGACCAAGAGAGTGTCTTCTAGGTGGCGGCTCCCAAGCCGTGGGCTCTCTCCCACAGGAGGAGGAGGAGGAGGAGGAAAAGTTAACGGTTAACAAGGGGACTTGGGGCGGCTTACATGGGGCTAAGCCCAGGCAACATAAAGATTAAAAGCAAAGACAACAGCAAATAACAAATTAAAATAGCACAAACAACATAACAGTGATAAACAAGTATCAAGCAGCAGCAAACCAATTTTGGAGGGGGGAAGGAGGCCAACATACAAATTGATTAAAGGGTAAATAGTTCAATATGGTGGATAGGAACATAAATGGCACAGGAGATATCATGGAAATGGGGCAATTAAACAGGATCAGGATCATCTCAGTTTAACTTACATATATGAATAATGATGTAATATAGAAATTCAGGTTAAATGGTGAAAACAGATCACGGTACAATCATTTGTCATAGAGATAATCAGTTGAAGGCACGACAAAACATCCACGTCTAATTCCTTACGGAATGTTGGTAAGGTGGGTGCCTGCCTAATCTTCCTGGGGAGGGAATTCCAGAGACGGGGGGGGGGGCACCACTGACAATGCCCTCTCCCTCGTCCCCACCAACCGCACCTGAGACGGAGGTGGGAGCGAGAGAATGGCATCCTCGGAAGATCTTAAGGATCTTAAGGACAGTGTGGGCTCGTAGGGGAGGAGACGGTTGTGCAGATAGGGAGGTCCTGAACTATTTAGAGCTTTATAGGTGATAACCTGCACCTTGAATTGGGACCAGAAACTTATGGGTAGCCAGTGGAGCTGTCTAAACAGCTCGGGGGTTGACCGTTCCCTATAACTTGCTCCAGTTAACAATCTGGCTGCCGACTTTGCACCAGCTGTAGTTTCTGAACCGTCTTCAAGGGCAGCCCTATGTAGAGTGCATTACAGTATTCTAATCTTGAGACAACGAAGGCGTGACTCCCTCCTCGCTCTCTTCTCGCGGGTAGATGAAGATATTTTTGTTCAGGAAAGCCTTTCAATTTTAATTATGAAACAGTACTGTGTGAAAAGTGGTGTTTCTGTATCATTTAACCTTTAATGGATATTATATTTTAAATATATTTTAAGTGTTTTAACTGTTTTAAATCATTCTAAACAAGATTGTTATTCAGTTCTTTTTTAACTTTTGTAAATGAATGCTTTAGCTTGATCTTGTAAAAAGTATCGTGAGTCCCCTGAATCACATTTTGGGAGAAAAGGTAGATTATGCATTCAACAATAAATAAAGAAATCCTTTGCATTTTATTTATAAAATCTATTGTTCTGATGTTAGAACTACAGGTTGGGCATCTCTTATCTGGAATTCCAAAATCTGAAATATTCCACATCTCATGGGTGGCTGTGACAGGGACCCCTTTCTTCAGGCTGATAGGACTTTTTTTTTTTTTTGCCATTGTTTGAATTGAATGCCATTCCTTAAAATTAATAATGATTAGAACAGAAATAGCATCTTAGGTAAAATATTCATATTTATTACTGGGATTCTACCCATAAGTGGCAGTTTCCACCTTGCTGATCTCTTTCCATATTTTAGCATGCTTATAAATTAAATAAAGTTCTTGGATCTTTTAACAACCTGGAGAACAGTTTTTTTTAAAGTATATTCTTAGTCAAAATGGCTGTTTTCTACTTATTGATTTTAAATCTTGACATCTCTCCATATTCCTTTAAGATGAAATTCAGACTCCCAACTGTATGTAGACAATCTTCTAAAAATGTCACCAAATCATCCGCAAATACTTTTAATGTATAACTTTGACCTTTAATATTTACTCCCTTAATGTCCTTTTCAGTTCTTATTGCTCTATTCAATATCTCTGTCACCATTCAAACTGGACATCCTTGTCTAGCTTTTTTCTGCATTTTACACAATTTTGCCAGTTTTCCATTAATCAGGATTTGAGCACTTTGCTTGGCATAGAGCTGTTTAATTCATTCTTGAAAATTTAGTCCAGATAGCCCACATAAATGGCCACTCTACTGTAACACTTTATTCCAGTAGGGTTTCCTATTATTCACAGTTTTGTGAATCTAAACAAAGCCTGCAAGCTTATTCCCAATGGATAAGACTCCTGTACAATATTTCTCCAATGTCTGAATTGTTTAAATTGTCGCAATGCCTACATGCTAGTTGCATTGGTGTGGTACACAAAGCAGATTCTGGCTAGTGAAGATGCTAAAAACTTCATCAGATGGGCAAAATTGTCCAACCTATAACACTTGCACATCTCTTCAGGTATGAAGCCTGCTGCATCACATCACATGGTGTCGAGCTGCTTCCAAAAGTAGCAGTACTAAGCACTGCAGTACTAAGTGCTTAGTACTAAGTACTAAGCACTGCAGGAGTACTAAGCACTGCAGGAGGCCGCATCATAAACACGGGGTGCTTCCTGTGTCGCATAGAAAACAATGAGGGGGAGCCATGCAACTACACTTCCCACCAAGATATAAGCTGCAGGATGCAGGACAACGGGTCCCCTCTCTGGTCCCTGCAGAATTTACCATGATCTGTGGTGTATCCCCCTACTATCTCCTGTATTGGGGACCTCAATGTGATGAGGTCCTAGGGGTGGGCTGGGTTAAACTGTGCAGTTTACAGGGCAGGACAAGGTTCTATATGAAAGATCGCTTAGAAAGAAGATTTTATGAATGGCAATGTACTGACAAATCCCTCAAAGGAGGAACCATCACAGAATAGCTTTTTCTGAAACAGTCATCATAGCAAAGTGACTAACCTGACTGCTAGTATTGCTTCTTAAAAAACAAAAACAAATAACAATGGCTTTCTGATTTGTTCCCTGAAAGAGGAATGTATAACAAAAGATGTAGCAAGAGTATTTTGTTTTGTTTTAAATCTGATTTGGTCCATCAGCAATTTTTTGGCTGAAGTAGTTTAAATGGGAAATGTGGGGAGAAAGTATTTGAGAAAATGTAATATATATTTGTTTGTTGGCACAATGAATAACAAATAAGATATATTCACAGGAGAGCTGTTCAGCACAAGAGTAGAATGTTAGATGTAATTTGTTTATTGACAAACTATCCAGCAGCCGTGCAGCAGACCAGCAAACATGACAAAAGTAATGAATCTTTTCCTTTTTAAAGTGATTATATTTGAACAGTTCAAATTAACCTGTGGTTTGTGCCTATTGCTTGGGTGAACTAATTTGCTGATGTAATGACTCTTCTCAACTTGGCCTCAATTGATCACTTTGAAGAACTGCATATTGCACTTGTATGCATCCCTTGGAACTGGTTCAGTCTCCTCCTACTAGCTGTAGGTTTAGGAACCAGTGGTATGAGTATGAGTAATAAAATGATAGGAGGAAAACTTGAACCCTAAACCAAACCAAGCTTTTGAAATGATGGCATACTTGGGTTCAGCAATCAACTGGCATCCACAACTAAATCATTTAAAAAGGTGACTCATATAGTATCAGGCAACCTTTTCTGTGACAGATCTGGATACAGTACAATTCCTTTATCCAAGGTGGTTATGTTCCCAAACTTTGCATAGAATCAAAGAATAATAAAGTTTAGAACCACAAAAACTACCCAGTCCAACCTCATACTGCCATGCAGAAATACATCATCAAAACACTCCTGACATATGGCTATGTAGTCTCTGTTTAAACCCCTCCAAAGTAGGAGACTCCAACATACACCAAGGCATTTCTGTGGTCTCTTCTAACTTGATCATCAAGGCAGCATATTCCACTGTTGAACAGCTCTTATCATTAGAATTTTTTTTCTAATGTATAGGGAGAATCTCTTGCAGGATGAATCCATTGCTCTGTAGAGTAGAAAAA
Organism: Anolis sagrei; assembly: GCF_037176765.1. Taxonomy (NCBI): domain Eukaryota; kingdom Metazoa; phylum Chordata; class Lepidosauria; order Squamata; family Anolidae; genus Anolis; species Anolis sagrei. The sequence continues at coordinate 172,412,294 of NC_090021.1, read as the reverse complement.
GACAAGCCTGCTCCATTTTTAACATGACATCCTTTCAAATATTTAAACATAGCTATCATTGTCACCTCTTAGCCTTTTCTTCTCCAGGTGAAACATGCCCCACTCTCTTAGCTGCTCCTGACTGGGCATGGCTTCCAGACCTTTTACCATTTTGGCCACTCTTCTCTGGACATGTTCCAGTTTGTTAATACCATTTTTGATTGTGGTGTGCACGACTGAACACAGTATTCCAGGGGAGATCTGCATGGAGATGTGAAAGTTAAAATAACTATTGAAAAGAAGGGCTTTTGGACCAAGATACCTTAGAGTTGCATTGGAGAAGCTCGAAAATGGCTAGCAGATGACATATTTAATCCGATGTAGATAAATAAATCCACATAAGTAATGTACAGTGATACCTTGACTTAAGAGTTTAATTAGTTCTGTGATCAAGCTCTTAACTCAAAACACTCTTATTTCGAAGCAAATTTCCCATTAAATGCTATTAATCCATTCCGGCCCCCCAAACCCCAACCCGATTTTTTGCCGAGTGTAAGTGCAAGGCAAAACCTGCACATTCATATGGAACAATAAAAAAATCAACTTTAAAATGGTAGAAGCACAAAGGTATGGCACAATGGTAAAAGTATGAAGTTGTGGCACAATAGTAGAAGCACAAAGTTATGGCAGGGAAATACAAAGCACAAAGCAAAGAGGCAGAAGTACTACTTTTTTTAATGCTGTACTCATTCCAGTCTCCCTCCCCCTCTGACACTAGCACTCCCTCTGGTGCAAGCTCTCAACTCAAAATACTGCTCTTATGTCAAAGTGAAACCCAGGCCAATCAAGAACTCTTAACTCAAAATGTTCTCAAGTTGGGGTGCTCTTAAGTAGAGGTTCCACTCGATAAGGTTCATATAATTTTATAATTTTTACTGTATAGACAAGGTTTGACATTTTCCTTTACACTTCTTATGTACTATAGTTGATTCTGGTATAGTTTCCTCTATAGACACAACAACATCATTGTCAAAATATTTTATTTTTTAAATTAGAAACATATCAATTGTAGTTGCATTTACTGCAACTCATTCAATAATTACAAAATGTGTAAGAGTATCATCGATTGTGTTTTCTTTGCATGTAAGGGGGTTGAACTTGATGGCCCATGTGGTCTCTTCCAACTCGAATATTATTGTATGATTCTACCTACTCTTGAACAGCGCCAGCCTGTGTAGGGGGTGGGGAGCATTTTTCATGTGACACACCTAGGGACTACAACTGACACACTAGTGTGTCCTGACACACAGTCTGGAAATCTCTGCTTCAGAGACTATCAGATCAGAAAAGA